>NC_080786.1:153865267-154519642 GCF_028018385.1 Neofelis nebulosa | reverse complement strand
AAGGTCACATCGCGTAGGACGACGTGCACCCAGGAACAGAACTTTCTAGGCCATCTCTCACAAATAATCTACTACAGAAGTTGAGTGACATGATCTCGGGTATTTGTAGTGTAGTAAACATGATGCATATACCGGCCCTTGTCTTACAGAGCTGTAGAATGTTCTAGAAATTAATTGCACAGGCTTGTGAGTTACATCACCGGGCACGCAGTTCTGGTTCCAGGACGTACAAACTGTATCACCTCTGACCAACTTTTCTGTGGCTCTGTTTCCTCATCTGCAAAACGGGAATGATAATACCTCCCTCCTAGGGATGTGGGTGCTCAGGACCCAATGAGTTAAAATCTGGAAAGTGCTTATCACAGTACCTGGCATACTGCAGCTGCTAAGTAGATGCTCTTTGTTGTAGTTACGATTTCATTTTGCTGTTGAACTCGCATGTCCCCTAATGTATTATGGTGCATGCGTGCGTGCATGTATTGGGGAATGCTATAGACACCACAACTAGCCGTGGGAAACCATGATGTTACCTCGAGCCTGCTCTTCTGTGTCCTTCCATTCACCGTGTCCACGCTGCCGTGCTTCTCAGGGGAGCTGGGCTTCCCTCTCCTCTTTGGGTCACCCTCAGCCTACACAGGGTGTCTGTCGTCTCAAACTACCCCTTCCCACGGGGCTAAGCCACCTCTCAAGAGCAGACATGACATCTTCGCTTCAGTCTTATCCCCCCATGTCTGTCCATGTCCTGCATGCTCCCACCCTCACCTCTCTTCAGGATGCAGGATCTCCGTCCTGAGGTCCCATCTTCGGTCTTTTCCATGCCGTGTCTTATAGCTGGACTCCATCACCAGACCACTTGGCATTGCTTGCTCAGATGGATTTGGGGATTTAGAAAATGCTTTTTTCTCTCCATTGCCCCTTAAGACCCTTATCTCAGACTAAAGAAACAAAATCGGGAGCTCAGGGCTGAATCTAGGCGTATCTGTCCTCTCTGACCCGGTAGCTGTTATGTTCTTGGTGGGTGAAGGAGCCGTGGGTCAATTAGTAATGAAAACGTGCGGTTTTGTAGCATAAGCTCTTGGTGCCCTCCCAGGCCTGCCCAGTCTTTAGCATTTCCGGGCAAGTAGTCAGACTTCTGGCTGCTGGCAGGAGCCACGCTTTGCCTAAGGGCTCAGCCCGGAGCACTTGGGAATTGACTCCCAGGAGTAGCCTTGAACTGATGTCCGTAGGAGTTAATAACACGTACCTGAGCCTCTCGGGCAGGCTGACTGCGGTGTGGTTCTATACTGGGTCTCAACATGTCCCAAAACCATAAGTGACCATTGCTCCTAGTGGTGAGTTGCCTGAAAACTCACCCTTGGCTCACTTGCCCCCTTCAGTGCCTCTCTTTCCTGCAAACGCCTCCCAATAGACTACTTTCACTTGGGTCCCTGTCTCAGGGTCCCTGTCTTCTGAGGGGATCCGGGGGTGAAGCGATTTAACATGTCACGTGCATTACTCCTGCTACAATTTCACCTGTTGGCACCGTGGAGAATGGATTGGAGAAGCGCGGAAGTTAAGAGGAGGCTGTCACGGTGGTCCTGGAGGAGGGTCCTGTGCATGCACGGGATGGTGATGACATCACCAGGAGGTTCCCTCCTCCTTGCCCCCCCCCCCCCCCCCCCCCCCCCCCCCCCCCCCCCCGCCAAGAGGACAGGACAGTGGCGGGGCAGCAGGAGGATGGGCTTGGGTCCACGGTGTCTGGTGAGGTGACGTGACTGAGAGGGTGTCGGTCCCCCCGGTGAAGCTGAGCACGGCAGGGTGGAGCTGGCCTGATGGCAAGAAAGTCTTGGCCACTGTTTCCTTCCCTTTCATTTCTGCCACATTCATAGATTCACTGCCCAGAGCAACGGAAAGAAATGTCAAACACACAATTCCCTTCGAGTTGCGGTCGGATATTTGAAGTGCGGAGAGACGGGAGTCGCAAGCCCAAGGTCATAAAGCTAGCAAGCTGCGGAACCGTGAACCAGTACATGAAGGCTAGGGCCAGCTTTGCTCCAAGGGCGCTGCAGATGTTTGTCTGTCTTCATTCATTCTACAAAGCTTCATTTTATCTTTTTTTTTTTTTTTTTTTTTTTACTTTTCACCTCTTGATTCTGTCAGTTGTCCTTTGTATGCATATGAGGTGTGTGTCCCCCATTAGGTTCATCTGTGGCATAATTTCTACAATAGAAAAGGGAGCTAAATGGGACATTTGAGATGACTGTCCTCATCTTAAGGTTATTTAAAAGCAATTACTACCACCAGTTGGAAGTGCTACCTCGGGCTCCACTGATAGCAATGTGCACCTAAGAATTCAATTAGCTTGTAAATGGATTAGTCTATTTGTTGACCGATGCATTTGCTTCAAATTCAGCACAATTTAGGTCTAAGGAGTGTCAGTTTTTTCGGTTTAACCTTTGTTTAAAGGTGTGTTTCCTTTTTAAGTAGAGGATTTACTCATCCCCTTTCCCATTGAATGTTACTTCATTTATATTTTTGCTTCCTCAACTATAATTCACGTCTTGATTCCATAATCCTTATTAAATCATTTCGGCCCCTTCTGTTGTTTTAAGGTGTGCTAGCGGGCTTATCCGCAGAGATCCCAGGCGAAGGTGATGCTGTAACATCAAATCACATGCTAGCTTGGTACTCTCTGGTCCAACTTTCTGTGATGATTAGAAGTATTCTAGAACATGAAGCCGTTTAGTGGCTGGTAGCCACTCGGAAGATTTGACTACTGAGCCCTTGAAATGGGGATAGAATGAGTGGATAGAATGAGGGGTGGAATTAGTAGTTTTGTTTAGTTTTGGTGAATTTGAATTTAATAGTCAAGTGGCTGGTGGCTGCCATATTGGAGAGCGTAGTTCTGGAGGACAGAGAACCCTAACCTAACCCTAACCCTAACCCACAGAAGGTTTTGACCAACTCACAGTCTTCGTAGTTCAGAGATACCAGTCTTCGCATCGCCACGTTGGACTTGCCAGGTACAGCTAGATTTTCCACGGAGCGAAGTCGTTTCCTGGAATCTAACAGACCAAAGAAGACTTCCTGATAGGATACATTGGATGGATCCTTGTAGATACTCTCCTAAAACATAAATTGATTAATATGTGTTTTTTGTTCATCAGGCACCTGCCATGGGGCTTCCATGGCACCTGACAGGCTGGCTTCCAAAAGAGAAGGGCCCGGGATCCAGGAGACAGAGGCAAAATGTGTGTTTACGTGAGCTTTGCCACATAGCGGAGACTGAAGGGCCGGTGTGGATTCAGATGTAGGATGATAAGTGTTAGAGATTTTGGACCGTATTTTATCCTGTTGTTTGACATCCATCACTGCATTCATTCATTCGACAGGTATTTATTGTCTACTATTTAATAATTGCTGGGGGATATACTAGTGATCAAAGCAGACTCCCTTCCTGTCTGTCTGTCTGTCTGTCTGTCTATCTATCTATCTATCTATCTATCTTCTATCCATTATCTATCTATTGATCTGTCTGTCTTATCTATCATTTAGCTATCTGTTATCTATCGATCAGTTATCTATCTCTCATTTGTTTATTTCCTTGAGCTTTTTTCACAGGGCTTTATTTGAACATTTGAGTTCTTATCCAGTCTTACAACAATATTTTAAAAATCAGGGCATGTTTTCTCACGTATCGCCTCTAATGTTCTTGGTCTTCATGCCGAATGGTCAGATACCAGTGGAGCCACAGGTTCCACTGATTTTCCTAAGGAGGGATAGTAGGGGAGTCTCTGCCTCATGAAGCAGTTTTCAGCTGCTTTCAGCAGAAAGCCCATGTGTGGGAGAGGGGCTCAGCAAGAGAAGGCTGAGTTCAGCTTTTGAGAAAGGGTGGGGGGTGTGGCAAAAAAGAAAGCACCCACTTTGACAGAGTCTCTGGGAACTCCTCCTCCTTTCTGGGAACAAACCCTCACGGTACTCAGTAAAACCTGTGGCTTGTATAATTCATCATTAGGTATTTTTTCATCATTCCCTTGTGCAAAAGCGTTGTCGGGGTCCAAAAGGACAGATAGCCTTCGCTTTCTTACCTTGACTGTTCTTGGAGGTCAGTCATCTGGGGGGGGGGGGGAGTTTCGCCATCCAGTTGGGCTGTGGACCTAAGAACAGGTAACCTGGGTTTGCTGCCCGGTGAGTTTGTAGTACAGCCACAGAGACAGAGCAGGGCATCGCATCAGTGACGGGGCCATTTATAGATGAATATCGGATTCCAAAGAAGTTATGTGCTTGGGTGTGCTCTCAATGATTTTTCTCGCCTTTTTAAAATGCGATTTAAAAATTTGTTGCGCTGGGGTGGCTCAGTTGGTTAAGTGTCTGACTCTTGATTTCACCTTGGGTCATGATCTCATGGTTGGTGAGTTCAGGCCCCCGTGTCGGGCTGTGTGCTGGCAGTGTGGAGCCTGCTTGGGATTCTCTTCCTCTGCCCCTCTCCCTCTTGCACACATGCATGTGTGCTCTCTCACTCTCTCTCAAAATAAGTAAATCAACTTGGAAAACAATGTTACATCGACAGAATACAAGCATGTGTAGAACCTGCCTATGTAAAGAAACACGAGTGTCCTTGAAAAGCCCCTGTGTGCTCCTCTCCGATGACTCTCCTCCCCAAGGAGGGAGCCCCTCCTGAATTCTGTGTTAGTTAACCCCTGCCTCTCTCTCGTTGTACCTCATGTGCGTACAGCTCCGAGTTGTGCCTTGCTGTGACGTGCATGGTCTTGAACTTGAGGCCTTTACGGTCACAGAGGAGGTGTCCTCGACACCATTGCTTTGAGATTTTCCCATGACAACCCGTGTCATTTGTCCATCGTTAAAAACAAAAAGTTTTCTGGGCAACGAACGTGTGCCACATGTTGATGCCGGGTGCTGGGGAAATAGAGCGAACAAAACAGGCAAACCCCATGCCCTCACGTAGGTTCGTTCAAAGGGACAGGGGGGCAGCACACGAGAGGAACAGAATGTGTGGCACGTAACTGGTGTGAGGAGAAACCCGAGGCAGTGAAGGAGAGACATTGTAGGGAGATGTGGGGTCTCAGGTAGGGAGGCGAAGAGGGGGGCTTCTGAGTGAAAACTTGGAGGGGGCGAGGGAGAGAGGCTTGGCAAACAGCCAGCGCCAAAGCCCTGCAGCAGCCTTGTGTCTGGCCTTTCAGGTACTGGGGGGGGGGGGGCAGGGTAAGTGGCGGCAGGGGTGCCGGGGGAGGAGGTGAGGACAGAGAGGAGGTGGGAGATGGACGCCACCGGAAGGGTGTGAGTGGTGACACGGGGTGACATTGCGCATTGGCGTTTTGACACCGTGTTTGTGGCTGCTGTGTTGAGAGGACACGGGAGGACATGGAAACAGCCCCCAGGGAAGAGTCCCTTAGCACTTTGAGAGATGGCACCACCCGTGAAGGGGGTCACCTTGTCGGCGTAGACATATGAAGGCTGCGTGTTGGGATGTCCCGATGCTTGCATTGAGGCTGGCAGAGAAAGTGACAATTGCTTTTTAATTCTCATCGACTTCTGATGGCTGTGTGATGAACAATACGATGGGGGAGGGGTGGGATGGGGGGTGGGCAGGGAGAGAGGAGCCAGCGGAGGGAGGAGGGAGAGACCTGGGCTCAGCCAGGAGCCCGCTCAGTTTGTGATGCGAAGCCACATCCTGTCCTGGTGAGCCTGGAGGGGGCTTCACAGGGGAGGTCTGGGCTGGGACTGGAGAAGTAGTGACACCGCTGAAACCCTCAGGGTGTGAGTGAGCGCAGGGAGCAGGTGTGCGGAGGGGAGAGAAAGGTCCGAGGGCCGAGTGCTGGGACGCTCAAGTTCAGAGTCAGGAAATGAGCGGGAACCAGGCATCATCAGTCGTGTCTACTGTCCCGCCTAAGGTGACGCGCGTGGTCACTGGTGACTTTTGTGACGGCAGTTTTGGTGGAGCGATGGGGACAAAAGTCTGCCAAGAATGTGAGAAGAGGAGGCCGGAGGGAAAGGGGAAGCCAAGGGAGGACTTGAGGGGAGGAATAACAACACTTCGGTGTGTGTATGCACCTAGGAATGATCCAGTAGAGAAGGGAGACGTGATGGTTTAAAAAATAAGAGGAAATAAATGGTTCTACAGTCTCTCTAGTTCGATAGAAAGATACGTAGATACATAGATTGACGTGAGTGGGTAATTGGTAAAGAATATATTCTGTTGTTGACAGGCTTTTGGTTAGTTCACTGATTTGGGGTTTTTGTACAAATAATATATACCAGCAACAGAAGCATGTTTTCATTTCCATTGTTTCAGATCCTGGTCAGCACTTGGTATTGTTAAACTTCCTAATTTTTACTAATTTCATGTGAAATCTACATTCCCCCCCCCTTTTTTTTTAACGTTTATTTATTTTTGAGACAGAGAGAGACAGAGCATGAACGGGGGAGGGTCAGAGAGAGAGGGAGACACAGAATCTGAAACAGGCTCCAGGCTCCGAGCTGTCAGCACAGAGCCCGATGCGGGGCTCGAACTCACGGACCGTGAGATCATGACCTGAGCCGAAGTAGGACGCTTAACTGACTGAGCCACCCAGGCGCCCCTACATTTCCTTTTTAATGAGGCTGATCATCTTTTTAAAAAAATTTTTAAAAAGTCTTTTTTAGAGAGAGTGCTAGCAGGGGGAGAGTGAGACTCTTAAGCAGGTTCTGTGTTCAGCACAAGGCTTGACACGGGTTTTGATCCCACGATCCCGGGGTCACGACCTGAGCTGAAATCAAGAGTCAGATGCTCAACCGACTGAGCATCTTTCCACGTGCGTGTTGCCAGTCGTGTGCGGTGCCTGCCTATGTCCAGCGCACTGACTATTGTCATCGTATTTGTTTACTTCCCCCTCTTTGTTTTTAAATGTTAATTATACATTGTTTATGCTGATCCCGTGTTAGTTATATGGCTATAAATATTTTAAATGTTTTCCCATTTGTTGCTTATATTTTACCTTTTTGGTTCTCTTCTTGATGAATAGGTGATCTTAGATTCATTTCACTATTTTTTAAAATTTAATTTAATTTTTTAAAATTTATTTACTTAAATTCAAGTTAGTTAACATACCCTGTAGTCTTGGTTTCAGGAGTAGAACCCAATAAATCATCTCTTACATATGACACCCAGTGCTCATCCCGACAAGTGCCCTCCTTAATGCCCATTTAACTCCTCCCCCACCCACCTCCTTTCCAAAAACCCTCAGTTTGTTCTCTGTGTTTAAGAGTCTATGGTTTGCCTCCCTCTCTGTTTTCATCTCATTTGTCCACGTCACCATTTTTGATTAGTTTTTTGTGCCTTAAAAAATGGCTTCCTACCATAAGCTTTCCTACCTTGTTTTCTAGAATAGTTGGTATTGGGTTTTCTCTCCTGAAGCCCTTGATTCATCTGGGGTGGACTTTTGTCTGGTGAGAGACAGGGATTCGATTTCATTGGCCTCCATCAAGATCACGAATAGTCCCAGCCTCATTCTGTCCGCATTTCCTCCTTTCATTGTCCATAGCTTCCCTCACGCAGGTGGGCCTCCACACGTGTGCAAGGTCTCTTCTGGCCTCTGTCGTCTGTTCCAGAACCCACCCGCGTGGCCCGGCATCAACACCACACTGGCTCCGCGACCGTGGCTTCATAAGTAGTCTGCTTTTCTGGAAGGGCGAGTCCGTGCTCCTCTTGGCTCCTTAGGCTTTTGTGTAAATTGTGAAGCAGAATATCCAAATTTCTCTGAACGTCCTTTTAGGACTTTGTTGGAACAGCAAAACATTGTGTTTAAGAAGACCCCGGAGCCCGTATCCTTAGCACAGAATTCCGCTTCTTACTAACTGTGTGCGTCACTTCCTTCCCCAGCAAAACAGAGATGGTAGAAGGGTTTTCTCACCATGGGAGGAGTAAAGAGTTGCTGTCCACGAAGCCCTGGAGGGTTGCCTGGTATTCAGGAAGTGCTAAGTAAGTGTAAGGTATCCTAATTATTGTGATTTTTTATTGGGCTTACTTTTGATCTGTTGATCAGTTTAAGGAACTTTGACCTCTTTATATCACAAGGACAAAGATCAATTTTGAGGGATGATAGGGAGAGTTCTCTAGATCCAGGACTCATGAGAAATATTGAGAACTTTTGACCAGACGGGAACATCGTATCTGAGTCACTCTCTGTGTCGGGAAGAGCTCTTATTTATAAAAGTATAAATTATGAATGAAAATTCGTAAACACTTATGTATTAATTTTTAAAAGTAATTTTTATTTATCTTAGACATTTTACCTTTTTGTAAAAATTGGATTTTCCCCTTCTTTTTTTTTTTTTAAATTTTTTAACGTTTATTTATTTTTTAGACAGAGACAGAGCATGAACGGGGGAGGGGCAGAGAGAGAGGGAGACACAGAACCAGAAGAAGGCTCCAGGCTCTGAGCCGTCAGCCCAGAGCCCGACGCGGGGCTCGAACTCACGGTCCGTGAGATCGTGACCTGAGCTGAAGTCGGACGCTTAACCGACTGAGCCACCCAGGCGCCCCGGATTTTCCCCTTCTGATACGAGCAAGTCCTCTTTGCTTTTTTTTGGGGGGGGGGTGTGAAATTCAATCTTTCTGGTAGGTTAACCTCTTTTATTATATCAGGGTAGGGAAACAAGTACAGAAAAATATAGCTTGTGGAGAAAAGTCTCTCATTTTCTGGGACTCGTAAAGACCTTATTTGTTTCAGGTGACAGGCCCCAAGTGCGATCAAAGGACATTATTGTCAGAAATGGCAACTGTGATGTAGCAGAGTTGCTGCCAGGAGTTGATGATGCAGAAACAATTCATTTTGGGTCAGATGGTGCTGAATGGGGGGTTAGTAATAGCACTTTGCCATATTAATTTCTGTGCGAATAGCGTCTGTGGGCCCACCCATTACGTTCATTCGTGGGATTGATTGCTCTTTGCAGGTTGCTCCCAACAGTCCTGCCCTGTTGCTTTTCAAAAGTGAGTGCTTCACCACTTTGCTTTCAGGCCGTAAGGACCATTAATTGAGATCCTGATCTGCTCCAAGTGGAGTAGGATTTTATAACTCAATGCAAAAATATAAAAGAAAAATATTACTGATAAAAATAATGATGATGATGAAGATGGAGGTGGTGATGATAGTTGTGAGGATGGTAATCATGATGATGATGGTGATGGTGGTGGTGATGATGGTTCGGAGATGGTGATGGCGATGATGGTGAAGATGGTGATGATAATGGTGATGATGATGGTGGTGATGGTGAAGATGGTGATGATGATGATGGTGATGGTAATGATGATGGTGATGATGTTATGATGATAATGGTGATGATGAGGTGATGATGATGATGATGGTGATGATGATGGTGAAGATGGTGATGATGATGATGGTGATGGTAATGATGGTGATGATATGATGATAATGGTGATGATGAGGTGATGATGATGATGGTGATGATGATGGTGGTGATGATAGTGATGATGGTGATGATGTTATGGTGATGATGATGATGGTGATGGTGATAGTGAAGGGGGTGATGATGATGGTGATGAAGGTGAAGATGGTGATGGTGGTAATGATGACAGTGATGATATGATGATGGTGATGATGGTGATGATGTTATGATGATGATAATGGTTATGGTGATGATGGTGATGGTAATGATGATAGTGAAGATAGTGATGATGGTGATGATGTTATGATGATGATGATGGTGATGGTGATAGTGAAGGTGGTGATGGTGGTGGTGGTGATGATAGTGAAGATGGTGATGATGGTGATGATGTTATGGTGATGGTGATGATGGTGTTGGTGATGATGATGGTGGTGATAATGGTGATGGTAATGATGATAGTGAAGATAGTGATGATGGTGATGGTGATAGTGAAGGTGGTGATGATGATGATGGTGATGATGATGGTGATAAAGGTGAAGATGGTTATGATGATGGTGATATGATGATGATAATGGTTATGGTTATGGTGATGGTGATGATGGTGATGATGATAGTGATGATGGTGATGATGTTATGATGGTGATGGTGATGATGATGATGATGGTGATGGTGATAGTGAAGGTGGTGACAGTGATGATGGTGGTGGTGATGATAATGATGATGATATCACCTTTCTCATGGGGTTTTGTGAGGTTGGGACCTAATCCATGTAAAATAACCAGCACAGAGCCTGGCCCACTAAAGGGGATACATTAAATCTCAGCTGCCCTGAACTTCTCTCCCAAACCTTCTATTCTATATCTTCTGTGTTGTCTGGATTTTCTTTATTGGGTTAAATATATCAGTTTTACATTGTTGCTCTATCAAATAATTATAAATTTGATGACTTAAAACAACATACATTTTGTTCTCTTACAGTTGGGAGGTCAAAGGTCTGAAATCAGATCTCACGGGCCAAAATCAGTGTGTCAGGGCACTGTGCTCCCTCCTGAGGCTGTGGGAGAAAATCAATTGCCTTGTCTTTACTTGCTTTAGAGCTCCTTCGTCCATATATAAAGTGAGCAGTGTAGCATCTTGTTTTAGCGGTCACATTGTTTTATTCTATATCAAATACACCTCTGTCTCTCTCTGACAAGGACACTTGTGATTGCATTTATGGCCTACCCAATAATCTCCCCATCTCAGCCTTTAACTTAATCACATCTATGAAGCCTTGTTGGCAGATAAGAAAGTGTTCATAGGCCTGGATACCTTTGGGGGCCATTGTTCAGTTTACCACAATAAGAATAAAATAAATTCAAGATGAAAACACTTCATATTGGTGCCAGTTTATTACAAAATAAACCTATCATGCTCAGCAAAGTCATATTTCACACAGTGTCCCTCATTCGTTAGTAAATGTAGGAGTTATACATAGAGTGATAGACATCAATTCACTGGCCTTGGACTCCCTGTGAAGATTTCGGTCGGCATAGCCAAGAGTTGACGCTAAAGCTGCTTGGAAGTTATGTATTCTACGTCTTATGGTGCCAAAATTACCTTGGGTTTTGACCGTGGATGTTGTGTGTGGCTTTACAGGTTAAATATAAAGATATGCAGGGCACCCACTAGAGTTGTGCAGTGCACAACATGTGTGGCTGTAAATGGTGGGCTTTTTGTGATGCCCACCGGATTCTAATCTCCAGAAACGTGAGGTCCACGTCTGTCTTGTATCCCCACTACTTACTGTAGTGCCAGGCATAGAGTAGGCGTTTGTATTTAGGAAGCAAAGCAATGAACAGATGCGTATTCGGTGTGAGAGCCACCAAGTAGCTCCTCGTCTGTGGTTCCCAGAACAATGGCTTCTCAACATCGGCTGCACATTAGACTGATCTGAGGGAGATCTTAAAAAAGAAAGTTCTTGTGCTGGATCCTGTTCACAGAGATTCTGATTTCTTTGGTCTGGGTGGGGCCATGGTATTACTACACTTTAGAAAGATCCTGGGTGCCTCCACTGTGCAGCCCAGTAGCTAACCATTGTTCCGATATCGTGATTCTCGGATTTCAGTGTGCATTAGAACCGCCTGGAGAACTCGTTGGAATGCAGGGTCTGGAGCTGGGGTCTGAGCTGTGCATTTCTAACAGGCCCCCAGGTAAGGCTGACATGGTTGGTCTGGGGAACTACTGATACTCAGTGCTCTGGAAGGTAATAGAGAAGGTAAATCCCTCCAGTATGCACAGGAGAAAAATAGTTGGGGATGCCGTTTTGGAAGTGTGTGTGCATGTTTAATGCAGAAGTAAGGCACATGGTAAGAACCTATGCCGTGAATTTACAATAAATGATACTGTTCCTTTCATCCAACAGCCTTTCAAAGTAGGCATTTTAAATTTCTGATTTTTTTAAGGTTTTTAAAATTTGTTTTTTGTTTTGTTTCTGTTTTTGTTTTTAGCCAACAAACTAGAAAGAGAAGGAGATGACTAATTTTGCTCAAGCTACGCGTGACCTTTCCGTGTGTCCCAAAGTCACACCCTGTGGGAGGCTAGAGGCCACTCGCGCTATCTTGGGTTCACCTTTCTCCCCTTCTGATCACTGTCCCTGCTCTGACCTCAGGGGACGGTGTGATGGGGCCCATGGAGCTCTAACCGGATTTTCTCGCTAACTTCTGTGTAAGGGGAACGTCCTTGGTCCTCCCTGCATGGTAGCAATGCCTATCCAGCTAGGACATCTTTGATTAGCTTGAACCAAAAGTCTCCACACCGACCAATACACGCTTGGAAAGTGACAGCAGCCTGAGATTTGCTGACCTTCATGTCATTCTCAACTTCTGATATTTGGACCAGGACCTTGTACATCCCAGGAGACATTTTTCAGAGCGGAGCCACTTTTCCCGAAGCCTCCTTGCTGGCTGTCCTCCCTGTCTTTCCGAGTCCTCCTCTGACCCCAGTGTCCCTACCACCCAGAAGTCTGTGGTCCCCAGCCCGCCTTGCTTGGGTCAAAGACCTTGATGTCATCCAGAGGGACCCAAGACTTCCTTCCATTCGCTTTATCCAAACTGATACTGTCTGTTTTTGAAACACACGGCAACGCTCAACTAACGCAAAAGATTATATGATTAGAGTAGTTTGCACTCCGATGTAAGCAAGGCTGGATGGACGTCTTGAATTTTAAAGAGGAACTTGTCATGACTTTCAAATATGAGAAAATGCTGGCAAGGGAGACACCTGTGGACAGAAAACGCCACGGGCAATTTCCCAACCTTCTTCCCTGGGCTGCCCTTCACTCGGGCAGGGAAGAAACCCACAGCTTTAGGATTCTGACCAGACCATCCCCTCAGCTCCCTTTAGCAAGGGGCAGGCGTGGCTGAAAGCTGGCTGTGAACATTTGAAACTTCACGTCTCAGATCTGGAAGGAGGCCTCCTGTATTGGTTTGCTCCTCCCTACGAGGTGTAAGTTTCACTTATGGCAACATTTACGCGCACTGTTTTAGGTGGTTCAGGCAGGGGCTTTCCAGGGTTGCTGGCTGTGGGGTTGCCTCCGCTCACATATAGGTGTTCCTGCTGTTCTCCAGTTAGAGACTGGTGTGCGTTTGCTTGTAACGGTTTGCTGTCGATGATGGCGAGGAAGCGCCTCACGCACATCTCCCAGAGACGGCCTGCCTGATGAAAGTTTCCGCCCGGGGGCAGTGGGCTGGCTGTTGGAAATCAGGTTCCAGAATTACAGGCTAAGGTGAAGTAAGCAACGGAGATCAAACTCCACGCCAGATTTGGATCTTCTTTGCTGGAAGAAAACTTTCACCTACATGCTGTAAGTGACACAGCAACCGTGGGACACAAAAGCTGTATTTTATCCGCGGCGTTACGGACTGAGTTGTGTTCCCTGCCCCCAATGCTTACGTGGAAATCCTGATCCCCAGCACGTCAGCCTGTCACTGGGTTTGGAGACGGGGCCTTTAAAGAGGGCCTTAAGTGAAACTGATGTCATAGGCTGGGCCCTAACCCAGTGTGATCGGCGTACTTACAAGTCATGGGAAGTAGGACACGGACACATGCAGAGGGATGGCCGTGCGAGGACGCAGGGAGAAGGTATCACCCACACGTGTACCAGGGAGAGAGGCCTCAGGAGCTACCCAGCCTGCCAACACCTTGATGTCACTTTAATGTCAGACGGCTGGCCTCCAGGACGGAGAAAACAGATCTCTGTTGCGGAAACCCTCGGGGTGCGGTGCTTTGTTATGGCACCCAGCAAACCGATGCACCCAGATTTAATGAATGAAAGGAAGGGAGAAGTGGCCAGTGAACGCACCCCTTCCCTTACAGGTTTCCCCCGGTCACCGCCCCGGCCCCACGCAGGTGGAGTTTCTCTGTCGGGGTCCTCAGCGGCTGACCCCGAGCCTTCGCTCCCCGGTGCTGCAGCAGAGCAGGCTCCTCCCTTTGTCCTGTTTCTGCCTGCCTACATTTGTGCATCCCTTCTTTCCCTGTGTCAGCGGCTCAGATAAAGGAAGGCGACAAGAGGGAACGTAATCCTCAGCCTAAGTAGGCAAAGCAAACACCGTTTACCTAAGATCTGGAGAACGGGAACGCAGGCTTCCAGGAGGATTCGTGGCCAGGACACTGGTTCTGTAAGAGAACGGCTGGACGCTGGTGGAGCTGGTCCTGCCCCTCGGGGCAGGGGCTGCAGGGTCCCCTTGACCAGCCCCTGCAGAGTTGATTTGAATTGAACTGCTACCACTCCGGGCCCTCAGTTAAGCAGGAGATGCGGGTCTCTGTGCCTTGTTGCCTCTCCGTTGGCTGGATTTGGGGCACTGGTCCTCAAAGTGTGGCACCCCGACCAGGTACATCGGCGTCACTTGGGCGCTCAGTGCCCGCTTCTGACGGACTGAATCACACACTTTGGGGTGGGTTCAGCAATCTCTTACCACGCCCTCCAGGGGATTCCAATCATCCTCCAGTTTGAGAGCCACTGGGTTAAGGAATGAGGGGCCACTAGAAAATTCTGGAGAGCCCGAAGAGAGAGATGCTATTGCTGCCTTCAAGGTGCTAATCCTTGAGGAGTGTTCTCCTGGGAGAAGGTGTAGAAGGGCGAGTCTGTGAGCCCAGAATAAGGATGCCAGGATCAGACAAGAACCACCCCCTCGCCCCTCTGTCCTTTGTAAGCCAAGTTGGTTTTGAGTTCGTATTAGTCAGGTGTATGCGGAGAAACAGAACCAACAATGTGTGATGTGCATATTTGTGTGTGTGTGTGTTTGTGTGTATATAGATAGGCATTTGTTTTAAGGAATTGGTTCGTGTGATTGTGGAGGATTGCTGAGTACATCTGCAGGGTAGGCTGACAGGCTGGGGGCCAGGGCCAGGGGAGAGTTGCAGTTCAAATGCAATGGTCGTCTGCTGACAAAATTTCCTCTCAGGGCAGGTCCTCTCTGGTTGATTAAATCCTTCAACTGCTTGGACGAGGCCCACTCACATTGGGAAAGGTGGTCTGCCTGATTCACAGCCCGCTGATTTAAATGTTAACCTCATCAAAAACAAAACAAAACAACAAACACCTTAATAGAAACATCTAGAATACTGTTTAACCAAATGTCTGGGTACTATGGCCCTGCAACTTGATGCTTGAAATTAGTCATCACAAGCTTCTTGTATTCTTTTTATTTCTGTTCCCTTTTTGTTGTCGAGGTGAGTAAGTGAAACCTTTTTAATAGCTGCAGCCCGTCTTCCTGTTATAAACAAACAGCATCTTGACAAAGACAAAGGACAGCACCGAGTGACCATGCTGTTCTGAGTGCTCCCCCGTGCTGGTGAATTCAACTCTCCTGTTATCTCAATCTTTTTTTTAAAGTATATTTATTTATTTTGAGAGAGTGAGAGCACAGAAGGAGCAGAGGGAAAGAGGGAGGGAGAGAGAGAATCCCAAGCAGGTTCCCCACTGACAGTGCGACGTGGGGCTCGAACTCATGAACCATGAGACCATGGCTGGAGCCAAAACAAAGAGTTGGACGCTTCACCAACCAGGCCATCCGGGAGCCCCTGTTATCTCAATCTTGAAGACATGGAAAGAGAGGCGCCCAAAAGGTCAATAAGCTGCCTGAAGTCATGTGTTCGGAACGCAGTAGAGCTAAGATGCTGAGGAGTTTAGTTGTGGAATGTTCCTAACCACGGTCTGAGGTCTTGTAGGAGGAATCAGGTGTGTGTGTGTGTGTGTGTGTGTGTGTGTGTGTAGCCAAAGATAGAAGCAGGTGTGTTAAAAGGTCCCCTGCTCTTCAAATGAAGGGAGGGAGGGAGAACAGATCTGGAAACAGACTCTTGCTGGGTAAACAACATCCATCAATAATAGCACTGGGCCCACTGAAATGTGCTAATTTTTAATCAGGTGGCTATATTATCAGCAGCAGTGTTTTCTTTATTATTGCCACTATGTCAATGCTAAAAATAGTAACGACCCCTCATTAAACATTTATTGGCCAGAAATAACTCTTTAAGTGCCTCATCTAAATATAAGCCAGTTACGATCAGTCCCATTTTCGTGATAAATTCCTTGAGGCTTGGGTAAGTTAATTCTCCCTAAGTTCCATGGCTGATAAGCTAGATAGAGATCAAACAGAGCTGCCCAGCAAATAGAATGGTCCCAGAAAACTTCAACAAGAAGCTGGTAAAGGACCATAGATGTCAGTTGAGGCAAACATACAATGGGGAAAAGGGAGCCCCAGGCTCTCTCCTCCGGGGAAGTTCTGGCTGTTTGGTTCATCAGAAGGGGAGACAGAAGTGATGCTGAGCCAGGATCATTCTTGCCACCTTGCAGCTTAGTGCTGTCGCCCTATAATTAGGTGTTGATCCGTGACATATGAATCACCTGCCACTCAAACTGCTGAGCTTTTAAGTGCAAACATCTCGGGTAACAGGAGTAAAGTGGTATTTCCTTATAAAGCTCTGTGTCCTTTTAACAAGCATCACATAATCCTATAATATGCATCATTTCTGCCTTTCGGTGAAATCAAAACCTGCCTTTATAACTAACAGTCAAAATTCAAGAACTACAATAGTGAAAATAAGAAACTGGAATAAGGGAAAATATCTTTTATAGTCTTAATTGCCATAATTCTAGAATATTCCTTACCATTTTTTCTATATATAAACTTGTTTTCTAATTGAAATCACATTGCAATCACAATTTTGCTTTGTGTCTAACATTGTATCTTAAATATTTCCTATCGTATGTCATGATCTTTTTAAATACAATTTTTGGCCCATAATATTCCGTTTATGTCTCATAGTTAATTGTTTTCTTCTGTGGTTTATTTAGATCATTTCCAACTTTGTGGATTTTTTTAAATGTTTATTTATATTTGAGAGACAGACAGACAGAGCATGAGTTGGGGAGGGACAGAGAGAGACAGAGAAAGAGACAGAATCTGAAACAGACTCCAGGCTCTGAGCTGTCAGTGCACAGCCAGACATGGGGACTGAACTCATGAGCCGTGAGATCATGACCCAAGTGGAAGTCGGATGCTTAACCGACTGAGCCACCCAGGTGCCCCTAGATTTTTTTTAATGTTTATTTATTTATTTATTTTGAGAGAGAGAGAGAGAGAGAGAGAGAGAGACAGAGGCAGAGAGAGTACATGCAAGCAGGGGAGGGGCAGAGAGAGAATCCCAAGAAGGCTCCATGCCATCAACGCAGAGCCCGACGTGGGCTTGAGTGCATGAACCTCAAGATCATGACCTGAGCCAGAATCAAGGGTCAGACAGACGCTTAACCAACTGAGGTACCCAGGTGCCGCCCAGCTTTGTAGATTTTTAATAAATAAGATTGCAACGAACAAGCTGGTGCAGAAACATGTGTGCTGTTTAAGATTATAACCTTGGAATGCAATAGAGAAGAAGATGCCCACAGATCTGGTTTGAGTTGTGACTGTGTCTCCCCGGCCACGTGGCTGTCGTGGCCTGCCCTACCTTAGCTAATGTCTGGGGGAACCTCTGCTTTTCATCCCTAAAACGGGGGTACTACCTGCGCGTGAGGTTGTTGTGGTCATTGTCTCTTGAGGCTCAAAGGATACATTTAAAGAGTCTCATCACAATTGCAGTGAGGAAATTCATCAATGGTGACTATTAGCATCGGGCTTTGTGCTGACAGCATGGAGCCTGCTCGGGATTCCCTCTCTCCCTCTCCCTCTGCCCCTCCCCACTTGTGTGCGTGTGTGTGTGTGTGTGTGTGTGTGTGTGTGCGTGCGCGCACGCGCCTCGTCTGTTCCCGTATCCTTTGAACTGAATTAAATTCAGTAAACAACACTAGAGTAGCTCCCGTGTATCAGCACTTCTTTAGACGGTAGCCATGCAGGGGCGAATGGGATTCGATCCTTGCCCCTCTGGAACGGTCGGTGAGTCTAGTGGGGGTACGTGTTTGCACTGCCCTACACACAGTGACAGGCATGTGGCCGAAGGAAGTGGCGAGAGTGCTTAATTCCTTTGCCGACTTATCTCTGGATGCCTTAGCGCTTTTTCAGATTGATTTGTGAGTAGTTGACCCGCTTACACTTCAAGCCAGTGAGCATTTCTCTTTTGTGTCATGGATGGAAACAGAGGTAGCAAGTCAGTACTCTGGATTCTCTTACTTTGTCTACTCGTGGCTCTTGCAAAAGCACGTTTCGTTTTTCTTCTTCCTGAATAAGTGAGGCCACACCTCGCCCTCTGGAGGCCTGGACCGTAGAGCTGGGGAGGACCGTAGAGCTGGGGAGGGGGGAGAGGGGTACAGAGGACCGTAGAGCTGGGGAGGGGGGAGAGGGGTACAGATGGCTTCTGTTAGCCGAGAAGCCAGCTCCATAGTCTGCATTTGGGCGTTCTTGAGGAAATAAGATATTAACTGCAGAGAGTGTTCTGGAAAATCAAGGGTGAACCACCCGTATTGAAACTCTGACGGCAAGTGTAACGGCGGGCTTAATTGAGTTTTTAGAGCCAAGACTGCCGTATAATATCCTCATATTTTGCAAGCAATTCCATTTACCTTCAGAGAGCACGTCAGGCTCCCACTGCTGTGGGCAAAAAGAAAGCTCAGTGGTTTACATACGAGAAGGGACTCCCTCGTACTCCTGGCTTGACTCCAGGCTCTGGCCATTGTCTCCTACGGTGGCCTTTTCCGACGCGGTGGATCATTTAAAAATAGAGTTTTAAAAGTTTTATTTAAATGGGTTTTTCACTGAGATACAACTGACATGCGACATTGTGTTAGCGTCAGATGTGCAACGCCAAGATTTGATATTTGTATCTGTTGTGAAACGACTGCCACGGTATGTCTAGTTGACATTGTCCCCATGCATAGTGACATTTTTTTTTAATTTAAAAAATATTTTAAAGGTGTTTCTAGAGTAGTATTACAGTCCTCTCTCTTTGGTGGCTATTAAAGCTAAGACCCCCCCCCAAAAAAAAAAAAAAAAAAGCTAATACCCCCCTCCTTAAGGTTTCCTCGGATTTGAGGTCCTTGATTTCACTCTCAGGCCTCCTTCCGAATTCCTTAGGCTCCCGTGGATCTCCTGAGGACCCCAAGTCAGTGCCCCTCTAATTCAATACTCGCCGAGCCCCATCAACTCGTTATTTATTAAGCGCTGATGTTTGCAGAATTTAGTTCAGGCCTGCCATACATTTCAGATTTGGGGGTCACTCACTGATGTTGGGATTTTATTTTTAGGAAGCCAATGAGACATTCTAGTTCTGCTCCTACATCCGGAACTGATGAAGAGAGACATGGGAGAGAGAGAGAGAGAGGAGTCAGATGTAACTCAAAATAGCATCTAGAATTCTATGACAGTTTTCAGTTTGAACCCCAGAACCGGGCCGAGCTGGACCCCTCTCAGTTTACCATTGGGGGTGAGAGCAGAGCGGAGGAGGCACTCCCTTGCGGGCAGACGGGGGCTGGCAGGTGACAGGTGGCAGCAGGTGAGGGGAAGAGAAGGGGATGTGCCATGCTTCTCCCAACTCCCCTCTCGCCTGAGGGAGGGAGGGTCCCGAGGCTCATGGGTGTTACACTCCAGCGCGGGCTTTGCCATCTGTGGACCGCTGATGTTTGGGGCTGGATCACCGTCGCGGGGGCCTGTCCTGTGTCTTGTAGACATTTAGCAGCACCGTGGCCTCTGCTCGCTAGATGCCATAGCACCGTGCAACTCTGCTGTGACAATTAGTGCTGTCTCCAGGCGTTGGCCGCTGTTCCCTGGGCGCAAAATAGCCCTCAGTGGAGAAGTGCTTCTCCAGTACAGGGATCCTCCTGGAAGAAGAGGCAGAGTATCCTTCCCAGTGCGCTTCCTAATCCCAGCACATAGGGTCTACTGCCTTCTCTGCTCGTCTCAGCTCCCTGCCTGTGCCTACTCCCTCCCATTTTCTCCATCCTCCCCTCTCATAATGACTGCCACTGGCAGACTGTTGCAGGGGCAGCAGCTCCCTGGCTTTGTGGCCCTCAAGGGCCTACCTGCACCTCTGTACCCCTCCCAGGGCCCCCGCACTGCCCTCGGCATGGCACGACCTCATGTGCATGGTGGTAATGACTTCAGAGAATGTTGTTCAGATATTGGAAGGAAAACGGGTGTGAACATTTTCCCATAAATATTTAGCTGCCAGTGTGATTCCTTCACAGAATTTTATGCATTCATCTGACCCACCAGACGCATGGATCTTACCTAGCACAGAAAGCAGAGACTCTTAAAACAGTGGAGAGAGTAGTAAGTCATGTCTGTGCTGCTGGCTGTAAGCCCAGTCTGAGCTAGCACAAAGTGCCATTAAAAAGTGATAATGGTCGCATAGATTACCTTCTTCACATGTGATTCCTCTGAAAAAGTGTGTTTTATTCATCATTCTTATGCTGTTATTTTGGATCCAAACTACAGTTTTCCAGCTATGTGATACATGTAGCTAATTAGGACTAGTTGGGGAGTCGAAAGCAACTTCTTTTGCAAAGCATGTTCACTTGAAATGATCTCAATAATTCTATAAGCTATTTTAGGAATTAGGGTTCATATGTCATTAATTACAGGACCCTTGGTCACATCACTCAGAAAAGCAGCTTCCAAGGAGATGTGAAATAACAAAAATTCAAGCGAGTAATTTAAAGATCCGATGGGCTTTATTAAGCCACTCATGAATTGGGCGGCAGTGCCCCCATCCAGCGAGTACAGGGGGGCTCGATTCCCAACAAAATGGAAGGTTTTTATAGGAAGGAGGGTGGGACAAGGAAGTTATTAGCAAAAGAAAGGAAGGGTTGCTTCAGGCCGGGTCACCTTCCCTGGGTGGGTGGGGGTTGGTCCCGCAGATCCCCTCCTCTTCCTGGCGTGGGGGCAATGGAGAAGGTCCAGGAGACCGGTCACCCCATCTGTGCCCACCAGAAAATTCCTGACTCCCAGGTTGAGACTACATTTCTGCGGGAGGCTGGACCCACAGTTAGGTGAGGTGTAAAATCCTGGCTCGGGGACCCGGCCAAAGTGACACCACTGGGGGGCTGTGGTTTTCTTTTTGACAGGGATCAAGTTATGGAACCCATAGATCTTTTCCAAGGCACAGAAATAGGCATCTCTTCAGTTATTTCATGCTTCTTAATATAAAGGCGTAAGAACCTAGACCTCGTCTAATCAACCTTCAGCACCCTCGGCCGCACCAATACATCCTCCCCGTTGAAAAATTGCAATGCTAGCCTCAGTCACGGGCAGTTCTAAGTGTCAGAACATTCTACCTTACGTGGAGGCAAAATCTGCCTGCCTTGAACTTCCTTCTGGAGGGTCCTGGGGCCACAGAGAACACCCCATCCTCTTGTTCATAGCAATGGTTGCAGGATCTCCAAGACTCTTCTGTCACATTGTCCCGAGTTGCCTCTCCTCATACGTCTACCTGGTATGGGACGGATTGTGCCCCTCCCCCAGCAAATTCGTCTGCTGAAGCCATCGCCTCTGACATCTCAGGGTGTGGCTATAGTGGACATACAGCCTTCAGAGGGGTGATTAAGTTAACAAGAGGCCTCAACCTAATCTGACTGGTGTCCTTGTAAGAAGAGGAAACGTGGATCCACGGAGAGATGGCGGGGATGCACGCACACAGAGGAAGGGCCGTGTGAGGACGCAGCACGAATCTGGCCATCTACAAGCCATGGAGAGAGGCCTAGGAGAGCACAAGCCTTCTGGCACGTTGATCTTGGACTTTCTGCCTCCGGACCCTGAGAGAATAGATGTCTGTTATTTAAGCCACCAGGTCTGTGTTTTGTTACGGCCGCTGGAGCTGACTTATACATCCTCTATCCCTGACCCCACTAGGAGTGTGACACGTTAATGTCCTGTCTCACCTTCCCGCTGCGTAATCAAGAGAACCATAGCACCTGCCCCGTGGGGCTGGCGAGGGATTACCGGAGATCATGAACGGTGCCTGGCATGCTTTGATGAACGTTACTTCTTGTGAACGTGCCTATCCTTATATTATCTTTAATAAAAATATTAAATGCGACAAGGTTAGGACAAATCTAATAGCACGATACTTCAGAATTTCTGTAAGGTTGACTTCGATCCATTCCTAAACACATTCGGACATTTGTGCTTACGGCTCACATCCTTGTGCCCACACCTTCCTGGTTGAAATTTAGATTTGCTGCCTCTGACATTTTCCTAGTTTACTGGCCTTTTACGTTTTAAAGAAATGATTAAAAAATATTTAAATTATTTTGTTTTTAAGTGTGTAATGCTGGTCAAAATATGCAAATGGGAAAACTGTTCTTGTGGGATGGTTACTTAGAATCATGAGTTTACTTTCTATTGGCTAAAATTTTTCTAACAGTAATAGACTTGCTTTGTTGTATTTTGTAATGGCACCCATGTTGGGCTTTAGGAATCATGAATGAATTGAATACACTATGTCGTTAATATACCGTAGACCCCCAAATATGTAAATGAAGACGCTATGACCTGGAAGCTAGAGTCTGGGTTCTAGACTCCTCTCTCCTTCTGTCCTGCACTTTGCATTGCTCTGGAAACTTTCTTGGATCTCACACCAGGTTATTCTCATGTGGAGACGGACATGACAGGATCAAGGGCACACCAGGCTTGTGGTCCTTTGATAGGCTGTGCGGATCTCATTTCCTCCTTATCACACCATCTGAGGTCAGAACTCTTTTGTCTTTACACATAAGATTTGATTTTTATCCACCACTGGGAAGTGCTGTGGCTGGCAGTGTCCTCACGCTCCCTCTTGGAAATGAGTGAGGCGGGGTTGGTTTAATGTAAAACGTTCCAGTAATAACTTTCAGACGTTACAACTCAATTTGATTTTCTGAAGTCATCATGGAGGGAATATTTTAAAAGTCTTACTCCTTTAAGTTTAAAAATGCTCTGCAGAATTAATGTGGCAACAGCCAGCCACCCCATCCAACCCCAACCTTCTAGAAAAGATATGCCTCCAGGACATTTCTCCAAATGAAGTGTCAAATCCAAATCAAGTCAAATTTCCAGTGTGGGATAATGGGTTCTATTTTATGACTTTCTTCTGTGCCCCAGGGGGTGCTTGGGCCCATTACACAGCTGGTTGGTGTATATTACGTATATTAGCAGAGGGACTTTGAGTGGCTGTGGGCTCTTTGCTTGGTGAAGCCCAAGCCACAATTCATAGGTTCTGGGGTTATTAACAGTGCGCCGGGTTTCCCCAAGAATGCTCAAACTCCATTCTGTTACGAATACTTAATAGCAAGGAGAATGTGATTCTTCTCTTTTTAGGGAAGTTTCTGTGACTCAGCAAATCCATCCTAGTGTGATAGGCAAACTGTCAAAATTAATGAATGCCAACTGAGATGTGGTCCCTACAGGGAGAAACCCGGCGCGGTTGTGAATTAGCATTAACGCCCCCATGCATCTCAAACATGCTACATTTTCACCACGGATTCAGGCCTAGGGGATGTCTTTAGAGGAAACCACAGTTTTAATTTTGGAGAAGCAGTACACCAAGGTAGATAATTCGGATTTTTCTAGCACCAAAGGAAAAGAAAAGAAAGAAGAACTGTAATCAAAGACATTTCGATGGTAGAGACTTGTTTTGGTTTTCGTGTGGCTTCAGGTTGAGGCTGTCATGGCTGAGCCTTACTCTGTCTAGGGTAAGACACGACGCGAGGGCAGGTGATTTCGAAGGCTTTGGAGTGAGCCCCCGGAAATACAGTGCACCAAGGCCAACGCATCTGATTATGAGAATTGTACGTCGTTACTCTGCAGTGGTGTTTCGATGAAAGGTGTATAACTTGGGGATTTTGGCCTTTAAGGGGCTGAACGCAGAAAGGCAGGTGCCTTGCCTCCCTTCTGAGAAAGAGCACCCAGCCCGTGCCCCTCATTTGTGGGGGAGTCTGGGTCCAAACACAGTCCCTGCTGAAATGACTCCTGTGAGCGAACCCCAGGTCTGTGTCTCTCCCTGCAGGGTTCAAACTTCGTACGCGTTCTCATCTCTAATGTGAAAACACCAGTAGTGGCTGCAAGATGGGCTTTGAGAATTTGTTTTCTACTAAAATACTTCACATAATTCGTGTTCAATAAATATCAGCCATTCCGCTACACCCAAAACAAAAGCAATGATAGTCGAGTTAACAAAATTGAAAGTTGGGTAACGCACTTGGTGCCACCGTCTTGGCAGATGAGAGGCTAGCGAGTTGAGATGACAAGAATGTTGTGTGTGGGTGCAGCCACTGAGTAAAGGGGACACGCTCTCTTCTTTGTACTGCCCAGAACACGAACGTGAGATCTTGGATAACTCACTCCCTTCCTTCTTTTTGGCCTTTGTTCTCTGACCTCATACGGTGTGGACCCAGGGATTTAAGGAGATGGGGGGGAGGTGTTGGGGGGGGATGCACTGGTATGGGTACCATGGTCTATAAAAGTACAGGTGGGATTATTAATCATGTATCACGAAAGCCTAATTTTAGAATGTTATATTTCACTGAGATTTACTTATTTATAGTTGGTTGAACTTAATCAAGCAGCCGTGTATTCAAGAAGCACTTCCCGGGATTCGACGCCGTGCTCGAAATTGTTGGAGGGGTCACAGATCTATCAGGGAATTCGACCAACCAAGTGTTGACCGTTTAGACACTCAAACTTTAAGGAAGGGGAGAGACAGATAATAAAAAACTATAACGAATAAGTAAATTAGGCAGCGTGCTACAAAGTGATCAACATTGTGGAGAGAGACCGCAGACAAAGTGATCAACATTGTGGAGAGAGACCGCAATTGCGAGTATTCACCGTGGCGGAGTGCGGGGTGAGAGCAAGCCTCGATGAGGAGGGGCTCCGCAAACACTGGAGAAGGTGGGGGGAACCAGCCCTGTGCTCTCTGCGGGAGGAGCATCCCAGGCAGAGGGAGGAGTCTGCGGGGACGCTGTAGGGACTAGAGGCGGGAGTGGAAGGAGCAAGGGGGAGGAGTAGGAGGTGACAGCAGAGGAGGAACAGTGAGTATGGATCATAGGGTTAGGCTTTTGTGCCAGAGAATGAAGGCCCTGCAGGGTTCTGAGCAGAGGAGAGAGATGACCTGATGGGCTCGCCTGGATCGCTCTGGCTGATGGGTCAGTGAGTCTGTAGGGGGCAGAAGTGGATGCCGAGAGAGCCACGGGGCATCCTTGGGACAAGGATGAGAGGTGGTGGTTTGGACCAGGGAGGTGGCAGGAGAGATGGCCAGGAGAGATGGCGAGGTGAGCACATTTTGGAGGTGCAACTGACGGACCTCCTGATGCAGCGAATGTAAGGACTCAGAAAAAGAGGGACATTGAAAGGTTTGGGCCCGGCACCTCTAAGAATGGATGGACCTTAGGTCTCTTATTCAAAAGCAGGTATTTTACAGCTCTATTTTTTTTTGTACGTATCCTTTACGGTTTTAATTTATCTCTTTCTGAAATATTAACAAATGTGAAAAAGAATCACGTGGGAAGAGGGGGATGGCCAGAGAGCTTCAGGAATGTGATATGTTCCGAATGATGGATCCCAGAATAGGGGTGTGATGGAAGGAACCAGGAAATTAGAGCAACAGTTTACCAGAGTTCCAGTCAACAGATTTCCACCCCCTAAAGTCTTAAGTGTTTGAGCCTCCCAAATAAAGCTGTGTAGGTGGTGGGATTCCTGTATCCCACGTTCCGTCATTCAGAGCCCGTGGGGGGCTGTTAGGTTCCATGCTGGCCGATACGGGGTGAGAATCAGTTTGTACACGGGAGGACGCACGTAAGGGTCGGTTAGGGCTGCTGCTTCATGTGATGGAATGAAACACACTCTCTAGAAGCACAGTCACCTGCTGACTTTGCTTTCTGTATTTTTTTCCCCTTTTAAGCTTTTTTTCTCCTAGTATTCAGATCCGTATTTTCAAATGCTCTGTTTACACTGAAATACTTAATTTTTGAGAGCTAGATATCTATTTAACTTAATTTTATGGACTATGAATGGCTGCCCTCTTCATCTCCTACTTTTCTCGTATAATGATATTACCATTTTGGGTTAAATCAATATTTAGGGTTTACATTATTATAACCATGTAAATATTAGCTACAGCTGAGCCACATAGCACCTTATGAATGCTTTTCCTTTCTGCTATAGCTTTGTGTTTTCCCTGGGATTAATAATCACTGACTTTTTTGTTTACTTAGTCTTCACGGCATGTGTAACTAAATCATCCCCCAAATTCTCCAACAGGACTAAGTACTCCTTTTAATACATTCCGATACATCAGGGTCTTTGAATGTTTATTTATTATTTTTTTTGAAACATGTCTGGGAGCCTTTTTCCTGCAGGAGTCTGGGCTAGTTTCCACTCTACCACTGTTAACTGGGAATCTTACAGTTTTTTTTTTAACGTTTATTTATTTTTGAGAGAGAGAGAGAGAGAGAGAGAGAGAGCGAGCGAGCAGGGGAGGGGCAGAGACAGAGGGAGATGCAGAATCCGAAGCAGGTTCCAGGCTCTGAGCTGTCAGCACAGAGCCTGAACCCATGAACTGAGATCATGACCTGAACCGAAGTCGGCTGCTTAACCGACTGAACCACCCAGGCGCCCCTTCTCTTGGAATCATTGAGTGTCACTCTGGAAACTGCTTTTCTGGAATTCCTCACCTGCATTTTAGTCTCTGTTTCCTCTGTACGTCATATATTCCTCTCCCTTGATTTGCTGCTTTACTTATTCATTCTAGTAGCTTTCTGAATAGGGTGCGTGAGAGGTAAAATTTTTTGAGTTTGCGTTATCTAAAAATGTCTTTGTTTATTTGCTCAAATCCCCTGGGTGTAGATTTCTAGGTCCACCCCGTGACTTTTGCTATAAATGGGCACACCAAGGTTCAGAGGTGAAAGATATCACCTTCATACTGTTCCACGTCAGACAGCAGGTTTCAATGATGGAGAACCCCAAGGAAGATGGCACCTTTGGTCCAAAGAAATGCCTTTCTCCATCAACGGAGCCCCGATTTGAGTCATATTTAAGTGTCTGCTGCATTGTCTTTGTACTCAGTGCTGTGTAAGCAGATGGTGTACAAGGATGATCACATCCCCTTTGTTGCATACGTGGTGTGTTTGAGCAATGAAGAAAGTCACATAAACGAGCCATATCTTGGTGAAGCAAGGGCAGAAAAGTGAGAAAAGTGACATCAGCGGGTATGAAGGTTCAGATGATGATGGAGGCAGGTGAGCTCCGTGCAATATTCCCCAGTGTCACGTGGGAAGAGAGAGGGGTGTATCATACCTGGAATCCAGACCCTGGTTCCTCCCATCACTGCTTTGGAGATAGTAGGTATTGCTGATAAGACCGGGCAACTGAACATCTATACTCCGTCACTGCTCATTCATCCTGCTCCTGAAACTCTACTCAAATGGTAGGAAAGACATTTGTACATAATCCTAAGGACAAGGAGAAGGAGGTAAGATGGTGGCAGCCATGAGTTGGCAGCGGTGGTGTGAGTTGTCCGTGACGTAACATATTGGAGAAAGCTGAAGAAAGTCACCTGGAAGGAAGCCAGTGAGCAGGCTGCTGAACTGAAGGGGCCAGGGTGGACTAGAGCCAGTCCTCTGAGAATCCTTCTAGTTGAAAAATCTTGTTGTCACTTGCCACTTAGGCTACATTTTGAGTATTTGGAATGGCCATTCATTTGATTACCGGAACACGAAGGAAATCTGTGAATTACCTGGAAGAATACAGTACTTTAAGAAGTAGGCTTATGGAAGTCCTTAGGCCAGAGCAGAATGGAAAATAGAGCGGCCCTGAGCTCGGTAAAGTGATGCTGAACGATGGAAAGTGATGCTAAAGAAAATGATGCTGAACGATGAAATTAACTAAAAAGAATTTTTTTTTTTTTGCTCATTACCCTTCAATGCTTTCACTTAATACTGGAGCTTAAGGTTTCATGTCTGGAATTAGATTTTACAGTTTTCTGTTGGGGTCCCCTTGCAATCTCTGGCTTTAATTTATTTTGTTCTTTAATCACACGACAGGTAATTCAGTTGGCCTCAGTTAATTTCATTTCACCCCTCCCTTTGATAGTGTTATTTTATTGCTTTGCTGTTCTGTGTGTTTCTGGTTCACATTGCTGTGCTTTTGGACACGCCGCTCGTTTTTGTAGTATTTTCTCTCTCTCTCCAAGTCTTTCAATCTTCAGGAAACAGTTCTGTCAGCATCGTTATGAGGCATCATTATTTCCCACTCTTTTTTTCCCAAGGATTTTCTCAATTTCCAGTTCCTCGTATGAGTCTGCAGCCATACTTTTTTCATTAATTTGTTCTATTCTTGTTCCCGCCTTTGTTCGCGCCTTTGTTCCCACGTGTCACCAAATGCCGAGGAGTCCTTTACATCATTTTGGATGATGCACGTGCTGTATTGCTGTGATCGTAATTCCCGGAGTGCCTTCTGCTCCTTCCCAATCACTGGCCGCTTTCATGCCTATGGGAGAACTTGGAGCTTTAAGTGTAAATGCTGGCACATAGCAAACTACATACATACAATTCATTACAGCGTCTGTGCTCTTCTCTAAAAATGTACACTTAACTGCCAGCAGTGTTACTGAGAGTGACAGTCATCCATCGAAAGGGATGGAGAGACTTTATCTCTAAATGAATTCCCTCTACACATATGGAAATACTTCTCTCGAAGGATATTGCGAACAATACCGAGACATTTTCTGAGCAAAAACATTAACATTTTTCTTATTTTTTTCCTCCAGAGATTTGTAAAATACATAGCAAAATTGAACTTTTTTTTTCCTTTTGAAAAATCGGTACAAATATTGGATAAAAAGAACCCTTTTACACATGGTAGCTAAATCTCATAAACGTGTTCTTCTTATAATATCTGAGAAGTTCTTTCTCTCAGCTCCTCATTCTTATTGTCCCTTGACATCTATATAATGGAATTTTGATCATAATAGATGATGCATATGACATACAGATTAAATATTGTTCCTTAAAAAGATTTTGGGGGGCCTCACACAGTATGAAAGTCATAATATTTTTCTTTTTGAACATTTATTTATTCATTCCGTAACAATTGGAGAGCCTCTATTATATACTAGTCAGTACAGCAGGGAACGGGAATAAGTTGCATCGCGTATACGTAGTGCCCCTCTTGTGGATTATAATGCGGTGTGGGGTACACACCAAACAACGAAGAAAAGAATTATCAGCGAATCAGGCAGGAAGAAAAGGTAGGACCTCGGGTCTACTCTGAGAGGTGGAAGACCAGGAACACGTTTCTAAGGACTTGATGTATAAGCTGAGATTCAAAGAATGAATCGTATTCAAAGTATGAACAAAAGTATCCCAGCAAAGGGCCCCGGATCTGTGCTGTCCCTTACAAGGGAAGACGCTTGGGGACCCAAGGCAGTGGGAAGTCCAGCGTGGCTGGACTCTAGGGAACCATCAGCGTGAGGTAAGATTGAGTTTTTTCTATGCATAATGTATTTCCATCAAAATAAAAGAAGGCGGATCCAATCTCAACAAAAAGCACTGATAGCCCACGCCCCTGGAGGTTAGCGCTGCACAAGAAAGAAATGTTGTGTGCAAACTTATTAGGAGTTGCTGAACTGTTTTCCAAAGTCATTGTATAATTTTACATCCCCACCATCATATATGAGAGTTTCAGTTTGTCCAAATCCTACGAAAATTTTGTATTGTCTTCTTTTTAAATTTTTTATTGAAATTCTAGTTAGTTAACATACAATGTGATAGTCGTTTCAGGTGTACAATATAGTGATTCAACACTTCGATACAACACCCCGTGCTCATCACGGTGAGTGTAACCCTTAATCTCCATCACCTATTTCACCCCCCACCCCCCGCACCCCACGTCCCCTTTGGTAACCATCAGTGTGTTCTCTGTAGTTAAGAGTCTGTTTCTTGGTTTGCCCCTCTCTCTTTCTCTTTCTCTCCCCTTTGCTCATTTACCTTGTTTCTTAAATTCCATACATGAGTGAAATCATATGATGTTTGTCTTTCTCTGACTGGCTTATTTCACTTAGTATAATACTCTCTACCTCCGTTTATGTCATTGCAAGTGGCAAGATTTCATTCTTCTTGATGGCTGAGTAATATTCTATTGTATGATATGTGTGTGTGTGTGTGTGTGTGTGTGTGTGTCTGTGTGTCTGTGTGTGTCTGTGTATCACATCTGCTTTATCCATTCCTAAATCTATGGAAACTTGGGCTGCTTCAGTATCTTGATTATTATAAATAATGCAGCAGTAAATGTCAGGGTGCATGTATCCCTTTGGATTGGTATTTCTGTATTCTTTGGGTAAATACCTCGTAGTGCAATTGCTGGATTATAGGGTAATTCTCTTGAGGAACCTCTGTACTCTTTTCCACGGTGGCTGTACCAGTTTGCATTCCTGCAAGCAGTGTGCGAGGGTTCCCCTTTCTCCACCTCCTCTCCAATACCGGTTCTTCCAGCTTTCACTCCTTTTTTTTTTACCGTAGTGGCAACATGGGATTTTCATTTATCCTTTTAATCTACCTGTTTCGTCATATTTTAAAAGGAATTTCTCCTGGATATAGTATAGTTAGGTCTTGATTTTTCATCCAGTCTGACAATTTCTGCCTTTTACTTGGAGTGCTTAGCTATTTATTTATTTATTTTACAGAGAGAGACATGAGCAGGGGGGAGGGGGAGGGGGAGAGAGGAGAGGAGAGGAGAGGAGAGGAGAGGAGAGGAGAGGAGAGAGAGAGAGAGAGAGAATGGATCCCAAGCAGGCTCCATGCTTAGCATGGAGCCCCATGTGGGGCTTGATCCCATGACCCTGGGATCATGACCTGAGCCAAAATCAAGAGTCGGACACTCAACCAACTGAGCCACCCGGGTGCCCCCGTTTAGCCATTTATATGTGATGTGAATGTCAGTTGTTAAGATTTAAATCTACTGTCTTGTTACCTGCTTCCTATTTATTCCATCTATTTTCTGTTCTTTTCCTTTTCTTGTCTACTTTTGGATTAGTGGAGTATTTTTTTTAATGATCAAATTTTTTTTACCTCTAATGGGTTAATATCTAAGTTTTGTTTTGCTTTACCTTTTGTTTTTTTTTTTAAGTGGTTGCTTTAGGGTTTATCATATTGAAACTAACATGGCCTAGTTTCCAATGCTATTCTAGTGCTTCATGTGTGGCAGGAGAAATTATAGCAGTAGATTGTCATTTCCCTCTTCTCACCTGCCTTTGTGCTCTTATCGTCACTCATTTTATCCCTATATATGTTACAAACCCCACGATACATTAGTATCATTTTTGCTGTAAACAGTAAATTGTCTTTTGATTTTTTTTCTATAAATGGGTAAATACATACGGTTTTTTAAATTTTTACTTACATACTTGCTATCTTTTGGCTCTCTTCATTTCTTTTGTGAAGTCATAAATGTCTATCTGGCATTTTCCTTTTCCCAAAGGACTTCCTTTAACATTTCTTACAATTGCTGATCTATTGTCATTGAGTTCTCTTAGCTTATGGATATGTGAAAAATCATTATTATTTTGCCTTCATTTGTGAAGGGTTTTTTTTTTTTTTTTGGCTGTGTATAGAATTTTATATGGCGGGTCTTTTTTCTTTATTCTCTTTAAATAATGTTTTAATTTTTTGCTTCACTGTCTTCTGGTTTGCACTGTTTCTGAGAAGTCAGCCATCATCCTTGTCTTTACTCTGTTGTAGTGTGTATTTTACTTAGAAATCTGGCTGCTTTTAGATTTTTCTCTTTATCATCAGCCTTCAGAAATTTATGATGTGTCACGGTGTGATTTTTTTTTCATGTTTCTTCTGTTTGGGGTTCATTGAATTTATGGGATATTTGCAGTTCTAGGATTCATTAAATGTTGAAAAATTTGGATGGTGATTTTTCAAAAAATGTTCTGTCTCACTTTCTCCTTCTGGAACTCCAATTATACATATATTAGGTCATGTGATATGGCCCCTACCTCTCACCGATTTGTTGTTCATGCTCTTTAAGCCTATTTTCCTTTGCCTTTTAATTAATTTAGTTTCTGCTGCTCCATCTTTTGGTTCACTGATAGTTTCCTCTGCAAAGCCTACTCTGTTATTCATTTCATTTGCATGGTTTTCATTTCATGTATCATATTTTTAACCTCCAAAAGTTTCATCTCGGCTATTTGTATAGCCTCCATTTCTTTTCATCAATATGCCCTTGCTTTTCTCTGCTGTCTTGAAAGTGTTGGGAGATTATTTATAATAGCTATTGAATGTTTATGCCTGCTAATTCTGTCATCTGTCATTTCTGTCTATTTCTATTGAATCAATTTATTCCTGATAATAGATCACCTTTTCCTGCTTGTGTCCAGTTTTTACTGAATACCAGACATTGAAAATCTTACATTATCGATTATTAGATTTTGTTCTTTTCCATTAACTAGTATTGAAATGTGTTTTTTGGGCAGTTAAGCTCCTTGGAATCAATTTTATTCCTTCTGAGATCCATTCTGGGATGCCTTTTAGGCTCTGTTATGATTAATTTGGCCCCCGCTGTTATGCTGATAACACTTCTAAGTCCTTTATCTGATATCTGATATCCCATATGTCCGTTCTTTCCACCCTGGCTGGCAAGAATATGAATTGGTCCCTCCTCCATGTGAATTTCAGAGCTCTTCCACCTGTTCCTCTCTGGTGTCTCTTATCCAGCACTGGCCGTTTCCTCACATACATGCAAACGTCCATACACAGCTAAGGCTGTGTGTAAAGACTCATCCAAGGAAAACTTCTTTGGGTCTCTTGATCTCCCCATCTGTGCAACTTCCTTCTCTCTGCTTTGTAAATCTGGAAGCCTTGGCCTCCCCACACCTCACATTTGTGCCTCTCAGCTCCAAAGTTCCACCAAGTTCTACTTGGGTTTCCTCCTGTTGGGAGGATCTGGGACCTCTCTCCAGGCAGGAAGCTGGGCACTTGGGGCCCACCTTGTTTGTTTGTTTATTCCCTTGTTTTGTGTGTTACTGTTCTGTATCACCCGAATGTCTACTTGTGAGAGGGCAAATCTGGTTCCTGGCCTTTTGGTTCGTTTGTTTTGTTCTATCATGGATAGAAACAGAATTTTGTATTTAAAAGTTTTATGCCACTGTGAAGTTTTATCCAACTCTTATTCATGAGAACAATTTCACCATTGCTTCAATGCTGGGGAATAGATAGAATAATTGAAATACATTAGCGTTAAATGCATATACCATCTGAGCACATTTTTAGAACCTGACTTGGAATTAGTTTATGGAAGTTTGGAATGCTTTTCAAGTCATTATGAGACCATTCATTTATCTGCTTTCAGATCATCTGATAAAGACGACACTAAATTTCAAAGCATTTATTCAAGCATGAAAACATTTTGTAGTCTCTGAATCAGTGAAGAGTTCTGCTTTCTAGATAATATTTACCTAAGGCTAAGTTATATCCCTTTTCATTTTGGGAGACCTTTACAGAAGCAGTTCATTTTACTAATAAGCACATTCATTGGCATATTCCTGTAGAATCAGTAAACGTATTTCAGTCCGAAATGGCATTTCCATTCAAAATGAATATATCCCATTTGCACATCTAATGGTCTGTTTTGGTTCTCATGTTTTCTGATCTCTCTGTAGCAATTGCCACTGTTGAAAACAACTGGTTGACTTCCTAAAATACTGTCTTTTTCTTTCTAAGGCATCATTCTCTCTCTGATTTGGGCTCCTGATTTCATAATTTCCTCTTTATCTTCATGATGGCTTTTTCTTTTTTCATTACTTTAAAAACATTTAACTTCTTTTTTTTTTATTAAAATTTTTTTTTTAATCTTTATTTACTTTTGAGAGAGAGAGAGAGAGAGAGAGAGCGAGCGAGAGCGAGCCAGGAGGAACAGGGAGACACAGAATCCGAAGCAGGCGCCAGGCTCCGAGCTGTCGGCACAGAGCCCGACGCGGGGCTTAGACTCACAAACTGCAAGATCATGACCTGAGCCGAAGTCAGACACTTAACTGACTGAGCCGCCCAGGCGCCCCCAAAGTATTTAACTTCTTAATGAAGTATGGAATATATACATACAAGTGTACCTATCACAGCGTATAGCTCAGGGAAGTTTTCATTAGCTTAGCGCATCAGTGTACCCAGAACCCAGATCAAGAACATGTATGCAGCTGGCAGCTGGATGCCACCCTGTCCTTTCATTCTCTAGACCCACCCTGACCTGTGATTTCTTTTTTTCTTTTTAATTTTTTAATGTTTATTTATTTTTGAGAGAGAGAGAAAGAGAGACAGAGAGTGAGTGGGGGAGGGGCAGAGAGAGAGGGAGACCGACTCTGAAGCAGGCTCCAGGCTCTGGGCTGGCAGCACAGAGCCCGATATGGGGCTTGAACTCCTGAACCACGAGATCATGATCTGAGCTGAAGTCGGACGCTCAACCGACCGAGCCCCCCAGGAGCCCCAGCTGACCTGTGATTCTTAACATTCTGGATTAGTGTTTCCTATTTTTATGCTTGATATAAATGGAGTAATACAGCGTGTACTCTTATTGTGTCTATTTGCTTTGCTTCAGCATTATGGTTGTGAGATTTATATATATTTTGTAACTATAGATTGTTCATTCTCACGGTTATGTAGTGATTCAGTGTACAGATACATCCTACTCTATTTGCCCGTTTTTCTGTTGGTGGATATTTGAGTGGTTTCCGGCTTGGGACTCTTACAAATGGTGCCGCTAGGGACATCCCAGGGTGTGCTCTTTTGGCGAGGGTATGCATACATTTCTGTTGCATAAACACCTCGCAGGTGAATTGTTGAGTCATAGGATATGCATATGTTCCGTTTCGGGAGATATCGGTGAACGGTTTTCCACAAAATCTGATTTTCTCAGTTTCCACCCCCATCTGCACCGTAGGAAGTTCCTATTGCTGTATGTTCTTGAGCCCCTCAATATATATAGTCTGTCGTTCCCACTTTAATCATTCAGAAGGCTGTTTAGTGCTAACTCCTTATGCTTTTAATTTCATTTGTTTGTTGACTAGTTACATTCAGCATTTTCTTATGTGCATATCGGCTATTTATATAATGGCTTCTGTGAAGTGACTCTCCAAGCCTTCTACTTTGTAATTGGATTCTCTTTTTCTTATTGGTTTCTAGGAGTTCGTTGTGTATTTTGCACACCAGTCTTTGGCCCCATATCTTTTGCGCAACTCACCTTTTGTATATTAACTGTCCCTGAGGACCCGTCTCTTTGTTGGTTTCTTTTAACTTTTATTTTATTTTATTTCGAAAATTTTTAGTTGACGTACGGTGTTCTCTCAGTTTCAGGTGTACAATACAGTGATTCGACACTTCCCTGTACAAATTACTCAGTGCTCATCAAGATAAGTGTACTTTTCAATCCCCTTTGCCTATTTTACGCCCCCCCACCCCGCCCCGCCCCACCCCGTCTCTGGTTTTTGTATCTCCTTGTTCATTCCACTCTCCTTGGTGTGTCTCAGCCAGCGGTGAGCTTCGGTTTCCTGGACTATGGCTTCTCTTGCCGGGTCTTAGAGCCCTATTCCCACCTCACTACTGAGTGGCCCAAAGGCAGTGCCCCCTTGACCTTAGTAAAACTGACATTGTTGTTTTCTCTGCCCACCTCCGTTCTGCCTTGTATGTTCTCTATTTTTGTTCATGGTGCAACACGCGACCAGGCATATGAGCTGTTCAATTCTGACCATAATGACTTTTTCCTCTTCCTCTTTCACATTCCTTTCATGGCCCTGGCCACAAATTCTGGGGGGGTCACATCAAGACACATTCATATAGGCTTTCTCCTCCCTTCACCCCACCCATGACCACGCAGGTCTAGGCCACCCCCGCAGCAGCCTAGTTGGACTTCCAGCCTCCGCTCCTCATAAGCCCAGTGTTAACTTTCTAAGACGACAATTTGGAAAATGGCTTGCCCTGCATCAAAACGTTCACTGTTTCTCTATTTTTGTTTAAACAGCTTTCTTGAGATGTAATTCACATGCAATGAAATTTACCCATTTGTATAATTCAGTGGTTTTTAGTCAGCTTGCAGATATGTACAAGCTTCATCAAAGTCGAGTTTAAACCTTTTGAATGACCTCACAAAGAGCCCCTGCATCCCGAGGTTACCACCCTATTACCCCACACCCTCACCGCTAGCTCTAAGGAAACCACTCCCTTCTTTCTGTCCTTGTAGAGTTCTCTCTTCCGGAGACTTCATGTGCTGTAATTATAGAGTACGCGGCCCTTTGTGATTGGCTTTTTTCACTTAGCATAATGTCGTCAAGGCTCATCCATGTCTGTATCAGGTGTCAGTATTTCATTTCTTGCCATTACTGGAGAAACTTCCACTGAATGGACGTACCAGATCTTGCGTATCTGTTCTTCGGTTGATGGACGCTCTGGTTGTTCCCACACCTGGCTATTATGAATAATGCTGCTCTAAACAGCTGTGCACAAGGTTTTGCAGGCACACGTGTATCCATTTCTCTTGGGTATATACCCATGGATGGGACTTCCTGTGGCCTGCAGAATTAAGCATATGCTTTTTAGCATGAGATCTGATATCATTTCGGATCTAGACTTTATAACAAGTATCTGAAATGGAAGCTTCCTGAGATCACCCTCCAAGCCTTGGTTGTAGTGTCCCCGGGCCTTAGCACAGTGCTAGGCCAGTAGGAGGTGATGGGTGAGTGTGTCCAGAGTGAGGGAGTCTGAAGACTCTCAAGTTCCCTCGCTCACGTTGTGCATCACTCTTATTTCTGTCCTGAAGTTCCGATTATCCGGGATCTTCTCGCTGCTCTCCTGCCTGTGATTGACTCCGTGTCCTCACTTGTTTATGCCCCCTGCCTAGAATTTCCTTTCCGCTTCTCTTCTTGAGAGTTGGCCTCATCTTCCCCAGGTCGGGGTAGTCTCTCTCATTGATGCATCCGTAGCATTTCGTGAGTAGCTCTGCCACAGCGCTCAGCAAAGAATTTTCATCTGTCTCTTTACTGACCATGGTACCCCCTGGACGAATGAGCGATTGTTTCTTTCATGTCTCTTCACCTCGCCAGATCTGAATTTTCAAGAAAGCAATGTAGACTTATTTTTTTCTTTTTAGTGTAACATTCTTCTTTCTGTTGTCACTGGAGCCCTGCTTATGCCATCTGTTATAACGTGATAAAACGTGGAGAAATCTGTACATGAAAGAACAATCCTCCAAAGCCCCTTCCTTCGGCATCCTTGGTGTCCGTACCCCGGGATTTTATACGCTGAATGTTGGAGCGAGAGTATGCCAAATGTTTTGTTTAGCTTTCTGTTATTAAACTGCAGTTGGTTTCTGGGAAGTTTCACACGCACGTAATTCACAGCGAGATCGCCTGTGCCCTTACTGGAGGGAGCAAATGTTGCTGTATTTAAAGTACGTGCAGCATGCTATAAAATGAAGTACTATTATTTAAGCAGATGGATGGTCCCTTAGATGGAAGAAACAGAAGCTGCTGGAATGTGGTTTGGGTTTTCTTTTGCCTGTGGCCATATGATGTGTATCTTAGAGAATGAGTTTATGTTACGTTATTAAACCCAGTGGTGTGAAATACAAAGACTAAAGTGAAATACCTTAAAGATGTAAGGAGAAGTGACAGTAATCCCCCGTGGGTCACTTATCTCCTTAACTATACTAGGATTAAACATTTATTTTGCGTTTTTTCTTGCAGGCATTTGAATAATTTCACATTTATATATGAAATATTTCTCACATACATTCATGTGTTCAAAGACTATTCTTAACAAGGCTAACTTTTGTGAGACAAGAGAACGAATTCAAATATGACTAAATTTTATTTAGTTCAAATTACCTAAATCCAGTTGACGGAAGAGTAATGTGGGGTGGGAACAAAAAAGAATCTGGTGGAATTAATTAGCCTCAGAGAGTGCCAGTTTCCTCCCTCCTAACAACGTGTTTGGGGTGATGTCAGTTTCCTAGAAAGCTCAAATGTAAAATCACCATGCTACTCTCAGCATTTTTATTTGAGTTGAAAGCTGTAATGTTTAACTATTAACTGTGCTTCCGATCTGAGCCAATTTCTTAGTTAGCAATAATTTTCATATTCTGATTTATGGAGCATTGCTAAAGATTTTAGTTATGGTTGGGAGAGAAAGCCATCAAAGTTACTACTTGATGAACACCCCCCTCCCCGCCCTTGCCTGTCTTCTCTTTGAGTGAGTCTGTCACTTTTACAAAGTGGCTTTTTTTCCACCATCTTCTGGCATGGTGGTGTTTCCTCCATGGTGTCCCGTCTTTTCTCAGCTCCGAAGTAGTCAGCACTGGTTCCAGTGGGCAAGCTGGTGGACACTTCCGCTGAGACAGATCAGCAGGAAGCGGGTGGATGTTCAGATGAGATACCTGGGGGATGCTGAATGTCCTAAACACAGCTTCTCCGGGATTTGGCTTTACAGAGGAAAGGCAGCCATATGCTGAAAGTAAATCTTCATCAGAAAGACCGAATCTGGCCTCTGTGAGCTCCTAGCCCTGAATCCACGGTCAAGTGACAAAATCCCCACCTCTTCTTCCGTAAAGTGGAGCCTGTACTCTCCTGGCAGAGCTCCTGTTCACAAGACTAAAAGAACACCTTGAAGATCACAGCATTGCCTGGGATGGTATAGGCGCTCAGTAAATGATATTCTCATCTCTGCCCAGTGAGACTAATTCCAGGCGTTGAGGGCGTCTTTTCTCGCGTGAATATGTGACTAAGAGTGCGTTTGTTTTTAGAAAGTCACATAGAAGCACAAATGTCTGCGAGGTAGGTCTTCACAGCGTTTTAAAACCTTTGGTTAATTTTTGGATTCTAGAAGTTGTTCCCTTTGTTCATGGAAGTGACACTCTGTGACTACTGGTTACCGAGCGCAACATAGGCACTCAGTAAATGAATTAAAAAGCCAACTATGTGTGAAGAGGTTTGCAGATATCTTACTCGTAGCAATGAAAACAGTTTAAATAACTAAGATCAGGAAAACAGTTCAGAGAATCATGTTATATAAAATGTGCATCCACTATTTACTTGGAAGGTCTGTATAGAAATATGGAATCTTGTATATGAAACGGCGTTAATAGAATGAAGCATAGCCTATAACAATGGCATGGTTTATGTATTCGCATTATTACATAGAATTATCATAGAGGTGCATACGGCACGTGGGCAGATGGACCAGAAGAGGAAGCTGCCACGGGCCGGTGGGATTGAATGATACAGCTGTCAAAGTTCTCATTATCCCCGCTGCCCATTTTAGAGTAAAAAATGCCCTGTTGAGGGGCACCTGGGTGGCTCAGTCGGTTAAACGTCCGACTTCGGCTCAGGTCACGATCTCGCAGCTTGTGAGTTCGAGCCCCGCGTCGGGCTCTGTGCTGACCGCTCGGAGCCTGGAGCCTCTTTCGGATTCTGTGTGTGTGTCTCTCTCTCCCCCTCCCCCGCTCATGCTCTGTCACTCTCTCCCTGTCAAAAATAAATAAACATTAAAAAAAATAAAAACAAATGCACCATTGCTTTGATGCTATTTGTAGAAAATCAGTTGTGCTTTTCAAAAAAACGTTGTACATACAAACGTAGATTTTCATTTGTAAAAATTGTGACTAATTTCGTTCGAGAATATGGCTCAGTGTGCCTCCCACCCAGAGCAATTTAGCCCTAGCAACTGGATCCAGTCCTTCATCCTTTTAGCTTGTGCTTATCAAGCACCTGCTGGCTGCCAGGCTCTGCACTCTAGGTGACAGTGTGAGCGAATCATGACACTTTTCTCAGGGGTCTTACGTTCTAGAGGGGGAGACAAACAATAGAGGAATACGAAACACAGAGCATGATTCCCAGTAGTGGTCATTCCTGTGGAGACAGAGCAGGGTGTGGGGAACGGGCTGGTAAGTAACCTGTCACAAGTTAAGGTCCAGGGTAACTTCGCAGTTTGTGTACAGAGCGTGTGAAATGAGTTGACGCCTTATTTGTTCGTACCGGCCTCTGTGTCCATAGTGGAGCAATTTTGAATGGTTTCGTTGTAGTCAAACCTGGCGATTGTTTATCAGAACAACCTTCTGAGGCCAGGCTGATTGAAGGCCAAGTTCAGAGCGTGCACCTCCCTGACCAATTCTTGTGTTGTCTTCTTGTAGTTTTCAGTGAGGACCTTCACTCCAGCCTCTACTTTGTCAATGCATCTCTGCAAGAGGTAGTGTTTGCGAGCACCACGGGGACCCTGGTGCCCTGCCCCGCTGCAGGCATCCCTCCTGTGTCTCTCAGATGGTACCTAGCAACGGGCGAGGAGATCTACGATGTCCCCGGGATCCGCCACGTCCACCCCAACGGCACTCTCCAAATTTTCCCCTTCCCTCCTTCAAGCTTTAGTACCTTAATCCATGATAATACTTACTATTGCACAGCTGAAAATCCTTCAGGGAAAATTAGAAGTCAGGATGTCCACATCAAGGCTGGTGAGTACGTTTCCTCTGCTTTGTTCCTTCTGTGCCTGCTTTGGGGGGGCTGGGGGAGGTGGGTGTTGACAAATAGTAAACCATCATCAGCTGAGGACCAATGAAAACCCTGTGGTCGGATCATTCCAGCACTCCTGACAGCTTCTTTGAGACGTCAGAGCATCCCTTGACGGGCTTTCAAAATGCCTTGTGTCGCTGGAGCTAAGACGTGGAATTAGCGATAGCAAGTGGGTGAAGTTCAAGCTGCAAAACGTATCGTTTTGACTGAATGATACTCTGACTCGGACTTTCAGTGTCTCAAGTCCACTGTGTTTGCTTCCTGCCCTGTCTCTGCTCTTTCCTCCCCTAGAGGCAGGCAGTGTGGGGGCGGGGAGGAAAAGGGGAGAGAGGAGGGACTCAGAGCTGAAGTGGAACAAAACTTTGGCATCAAGGTGTGATGTAACTGGAAATGAAACACACAATAGGTCTAATATTCTTGTATTCGTGAAATTAAAAAAGGAGCATTTTAAACTTTTTTCGCTGTGTCACAGGTTGCTGGAATATTGTTAATGAATAAATCCTGAATTGGTTGTATTCTTTTTAATACCATATATATGTATATATATATATATATATATATATATATATACACACACACACACACACACATATATACATATACATATATATATACACATATATACATATACATATATATATATATATATATATATGTTATTTTATTTTCAAGGGAGGGGAGGGGCAGAGAGAGGGAGAAGGGGACAGAGGATCCGAAGTGGTCTCCAGCAGAGAACCCGAGGTGGGGCTTGAACTCACAAGCCGTGAGATCACAATCTGAGCCGAACTCAGATGCTTAACCCACTGAGCTGCCCAGATGCCCCAATTTCTATAAGTCAGCCGAGGAATACAGTCTGAGATCCACAGACATAAAAAAGTTACACATACAGGACATATTGTGTCATTTTACAGATTGAACAAAGCCCCAAAAAACTAACTCACAGCTAGATTCTAGTTAGCAAACAGCATTTTAGGTTTTTTTAAACTTCACCCTACAAATACTACAGGAGACTGACAGAATACAATGTCAGGGCAAAGAGAAGGTGGCTCTGATTGTTATCTTAGGCCCCAGGTAGCTGGGGGAGCCTGGTTATAATTTCTGTGGCAAGTAAGGAGATGCTTCTTGAAGGCTTTGCAACATGAGCAAATTATGAGATGTTTCTGGATTCCTGCATATGATCTCTTTGATGTAAGCAATCAAACGTTAGACTACAGTTCATTCTGCTAGTGACTCATTTTCCCAACTCTGTTTTGATCTCTGTGACACGCTCACGAATCCCAGCACCTGAGCAAGAACGTACTCGAGAAAGGAAGAAAAAGATGGGCTTTAATCAGCAGATATGAAAAGCTGATACCCCGAATAATTAAAATAAAGCAAATGCAATTTGTAGGGAGACCTCTAAACCTGACAGTCAGGAGGACATAGGGAGTGCCTTTCACTTGACAGGCTGACAGTGTTCATGATGTGTTACAGAATCATATTTAGAGCCTACAAAGCGCCACTTACAGAAGAACCTGGGACTTCAAACAGCTGTGCTTGTGTGTGTGTGTTAATGCACTGTTTCTGTCTTGGGTTTCTTGTCAGATAAGGAATTAAGTGCTTACTCCTGTCTAACTGCCGTTTTTGAAATTCGTCATGGAATCGATTGCTTTTGCGTGCCACTGAATGTGTCAGGGGGGTGGAAATCGCATCGCCTTGTCTGGTGGCTGTTCCTTCCACTTCTGCAGAAGTACGTTCTTGCTGTTCACGTGCGCGTATTCCCGACATCGAATCGTATTGAGTACACGTGCAGCAGACAGATGTGTGTTTGCTGCCTCGGTGTGGACTCACCAGATGGACAGGCACGCTGCCCAAATGCAATTTATTTTCCCATTTGACTTTCCTTCTTGTTGTGAAGACATTATGACTGTAATGGTCTTTTAGCTTTTTTTATTGGATGCTTGAAAATCTGGTTTCCCCATTTTTATGTAGATGCTCGTGTAGAACCGGATGGCCGTTTGCAAGAGCAGGTGGTGGGTGACCGGTGACACTACCCAGTGACAGGTATAGGGTAGAGTTGAGCAGAATGGGGGCTGGCCCCCCGGGTGGTGCCTCATCTCAGGTCTGCGTGCCTCAGTGTCCCTCTGGATTGGGGCTGGGATTTTCGTGGAGTAATCCTTTAGGTGAAATGGCCTCATCATCCCTCCTTTGGTGGTTCAGGGAATTCTCATTCTTCACATTTTTCAGTGACTTTGACTTAGGTGTTGGTGTCACCAAAGCGGGATGGTTCCTCTGTCATGTTGCAGGAGTTTTTACGTCAGTACCCAGGATTCACAGTCTCGCTGCTTAGAAGAATGAAGTGGACACAAAATGAGCTCCAGGCAGAAGTTTATTAGACTGTAAGATTGAAAAGTAAGAAAAATAGGAAAGCTCTCTTTACAGAGAGGGGCCCTTTGAAAGTGAATGCCCCAGGACCACAGGCAAGGATCCTTGTCGTAGAAGGTTCTGGTCAGCCCTCCCCCCTCCCTTTCCCCTCGTTCCCTCTCAGGTCCCACCCTTATGGGCCTCATGGCTCTAGGTGCTGGGTGGTCCATTCCTGATTGGCTCATTTCCATTGTACGAGGGGTGGCCTGTAACCATAGTTAGGTCTTTTGTCACATTCCTGAGAGAAACCTGAGGGGGGGTAGGTGGGTCTGTTACATTCGTAAGAGGAACCTTACGCCTGGGTGGGGGAGGGGATTTCTGTGGTCAGATACTCCCAGCATTGTTCCAAAATAGGGCTCCCCCCACCCCGGCACCTCCGGTCCTAATCTTCCCCTCTGGGCCTGTTTTATCCTACCTTTTCCTATCATAATGTCACATGAATCTGCAAGGCTGGTCACCTTGCACATCAAAGACCTTCTTCCCCTTTCTGTTCCAAGGACAGGATGCAGAATGCAGCTGTACTTCCCCTGGCCCGCCCCTGGCCCCTAGCAAATAGGGGCCCATACTGCCCCTAGCAGTATGACCTTGGGCAAGTACAAAGAAATTCTAGTGGTTGTTTCCTCCTTCATTGACTGTGGCTGGGGCTCGAACCCAAAGCTGTGAGATCATGACCCGAGCCGAAGTCGGAAGCCCAACCCACTGAGCCACCCAGGCGCCCCTCCCCCAGCCCAGTTTTAGTAAAACTCGTACTCAGTCCTCCCTTCCTTTTGACATCTGGCCACTCGTAGTTCTGATCAAGTTCCTCATTCTTACTTTGATGTGTGAGTCTGTCCTACCTTTGGCCTTGATGTATCCTCTTGGTAAATCTTCCTCCTGCTGAGACCCGCACTCTGCCCTTTGGCTAGAAAACCCCACTTCTCCTCGCTCTATTTGGAGTTGAGAAAAATTTCTCTCTGAGCCTGCTGGAATAGTCGTGAGTCCTATTACAACAGTCTTGAATAAAGTCTTCCTTTACATTTTAACAAGCATCAGAATAATTACAATTTTTTTCTTTAACAATAAACAAACTATGGTGAATCTATACAATGGAATACTATTAAGCAATGTAGAGAAACAAGCTACCAAGTTTTGAAAAGACAGGGAAGAACCTTAAATGCATCTCACTAAGTGAAAGAAGCCAATATGAAAAGGTTATAAACTGTGTGATTCCCACTCATACATTATATTCTGGAAAGGGTGAAACTATAGAGACGACAAAAAGATCAGTGGCTTCCAAGGGCTCCAGGGGAGGAAAGGAGGGATGGATAAGTGGATAACAGGACATTTTTAAGGCAGTGATGCCTCCATTCTGGATGATACCTTAATGGTGGATACATGGCATTCTTTTTTTTTTTTTTTTAAGTATTTATTTATTTTGAGAGAGAGAGAAGAGAGAGAAAGAGTGTGCAAGTGTGAGTGGGGGAGGGACAGAGAGAGAAAGGGAGAGAACACCCCAGGCAGGCTCGCTACTGTCAGCACAGAGCCCAGTGTGGGGCTCGAACTCACGAGAGCCGTGAGATCATGACGAGCCAAAATCAAGAGTCAGACACTTAACTGACTGAGCTACCTAAGCGCCCCTACATGACGTTCTTCATGGAACTGCACAGCATGGAAAGAACCTTCATGTAAACTATGAGCTTTAGTTAATAACAATGTATAAATACTACTCATGAATTGTAACAAATGTATAACACTAATGCACTAATGCAACTTGATAACCATGAGAGAGACTGCAGGGGTGGGGTGAAGAGAGTGCATGGGAACACTCTGTACTTTCTGTGGAAGTTTTCTGTAAACCTACAAATGGCTCTAAAAAATAAAATCTATTCCAAAAGAAGTGAAAACATTATTTCGGGGAGCTTGGTATACAAACAGAGTCCCCAAAGGAATGGATGGGAAAACAAACAAACAAAATAGATGAAGAGTGGAAATACTGGCTACAATTTTTCAAATTTGATAAAAAACCATAAACTTGAAGATCCAAGGAGCTCAACAAACCCCAAGCACAAGGTACACGAAGAAAATTCCACCGACGCCCATCAGAATCAAATTTCTCAGGACCAGTCTAAAGACAAAATGTTAGAAACGGCCAGAGGAAAAAGACACGTTACATAGGGAAGAATAAAAACAGGAACAGCAGCAGATTTCCCTTCAGAATCAATGTGAGAAGACAGAGAAGCAACACCTTTAAAGTATTGAAAGGAAGTGTAATTCGTAAATCTAGAAATCTATGCCCACTAGAAGTATTTTTCAAAAATAAAGGTGAAATAAAGGCTTTCTTTTTTTGGACACACGAAAGCTGGAAGAATTTAGCAGCAGCTGACCTGCGCTTGTAGAAATCTTAAAGGAAGTTCTACCATCATAAGATAAATGGCTCCTGATGGGTTCTTGGATCTACTGGAAGGGAAGAAGAATGACAATGGTAGCTATATGGGTAAAGAAATGACGTTTTTCTAGAATTAGAGTATAACCGACATGCAACGTACAATATCCTATTAGTTTCAGATGTACCTCATAGTGATTTGATATTTTTACACATTAAAAGATGATCTTCCTGGTAAGTCTAGTTACCACCCATCACCACAAAACGTTATTACAATATTACTGAGTCTGTTCCCTGTGCTTTACATTATATTCCCGTGACTTATTTATTTTATAACTGGAGGTTTGTACCTCCTAATCCCCTTTACGTAGTTCACCTCCCTGCTCTGGTAACCAGCAGTTTGTTTTCTGTGTCCATAAGTCTATTTCTGTTTTGTTTTGTTTGTTCATTTGTTCTATTTTTTTTTGTTTTTGTTTTTGTTTTGTTTTGTTTTTTTTAGATTCCACGTATAAGTAAACTGATGTGCTGTCTCTCTCTGACTTATTTCATTTAGCATAATACCCTCTAGATCTGCCCATGTTGTCGCAAATGGCACGATTTCATTTCTCTTATGTCTGAGTAATATTCTGTTTTATACACACACACTCACCCCCTCCCCCTATATTCCTTATCTTCCTGTCTGTGGACACGTAGGTTGCTTTCATATCTTGGCTATTGTAAATAGCACTGCAGGGAACATAGGGGTGCGTATATCTCTTTGAACTGGTGTTTTGTTTTTGTTTCGGAGAAACATCCAGAAGTAGAAGTGTTGGACTGTATGGTGGTTCTGCTTTAAACTCTTTGAGGAACCTTCGTACGGTTTTCCCTGGTGGCTGTGCCATTTTACATCCCCACCAACAGTACATGAGGGTCCCCTTTTCTCTATGTCCTTGCCAACACTTACTATTTCTTGTCTTTTTGATAATAGAAAATCTGAGCAGTGTGAGGTGATACCTCATTTCCTTGATGATTAATGATATTGAGGATCTTTTCATATGCCTCTTGGTCATCTCCATGTCTTTGAAATGCCTTCCCAATCCTTAATCAGATTGTTTTTTTGTGTTTGTTGTTGTTTGATATTAAGTCCTATGTGTTCTTTATATATTTTGGGTATTAACCCTTGTCAGATGTTTGATTTGCAAATATCTTTTCCCATTCTGTGGGTTGCCTTTTCATTTTTGATATGGTTTCTTTCACTTTGCAGAAGCTTTTTAGTTCAATATGGTCCCACTTGTTTATTTTAGCTTTACTTATCCTTGTGTGAAGAGACCGGTCCAAAAAAATATTGCTAAGACAAATGTCAAAGAGCTTACTGCCTGTGTTTTTTTTTTCTTTCCCCTTTTCTAGGAGTGTTGTCTATGTTTTCTTCTAGGAGTTTCTTCTAGGAGTTTCTAGGTCTTACATTCAAGTTTTTAATCCATTTTGAGTTGATTTTAGTGTGTTGATATGGTGCAAGAAAGTGGTCCAGTTTCATTCTTTTGCATGTGGCTGTCCAGTTTTCCCAGCACCATTTATTAAAGAAATTGTCTTTCCCCCCCTTGTATATTCTTGCCTCCTTTGTCATGGATTAATTGACCACAAATGCATGCGTTTATTTCTGGGCTCTCTGTTCTATTCCATTGATCTATGTGTCTGTTTTTGTGTGAGTACTATACTTTCTGGATTACTATAGCATTGTAGTATAGTTTGAAATCAGGGAGCATGATACCTCTGGCTTTGTTCTTTCTCAAGATTATTTTGGACATTCATGGGCTCTTATGGTTCATAAAAATTTTAGGATTCTGTGAAAAATGCCAGTGGAAATCTGTAGATGGCTTTAAATCATAATTTTTTTGGTATTTATAATAGATTCTAAAAGATTTATAATCTTTTAAAAGACCATCTGACTATTTAAACAAAAATAATAATAATGACTTGTGGAGTTTGTAACGTATGTCTAAATAAAATGGATGATAATTAATAGCATTAAGGCCTGGAGTAGAGATGTGGCAGTATAATATTGTAAGGTTATTTTTTTATATGTGAAGTTGTGTAATATCACCTGACTATAGATTATGATAAGTTACAGATGTATAGTCTAAGATGTACAGCATCCGCTAAAATAGCAAAACAGAGAATTATGACTAATAAGCTAATCAAGGAGGAAAAAAATGGAATGACTCAAAAAAATTTCAGTGCTAAACATATAATGAAAAAATAGGAAAAAGGAAACAATAGATGGTGAAAATAGAAATAAAATAACAAGATGATGAATTTAAACCTAACCATACCAATATTCACATTAAATATAAATGTTGTAATTATCCGAATTAAAAGGCAGCAATTGCTAGATTAGATTCGAATACTGTTTAAAAGAAGTGTACTTTATTTTTAAAAAAATTTTAAAAATATTCATTTACTTTGGTAGAGAGAAAGTGAAAGGGAGAGTGCATGTGAGTGGGGGAGGGGCAGAGAGCGAGGGAAAGAGAGAATCCCAAGCAGACTCTGCGCTGTTAGCATGGGATTCAATCCCATGAGCTGTGAGATTATGACCTCATGTGAGATTATGCTGAAATCAACAGTCAGATGCTTAACTGAATGAGCCACCCAGACACCCTGAAATGTACTTTAAATATAAAGATGCAGATATGTTAAAGGTAACAGGATGGGAAAATATGTATTATGCTCATCAAGTCAAATACATTTAATCAAAAATATCAGAAGAAATCTAGAGTAAGTACATTAATATCAAAGTGTATTTCATAGCAAAGAATATTACCAGGGCTAAAGGTCATTTCATAATATAAAAGAGTCATTTAATTCAGAAGATATTGACCATTCTAAATGTTTATGCCCCTTAGGTCAGCACTTCAAAATACATGAAGTAAAAACCAGTCATGGCCAAATTATGGAAAGAGCCCAAATGTCCATCAACTGATGAATGCATAAAGGAGATGTGGTGGTACACACACACACACACACACACACACACACACACACACACACGCACGCAATGGAAAACTAATCAGCAATGAAAAAGAATGAAATCTTGCCATTTGAAACAATGTGGATGGAACTAGAGGGTAGTATGCTAAGCGAAATAAGTCAGAGAAAGAAAGATACCATATAATTGCATTCATGAGGAATTTGAGAAACACAACAGATAACATTGGGGAAGGGAAGGAAAAATAAGATAAGACAGAGAGGAAGGCAAATCATAAGAAACTCTTAAATACAGAGCACAAACAGGATTGCCGGAGGGGAGGTGGGTGAGGGGATGGGCTAAATGGCTGACGGGTATTGAGGAGGGCACTGATTGGTATTGAGGAGGGTATTGAGATGAACACTGGATGTCCTGTGTAAGAGATGAATCACTGGGTTCTCCCCCTGAAGCCAAGACTATGTTGTATGTTAACTAATTTGAATTTAAATAACAAAAAACAGGGGCGCCTGGGTGGCGCAGTCGGTTAAGCGTCCGACTTCAGCCAGGTCACGATCTCGCGGTCCGTGAGTTCGAGCCCCGCGTCAGGCTCCGGGCTGATGGCTCGGAGCCTGGAGCCTGTTTCCGATTCTGTGTCTCCCTCTCTCTCTGCCTCTCCCCCGTTCATGCTCTGTCTCTCTCTGTCCCAAAAATAAATAAAAAATGTTGAAAAAAAAAAAAAAATTAAATAACAAAAAACAAGAGTAAAATTTCTAGGAGAAACAGCCAAGTCAAATTTTATCATTGGAGATTTCAGTATCCCTTTTTTATTAAGGAGCAGTAGACAGAATCAGCAAGAATAGAGAATACTTGAAGGGCAGTGTTAGATATTCGACCACATTGACGTTTAAATAGAGAACATTGAATCCAACAGTGGCACAATACATACACTTTTTAAGGTCACACAGAAATCTACCAAACCATATTATGGGAAATGAAGCAAGTCCGAGGTGGATTTTTAATTTTTTTTAATGTTTATTTATTTTTGAGAGACATACAGCACGTGCACAAGTGGGAGAGGGGCAGAGAACGAGGGGGACAGAGGATCCAAAGCAAGCTTTTACAGCACACAGCTTGATGTGGAACCCATGAACCCGTGAACCACAGGATGACAACCGGAGCCGAAGTCGGACGCTTAACCAACTGAGCCACCCAGGCCCCCCTCAGATGAATTTTTTTAAAAATAAAATTATATAAAATATGTTCTTTGACTGCAGTGGAATTAAGTTAGCAGTCACCAACTCCAGGAAATCCCCAAATACTGGGATACTAAATAACACACTTCTAAATAGTCGGTGTAAAAGAAAAAGCAGAAGGAAAACTAGAAGGTATTTTTATTTAAATTTATTTTTGAGACAGACAGAGACAGCATGAGTGGGGGAGTGGCAGAGACACTCTTGAGAGAGAATCCCAAGCAAGCTCTGTGCCACAGAGCCTGATGAGGGGCTCGAACTCACGAAACCGTGAGATCATGACCTGAGCTGAAACCAAGAATACCTAACCGACTGAGCCACCCAGGTGCCCCAGAAGGTATTTTGAATGGAGTGAAAATGGAAGCACAATATCTAAGAAAGAATTTTGGGGACACCACTAAAACAGTGCCTGGGGGGGCATTTATTGTTTAAAAAACCCCAATTAGAAATTAAAGATTGTCTCAAATACTGATCTTGGCTTCTATCCTAAAACAAGAAAAGAACAGCAAATTAAAACTAATATAAGCAGGAAGGAAATAATATCAGAGTCAAAATCAATAAATTATAAAACAGCAAATCCAGGAAGCCAAAACTTTTACATGGATATTCATAGCAGCTTTACTTGTAATAGCCCAAAATGGGTCAAAGCCCATCAACAGATGACTGAGTAAACAAATTGTGGTTCAACCATAAAATGGGGTGCAAAGGAATGTATTACAGAGCTCCCCCCACCTTATCTACGGGGGATGTGTTCCAAGATGCCCAGTGGATGCCTGAAACCACGGATAGTAACAAAGTCTACATATACTGTGTGTTTTCCTATACATACATTTCTGTGATAAAGTTTCATTTATAAATGATGCCCAGTCCGAGATTAACAACAAAAGTGATAAAATGGAATGATTAAAACAATGTGCCGTGATAAAAGCTATGTGAATATGGTCTCTCTCTCAAAATGCCTTATTATAGTGTCCTCCCCCTTCTTGTGACGTGAGATGATAAAGTGCCTCTGAGGTGACATGAAATGGGGTGAGTGAAGTACGCATCGTGATGTAGCCTTCGGTTTACCATTGACCTTCTGATGACATGTCAGAAGGGGGATCACGTGCTTCCAGACCTCGGTTGACCGAAGGTAACTGAAGCCATGAAGAAAAGGAAAACCACAGATGAGGGGCGGAGTGCTGTGTTGGTAAACACAGCAACAGGGGAGGAATCTCAAAATATCTATACTGAGTGAAAGAAGCCAGATAAAAATGTATGCACTGTATGACTCCATTTATATAAAACTCTAAAATATGTCACCTAGTCTGTAATTATGGAAAGCACACCAGTGGTAGCCTGTGAAAGGGGGTGGGGGTGGGGAGGGAGGGTTTGTAAAAGAGAACAAGCGAACTTTTCAGGTGATGGGTCTGTTCCTTATCTTGGTTGTGACCTCATAGGTGTATACATACGTCAAAACTTGTCAGTAAACATGCTGTTTTATCGTATCCCAATTTTATGTCGATCAGGTTGTTTTAAGACAAAGCAAGTACCAATATCTGGCTGACCTATTCACCTGAGAGAGTTGCCTTGATGTTAATAGAAAAACAGTAGCTGATAGGGACTGCACGTTCAGTGGGCACCTCCGTGCTTCTCTGCCCAGCCCACAGGAAGCCTCTTAAGTATCTCTTGGCATCCACGTCACTCGAAAAAGTCTTGAGCCTCTGGTGACAGGTGATTGTCCTGAGGGAGAGCAGCCAACCAGTCTGGTTCATTGGTTTCTCTGCTTTCTGATTTTGAAATTGAAGTCCTGAGAGAGTGTCCATCTATCCTCAGGACGCTTGGGGACCTTCAGGTGGGTGGGGCACCTTCCATCCTCCATGGGAACCAGAAAGCCAGAGGAAGCCTGTCTGTGGAAGAGGAGAAGGGTGAAGCCAGAACCAAAGAGGAAGAGGTTGAGGCGCCCTTCCCAGAGCTCGCTTGCAGGTTCCAAAGCAGTCATGTCTTCAAAGGTGTCTTCTCTTTGAGCCTAAGGTAGTTCAGATCAGCTCCCCTTGCCAGCGATCAGAGAGATCAGTGAATAAAACGGTTGTGTGCTAGACATTGTGCCAAGCACTTGAAGACATTCTCTCTTTCATTTTGTTTTTAAATTTTTAAAAAATATTTATTTATTTTTGAGAGAGAGAGAGCATGAGCAGGCGCGGGGGAGGGAAGGGGGGGGACAGAAGATCGAAAGCAGGCTCTGCACTGACAGCAGCGAGCCCAGGGAGGGGCTCCAACTCACAAACTGCGAGATCATGACCTGAGCCGATGTTGGACGCTTAACCGACTGAGCCACCCAGGTGCCCGGCCATTCTCTAATCTGCACGACCAGGCAAGGTAGATAGTATTTCCATTTTCAGGTGAGGGGAAGGAGGTCTCTGTGGGCTTGTTGTTGGTTGTTCATAGGAATTGCGGTTGGGAAGTCAGTTTACCCAAGAGGTACTGGGCCAGTCCTCACAGTTTCTGGAACGTTCCCTGCTCATATCCCCTTCGCTCCTCTCGCTTTCCTCTCCGCCTCTGCGGCTTCCTGTCCTTCGGGGCCAGCTCAAGTGCCTCCTTCCCCACGAGCGACTCACAGGCTCCGTGGCTCAGTCCTTCCCTAGATTCTTATTACCTGTTGTGACTCTCACCTGTGCCCTTGTCTCTGTTTCCTTTTAGTTCTGCCACCTGAACTTGCCTTCTTCAGCTAATTGTTCCATAGATGTTAGGGTCTCCGTAGTCCCTGAGACCGTGCTTGGCATGAGGGTGTGTTCAAGATGTAACTGTGTGAGGCATATCTCTTAATTTATTAAGTAATCAGCTACAAAATACAATAGAACAAAAAACCGATTTCTATAAAACCAGGGTGGCTTGAGGTCATGTTGTGCCTCAGATGACCATCTCCCAAACAGGAAAGACGGACATCGACCCTCCTCCTGGCCCTAAGCCTTCTGGTGTTCCGGAAAAACCCACACGGGCATTTGTTAGTGGTTTATCACTTTGGACGGAGAAGTCAAAGGGGTAGAAACAGTCTGAATCCAACCCATCAGGGGAGGAAGGCCACCCAGACCTACCTTCCCCCCTGCAGTGCCCCATTCTTCACTTTCCCCTCACTCCCCTCCACCCCATCGTCCCCCATTGTAGGTGGGTCCTACAAATGCACGCTGTCGTCCCGTTGCTCCATGGATGGAGTCTGGATCAGGACCAACCTCATGGGATGGGAGCAGTGCAGTCACATAGGGCCCAGTGCTGAGAAGGTCCCAGAGCTTAGGGTTAAACTTCTCCCATTGCCATCTTGAAACATTCAATGCTTTTATCTTTCTGTGTTTAGTAAGTGAAGTGTGATAGGGCACTGGAATGTGCTCTGGGAGCTTGGGGCCTCGGCTCTTACATGGTCCTGCCTCATGTCGCCTCCCCCAGAAGGGGTCTCAACAGCCCACTCACCAGTTTCTGGGTTCACAGACCCCCCACTTAGCCTCCACCTCCCTAACCCCACTGTGTCCACTGCTGCCCCTCTGATCTCTGGTGCCCTGGCCCTGCCTGGCCTCTGCTCCCTGTCCCTGTCCCTGTCCAGCAGCCACTGCCCCCTTCACCCCTGGCCGGGGCCCAGGTGGGGTGTGGATAGGAGTGGGTGCAGACACTCCCAAGTGGGGTATGGCAGAAGCCACCCTTCCCCCAGCCAGCATGGAGGCCGCAGTCTCTTAGAGGTCGCCTGATCGCTGTGGGTTGAGGCAATGGAGACGGGAGATTGTCTTTCCCATCCCCGGCTGGGGCTTCGCACTTCTGCCCAGACACCGGCAGAAGGGAGCCCTGCAGCTGGTGGGCTGTGCGTGCCCGGTGAAGTGTGGCCCAGAGCACCTGTGAGGCCTGCACCTGCTTAGTGCCTCAGTGGTTGTTCTGTGCCCCAGGCAGTGCGTCATCGAGCAGCGAATGAAAAACACCATGGCAGGGTGAGAGAAAGACCACAGGAAAAAAGAGCAAGTTTTCTAGTTTTAGGATCCTTATGGCACTTTTCCCCTCCTTGGTAAATAAGAGGTCCTAGATTTTCAATTTGCCCTGGGCCCCACAAATCAGGTGCTTGGCCTGACTTGCTTAAATTTATTTTCATGGTCGACTGTGAAAAGAGACTGTTCCTTGTTTACTAATACTTAGGTTTGAAAGGGTCTTTCCATTTGGAAGGATGACATCTAACAGGGAGGGGTGGGTCCTACAAAGGCACACCAGCTGTGTGATCTCTGCTCACTCTATACGCCTGATTTTCCCCCCAAGCCACGTCACTGCAGATTGTCTCTTCTGATCCCTTTTACCGCGTTAGATCTCAACGGCAAGATTTCAGAGCTGGTAAGTTTGACTGAGGCGGACTCCCGTCGGTAGCCCTGGAGTCAGATCCCCTGGCTCTGCGTGCTGGTTGCTGAGAACCCACACAGACAGTCTTCAGAAGATTGTTCGTGCCCCGGACCCGCTTCACACACAAACAGAGTGGGAAGTGCCTGGGAATGCCTTGCCCTGGGACCAGTCCCAAGCCAGGGACAGACTGCTCTGAGGATAAAGTCCCAGCTCCTGGCACGGGATGATGGAGCTCTGAGGCGGGACTCACGTTCACAGCTCCTCTCGGATCAGGTGGAGTCTGGGACTGCCCTGAAGTCACACTCTGGCTTAGCTGCCCGCCCTGCCCTGCGCTCCTTCCCCAGCCTCTCCCTGGTTCTCCGGGGCTCCTGTCTACAATCAGCCGCTTTCACCCAGCTCCTATCTGCTCTGGGGAGAGCCCAGCTTAGGACCCAGGGTGCAAGACCTAGGTCACGCTATTTTGTGATGCAAATGTCAGTCGTGTTTAAAATAACACTTAGTGTTTGCCTGGGTCTTACTCTTGCAGCCTGGTCTCTGTTCCCATAATTAGTTGTAGTGAGGCTTAGATTTACCCGAGTATCCTGGGAGGCTCGCTGTGACCTTGGGAGACTTGTATTGTAATGTGAGAAGTATATCCTGATCGATAGTAGTTTTGGCCTCTTAAGCTGTGGGGGCCTCAGGAGTAAACATTTTTACTCATAAGGGGGAGGTCTATCGTGAAAACCCGGGTCGCTTTTTAAAAATAATAGGTAATGACTACAGAATCAAATGTAGAATATGTGTATATTCTACAATAGGGTTAGAAGTGTGGGTGGTGGGCATTGAGGAGGGCACTTGTTGGGATGAGCACTGGGTGTTGTATGGAAGCGATGAACCACGAGAATCTACCCCCCAAAACCAAGAGCGCACTGTGCACACTATATGTTAGCCAATTGGACCATAATTTATATTAAAAAAAAAGAAAGAAATTACATCATTAAAAAAAGAAGTACATGTAAAAGGAAGCCCTGTTACGTCTATGTATTCATTCTCCAAGCATTTATTGAGTATCGACTGTATGCCAAACATTTTTAAAAGTTCTACAGTAATTTTTTGAAAGGCCCCATGCATGGTCTGTCTTTGCAGAAGGAAGAATCTAGTGAGGGAATGGAGTGTTTCCTTTGACGTCTGTTCCCTCTGAGCTGGGTGGGGTGCGGTGCACCCAGTTTGTAGCCCTGATTCAAGGAGATCTGGGCTCTTTGGGGCTGGCTTGCGGGCTGGAAGGAACAAAAGTCCCAGACATTTGACCCTGGCTCACGGGAGGCCAGCGGGAAGCTGTGTGTGAGGCCCGGACTGAGGGGTTCCGAGGCTGCAGGACTTTGGGTACAAACAGGGCAAGTCCCTAGTTGGTCACTGTATGTTTGTGGCTCCGGTGACCAGGCCTAGTGCGTGGCCGCAGGCCTTTTAGGAAGGCACTTCTTCTGTCTCCCTATGGGCACCTTCCCTTGTCCCTGCTCTTCCTGGCTGGGACAGAGAGAGAGGTGCCCCGTTTTTGATTTGCATTACAAATTCCTCCACCTGAGCCATTTATGTGCGTGAAGTGGGGTTCACAGGAAGTGTGGGGAGCCAAAGTGATTTTATGGCTTGTAGCAAACATCCTACAAACACACAGACTTACATTGGACTCCTACACTTCCCTCAGGTGGCCTTGTCCCTGTGCTGAGGGACTCTGCGGCTCTTGGCCATGTTGTCCGGTCCCTCCCTCTTCTCTTGTCAACCCCTTTCTCTCTTCTGTCTTCTTCTCTCCACCACTCCCAAATTCTCGTTCATTGATGACTTTGGTTACTTTATCTCTTTGTCGCCTCTTTCCGTCGTATGACTGTAGACCTCCACTCTCCCCAGAGTTTCATTTATCGAGGTATTTTCCGGTACAAAGTGAGCTCCTGCCCCTGTGTGTGATGATGATGTTTCTGAGGCCAGGCCCTTGGGCACCCTGAGCTGGTGCCCGGTGGACTTTTTTGCAAGAGGTGTCAAATTGCCCCCTGGCACATCACACGGGACCGCGATGGAGTGCAGGGATGCGGGTCTCAGAAAAGTCCCAAACCTCTGAAAATCTCTCTGGTTTGAGACAGGAATGAACAAATTCTCCAGGTCGGGAAAATAATAAATACTGATATTACCAACGGGGTTTGGGGAGCAGTACTCTGAGTAGTGGCATACTCTAATACTAAAATGCATATCACAGAACCAGTGCCAGTCTTTTTTTTTTTTTCTTCAACGTTTTTTTTATTTATTTTTGGGACAGAGAGAGACAGAGCATGAACGGGGGAGGGGCAGAGAGAGAGAGAGGGAGACACAGAATCGGAAACAGGCTCCAGGCTCCGAGCCATCAGCCCAGAGCCCAACGCGGGGCTCGAACTCACGGACCGCGAGATCGTGACCTGGCTGAAGTCGGACGCTCAACCGACTGCGCCACCCAGGCGCCCCAACCAGTGCCAGTCTTAAAGATCATTCTCCTTGAGCATTCACCTGTGCCTATGAAGAGATTCCCCTTTAGAAGCTCATTCCTATTTTTGTCGGTATGCCAATTTCTTTAAAAGTTAATTTCATGGCCGGTTTTCTTGGCACACATTTGGCCAGTAGATGCCTAAAAATATCAAGAGAGCTGGTTAGATGATGAGATAGTAAGCTGTCTCTGGGGCTGTTGGAGAAAACCAGAGACTTCTGAAATTCAGACTTTGAGAATCTTCCTGTCCCAACCCCCTCATTTTAAGTCTGAGGAAAATAAAGGTCTGCAGAAGTGAGGCTTGCTTCCATATTTATCAAGCTGGGGTGAGGCACAGCTGGGATTAGAGCACTGATTTCTCCTTATCCGGGAGGCAGAGGCCTCTCCCCACATCAGGCGATGGCGTGAATCCAGGTCTGGCTGTTGGTCCACGTAGCTTCACCCAACCTGCTCGTGGCAGGTGCCGTTCTGAGTGCGGTATCCACATTAACGGACTGAGTCATTATGATTGCCCTCGTGGTAGATGTCTATCATCAAAATCCCCATTATGTGGATGGTTAGGGCACTCACTCACTGTGCAGGTGGCTGGGCTTGGGTGTGAACCCAGTCAGGTGGACGTGAAGGGCGGGCAAAGAGTCCCACTGCCACCCCACCTCTAACCCAGACATCTGGCTCATGGATGTCTCCTCTGAAGGTTTTCCGGGTGCTCCTAAGGTTCTTGGGCAGAGGCTTCCTCATCAGCCTCCTTCCCTAAGCCACGGGAAGTGGAATAATGGTGTCCAAAACTGCTTTGCAGCTGGCACAAAAGATTACTTATGCGGAGTTATTTTAATCGTCAGATAGTCTTTAAGAATTCTCAGGAGAGGTTGCCTTTCTTGATTTTTTTAACCCCTTCTTCTTTATAGTCAGAAAATTCTTCCCTCCTCAAAGGACACGGAGAGCAGTGTCTTATGATCGTGGCTCCTTGAAGAAGCTACTTCTCCCTTCCAGGTGTATGTAAGGGGGCAGATGAGCTGTTTCTAGATATGCTCTTGCCCTTTGGAAAATGCATTTGTCCAGGGAATGAAAGTTTTCAGGACACGAACTGCAGGTTTCTCTAATTTATTTTCCAATAACTGTAGTCGATGCAGTCACTATATGTAAGCAACCATGCATATATTCGAATGAGGTTGTCCCAGAATGAGCCCCTGCCAAGGTCTTACCAACGGTCCTCTCCTTGCCTTCCAGTTTTACGGGAGCCCTATACAGTCCGTGTGGAGGACCAGAAAACCATGAGAGGCAATGTTGCGGTCTTCAAGTGCATTATCCCCTCCTCGGTGGAGGCGTACGTCACCGTGGTCTCATGGGAGAAAGACACCGTGGTACTCATCTCAGGTAGGCTGGGTGTGTCCGGGGCGCAGGGCGCCGGGCTCACCTTCTCAGTGCTCGTTTCAGGTATTGAATTGGGTCTCTGGCTATGTGTCCATCATAGCTAAGAATTGGCCTACGTCTGGTTGATGCTGTTTGATGATTGTGTGACATCAGTGCTTTATATCGGTTTCCCGACTCGATGCAGACATTCCTCAGTGAATTGACTGATGGACGGGTAGAAATGAGTTACTGTGCGTACCACCGTCATGTTATTCTCTGAGGCAATTTTGGCTTATATCTGCTGCTGAAAATAGGGCAGTATGGTTATCGCGTCTGGGAGAGTCATCAGTAATATGCTTAGGACTGATAGCCTCCAACTATAATCTGGCAAACAGAAGCTCTGGTTTCGAATGTTGTGACCCTTTCAAATGCCTTGAGAGCTATGTGATGTCTCTGATCTCTTTGTTGAAGATTCTACTCAGAATATATATTCAGCACTGAGATATATATATATATATATATATACATGTGAAATATATAACATAATATATATGTGTATAATTTATTATATTAAATATTTATTATTTAAATTTTAATTTATTATTTAATTAATTTTAATTTATTATTTAATTATTTTAATTTATTATTTAAAAATTATATATACATATATATATCAAATACATAATTTATTGGTTTTTTTCCGGAACCTGGAAGTGACACGACTGAAATTTTAGCCTCTAAGATGTGCTAGTTCTTTTCTCATGGTTTTTAAGTAGATTTCTTGCCCCCTTGCTGCTTAGCTGGAAAGGCCCTATGGGCAGTACCCACGTTTCCTGTTTTGCTCGTCTTTGGAGAGTAAGTGACTATGGGCTGGTCTTGGAGAAGAGCGATGATGGGTACCAAGTCAGCTAAAGCTGATTATAAATGCTTGCTTTCCTCTGTATGTCTGTGTGGATGCGTGTCCACATGTGCACACACACGTCTTATGCAACTCTTGAATACCGTCAAGATTTTGCCCGTTTACAGAGATAGGAAATTAGAACTCAGTTCTCATGGTGACCTAGCATTTATGCTTTTCAGCTTTTTGGTTTTCTAGACAGTATAGGTTACTATTCAGGGACCATTAAAAAAAAAAAAAACAACAGACAAACCACAAAACCATTAGAAAGTCCAAACCAAAAATTACATCTTTGGTCTTTAAAGTACGTCCAGTAAACTATCACGTAATTGAGGTTTTCAGGTTTTCTTAACGCGTTCAGCTCAGACTCCCTCTAACTTCAGTGAACATTAAATGTCTAAACCACCATGATTTAACTTAAAGTATTGAAAAAATAGTAGGCTTAATGACTGAAATATGATTACACGTAGTCAGAATGGACTCACCTGTGCACTTTTATTTGTTGTTGTGTTTTTTAAAAAGAAAATATTTATTTGTGTTAAGCAATCCCTGCACCCAACGTGGAGCTCCAGCTCAGGACCCCAAGATGAAGGGTCACACGTGCTCCCGCTGGAGCCAGACAGGCTCCCCCTCTTTGTTGTGTTTGGTGAATGGTCTTACTGGCTTCTGTTTAGAGGTCATTTTAGTTTCTGAATGGCAGATGGAGAGATTTGATGACAAGTCCGTCTGGCTGAGCCCAAGGTCAGAGTGGAAGGGCATTCACATGCACCTGTTGAGGGCCGGTGGGCTCACTGAGGGGGACAATGCAGGATGGTATTTGCAGTCTCCCACACTCAGGGGCCTGGGCTGAGGGAGGTGCGACCGTCATAGAACAGCCATGGGACAACTTCTGGGGTTTGCCGTGGAGGGGGAGGGAACAGGGGAGGATTGCAAATGGATTTGTACTTGAGGAGACATATGTCATTTCTGTGAATATTTGATTGGCCAAAGCCAGTCACATGACCTGTCTGACTTGAGTGAGACGTGCCCAGGAGAGAACGACTGGAGATCTGAGTGGGAGATAGAAATATCTACCAAGGTTTTATATACCTGTTGATATAGACATCTATATCGATAGGTATGTTTTATATGCTTGTAATACAGGTTATATATTAATATTTATCAATTTATTATTAAATATATTAATATTGTTTATTAAATAATTATATGTTATATAAAAATTATATACCATATATAAATAATTATATGTGAAATGAAATATATTTAAAATATATTAATATTTATTAATTTATTATTACATAACAATAAATATTAATAATACAGGTTATACATTAAAAATGTAATGTGTGCATTCTTATGTTTCCTAGGCATCTTTTTTTTTTTTTAACGTTGATTCATTTTTGAGAGACACAGAGAGACAGAACATGAGCAGGGGAAGGGGCAGAGAGAGAGGGAGACACAGAATCTGAAGCAGGCTCCAGGCTCCGAGCTGTCAGCCCAGAGCCCGACGCGGGGCTCGAACTCACGAACTGAGAGATCATGACCTGAGCTGGAGTCGGGCGCTCAACCGACTGAGCCACCCGGGAACCCCCCTGGGCATCTTTAATTAGCGGTTTACCCATGCAGATTTCATCTTTTTGCAATCTATGTGAATAGACTTGTTTTCTTCAAACATGAACCTAATTAAATTAAAAGAATTTTATATCTGGTGAGCAGGAGAGGGTGCTGATATGCAAACCCAAAGCTGGTGTCTTCCTAACAGGAACTGATGACACCCTTGTCTCCTCAGTCACACCTTAGAGCTTTATCCTTTGGCAAAATTTTGAAAACAATGTGTACCATGGATAAGCGCTTGGCCTTTTTTTTTTTCCACAAAAGTATCCACAAAAACCAATATAGTATAGGCTTTTATCTCATCAAGGAATACTTCAGTAGCAAGTTTTTGTTGGTTTATAAGCTAGCCATTTCATCAAACACGAGGTATTCCCAAGATACTCAGTGTGGTTCCCATGGCGTGTGTGTGTGTGTGTGTGTGTACGTTTGTATACAGAGAAAGAGATGGGGAGACAAAGACACAGAAACGGACTGAGACACGCACAGAAAGAGAGTGAGTTAGAGCTGTTTTCATTCTCAAGGAGTTTAACCTGAGAACAGGGCCCCGATGCAGCGTTATGACCTGTAAATAGGAAGTCCGGAAGTTAACCTTGTAATGTAACTGGTGCACCTGCTCCCAGCGCCTGGCCCCCCCACCCAGTGAGGCTGTCAAAAATGCCCAGGGAAGGAAGTCATGAAGCCACTGAAGATGACAAAATGGTTAAAAGCATTGGGGATCTTAATCAATGAATGGGTTTTGGGTGATTTTGGTGGGGAAGGATTACATTTCTTGCTGGTGGCCAGGTCCCCGCATGAGGCAGGGCACAGGTAACCACACGTAGGAGGCAGGGAGGCTCAGAGGCTGAGCCTGGGGCCTCCCTCCTCCGGGCAGCAGTGGGGGCAGCCTCACACAGCACCAAGGTCCCAGGGACCCAGGGGCTTTTCTGAGTGAACTCTCAGCTCCAGCAAAGGCATCCCAGATCGTGTGCACGGTAGATGGTCCGCAAAATGTTAATTTGTCTGTGATTTGTAAATAAACCGATAACCCCGGTGGTCCCTTGCTGATCTGGTTTAGCTTTGGTGGCTGGCAGGGGCGGTCACCGGCCTCAGTCTTCCCGGGATTCTGAGACAGCCCAGCCTACGGTGAGTCTGGCTGGGAAATTTGTCCCAGGGGACATGCCTCCTCCGTACACGTCGCTTCCTTTGGTGGAAGAAGGCAGTGAGCCAAATGCACCGTGAAAAGGAGCCTGTGTGCATGTCTGCCTCAGCGGGTAGAGCGGGAAGAGAAGATCGGCCGTGGGCTGATCCCAGAAAGCCGGAGCCCCTGCAGGTCACCGAGGGCCTGGCCACTGTCCCCACACGTGCACATGTTGCTAGTGAAAGGAAGCCGCCTGTTCTCCGGGTCCCTGCTGTCCTCCCACCGCTCTGTGGGTGCCACCACTCAGCCTCTCGAGTCCAGAGCACCCCGGGGAGAGGCCAGAGCGCCAGGCCTGCTCCTGGTCCGTGAGTGTCAGGCTTATGCACACGTTCTAGGCCAGGGGTGTTTGGAAATCCAGGCTGAGGTAAGTGGGTGTTTGTCGCCTAGGAAATCCTTCCAGTGAAAAACATGTTTAAATATTCGTGTGTTCCTATAAAAAGAAAGGGCGCGTCTTCCTAGTTTTTGTTCTTTAGTTTGGTTGAGCAGATCGGTGACTGGGCTATGTTCTTCCAGGGGTGAGAGGCACCAGTCATGTCTGTCTGGGTTTCAGCGTGAGCTGCATGGTTTCATTAGCTTACTGCACATAAAGTCATCATTGATTTTTTCCGGGGGAGGTTTCAGTTGGCCTGACTCTAGACTCAGGCATCAAGCAGTGCCTCTCTGGCACATGAGGTCGTTAGATCACCCCTATTACGAGCATAAATGAGTGCATTTATTCTAAATGATCTTTGGAAAGAATGGTCCAGTGGTCTTGTTATGGACTACATGTTCATGTCCCCTTAAAGTTCGTGAGTTGAGGTCCCAGCCTCCAGTGTGATGGTATTTGGAGGTGGAGCCTTTGGAGAAAATTAGAGTTAGAGGGGGTCATGGGAGTGGGGCCCCCGTGATGGGATTTGTGTCCCTAGAAGAAGAGACACCAGAGCCCTCCCTCTCCACCAGAGGAGGGCAGTGAGCAGGTGGCCATCTGTATCCCAGAGGAGGGCTCTTAACAGAACTTGACTGTTCAGGCAGCCTGAACTTGGACTTCCAGCCTCCCAAACTGTGAGAGATAAAAGACTGGTGTTTAAGCCCCCCACTCTATGGCCTTTATTTTTTAATTTGTTTTTTTTTTTTGCTTGTTTATTTATTTTGAGAGAGAGAGAGAGTGCATACATGTGCAAATGGGGGAAGGGCAGAAAGAGAGAGAGAGAGAGAGAGAGAGAGAGAGAGAGAGAGAATCCCAAGCAGGCTCTGAGCTGGCAGTGTAGAGCCCGATGCAGGATTTGAACTCACAAGCTTTGAGATCATGACCTGAGCTGAAACCCAAGAACTGGACACTTAACTGGCTGAGCCACCCAGGTGCTCAGTATTTTTTGCCATGGTATTTTTTTTAATAGCAGCCGAAGCTGAAAAGACAGGCTGAGAAGTAAGAGCCCCAAAACTCCCCCCGGGGAAGGAGGGGCACATAATGTCTGATGTTGCTGTGCTCTCTGCTTTGCAGTCTCCCTGGGCTGTCACCTGGCCACAGGATAGCACTTGGTTGACCTTCACTCTCGTACTCTGGCAGATGGATGATAGGAACCGGGGAACGTGTGGTGGGAGGGCATCTCAGGGACAGGCACACCCTGTGCATCGAGTGTCCTCCGTTAACACTGTGCATCCCGATGGGGCGCCTTCTTACCTAACGAAAATGAGCCCGGAAGAACAAGAGTGATGATGTCCATACTCATTTTCGAACATCCTTATCACCTCCTCTGAGCGCAGATGACAGCCTTTTAAATATCAGAATATTAATATGGCCCAATGAAAACATAGTAGGGTGGATGGCAGTGTGCCTGGGGAGGTACAGCTGATGTGGAGATAGGGAAGATGCCGTCCCGGCAAAGAACAGTATCGGCGATTTTATATTTGGGTTTCACTCAGTGGCCCGTTGTGAGTTTCTTCCCGGTTAGGGAGGCTGGCGACGAGCGAGCCCAGTATTCTGTGTCTGTTTCCTCTGATAAAATTCTGAGAGTCTCACTGGGGGTTTAGCTACATTAACATCAAAGACACAGCCCAAGGGTAACCGGATTTGGAAAATGGAAAAAGTGAACATTTTACTATTCCCAGAGATCTGCCTCCCTCTTTAGCACTGGCCCAATTTTCCGTTAGGATATTTCCCATCTGAACACCTCTATTACTGATGACTCAAGGAGAATTTTATCTCCGAGGATCAATGAGTTCAAGTCCACGGGTGATTATCTTTTTCCTGTATTTTGGGTAAAAGTGAACAATTTTCTGCCCACATTAAATATCAAAGCCCCAGCACTTGACATGAAACACTCACTGTAGTTTACGAATGCTGTGTTTGGGTCTGGTTGCCGTAGATAAGGCAGGATCTGGGCTTGAAGACCCCCCCCCCCACCCCGCTCCATGGAGATGACTTCTGCTCCCAGGGAGCTGTGGGTAGAGGTTACGGTGCTGTGTGTGGGGTGAGCTTGGTGGCAGGCAAAGAGGTAGGCCCCACAGGAACGCGTACCTTCGGCGTTTCTGCCTGGGGAGGTGTGGAAGGTTTCACCCAAGAGGTGGCCATTTGAGAAAATGGTGGTTTGCATCTTAGGGTGAGGAAAACAGTTGCATCATAGGTAGAGTGACCCCAGTTAGGCCGGGTTTTTCAAGTTTCAGCAAACTTAAACCAAGAGAAGATTTGAGGTGCTCTGTTCCCTTTTGGAGTTGGGGGCATAGCTGCTGGGGGCAGGGAGGGCTGCGATGTGGCTGGTTGTCTCTGTATTTGTGACCCCCCCCCCCCTCCCCATGGCTCTAAGAGAGTCCATGTTCCCGCCTTCAAAGGCACTTATAGTTTAATTTTACTCCTGGTCGCTGGGCATTTTCAAGGCAATCTCTGCAAAGCTGCTCAGGTTGCCATGGTGATAAGACCCAGTTCTGCCCTCAAGGTGCTTATGAGTAAAGGGAATGAGATCAACATCAAAATGATTTCAGGGACCTAAATCACCCATCATCACCTGAAAGCCCCGTCTTTGATTCTAAAAGTACTAGGATGTTGCAGGAACAAAAAGAAGCATTAATTTCACATTCACTGAAAAAGACATTTTTAGGACCAAATGGAAGCTGTTAAAGGGACATTTTCCTTTCTTTCTTCTTTACTTCCACCCATCCCTCTGTCTGTCTGTCCATCCTTCTGTCTGTCTTTCTATCTATCCATCCATCCATCCATCCATCCATCTATTCATCTGTCCATCTGTCTATCATTTATCTATCTGTCTATCTATCTATCTAATCTATCTAGATTCTAGATTTCTGGCAAGTCAGAGCCTCATTAAAAACACTGGAAATGATTCTTAGCACAGGAGAGATCAGCAGACTAGAGTTGGAAAGGTGGAGACATGTCATATTTTCACTACGTCGTGTTTTGGGGGAGTATGACAACTAAAAACTGGGCAGGTGCACAGGAAGCGGGGAGGGACCTGGTCTCATTCCTTTTTAAAGCCATTAATTGGTTACACTTTTTCCATGTAAGTCTATTCTCACAAAGTAAGTTTTTGCATGTTATTCCATCGCCACCTGAAAGTGACTCACAACAGGGCTGTTTACAACGCAGAGCAAACTCCACCTGACGCTGGGAATGACAGGTATGTTAGATGAGCTGCTTGAGTCTGCCATTCCAGAAAGAACCCACCAGTGGGATCCTGAAAGAGCCAGAGTAAACAGAAGGTCTACTAAGTGTGAGCCTTCAGAGAGAAGACACATTCCTCATTCTCAAAATTAGAAATTGTCCTGGAGATTATAGCTTGAAGCAAACAAAAAAAAATATGTTTTTGACTTTTGAACTTCTGAGACAAGTAGACACATGGCTAAAGACTTGTTAACATAATATTTAAAAAAAATTTTTTTTCAATGTTTTTAATTTATTTTTGGGACAGAGAGAGACAGAGCATGAACGGGGGAGGGGCAGAGAGAGAGGGAGACACAGAATCGGAAACAGGCTCCAGGCTCCGAGCCATCAGCCCAGAGCCTGACGCGGGGCTCGAACTCACGGACCGCGAGATCGTGACCTGGCTGAAGTCGGACGCTTAACCGACTGCGCCACCCAGGCACCCCAGGACTTGTTAACATAATATTTAAAAAAGAGAGAAAGGGAGAAAGAAAGAAAAGAATGAAAACATGACAAGGAAAGTATGGCAGCAAGTTTATACTGGAGCATCTCAGTGTGTGTGTGTGTGTGTGTGTGTGTGTGTGTGTGTGTGTGTGTGTAAAAGACACCTTCTGCCATGAAGGTATTGGGTCAGCCTAACATGCCCCTTGGTTTCCTACCAAGGAGCACCAGAGGAATATGGCCTCACCGCTGTGGTGTATTACAGCGAGAGGGTGCAGAGTGAGACCAGCAAAGGGAAAAGGCGCGTGGGGACAGGTCTGGAGGAAACCAGGCAAAAGCTTCCAGCACTTTTCTCCTCATGGAGTCGCATAGGACACACTTAATCCCGGCAGCAGGGACTAATGACAGCAAATGTAAAATACTGTCTCCCGAGCATTTTAGAGATGCATTAGAGGTTCAGTGTCCAAGGATTTTCCTGGAGGCTGGTCACGTGGGCACCCTCTGACTGGCATGTCCCAAAATTCCAGACTCCTGGAAGGAGAGCAGGTGTTCTGGTGTTCAGTAAACCATATTGTTCGTATGGTTCAGGCACAGGAAGGTGGTGGGGACTCTCCTGAAATTCCAGTTCCTAGACATTGGCCAAGAGGCAGCCTCACAAGCAGGCTTGTCTAATGAAAGCAGCTCTAGACGTTCCACGTTGACTCCTTTCTGTACAGGGCTGTTTTCTCAGAGATGGTGGCTCAGTCCACTCAATCACATTCTGAATGTGCCCGGCATCAAATGGGCAGGTTCAAAAAGCAGGTTCCAGGCTCTGAGCTGTCAGCAGAGGGCCCCATGCGGGACTTAAACTCATGAACCGCAAGATCATGACCTGAGCCATCCAGGCGCCCCTGCTCAGTCTGTAGTTTAAAGGTTTTATCACCTCATATCCATATCGCCTCCATCTTTAGGCAGATGTCACCCCAGTTTTTTAAATATCCCCAAACACATTGACCCAGATTTTCCTCTTGCCTCCACCTAAATGTAAACATAGTTTCATTTTGTCTTCTGCTAACAGGGGCCTTCTGCCTGCTCTCTCTATGATGTTGGGTTCTTTCTAGATAGGAGAAACAGATGGTCAGCCAAGTCAGTCAGTTCTAATTTGGACCCAAGTGCATTTTCTTCTGGTCTTTTGTTCATCTGTGAGATTTTATTTCAGGAACACTGAAGAGAACAACAGGATCATTTGCAAAATAATATCAGGCAGTGATGGCAATGATATGGTCATCGTTATCATCAAGCTAAAATCAGATGTCATGAATCGAAATATGTTGACGCAGTGCGCCATTCTGTAAGAATACAGGATTCGCAACTTATAGATGTAATTTTTGACTCAGAATAAGAGAGCAGGGTGAATTCAAGGTCAGGACCTGAGTTAAGTGTAGATTATATTGTATGGGGCTTTTGGTGCTTCTTCCTGTGTGCTAGGTTAACCCAAGTGCAGGAAAGTCCCTCCCTAGGTGGTTTGGTGGCGGGAACTCCAGAAAGCCACCGGGCAGAGTCACAAGGCCTGTCAGCCCTTTGTGACTTCGCTTCTGGGCAGATGAGACAGGACAGCACATCTCCCAGCAACCTAGACTCCCTCTCTCCTCAGTAACCCCATGACCAGTAGAATCCCCAGTCAAGATGGTTGCCACCATTTTGTTTTCTCTTCTCCAGCCTTGGGAGAAGCCAGAGGCCGGGTACCCTGACCATTTGCGCCAGTTTTCACTGGCCCTTCATCGTTTCCCAAGATTTGGGGGTGTTTCTGTTGATTGCTCGTACGTTATGGACAGTGGGTTTCCCAAGCTTCTCCTCGGGAGTCTGAAAATTTCCACTCCTAGCCCCTCACGGATCTGTTCTCCAGTCCTCAAGAGGTAGTCACTTTCTACTTCTGGAGCCTGAGCCCTGCTCCTCCTACCTCAAACGTTGTCTTCGTGTTTCCTGTCACAGGAAGACACAGACAGACACAGACTCTCCTGTCCACTCTGATCCCCCACGTGTGCTGCTGTCAGGACGCCTCTTGCTTGTCTCGGACCTTCTCCTCTGGGACCTCTGCCATCACCTCTTTGGTGATTATCATATTTCTTTTTTTTAAAATTTTTTTTATTAAAAATTTTTTTAATCTTTATTTATTTTTGAGAGAGGGACAGAGCGTGAGCAGGGGAGGAGCAGAGAGAGAGGGAGACACAGAATCCGAAGCAGGCTCCAGACCCCAAGCTGTCAGCACAGAGCCCGACGTGGGGCTCGAACTCACGAACCGTGAGATCATGACCCGAGCCGAAGTCGGATGCTCCACCGACTGAGCCACCCAGGCGCCCCTGATTATCATATTTCTTATGACACCGATGCTCAGCGGTTATCACAACTTTCATGTTACTGTTTCCATTCATACTTTTTTTCGCCCCTTGGAAAGCTTATTGAGAGGAGAGTCTGAACCCCCTACTCTTCCTAATCTCGTGTGGTCTGGGCTCTACCACTTACATGGTACTGAAACTTAACATTTTCAAGGTCACCCATGACTTCTAGTATCATGTGCCAAGGGCAAGTTCTGACTTCCTTGAAGAACCGGTGCCCTTGACCTTCTTCCTCCATTGGTTGCCCTCCTTTGGTTGGCGAACTACCGTACCCTGTCCTGATTGACTTCGTCCATATTTCTACATTATCTCTTTCCTTATCTTTTCTTCCTTGCTCAGAAGTGTAAATAGACCCCCGAAATCAGTCTTCACGCCCTCTCCTTTCAATCTCCACTTTCTTTACTGGTCATTTCATTTCTTTCCCAGGGCTTCATCCACCACGTCTGTGTAGATGACCCTAACCTTGGAACTGTCTTGTCTCCTGGGCTTGCTTATTCCCCACTGTCTGCTCCCCTCCTGCCACCTCTAACAGAGCGTAGCTAAAGCAGAATTGAGTATTTCTTCCAACCAGTAATTCATTTTGCCTTTGAATTACTTTCTTTTCTTTTCTTTTTTTTTTTCCAGGTTGTACCTATTAGGCTCCAAAGTATCACAAACTAGGTGATAAATAACACACATTAAAATAACAGAAATGTGTTCTATCACAACTCTAGAGACCGGAAATACAGGGTCAAAATGTCAGCAGGGCTATGCTCTCTCTGAAGGCTCTGGAGAACAATCCATTCTGTGCGTGTCTCCCAGCTTCTGGTAGCCGAGGTGGCCCTTTGGGTTCCTCACCTTATAGATGCATCACTACAATCTCTGCCTCTCTTGTCTCAGGGCCTCTGTCCTGTGCGTGTGCCTCTGTGTCCCTTCTCTTCTTATAAGGACACCAGTCAGATTGGATTAAGGGCCCACCCTCTTCCAGGATGATCTCATCTTAACTAATTACATTTACGATGACCCGATTTCCAAATAAGGTCGTATTTCGAGGTTCCAGGAAGGACATGACTTTTGGGAGGAGGCTCTTCAGCCCAGTACACGCACAAATCCTTCTGATTCCTTTTGACCCTCTCTCACGCCTATTTTCCATCTTTTTATCTCCTGCTTGACAACTGACATTAAATGAGATCCTTAAATGAAAATAACTTGGAAAGGAAGGAAACCACAAGCAGAGAGTTTCAGGGACGAGTACCCACACCTGAGTGAGTGTTCCTGTGCTGGCCTCTTTGCCCTGCCCAGCCGTGCTCGAATGCCAGCTGGTAGCCACACCATCAGCTGTATGTGGCCCGCCCTGGTGTCAGACTGGGCCGGGGGCCAGGATGGGGACAGAATCAAGATGTTCCAGAGCCAAGACACCAGGGACTGTAGGCAAACTGCTTGATTTGTATTTTCAGATCAGCCCTAACCCCTCATAGGCTTTCTAGTTACCAAATAAGGTTAAATGAGGTCCTAAAGGTTGGCTGTCATTCAACAGGACTGTGGCCTTATAAAAAGAGGGAGAAAGACGTGAGAAGCAAAGAGAGCTCTCACCAGACACTGATCATGCTGGCACCCCAATCTCTGACTTCCAGGCTCCAGAACTGTGAGAAGTACATTCCTGTTGTGTAAGCCCCTCAGTCTATGGGATTTCGTTACGGCAGCCTGAGCTAATACAGATAATATGCATATCAACTCACTTTCTCGGTCTAATTCTGCAACTTCTGAATGTCACGTGTCACCTTGCTCCCTACCCAGCTTTCTTTGTTGTACAGACACATGAGTAAATAACGTATATGAAGCAGTCTGATGATAAAATGAGCTCTCACCCTTTTGATGAATGATTCTATTTTCAGGTGCGGTGTTTTTTTTTGGGGGGGGGGAGAAATTTAAAGTCCAGACTTCCCTCCTCTAAGGGGAAAGGGGGACATTTATGACTGGAAAAATGAATGATAAATTTCCCAAGTGGCTAGTCATCTGAAAACTTATACGCAATATAAAATGTCCCATGCGAGTGAAATCATATGGTATTTGTTGTATGCCTGAAACCAGCATAACATTTTGTGTCAACTAAAATAAAAAATTGAAAAAAAAATTTCCTCCCAAAGAACCCCAGATTCAAAAGTCAGTCCCCAAGTAACTGTATTCTTGGGGATACAGATACTGTTTAGTTTCTGGAAATAGAGTGATGATGCACACTATCGAGCATCCAGAATTGGGCTTTTCAAAGAATTGAAGGTCTCCAGTGCATGTTGCTCTGCGTGAGCATAGTCAAGATGTTCTCTGTAGAGAAGCTAATAAGCAAGTACAGTAAATAAGCAGATATAGACTGTTTTTAAAATCTCCGGTTGGGTCACATGCTCTTCCAGGAAAGGTTTCAGGCTACCGTTCACCTTTCATTTTGCCAACAGTCTGCGTGAGGTCTTGGATTTGAACTTAGAGAGACCTGGCTTTGGGTCCTAACTGCATAGCTGTGAGGGATTTAACAGTTAATTACTTCTCTGTGGAATTGGACCCAGTGTTTTTATAAAGATTAGAGATGCCAGGGGATGTGCTCCATGAGTTATAGATACCTGACCAATTCTTGGTCTCTAGCTGTGCATTTGTCTTTTTAGTCTAAAGGCAAGAGGGTTGACCCTGAAGCGGATGTCTAGGTCCGTGTTCCCAACCCATGATAGACCACACTGTGACCTTGGGCTAATCATATAACTTTCCTGTGCCTCAGTTTCCTCGATTGTAAAATGACAGCAACAATAATAACTACATCAGAAGACTATTGTAATGATTAAATGAGTGAATATGCATAAAGTAGAAATTACAGAAATATAAATAATTCTGTTTCAGAAGAGTTACTAAAATGCCAGGTATGCTGAATGATGAAATCCTGTAATGTCAGCATTAAGGTGCTAGAATGCTACTGAACTAATCTGTTGTATTTTATCAAAGTAAACACACTTCCTTTATTAAATGTTTACTATTTTTTTTCTTTTAGAGAGAGACAGAAAGTGTGAGCAGTGCGGGGAGGGGCAGAGGTCGAGAGCAAGAATCTTAAGCAGACTCCAGGCTCCGTGTGGAGCCTGACATGGGCTCAGTCCCACGACACTGGGATCAGGATCTGAGCCAAAATCAAGAGTCGGACACTCAATCACTGAGCCACCCAGGCGCCCCAAATGCTTACTTTTCTTAAACAGAGATCAGATGATGTAAAATGAGCAATACTCTTACTTTTGCCTTACCCCGGAAGTAAATCAGAAGACATGTTTGAAGGGGCGCCTGGGTGGCTTAGTCGGTTGAGTGTCCGACTTCGGCTCAGGTCACGATCTCACGGTTCGTGAGTTCGAGCCCCGCGTCGGGCTCTGTGCTCACAGCTCAGAGCCTGGAGCCTGCTTCGGATTCGGTGTCTCCCTCTCTCTCTGCCCCTAACCCACTCGCATTCTGTCTTTGTCTCTCTCAAAAAATAAACAAACATTAAAAAAATTTTTTAAGATACAAAGAAGACATATTTGAGGAGAAATTTGAACTTACATCGAAGCACTTGGAACACTTTTGGGTCAGTAAATAACTGACAATGTATGTTAGGTTCTATAGAATAGCTCCAACTGTCCCCATAGGTGGTGTCAGCAGCCCCCACTTCCCAGGTGAGAACACTGAGGCACACAGTCCTTGATGCTCTCACCCAGGGTCTCCCCTTGCAATTTTTCCTTTCTAGAAAGTAGAGATTCTGCCTTCTGAGAAGTCTTCCGGTTTTTTTACAGCACCCAAGTGTGTAAGCATCGACAAAAATTGTCACTTGAATGACAAACAACTTGTAACAGCTGTAACTTGAGCGTAGGGACTTACTTAAATAAGAAAAACATTTTCAAATATGGTATGATTCTGGATAGTTGACACATCTAGGACATTTCATGTGGTCTGGGGACCGTATGCTTAATGTTTCTTGAAACAGTGTTCTGCAACTAAAAAAAAAAAAAATCCAAATAGATGAAACTGCCTAGGATAAAAACAATTTTCTTAATTTCAATTTTATTTAAAATCATCCCTTCCCACTGGCCCCCAGTATAACATTAGGATGCCTGGCAGACCACAGTAGCTTGATAGATATTTATTGAACGAATGTTGAATGAGCAAATGTTCCATCGAAATTGTGGTATTTTCTTTCAAATTAGTCGTAATGCTTTAAGAAGTGTTTTACTTTCCTGTATATTTTTCCTACTACTCTGAAGCACAGTTTCACATCAACTTGTCCTCCCGTGCAAAGTGTCTGGGCCGGCCAAATCCCAGGCAACATGCGTTCTCACAGCCGACTTTTCCCCAAATGATGCTGTTGTAAGGGCAACAGATAGTCCAGAATCCTCAGTATTTATTAGTCCCAAAGCAAAAGCGATCTCCCGTTATTTTCACGAAATGATTTTCTCTTTATAACCCCATGGTTTTATGCTGTGATGTTTGTTAAAATACGGCACTGACTAATGGACAATGGAGACCCTTACACGCCAAGACCTCTAGGGGCATTTTAGAACATTTGTGAAGGTACCAGGCCCACAGTCAAGCCATTCTTCCTCACATCCTTACTCGTTTCTCTAAAGGGAGGCGCGCACACACACACACACACACACACATACACACACACACACACACAGACACCTTCAGTAAACACAGCCAACTCTTCTGTATGGCTTTTGCATGTGGGGATGCTTGTTTCCAACATGGATCGGTGTGCTTCACCAATTTATGACGCTGTGTCTGAGAACGATAGATTTCTGTGTAGTGGACGGTCAGAGTATCTTCCTGATGCAGACGTGGAGCCCAGGAAGGGTCCCCTGGCAGGGAATGGCGGCTGCCTCACTGGCGGGCTCCCCCATGTGCGTCGGGGTGAGGGTGGGGATATTGCCTAGAGCATCAGTCATCTCTGTCACAGGATCAGATGTCGTGTTGGAAAATTATTTCGTGGGGGAAGGAGGAGTCACCTGGGCACTGGATGGCAAAGTGGGGGCTCAAACCTGGGATTTTTTTTTTTTTTTTGGTGTGGTTGTTTTACACTAGTAACTTAAAGATCTTTTGTTAATTTCATTTAAGTACTTACTGTACATAAGGCATTGTTTTTAAAGTTGCCGTTTGGAATGATGTGACCTGCGTAAGAGGCACACAGGCAAGAAAGAGGTACCTGCTCAGGATTTATTTCAAGTCAGTGTGTTTACTGTAGTAAAGGCATTGCCCCCGCTAGCACATCTTTGGAACTGTTGATTGAAAAACAGTTCATGGAAAACTGGGAGTTTTACATTTCTGAGGGGTGCTTGGGTGGCTCTCAGCCGGTTGAGCATCTAGCTCTTGATTTTGGCTGAGGTCATGGTCCCAGGGTCCTGGGATCCAGCCCCGCATCAGGCTCTGTGCTGAGTGTGGAGCCTGCTTGAGATTCTCATTCATTCTCTCTCTCTCTCTCTCTCTCTCTCTCTCTCTCTCTCTCTCTCTCTCTTCTCTCCCTCCCCCCCTCCCTCCTCCCTCTGCTCCTCTCCCCTGCTCACATGTTCTGTCTCTCAATTAATGGGTGGTTGGTTGGGCGTCCAACTTCAGCTCAGGTCATGATCTCGCAGTTCGTGGGTTCGGGCCCTGTGTCGGGCTCTGTGCTGGCAGCTCAGAGCCTGGAGCCTGCTTCAGATTCTGTGTCTCCTCTCTCTGTTCCTCCCCTGCTCACGCTCTGTCTCTCTCTCTCTCTCTCTCTCTCTCTCAAAAATAAATAAAGATTAAAAAAATAAAAAAAATTTAAATTCTGAGTTTTATTTCAATATCCAATATTTAAAACGCATTTTGATGCAAACAAGATGTTATATATCTGGGGATGTGGGTAGTTTCTAAACTCTAAATATATTCCTTTAGAGGTAGAAATGTTCTTAGCTCAACGTTTCTAGACTTTTTTGGATCAGGACCAGCTGAGGAAGTAATGCGAACTATAGAACAGTGGATCCCCAGGAAACACATACGCACCCAAACCCGCATGAATTCTAGGCCTTTTCTGCTTTGCTTCATTCAACCTTGCAACTCATCTACGCCCTCAGCTACCCTCACCCGGACTAACTGGGTGTTCATCCAGGTGACGCCTCCTGATAGGTATGTTGAGTAGTGCTTTTTTTTTCTTTTTTTAGCGACGTTTGACCTTGAAATCTTAAGCCTCATCCTTTTTCTGCTCTCTTATTTGCCCTCGTTCCTTCAGCTCCCTCGGTTAGGCGTACATTTCCTCTGCTTCTGTGCCCATCGCCTTGTACCAGTGGTTTTCAATACAATAGTTCTTGTACCGGGAAAAGTGAGAGGCTTTTATAAAAAGCCTTCATCAAGTCATTTTCAAACTACAGATGATTAGGGAAGAAAGGCCATACTGAGTCTCCCCCTCCCTAATTAGATGGTGAAATTTTTAGTACTTGGCATTGTTATCTGTTTGAATCGAAACCCTATCATTGAGAAAGCCAAAATGAACTCGAAACCGAGAAGGGCCATTTCCCAAAAGGGAATGCAGCCAGACTTGAACCCTCCGTGGAAAGCCAAAGCACACGCCATCTGGATGCATGTGACACGTGTCTACGGCTCCGGTTGCCGAGTTTCAAGTAATTGGTTCTTTAAAAAAATTATTCTAGATTTCAGGAGTTAAAAAGAAATTGTCTATATTGCAAATACCCACCATGAATAATCAAATGTGGAAGAGAAGTGTGTCTCAGCTTTGTAAATATTCTTTTTTTAATTTTTTTAATTTTTAAAAAAAAATTTTTTTTTTCAACGTTTTTTATTTATTTTTGGGACAGAGAGAGACAGAGCATGAACGGGGGAGGGGCAGAGAGAGAGGGAGACACAGAATCAGAAACAGGCTCCAGGCTCCGAGCCATCAGCCCAGAGCCCGACGCGGGGCTTGAACTCACAGACCGCGAGATCGTGACCTGAGCTGAAGTCGGACGCTTAACCGGCTGTGCCACCCAGGCGCCCCGAATTTTTTTTTTAATTTTTTTTAATGTTTATTTATTTTTGAGACAGAGACAGAGCATGAACGGGGGAGGGTCAGAGAGAGGGAGACAGAGAATCCGAAACAGGCTCCAGGCTCTGAGCTGTCGGCACAGAGCCCGACGCGGGGCTCGAGCTCACGGACCGCGAGATCGTGACCTGAGCGGAAGTCGGCCGCTGAACCGACTGAGCCACCCAGGCGCCCCTGTAGATATTCTTTAAAGGACCCGCACACATTATCCAGGTCCTCTAAACTTTGCATCGTCTTTATTTTCTGTCACTCTGTGTCCCAATCTGTGTCCCAGTCATGCCCCTCTTTTGCTGAATTTTCCTGTCTCCTGCCACTAAGTGGGCAGAAAATCTACCAATACACGTTTCAGCTCTTTCCTCTTCTGCTGAGTTCTGTGCCGTCCCATCCATCAGCAAGGGAAGCCTGAGCACCCGCTTGCTGGCTGTGCCTTCAGTGACTCTCCAGCAAGATGTTTCTATAGAACTCCGAAGCCAATTTTACGTGCGAGATACTCAGGACCTCTGATTTCCTTGGGGCCTGATGAGTGATTTTCATTGGTCTCCTTGTGTAATTTATTTATGGTCCTCAACACGTGAACCCGGGTTTATTTTCCCGAATCCCTTGCTCTTTGTTTACTGGATTTGATTCATTGCTACAAAAGGTGAATTCATATATGTTCCTCTCTTCCTTATCAAAACTACCAAAGTCTTTATTTTATTTATTTTTAAATTTTTTAAATGTTTGTTTATTTTTGAGAGAGAGAGAGAGAGGCCGACCACAAGTGGGGAAGGGGCAGAGAGAGAGGGAGACGCAGAATCCCAAGCAGGCTCTGGGCTCCGAGCTGTCAGCACGGAACCCGATGACGCGGGGCTCAAATTTGTGAACCGTGAGATCATGACCCAAGCCGAAGTCGGACACTTAACCAACTGAGCCCCCCAGGCACCCCCAAAAGTCTTTGTTTTAAATGTCTTGGGGCGCCTGGGTGGCGCAGTCGGTTAAGCGTCCGACTTCAGCCAGGTCACGATCTCGCGGTCCGTGAGTTCGAGCCCCGCGTCAGGCTCTGGGCCGACGGCTCGGAGCCTGGAGCCTGTTTCCGATGCTGTGTCTCCCTCTCTCTCTGCCCCTCCCCCGTTCATGCTCTGTCTCTCTCTGTCCCAAAAATAAATAAAAAAAAAAAAAAAAAAAAAAAACGTTGAAAAAAATAAATGTCTTTAATTTTATGTTGAGATTTTTAAAAAGAAATCCTTTGTAGATGGTGAGGGCATGCATAATTACCGTCTTTCAAGGAAAAGTGATGAATCCGGACAACCCATTTTCTGTACTTAACATGTACACGGAGTATACATTCATCACTGATGATCTCAAATTTTATACCTGTTTGCTGTACACGGGAAAAGTATACATCCATAGTTGCCTTGGTTTAGAATCTAAGATTGGGTTACTTCTTAGTAATGGTGGCTGTTGATTTATAAATTTTTTTTTAAATGTTTATTTATTTCTGAGACAGAGACAGAGCATGAACGGGGAGGGTCAGAGAGAGAGGGAGACACAGAATCTGAAACAGGCTCCAGGCTCGGAGCTGTCAGCACAGAGCCCGACGCGGGGCTCGAACTCATGGACCGCGAGATCGTGACCTGAGCCAAAGTCGGACGTTTAACCAACTGAGCCACCCAGGCGCCCCGATTTATAGATGTTTTATATGTACCTTTGTGAGCTAGTTACTCAGAAGTAGAGTTGGAAGGCCTGTGGATGTGTGATTTAGGGGATTTCTGTTTTGGAGGGTCATTAAATGGTGACGGCATGAGTGTCGATGTTGTTAAACGCCGTGTGTAACAGCAGGATATCCAAGGTGGTGGGAGTCTGCACCCACGTAAAGGTTCAGCAAATTCTTTGCGTACATAAGGTTATTAGGTGAGATGTAAAATCCAATTTTGCAGAGAAGTGTATTTGTTTGTTAATAACCATCATACGCAACCAGAATTCAAAGCAAGTTAGGATGTACTTTTTCCTTTAATGTAGATTTGGCTCGTTTATCTCTCGTCTCAAATCCTTTTCTAAAAGAGTTAGGGGGGACAGAAACTATAAATTACGGGCAGTCACTTGCGCTCAGGTATTGGAGTGGGTGTCCTGGACCAGGGCATGCACGCCAGGTGGAAATGAGAGAAGAACACAAGAAGTTAACCATACGTATAGGCTTCGTCCTGCTCGCCCACATTCTCCCTGATAGCCGCATGATTCATTCAAAGGTTTATTGATTTTTTTTCTTTTCTGCTGACCTGCTTTGTTGACAGGTGTGTGTGGATCACAGCGATTTGACAGGCCAGAAGTGTGCTACCCCATTAGTCCCTGTGGTCTGGGAGAAATATTTTATACCTAGTAGTCCTCATCCACAGTAAGAGAGAGATCCGTTAACACACCTTCTTCCTATGAATTCATGTCATGAGTTCAGAGATGGCAGGCCTGAAACCAGAAGCAGCTAGAATTACTTGTCAGAGTGAATGTGCAAGGTGTAGATGAGTGTGTGTGTGTGTGTGTGTGTGTGTGTGTGTGTGTGTGTGAATGTGTACGTGTGTGTTTATGTATAACTATAGGATGGTTTGAGAGCTGTGGCTTTCTCACTCTTAGCAACAAACATTAGCCAATATTTCGTTCTTTAAAAATACCTTTTTGGGGAGCCTGGGTGGCTCAGTTAGTAAAGCATCCGACTGCGGCTCAGGTCGTGATCTCGCAGTCCCTGAGTTCGAGCCCCGCGTCGGGCTCTGTGCTGACAGCTCCGAGCCTGGAGCCTGCTTCAGATTCTGCGTCTCCCTCTCTCTCTGCTCCTCCTCCCCCACTCATGCTCTGTCTCTCTATCAAAAATAAATAAGCATTAAAAAAAGAAACCTTTTTGATACGTGGGATTGGCTTCAAATTAACCCAGTGTGTGTGGGAGACGGGGGCCGGATGCGGCAGGAGGGGATCATTGCTGAAATGGGTGACAGATATATGGACGTTCCTTATGGTCATATTTATCTTTTGTGTATGTTTAAAATACACTCTAATGAGAAGCTGAGGGAAAAACACCTGGGTAACAACCCTAAGACTTTTTATTTGAACCTTCTGAGTACACGGTTACACATGAACTATTGGCACATCATCAAGCCAGAAGTCGGCAGATTATGAATGTCATATTTTAAAAATTAATGATACATTAAGTGCAGTGTTGTATTCCTGCTGGTTATGAGCTCTGAAATTCTGGGACACCACTAGAACCATAAAAAGAATGTCCTTTAAAATTAGTGATGCTTCTCCAAGTTGAGAGTGTTCCTTCTCAGTTAATGAGATAGGATATTTTCGACCAGCATCTCCTAAGCTGTGTCCATGGAGAGGTTGAGAGCATAGAAAACGTTCATGGATTCTGGGCTTAAAAAAATTCGGGAAGAATGTATTAAACAATAGGACCATGGCTCTTTATGATAGGACCATGCACTGTGAATCCTAAGTGATCATGGCAATTTTATTTTTATTTACTTTTATCTTCTAAGACCATCTATGATATTCCTTAGAATGCAGTTTGGGAAACAGTATGTTGGAATTTAAGGCCACTAAAGCTGATCTGTATAAAAATGTTCCTTTAGGGGTGCCTGGGTGGCTCAGTGGGTTAAGCATCCGACTTCTGCTCAGGTCATTTCGCGGTTCGTGGGTTCGAGCCCCGCGTTGGGCTCTGTGCTGACAGCTCAGAGCCTGGAGCCTCCTTCAGATTCAGTGTCTCCCTCTTTCTCTGCCCCTCCCCTGTTCATGCTCTGTCTGTCTCTCTCTCTCAAAAATAAACATTTAAAAAAAGTGTTCCTTTTAAAAAAATTGTTTTATATTTATTTATTTTTGATAGAGAGAGAGAGAGAGAGAGAGAGACAGAGCACAAGTGGGGGAGGGGCGGAGAGAGAAGAAGACACAGAATCGGAAGCAGGCTCCAGGCTCCGAGCTGTCAGCACAAAGCCCGACGCAGGGCTCGAACCCCCAACCCGGAGGTCATGACCTGAGCCAAAGTTGGACGCTTAACCCACTGAGCCTCCCAGGCGCCCCAAAAAGGTGTTCCTTTAAACCTTAGGTTCAGTGATTAAGGGTTAAATATGGAGTGGATGTTGTCATAAGATCAAATGCCACCCAGGGGTAGAATAAATCTGAAAATTCTGTTTTTCTAGTATCTAGGGTGTAGGTGTCTCTGATTTTGTTGGATTCTGATTCTATTTTGTACCTCTAGGCATCGTTTGTGTCCTTTAGACTGTAAGGCGAGACACCATCGTGCCCAGCTCCAGAACAGCCCGGTAGAGAGTGGGAAGGAAAGGGCGTGTGCTTATGCTGAGTTGGAACAGCAAGAGGGGGCCAGCCCCTTGGGGTCCTCCAGTGAGTCAGGGACACCTAAGAGGGACAAGCATGGGAGGTGGGCAAGGCCAGTGCATCAAGAACCTTCTCAGCTCAGTCAAGGCGATTGGATTTTTTGTAGGGATGATGGAAAACTGTTGAAATCTGGGCACGGGGCTGATGTGACTGTGGCTGCTGTATGGACACTAGCGGGAGGGTAGGGAACAAGTGGATGGTTGGATGGGTGAGCACGAGACACATTGGAGACTGGATCGGGTCGGTAGACACAGTGACAGAAAGAAGAGGACAGATCTGGGAAACATTTGGGGAAGATTTGGTATGTTGGCGAGGTGCAACGGGAGACAGATGAAAGAAAGTTGTTGGCATAGGGAGTTTGCCGGATGGCACTCCCATGAACAGGTGGAGAAACCGTATTGTTTAATTTCATCAACCAGAAATTGATCAGCTTGAATAACAGGGAAAACCCCTCGGGAATTCTCTTCTTGAGGGCGGGTGGGAGAGGAGGCCTGTTAGCCCCTTATGCTCACCAGAAACGTCTTCAGGAAGCTGGCTCAAGACCTGCTTCTCCTGCCTCTTGGTTTCGATTACAGTGTCATTCTGTGTCGCCGTGGGCTTTACGTGGCTTACCACGCTCCTGCCTCATCCCCTGACCTCACCCTGTTCCCCGGGGCTCATTCAGGAGGGTCCACATCAAGGCGAGTGAATGGTGGAGGCATCTGAGACAAGAAGGCTGCCCTGCTCTGGACCCCGTACGACAGCCGACCGCGCACAGCAGTGGTCAGCGACCGTTCAGTTTCACTTAATTGATTTGAGCCCAAAGTCAAAACCCCATGGCACCTTCCCACTCTTCTGTGTGGACGGGGTATCTCAGAGAAGTGCTGTCTCGCGTCCCCTCGCCCACTGGTGACCAGCTACCACGCACGGGGCCTCCGCGGTCGGCTGGCTTTGGTTCGTCTTCACGACCTTGAACTCTCCTGCTTTGCCCATGGTCGTCCCCTTCTCTGCTTTTGTTTCATGAGCGCAGACTTTTTCTTTTCCAGTCTGCTCCATTAGTCATGTCTTCTTCAGGAGACCTTCTTTCCACCTCTTCTGAGTTTTCCAATTTCTAACCTTCGGGTCATTTTCTTCGCTGCCTTTGATCTCTCTCCGAATATTCCTTCATTAAGGACAGCACGTAAATTTTCTTCTAAACTCATGCGGGGAGAGGGGGGGAGAATAAAATTTTATGTCTCTGCAAGAAAGTAAGTGCAGTGAAAGACCGTACTGGAGTTTCTTCGCAGAAACTTTATGTGGTCATGTTTCTAATTAGAACACGGATGTAAATCTTGCCCTCCATTCACTTGTCTCATGCCATGTCCCGCAAGAGGCCTTCCTCGCTTCTGCTTTAAATTGAGGGATGTGCTCTCTCCTAAGGGAAGAGCCGTATTACTTGATGAACACCAAGCATTGTCTCTGGCACGAGTTACATGAAAAACACCCATTGGACTTGTCTCCTGTTCGTTCTAACTGATGGTGTTTTCAGGAGAAATGCTGTCACCTGTGCGAAAGCAGTCGGAGGCTGATTTTTAAAAATAAACTGTGGTGGAGGGGCGCCTGGGTGGTTCAGCCGGCGGAGCGTTGTTTCGGCTCAGGCCGTGATCCCAGGGTCCTGGAATCGAGCCCTGCGTCGGGCTCTGCGCTGAGCAGGGAGCCTCCTTGGGATTCTGTCCGTCTCCCCCTCTGCCCCTCCCCCACGTGTGGTCTCCCCCCAAATAAATACATATTTAAAAAAATGGTTAAGAAAGTAAATTTCATATTATACATCCATAACCACAATTTAAGACTCGTTTTAAGGTAGATTATTTCATCTTCTCTCTTTAAATAATTACATGGGGAAATGGGAAAACTGATTTTGTGCACAGAAAAGACCTAGGTGAGTTAACAGTATCATGTGTAACACTGTATTTTACAAGCAACGTTAAAAATAAGAGTTGTCTTGGGACGCCTGGGTGGCGCAGTCGGTTGAGCGTCTGACTTCAGCCAGGTCGCGATCTCGCGGTCCGTGAGTTCGAGCCCCGCGTCAGGCTCTGGGCTGATGGCTCGGAGCCCGGAGCCTGTTTCCGATTCTGTGTCTCCCTCTCTCTCTGCCCCTCCCCCGTTCATGCTCTGTCTCTCTCTGTCCCAAAAATAAATAAAAAAAAAAAATAAATAAAAATAAGAGTTGTTTTGTCCTAGTATTTTTAATTTTTTAAATGATTATTATTTTTTAATTTTATTCAAGTCCAAGCTAGTTAACTAGTGTAAACATGGTTTTTGGAGTAGAATTTAGTGATTTGTCACTTACATAGGACACCCGGTGCTCATCCCAACAGGTGCCCTCCTTAGTGCCCGTCACCATTTAGCCCATTCCCCCCCTCCAGCAGCCCTCAGGTTGTTCTCTGTATTGAAGAGTCTCTTATGGTTTGCCTCCCTCTCTGTTTTCATCTTATTTTCCCTTCTCTTCCCCTATGTTCATCTGCTTTGTTTCTTAAATTCCACATATGAGTGAAATCATAACGGCGTTTGTCTTTCTCTGACTCGTTCCATCCACGTTGTTGCAAATGGCAAGGTTTCGTTCTTTTTGATTGCCGAGAAATACTCCATTGTGTATACATACCACATCTTCTTTATCCATTCGTTAGTCAGTGGACATTTGGGCAGTTTCCATAATTTGGTATTATTGATAACGCTGCTATAAACATTGGGGTGCACGTGTCCCTTCAAATCAGCATATTTGTATCCTTTGGATACCTTCCTAGTAGTGCAATTACTGGGTCATAGGGTAGTTCTATTTTTAATTTTCTCGGAGAACCTCCATACTGTTGTCCCGAGTGGCTGCACCAGTTTGCATTCCCACCAGCAGTGCAGGAGGGTTCCCGTGTCTCCACATCCTCGCCAGCATCTGTTGTTTCTTGAGTCGTTAATGTTAGCCACTCTGACAGGCATGAGGTGGTGTCTCCTTGTGGTTTTGATTTGTATTTCCCCGATATTTAGCATCTGTTCATGTGTCCGATACCCATCTGTATGTCTTCTTTGGAAAGTTGTCTGTTGATACCTTTTGCCTATTATTTTCTTTACTTTGAGAAAGGGGGAGGGGCAAAGGGAGAGGGAGAGAGAGGATCCCAAGCAGACTCTACTGTCCGAGTGAGCCTGATGTGGGGTTTGATCCCATGAACCGTGAGATTATGACCTGAGCTGAAATCAGGAGTCAGACGCTTAACCAGCTGAGCTACCCAGGTACTCCTGTCCTAGTATTTTTTAAAAGAATGTGGTTGATGACATTGAATTTGGATTTTTAAAATGATAGCCATATGTTGGAAAAAGCCCTTAGAAAACAAAATACAAGTAAACGGTAGACTTAACAGTATGGAGGTTCCTCAAAAAACTAAAAATAGAACTCCCCTATGACCCAGCAATTGCACTACTAGGCATTTATCCAAGCGATACAGGTGTGCTGTTTCAAAGGGACACAGGCACCCCAATGTTTATGTGTTTATAGCAGCATTGTCAACAATAGCCGAAGTGTGGAAAGAGCCCAAATGTCCATCGATGGAGGAATGGATAAAGAGTATGTGGTATATATATATATATACATATATATACACATACACACAATGGAGTATTACTCGGCAATCAAAAAGGACGAAATCTTGCCATTTATGACTACATGGATGGAACTGGAGGGGATTATGCTAAGTGAAATTAGAGAAAGACAAAAACCATAAGACTTCACTCATATGAGGACTTTAAGAGACAAAACAGATGAACATAAGGGAAGGGAAACAAAAATAATATAAAAACAGGGAGGGGGACAAAACAGAAGAGACTCCTAAATATGGAGAACAAACGGAGAGTTGCTGGAGGGGTTGTGGGGGGGGGTGTGCTAAATGGGGAAGGGGCACTAAGGAATCTACTCCTAAAATCATTGTTGCACTAGATGCTAACTAAATTTGGATGCAAATTTTAAAAAATAAAAAATAAAATTGAAAAAATACCTTTTTTTAAAAAGAGTGTAATAAATCTAAAAAATAGAGTATTTTGCTAGTGTCTATTTTCTTTATCACTGTGGTTGCCCAAATGGCATATAACTGGGGTACAGGCTACAAGAAGGCAGGGATTTTGATCTGTGTTGTTAACGTCTAGAATAGTAGGTGGCCCCAAGTGTCAACTCAGTGAGTATTTGTTTAATGAGTGCATTTGGGGGATCTGTGCTAGTTGGCACTCCAGTGTGTGCTGTGTAAACCAGGAGGTTCCTCAAGTAATCATATGGAACTTCTGAGAGGGGAGATGGGGAGCTGTTGGTTATGGGGGACACAGCGTCAGTTTTGCAAGATGAAAAAGTTCTGGAGATGGATGCGGTGGTGATGGCGATCAGGAGCCTTCCCTGTGTCTAGCACATAATTGTTACCAGTGAGCTTTCAGTTGCCAAGTATGTTGTATCTCAGCGTAAGTAATTTAAGCAGACGCTGCAGAAGAAAACACTGAAAAGCAGCGGGGCAGACAGATTTGTCCATTGCCTCAAATTAGATAAGTAACAGGGCCACCCTCTGTTTAGGACACTAGATTAGGCACCGCACGTTTAGTGAGCACCTACTATGTGCCAGCCCTGTGTTTGGCTTTGTGAACGTCACTGTGATCAAGAGAGATACACTCAGGGAAGGTATACTCTGACGTGTGTGCAGAGGGGATAGAACCACGTTCTGAGGTTCATACTGTCTACCCTCTTCCATATTGCCTTGTCTTAGCCCCAACATTTGTACTTACTTATTTATTTTTCCTAATTGTAGTTGTTTGGTGGGATTATCTTAGAGAGAGAGAGAGTAGGCGCCTTTGTCACCTCTGGGTGGTCTGGGTGAGAACGACATGACAGGCAGCCTACTGTAGGGCAATCTGTTAATCCAGTAAAGTTTCATCTAAAGTAATATCCTCGAACAGCGTGTCTTAAACTGCTGTGTGCACACCAGTCACTGGGAAATCCCGTTAAAACCGATTCTCATTCAGTTGTTCAGGAAGGAGGCTGAGACTCTGAATTTTTTTTTTAAACTTTATTTGTTTTGAGAGAGAGACAGGGTGTGAACAGGGGAGGGGCAGAGAGAGAGGGAGAGAGAGGATCCCAAGCAGGCTTTATGCTGTGAGCACAGAGCCCGATGCGGGGCTCGAACTCATGGAGTGTGAGATCATGACCTGAGCTGAAACCAAGAGTCGGACGCTTAACTGACTGAGCCACCCAGGCGTCCCTAGACTCTGAATTCTAATGAGCCCTCAAGTGTTGCTGAAGTTTTTGGTCCAGGGGTCACACTGTGAGTGGCAAGACTGTAAGTTCTCAGCCCTACCTGTATGTTAGAACGATCTGGGGGAATTTTTTTAAATGCTGGTGCTCTGTTCTTAGAGGTTACCTCTAAGTGGTCAGGGCAGGGCCCTCACATCTGTGTTTTAAAAGCCCTCCAAGTGACTAAATGAGCAGCCAGCACCGAAGGCCAGTGCCCTGGACTTCTCTGTCACCCCGTGTAACCGGGTCCAGCGATGTGGTCCGTGCAGACCAGTGTCGCTTGGGGTCTAGGGAAGGCGGGGAAGTTGTCACGAGACAGCGCCCAGCGCAGGGACTAGTGTGCAGAAATAAGTCTGCTGGGCAAGTGAGTGGTCCTTTTCAGACATTGTAGATTACGGTGAGCAACTTGGCTCTGGTGCTCCAGGCCCTGACTTCATGGAGGCAGGAAGGGGCCTTGCCCTCCGAGATGGAAGTTGGGACAAGTACCGGAAAGAAAGTGGCAGAAAGATAACTTTATATCTGCGATAGATAGGTGGGTGATGGATGATAGATGGATGGATAGTTGATGGAGGGACGGATGGACGGATGGATTATGGATTATGGATTATGGATAAAATATGGTAAGAAACGAATGAAATGAAGAATGGAGACCATAAATCCATGGTAACTTGCCAGGCACTAAAGTCAGAAGAACAGGTAGACACAATTCGCACGTCATTTCAATATGCTCAGCATATTAAGCAATATAAGCAAGCATTTATTTTTCGGTACTAGGTCTCAATGAAAATAGAAACCGAGCCTTAAAAGGTTGCTTCTGGATAAAAATCCATTTCTCTTGCTAAGGAGTGCTTCTCAGGTACTGTTCATTTGCTTCCCAGCCCATGACAGTGTCTCCAAGAGGCGTGACCTTGCTGTGCAGGTTGGGGGGTGGGGACACGCATTGTTCCGTCTGAGCAGAAAGTGCTTTCTGGCTCTGTCCCGAGATCCCGTTTTCACTGCATTGTCAGATCCAGGCAGGAAGTGGCTTTCATGGGGTTTTGTCGTCCTGGTTGTGTTCCTGACGTCCGTGTTGGGAAACGTTTTCCCCGACGGGAGGCGCAGCTCAGCAAGATCATGTACTGCCAATGTGGCTCCGAGGGTGACCGCATGAGGTGGCCCCTGCAGACAGGAGGGCCACACGGGAGCTCTGCAGTGTCCCTCTCGCAAAACGCCCGCCGTTCGTCGTTCACGCTCGGGATAAAGTCGCAGGGCCGGCCGAGGAAGCCAGCTAGCTGGGAGACATGAACTTGAGAAGAGAATTAACCGGCCACGGTGGCTTTCGGCATCTCTTGGGCTCTGCCCCACACACCGCTTTGAACCAGTCTGTGGAGTCCTTGCTCCGGGCCCCTGGAGCACCGGGTTGGCTTTGTATCTCTCAGCGGTCCTGGCAACAGCTGGCTCCCTGGAGCGGACCCGAGGGACAGAGCAGGGCCCGGCCATGAGTGCTGGTGGCTTCACCACTCCAAGGGGACATTGCGGGATGTGTCCCCTAGAAAGTGGCAAGGAGTCCTTTAAATGGGTGAGAGACAAGGTGGGAAAGGAGCATTCAGTCAGGGAACAGCATGTGTGGGGCCCCTGAGGCAGGAGGTGAGGGTAGAGGTGATGAAGCAGGAACAGACAGCAGTCAGGAGGAGCTTGAGGGAGGACAGAACGGCCCTTCCCTGGTCACGGAGTCCGGTCTTGTCCCCTCGTTCCTGCTTTGGGGATTTTTTCCCATGTGTCTCCCGGCAGAATATTCTGTCCCCAGATATTCACGGGGCCTGTTTGATCCCTTCTGGCCACTCAAGTCATGGTTGGGGACACACCTTTCTTCTGTACTCGCTGCTTCATGGTGGTTACCACCGTCGGAAGTTCTGTTGTTCCCTCGTTCCTTTGCTCGTTCCCCACCTGTCATCCCTCATCTAAGTGAAAGGCCCTGGGGGCGCCTGGGGGGCCTAGTGAGTTAATCGTCCGACTCTTGGTTTTGGCTCAGGTCGTGATCTCACGGTTCATGAGCCCGAGCCCCACGTCGGGCCCTGCACTGGGTGTGGAGCCTGCTTGGGATGCTCTCTCTCTCCCTCTCTGTCTGCCCCTCCCCCCAAAAAACAAATAAATAAACTTAAAAAAAAGAAAGTTCCTGGAAGCAGGTCCTTTGTTGTGTCCAGTGCCCTTCCCGGTGTTGAGAACAGCGTGTGGCATGCACTAAGCCCTCTCTGTTTACGCAGCCACGGACGAGGGTTTCCAGTCTGACCAAAGTTCCAGAAATATACCAATGTGAAAAACGCCTGCTCTTGTAGGCGCCAGTTTGCAGGGCAGTTCTGGGCATGGCTGGCTTGCGGCAGCTGCTGGGCTGGTCCAAGTCACCGATTTGGGGACCTTGAGCCTGCCAAGCGGGAGGGGGGGGGTGGGCTTGCTCCCTCAGCCCGCTTGCAGTCTGGTATTTTTCTTAGCGTTTGTAACCCTCGGATGGTTCCCAGGTGCGCCTTCCTCCCTGCATGGGGGGGGGGGGGGCCCTTACCCTAATGAGAGGAGGGTCCCTCCAGAGGGTGCTCTTGTCAGGAAAAGGGACCCCAGTCTTAAGGTGGCCACTGCTCTGGTCCCTCAAGGCCCACACTCATGGTTTTTGTCATTTTTTCGGAGGCAGCTTTGTAGTCCCTGTAATCCACACCTTCATCCGTAGGGACACCCAACAACCTTCTTCTCCAGTGACTAAGGATGCACAGAAGCAAGCTTGAGGCTTGATGAGGAGGGTGACCAGATCTTTACAAATATGAAGAGAAAACCTGTGAGTCCCTGGTGGAAGGACCCCTCTCTCTCCTTCCGTGAAAGTACAGATTTTCCTTCAGACTTCACAGCTGGTTCTATGGACACCAGATGACATTGGGACACTTCTCTGCCTGTTGGAAGAACCCACTTCTCTTATCTCAGGCTGTGGACAAGGGGTCATTTGCAGATGGAGATAGAACTCTGAAGAGGAGGAACAGTGGCTTTGTAAATCTGAATATAATTTGTGTGTATGTTATACTCAGACGATACTTGGGCAGAGTGACATCTGAATACATAGTTACAACATAGTATAAGCTTCTCATTTGAAAGTATGATACTTAACAGCAACAAACTGAGTTCAGGAGTTCGGCAGTTCTTTGTATTAGCTAGGACTATTTTGATGGCAAATGACAAAGAGCCCAAGAGGATGTTATTGGCTCACATAACCAAAAAGTCCAGCAGTAACCACCTTCAGGTCCAGCTAGATCAGGGTGTTCAAGCAACTCCAGTGGGAGCACATCTGACTCTTGCTGTCAGCCTCCCTACAGTGGGATTTCCTCTGGGTTAGACTGGGCCCTCAGCACGCAGGTGCAGCACACATCTTATTACCAGGAGAGCAGCTTGGCAGCCGAGAGGAAGAGTTGTCTTTCTCCTGTCCCTGAGATGGGCTCGTGTCACATGCACGTCTATGAACTACTCACTATGTATAGAGATATGATGGTGGTGACCTTGGCCCCACGTCAGTGATGGAGGGCTCCTCACAGGAAAGCCCAGGTGCTCTTACCTTGAGAGGGGGAGGCGGATGCCTAGAGACAAAAGTGACAGATGTGCACAGACGGTGTTTAAGGGGCAGGAAGAGAGTGTTGGTGACGTGGATGATGCCGTGATGTGTGGGATGGCCCGTGAGTGGCTGGGTGGCCCTGGTCCCTCGCGCTGGCAGGCCACACACACACATCATTGACGACCACAGTAAGCCCTTGTGTATTCCGAAACCCCCTAAAACTGGGCTTCTGATGAACACTCTTCTGCTTCTGTGTTTTTTTTTTTTTTTTTCCTATTTACTTCTATTTTCATTCAGTGCCTCGAAAGGGAGCTAGGCCAATCCCAGTGTTCCATTTTGGGGTAAAGGACAACTTGGGGAGGACCATGCCTGACACCTGTTCTCCACCTGTGCACGTGGAGGGAAGATTTGGATCTTGTGTTCCCTGTGGGCCAAGGCGCGACACTCCCCTCTGCTCTCAAGTTCAAAGGCACCACTGCCCAGGGAAAGCATGGGACTCATTGTGTTAAAAACAACACAAACTTAGATTGACAGCTCTCTCAGGCAATAAATTTTGATAGATGGCTGATAAAAGGGAAACGTCTGTAGACCTGAAGAATAAGAGATAGCTGGGATTGGACCTTTCAAGAAAGAAATATCATCAGTGAACTCCCTTTTGACATTTGTTTCTTACATAATTGTAGGTGCTCATAAATTCGAATGCTTTTGTCTCCTCGCAGATTTTTTTTTACAACTTAATGCCATGATTTTTACATTTTTAGGATCTCTCTGTAACACTAACCAAGTGCTAATTCCCAGGGGCTCCCAAGAGAGCGATTACGTGATTTTATGCTCCACTCCTGCGTGCATAATCACTTTGAAAAAAAATAATATCTTCATAGGAATAGTCTGAGTAATAAATACCTCAATTTGATGATCTTATTTCTTCAAATATTTATTTGCTATATCATTTACATTTATTTACCAGGCAAAGAACTTTTGCTCCAAGAATTGGCCCACTTGCGGAAAATGGGGCTCGACACCTGTCTGTTTTCCTGTTACCTTCTGTCCCTTTGGGGACCTATAGAGCAGAGGTACGGCGTACCGCAGAGGCCCTCATGGTCTCCTGTCCCTCTGTCCTTCCCTCGCTCCCTGGTAATACCTGACGTTTCTGTACAGTTTGAGAATATGTCCATTTTGTTAGGGAAACCTACTGTCATTTGCAAATCAGCAAGCCAAGCACTGTTCTCATCCATGCTAAGAAAAGCGTGTTTTCTAGACCTAAGAAGACACAGTAAATTCATACAAGTTTTTTCTATTAACAAAGCCTTTCAAATAGGGATTTTTGTCTGTTTTCTCCCTCATGTGCTCGATGCCCGGTGCAGGGTTGGCATTCACTGAGGATTGTTTTTGTTGAGACAAATGTTGAATGAATACATGCTCTCTAACCAGACAGAGAAAGACCGAGAATAACGAAACAGGCGCTTCAGTCCAGCGCAGAAATGGACGTTTGTACTTTGCCACGTTTTATCCGTTCTTTTCATAAATAATACTGTTAGAACTGCATGTTCATACTTTACAATAGGTTCATAAACCCATAAATCACAGAAGCTACGACTTGTTGGGTTTAGAAATGTGTAAACATGCTATCATACACGTTAAATCTGCCCTTCTGATAAATCATTTCTCTAGACCCTTCTCTGTTTTCCTACAGAAACCCTTGCACCAAAATATTGCACTTCCCAGTCGAGGGTTGGTGAGCCTGGGGGTGGGGGTTGGGGGCGCCAATGTAATCAGGGTCCAGAAGTGGCTGTCCTTGGGCTCAAACCAAACTGGGTTATGAAATTAGCCTGGAGGGGAGAGAGGATGATGTCAGATGCTAATGTGATAACATTGCCATGGGCTCTCCTGGCAACCGAGCAGGCTGCTCGTTCTTTTTTTTTTCCCCATCAGTTATTGAGATGTATGTTCCTTTTGTCATTAAGTTTATGTCATCACTGGTTTGACTTTGGCCTCAAGTCGTTTCCTGGTCCCTCTGATTGCGAAGGTCATCTCATGGTGTGGGGGCGGGGGGGATTCTCTGGGTCAGTGGACACTACGTGCTCTCAGCCCTTGTCCAAACCTTGGGGCTGAATGTGTTTCGGAACCCTTGGATTTCACACAGGCGACGGTGTGCACACCCTGGATGTTTTCTGCACCGCCCCCCATCTGCTCCCCCCTGCCCCACCGTGGAGCACGGGGCCCTATTGCTCTGACAGTTCTCTGCAGCAGAACGTTGGACTTTTCATTCTGAGTGGGATACACAAGGACCGAATGGAGTCTCCTGTCCGTTCAGGTTTTCCTGGCAGGTGAATCAGGAAAATTCTTTTTCGGTTTTCAGACAGTTTTCGATCAAGGAACTGCAGATAAGAGATTGTAGATGTTTGTTATTATGATTATGATGATGATTCCATTCTAAGTTCACATACTTTCTGGCCAGTTGATGGCATCGTCCTCTGTTTATTAGCACTGACTCAGATTCCTCCCTTCCTTCCTTCCTTCCTTCCTTCCTTCCTTCCTTCCTTCCTTCCTTCCTTCCTTCCCCCTTTCCTTCTTTCTTCCACCCTTCCTTCCTGTCTCTTTCCCTCTGTCCCTCCTTCCCTTCTCCTTCCCTCTTTCCTTCCTCCCTTCCTCCTTTCTTCTCCTCCTTTCTTTCCTTCTTCCCTTCCCCTTCCCCTTCCCCTTCCCCTTCCCCTTCCCCTTCCCCTTCCTCTTTCTCTTTCTCTTTCTCTTTCTCTTTCTCTTTCTCTTTCTCTTTCTCTTTCTCTTTCTCTTTCTCTTTCTCTCATTATTTCAGTAAGATTGGGAGAGACACAGCAGAGTGTATGGTCTTTCAAGACTCAGGTTTTTAAGTCAAACAGATCCGTGGCCCCATCCTGTTTCTGCCGCTCATTCTCTGTGTGATCATTGTTCCATTTAACTCCTGGGACTTGATTCCTGAGATAATCATCACATCTGCCTCCTCAGGGATATTGTGCGGACACAACAAGGGGATGGGTGTGAAAACACTTAAAATGGTTCCTAGCACATAGCTAGTGCTCGGTGGATTGCAACGGCCATCGCGGCTGCTGTTGGCATGGTGTACAATATCCCACCACATTTGCTATTCTCTTTTGAGCAATAAATTTACTCATATTTAATTGTTTTTAACTGGGAAGTGAATTTGGTCTTCATGCACACGTAAGTTATTTGGCAATAACTGTCTGAAACTGTTCTCCATAATCGTTATCTCCATCAGCCTTAGCTTCAAATGTTATGTGAGAGTTTGTCGTAAATAGCCATATGCCTGACCACGTAAGGGTGCACAGCTGCTGCATCCTGTGAGTTATAGATGGATGATAGATACATAGATAGATAGATAGATAGATAGATAGATAGATAGATAGATAGATGATGGATGGACAGATGGGTGATAGATGATGGATGGATGGGTGGATGGATGGATAATAAATAGATGATGGATGGATGATAGATAGATGATAGATGGATAGATGGATAATAAATGGATTATGGATGGATGATAGATAGATAGATAGATAGATGATGGATGATAGATGGATGATGGATGGCTGGATGATAGATGGTGGATGGTTGGATAGATGGATGATGGATGGATAGGTGGGTAGGTGGATGGATGGATGGGTAGCTGGGTGGGTCGGTGTGGATGGGTGGGTGGATGGATGGACAAATGGATGGATGGATGGACGGATGGATGGATGGAGAGATGGATGGATTATGGATGGATGGGTGGGTGGGTGGGTTGATGGATGGATGGGTAGATAGATGATGGATGGATGATAGATGGATGATGGATGATGATAGATAGGTTGATAGATAGATAGATAGATAGATAGATAGGGATGATACATAGGTGATAGATGGATAAATGAATAGATAGGTATTCATCTGAACCCCGAGAGGTTGTGAACAGGAAATGCCATGAAATACCCCGGGATTCTATGTTTACTATGAGCCAAAGCACACGAGAGAATCTTTCCAAAAGGGGAAAAAGAAGAATTCATACAGGCAGAGGTCATTTCTTTGCTTGGCATTCGTAGCTCTGCCAGAGTTAACTGCCTCCGTTTTCATCAGAGTCAGACACGCGGATGTCGCTGTGGTCCCTTAAGCCACGCTGGCAGGTCCGTGTAGGCACAGCACTGCTATGGGGGTTCTGTCTGTCTGTTGCCGAAGCCCCTCAGCCTCGGTTATTTCAAGACGCTTCTTCCCCTCCTCCCCAGAGGAACACTTAGGATTTGGAGTTGGTTAATGCAGGGGCTTCAAGACGGAGCCTCATTGGGCCCATTAGCGAACAGATGGGACGCGTGTGCGGCCCCCTGCCACTTCGTACTCATCCCTGTAACGAACACGTGTATTATCCGTAGGACTAATGTCTTAAACTTGTGATTTTATTTAGTTCTTTCTTCGCCCACTTGAATGTTATGGTTGATGACGAGTGCATAATAAGACCCGTTCTGTGATTGGCCTTTTCATTTCTCTGGGTAAGTGGAGTGCCTCTCGATGTGTTTTTATTTGTCCTCCCTTCCCCCCCGAATTCCCTGTCACGTGTGCCCTCTCTGCACACACGGCCGGGGTGTCTCAGGGGGACCGTCATCTCCTTGTTCGTGTTTCATACTTGAAAGTAGTATTCAAATGCAACCGTATTTTACAGATTGGCAATTTTGCTATAATTAAGCTTCATGAATATGAAGATTCTTGTAGAATTCCCCCGATGCCCCATGGTGAGGGTTTGCAATAAAATTCCTTCTCAGCTCACTGTGCCCCATTGGAGTGTCAGTCTGGCTCAATTACAGCATGATGTTTACTCCCAGGAAGGGCTCACCACGTATTAGATCGTTTTTAAACCTTGGCAGAAACGGTCTGAGAGGCACATTTGTTCAGAGGGCTTGACAAACAAACCAAACCAAACCAAACCAAAACCCCAAAACAACAACACCAACAACACCCCCCCCACCCCCGCCGCCGAGAAGGTCAGTATTTCACAGATCCAGGGATGTTCAGAAGTTAAAGGCTAAAGTTAAGGACCTGGGAGGAGGCGCCATTTGTGGAATGGCCTGTTGGGTTTTCTTCTGATTGGCTTCGTCCCTGCAAAATCTAGGAATGAGCCAACCTCTCTGTAACTGAAACGAGCTTCCTCCTCCTGGGTGGCTCTTTTGTGACGGCCCCGGGAAGCTCCTGAATTGGAGATCGCTGTTGGTTTGTTCTTGCTCATTTATTTACTTTTGTAAACAGGTGATGCGTTTGTAATCCAGAACTCAAGAAGCGTTTTATTTTGTTTTGTTTTACTTTATTTTTTATTTTTTGAGAGAGAGAGAGAGAGAGAGAGAGAGAGAGAGCACACGTACACAAGCAGGGGAGGGGCAGAGCGAGGGAGAGAGAGACACCCACACACACAGAATCTGAAGCAGGCTCCAGGCTCTGTGCTCTCAGCACAGAGCCTGATGCCACGTGGGGCTCGAACCCATAAACCACGAGATCGTGACCCGAGCCGAAGTCAGATGCTTAACCGACGGAGCCACCCAGGCACCCCCAAAAGTATTTTTTAAAAGTACGTACAGGAAATTCTAGTCTCACCACAGACCCTCACGCTAATTCCCCCGTAGGCATACCCCACCCTCAAGTAGGTGCCTACTGTCATTCTTGTTCCTTTGTGTTCTGTCCTTCTGGAAATTCCCTGTGCATACATGCATGCACAGATAAACGTGTACTGCTTTGTACCCCTAGTACTCACCCATCAGCACGGCGTTGGCTCTCTGACTGAGCACTCCCTAATCTAACTGCCACATTCTGTCTGTCGCTCGGATCTCCAGGAAATTGTGGCCACGTTGTTTCAGGATAAGTCCTCTGCTGCCTTGCAGCTGTCCGGCTCTCCTGTTCTCAGCCGAAAGTAAAACCTTGGACTTCGTCCATTTCATTTTTTTTTTTTTCCTTGCAGTTTGAAAGGCACTTGAACCGGCCCCCCGATGTTGCTTTTAACATCTTTTACATTTTAAAAAGAGTTGTCCTCTGGTCTGTTTGCTTTTATCCTCGGTGAAAATGGCCCGAATAATTAGGCCAACAGAGAATTGCATCTTAAGGGATAATTATTGATGTATTCCTCATGTCAGCCCGAAAGTAACCTCTGGGGGTGAATGATCGGATGGAGCCTCCTTGCCTGTGAACAGCAGCGTCTCATGACTCCGAAAGCTTCAATCCATCGAAGATCACGCTGAGGTGGTTTATGCCCTCTGCTGTGGTTTGGGAAGGTGGCCACCCGTGTGGAGCTTGTGGATACCATGAAATCAACCCACTCCTGCGCAAAACCTTCTTAGGCTATAGGCTCAGCCAGAAAACCTTAAAACGTTTTAGTAAGCAATAACAAGTTTTATCTTAAAAATCTGTTTAATTTTTAAAACAGTTGCTTCTATTTTTTTTTGATAGACATAAAATTTTGGGGGGTACCCTACTTGTATTAGGGGGTTAGGTGAAGGAGTGCTTCCTCTGCAGCCGGGACTTAGTATTTTCACCTCTGGTCTGCATTCGTTACTATGAAATGGGGGGCATCCTACCATCACACCCTTACTTAGGGTTCCGTGGGTTCCTGTGTTCTTGCTTTCATTCGCTGTGGGTGTGGAATGACTGGGCTTGGCCGTTTTGTCCCAACCGCATCACATGCAATTAAACTCGAGGCTTTAAATGGCCACCATCAAAGACAGCTCGGACGAAAACTCGCATTGTTGCAGTTCGTTGTCTCGGGGTAGAAGCCGCGACAAAAGTGGCCCAGAAATGTGGCAGCGAGAGTGCGCGGGATGATCCCCCTTGTTCCACTGCAGGCTTGTGCCGGCGAACACGCTTTTTACGGAAGCGTCTAGCAGTGCATCTCGGCTCTCCCTGTCAACTCGAGGCCGGAGCCAAGAAACAACACAGAGCCCGTTTGACAGTGTGGCTGCTAATGGAGCGAGCGGCACGACAGGGCTTGGCGACGGGCTCTGCAAAAACAGGTGAAAACCGTTCACGTTAGGATCTGGACGGTGCTTGCGAGGAACCTGGAAGTCATCAGCATGGGTGTGCGGAAATGAAATAGAAACGCTAATAAAGGATAGAAGGGGACCTTTAAAAGGGGTGAAAAGGACAAAATGAAACGAGAGTAATGTTTTGGGCTCCTGACAAAGGGAACAAGCGACAGGCATAATCCTCGAACGCCCAGTTTCGGGCAGGACCTCGACACGCGTGGGGCATGTCTGGGACCGTGCGCGGCAAAAAGGCAGGAGCCAGACTCTCTGTCTTCCTCTGGCTGCTTCAGAGGCTGCTTAAACCAGTGGTCATACGGCATGAGTTTGGGTTCCCGTGGTCATCTCCCCGGTGGGACCGAGCCCCTTGACAGCAGAGATGGCAATTTCATTCACGAGGCTGCAGCTTAACCCCTGGGCTAGAGTCTGGTAGACAGCAGAGCGATTGGTCCTAAGGATCCCCACGTCCTCACTTCCAGGACCCGTGGCAATGTTAGCTTACACGGTGAAAAGGACTTTGCAGATGTGATTGAGGCTCGAGATGGGGAAGCATGTCCTGGATTATCTCCATGGGTCCCAGGTAATCACAAGGGTCCTTGTCAAGGAAAGGGGGGGGGGCAGGGTCAGATGCAGAGGGATCCCAGGTGAGGAAGACTCTATTCCCCATTGCTGGCTCTGAAGAAGGGGCCACGAGCCAGGGAATGTGGGAGCCGCTTGAGTCTGGAAAAGGCAAGGAACAGACCTCCCCCGGAGGCTCCAGAAGGAACAGCCCTGCCAACAGTCAGCGAGATCCATTTATGATTCTGATCTCTCATTCTGTAAGACAATAAGTTTGTGTTGTTGTTTTTTATATATAATTAAATAAATTTTTAATGTTTATTTTGGAGAGAGAGAGAGAGAGAGAGAGCAGGGGCAGGGGAGGGGCGGAGAGATGGAGACACAGAATCGGAAGCAGGCTCCGGGTCTGAGCTGTCAGCACAGAGCCTGATGCGGGGCTTAAACCCAGGAATGGTGAGATCATGACCTGGGCTGAAGTCGGACACGTAGCCATCTGAGGCACCTGGATGCCTCTAAATTTGGGTGGTTTTAAGCCACCAAGTTTGTGGTAATTTGTTGCAGCAGCCACAGGGAACCAATACAGTAAGCAGTCAAGGTGGAACAGGTCCCTTGCTGCACATGACCTGTGACGCGTGCTGGGACCAAGGCACTGCCAGGAATCACTGCTCTTGGTTCTGTACCAACACCAGAAAGGCAAAAATTCGACCTAGAAAGCCACTTCTATCGGAGCAGTTACATGGGGCTTTGTCTTGCATATATTGTGTTTGTGCTCATTCTCCTGATGGCCTGTGTGATTTGTATGGAAAAACAAGAGGTTTACCGGCCTTAGGACTCTGTGTAGGTGATTGGGTCAAAAAGGAACATCTTGTAGGGCACCTGGGTGGCTCAGTCGGTTGAACGTCGGACTTCAGCTTGGGTCATGATCTCACAGTTTGTGGGTTTGCGCCCCACGTCGGGCTTGCTGATATCGGTGTGGAGCCCGATTCGGATCCTCTCTCTCCCTCTCTCTCGGCCCCTCCCCTGCTCGTGCTCTCCCCACCTCTCTCAAAAATAAACATCAAAAAAAGGAACATCTTTTTATGTGTGTACCGAGTATATGTGGCATATTCCGGGCTTCCTCCTTGGGGGCCGGGCATGACGAGGTAGGTAAACGTTGCCTAAGTACCTCTACCCCGTTGAGGTGAAACACTTAGATCATGATGAGTGGGGATGTTGCCTCTAGAATAATGCACAAGGTGACAGGTGGGTGGTAAGTGCTCACAGATGCTTGGATGGAAAGGAGGCCCTTCCCCCAGTGAGAGGTTTTTGTTTTCGTCTTTGGGCTCTGGAAGCAGTTCCAGTCAAGAGAAGAAGTCCCCAGCCACGATTTTGTGGCACCGCATAAAATGCTTCCTCACCCCTCCCCTTCTCCAAGCCCCCAGAAAGTGGTGTTCTTTGTCCCGCGGGCTTGTCACCACTGCTGTTGCAGCATGGGACACGCTGAAGTGGCCCCCCACCCCCCTGCAGTCTCTAGGGGTGCACCTGGACCGAACGCTCCTCCAGGTCTCTCTCCAGAAGGCAGTGCTAACAGGTGGAGGAGGTGAGGCAAAGTGACCCGGTGCCAGCTGATCCAGGGAGGACCCAGCCTGGCCTGCGGTGCCCTACGCGCAACAGTCTCTCTCTTCGGTGACGTCACGGCGGTGGCCACCTCTCAAGCTCCTTCCTAGACTCGCTCTCACCTGGAGCTTCCAGGCCGTGTGTTTTTCCACCACTGCTTATTACTGTCTGCACGCCATTGTTCTCATTTCCAGCTGGTTCTACCGGGGTTTCATCGCCAGGGCAAAAGGGACCTTATTTCAGAGTGGACATTCAGCTGAGACACAGCCATGCGACATTATCTGTTGTTAAATACGTATGTTTTAAATGTTTATTATTTTGAGAGAGAGAGAGAGCGTGAACAGGGGACAGGGCAGAGAGAGAGGGAGACACAGAATCAGAAGCAGGTTCCAGGCTCCGAGCTGTCAGCACAGAGCCCGACGCGGGACTCCATCCCACGAACCGAGAGATCATGACCTGAGCCAAAATCAGGAGTTGGATGCTGACGGTTCCCCTGTTGCTAAATATGTTGTAGAAAAATCTTCTGTACCATTTGGGAAACAGAAATCGTCTACTTCTTGAGACTACAAAGGATGTAATGGCATTGCCCCGTGGAGGCCATGGAGGTGCTGAGCATGTGACAGTGGGGATGTCGTAGATGTGGACAGGGATGGGGGTTGGAGGCGGGGGTACGTGTGATGCCCCTGTTGCTTGGGTGTGGTCCAGAGTGGAGGAGACGTGAATGGCTGACGGGCCAAAGGCGGTGGAAGGGAGCTGGGACTGGGGTCAAGATAACGGTCCGTTAAGTCCGGGCCATGTGGAAACTCCTGGCGTCCCGGGCACACCCAGCCCAGATGCCTCCTCCGCAACCAGGTACAGGGGCCCGAAGACCATCTGCGTAGTGGGAAGGTCGTGAAAGTGATGCCAAATCGTGGCTCATGATTCAGCCGGGACACGAGCAGCCAACGAACCATCACACCGGCAGTTTCTAAAACTCAGAAGTATAGGAGTTATTCGGTGAACAGTTGGTGCTCCGGCTTCGGGGACCTGCCGAGTGGTCGCCGTGTGTGTGCCTGTGTGTGCAGACGTACGTGCTCAGGAAAAAGGGTGGGGGGAGGTGTTCACTTATTTCACGTAATTAATGACTTGTGTAATTGTACAGGTTGTTGAGTATTTTATTTTATTTTATTTTATTTTTTTTATTTTTATTTATTTTTGGGACAGAGAGAGACAGAGCATGAACGGGGGAGGGGCAGAGAGAGAGGGAGACACAGAATCGGAAACAGGCTCCAGGCTCCGAGCCATCAGCCCAGAGCCTGACGTGGGGCTCGAACTCACGGACTGTGAGATCGTGACCTGGCTGAAGTCAGACGCCTAACCGACTGCACCACCCAGGTGCCCCGGTTGTTGAGTATTTTAATATCACCCCGGGGAATATGTGCCGTGCAGTAGCTCCTGAGTCTTTTACTTTATTCTACTTTTCCACAACCCTATTGTTTTTTGGTTGTGGCAAGCACGCAAAATACGCTTTTGCCGGTTTTGTTTTTCCGTGTACTGTTTCCTCAGCCTGTGCGTCTTCTCTTCCACGTACCCCCTTAACTCATCGTACTTCTCTAGGTAACGGTTAACTCTAACCTGAGGAGTTTGGAAGGTAAAAAGCTGCAGCGGGAATATTTGCAATGGACGTGATTTGTTAGGTGACATACAGTTTACATTCCAACTATCCGAAAGGTTCTGTCTTATAACTAGGCTGGCACTGTTAGATCCTTGTCCTGGCCCGAGCAATTTTACCATTTTAGGTAAGGAGAACAGACCTTGGGCAATGGTTTATGTAATGGGATTTCTTGGAGGTCAGTCAAATTTATTTAGTAATAATAAAAACTCGCATAAAATTTGCCATAGCACTTCAGATGTTACTCTGTATTATTATTATTTTTTTTAACGTTTATTTATTTTTGAGACAGAGAGAGACACAGCATGAACGGGGGAGGGGCAGAGAGAGAGGGAGGCACAGAATCGGAAGCAGGCTCCAGGCTCCGAGCCATCAGCCCAGAGCCCGACGCGGGGCTCGAACTCGCGGACCGCGAGATCGTGACCTGAGCTGAAGTCGGACGCTCAACCGACTGAGCCACCCAGGCGCCCCGAGATGTTACTCTGTATTATTAATTGAAAACTGATGTTTGATCAGATTTTTATTTGAAATGTCAGATTCGAAACATTTAATGGGCTACTTATGGCTATTTTCTCAAATATGTCTGATGGAGAAACAAAAATTCGAGATCACTTTGCAGAAAGAAGGGTATAATTATCAGAGAAATGGTACTCATACACGTAGGGACTAAGGCAAAGATTGTTGCATTTGTAATTTAGGAGCAAACCAATTGGCCTTTCTAAGCTCTAATGATAGTGCATACATCTTTGCAGTAACATTTGGCTGATGCCAGTCTTGTGAATTTTAACAACTCCTATAATGCAGAAGCCAATAAAGTGATAATTATAGGGTTGGAAAACTTACCTTCACAATGGTAGATCAGGTTGGCCCCGTGACTATTCATGGCTTGAACTTTTCCTCCTTTAAAAAGCCAGAGCACAATTTAAAACAACTTTGTGTCTTTAAAGGGTTATAGATTCCCAGCGAGAACGCACAGGGCCATAGCTAAGAGCAAAGAGAAGCTTTGGAAGACGACCCGGGGGCTGGGCGGGCTTGCGGCTTCCCATCATACGTGTGCACCTGCACGTTGGGGGGCAGACACTGAGCTGCTCAGAAGCCTGAGGCCTTGGGGGGGCAGTCCAGTTCTGCCTGGAGAGTCTATAAGGGACTGGAAAGAAGAACCAAAGGTTTTGTGCTCCCTTGTCTTGGAGCGGGCAGGTCAGCCCCCCTGAAATTCAACCACGTGCCAGGTCTCCCTGTACTGTTGATTTCGTGTTCCGTTTTCCCTGTAATCCTTTCTATATTTTATGTTTGAGGCCACTCTTCCTGTCCTCTCTAAATATTTCATCCAAGGAAGAAAAACTAAGATGAACTCAGAGAAAAGAAGTGAAGTTGGGAAGAAGTTCAGTGGGCACAGAATGGACTCTAGACCGAGGCAGTGACTCATTATTTCTCTTTGGGAACATGAACTCAGAAGTCAGGGTTTCAGGCGAACACCTGCTTCTTTTGGTGAGTTGCAGGGTGGTTATGTTCTGGGCCTTAGGCTCCAGCCATGCCTCTCTCTTCAGTCATGATGCTTTCCCCAGCCGAGTGCCTTCCTTGACTGGAACAGCACGGTAGCAATTTATCCCCAGCCTCCTCCCTGACAAGGGTCTCTCTGTGGTTAACACAGTTATTTCATGGCCCGGAGCATCATGGCCCGATGTATACTTTTCATTACGCACTATCTGCTCTGTGTCCCTTGTAGTCCATAGACAGTATGTCTTTAATGTCACAAGACTTTTTTTTAATGTTTATTTTTATTTTTGAGGGAGAGAGAGAGGAAGACAGAGAGAGAATGAGTGGGGGAGGGGCAGAGAGAAGAGGGAGACACAGAATCCGAAGCAGGTTCCAGGCTCTGAGCCATCAGCCCAGAGCCTGACACGGGGCTCGAACTCACGGACCGCGAGATCATGACCTGAGCCGAAGTCGGATGCTTAACCGCCTGAGCCACCCAGGTGCCCCACAAGACCATTTACATAACCCATCGCTTTGGAATATTCCGTGTATAGAACAACATGTTTTTTAGGTTAAGGAGCATTTTCTTTCCTTGTTGCCTCCACCCCTCCTCCTTCCCCACGAATTACCTTTAGTTTACCAAGAAACCATGGTAAATACACTTTCATGTTAAAAGATTCCTTTTTTTGTTTTAAGCCAAATTGAGTTGGATGTTAAAGTGAATGGGACAAGCTACCTGTATAATAACTACACGGTGTTTAGACCCTTGGCCCAGTACCACCAAATAAGGACTATGCTTTGCTCAGACAGAGAAAAGGATGCATGTTTATTACACGAAAGAGGAGTGGGGGAGCCTTGCGGTCTTGCCAAATGGCTGTGAGGTTTGGGTGCCCCTGTTCCCCACTTGTTCTCGTTTTACTGTGGGTATAAACAAGTAGTGCATGCCTTGAATAGGGTGGCATTGAACCCTCACAGCGCTCCATATATATGCACGGGTTTCCATTTTCACTCCTCTCCCATAATTCAGCTAACAGGCTTCTACACTCCGTCCAGCTTTCATCTTTGTGTCTGTCTCATCATCTCTAATAAAATCTTTTGCTCTTGGCACATGACTTGCGAGGCTGTTTACGGGGACTTCATATTCCGTTACTACATCTTCGTGGCTCCAGATGCCTCTGTAGCGTATTAAACCAAAACCACGAGAAACTCTGTGGATTGTTATTCCTGAGCTTGACAGTTTCCTTAATTGCTGTAGCTTCCAGGGCATCAAACAATCACCAGAGAAGGAAGAAAGGGGGAGATGTTAGGGAGAAAAGTTGTAGGGAAAGAGCGCATAAAATCTTCATGAAAGACTCCATTATACTGTTATACTAGGAAAATGTCATCGCTTTGACAGCTCCCACTGTGTGTTTCTGTGGCCAAATCTGGAAGAAAACGAAACGCCCCCCCGCCAAGTCTCCTTAGTCGTAAAACGTGGTAAAAGACTGTGAGTTGTGTGGCTTTTAGTTACTTCAAAAATAATTTTATAAATCTTGAAGTTTTTTTTTAAATCTGTTGTTTTGAGACAGCGAAGTGGGGGAGGGACAAAGGGAGAGGAAGAGAGACGGAATCCCAAGCAGGCTCCCTGCTGTCAGCACAGAGCCTGACGTGGGGCTTGATCTCATGACCCGTGAGATCGCGACCTGTGCTGGGATCAAGAGTTGGGAGCTCAACCTACTGAGCCCCCCAGGTGCCCCTTAAATCTATTTTCAAATGAAAAAATATCATAAATCCCCTCAGGTTGGAAGTTGTGTATCCTATGGTTTCACGTTCCAGGATTTTCATGTTTGTACATGTGCTCGTGAGCGTGTTGACTACAGACAGATCACCTCAGTCCTTCCCCAAACACTATTTGCCACGGCGAGAAACGTCATGAAATCCGAGTTCAGCTTTACACTCTTATTAGAAAGAGTTAGTTCATTCATCCATCCAGAAAGTGTTTATTGAGCATGTACTATGTGATGGCTTTTCTTGCTCTGTCAGGCTATCAAATCTAAGCAGAGCTCTGAAACCACACACATTTTGAGTCTTCGTCTTGGACCAGTTGAATCAGAACCGCCGGGCTGGGCCTTGAGAAGTTGGGTGTTTAATACCCAAATGACTATTTTTTTTTACTTTATTTTTTTTCCAGTTTGATTAAGAAATCATTGCCATCCATCACTGTATTGGTTTAAGGTGCACAGCGTGTTGGTTTGATTACATCTGTTGCGAAATGGTCACTACAATAGGTTTAGTTAACAGCTGTCACCTCTTACGGATACAACGAAAAGAGATAGAGAAAAAAAGTCTCCTTGCGCTGGGAATTCTTAGGATCTCTCAGCTTTGCTGTGTGTCACACAGCAGTGGTAGCCGTATCACGTTGTGCGTCGTATCCCCTCACGTATTTATTTCTTAACTGGAAGTTCGCATCTTTGCACCACCTCCCTCCAGGTCCCCCTTCTGTTGCTTCCACAACGACTTGTGCGCAGTGAGCCTGATGGCCTCAGCAGAGCGCGTGTGGACCAAAGGGAGTGTGTATTAGTTTGCTTGGGCAGTCGGGACAAAAAGCACAGACTTGGTGGCTTAATCAACCCAAGTGCATTGTCTCAGAATTGAGGCTGGATGTCCAAGATCAAGCTGTCGGCAGGGTTGATTCTTCCCGAGGGCTATCTCCTTGGCTCATAGACGGCCACCGTCCTGGTGTCCCTTCATGTGCTTAAGTGACCTCTTCTTACAAGGACACAGTCAGATTGTATTAGGACCAACTCCGGTGCCTCCTGTTAACTTAAACTCTGCAAAGAGCCTGTCTCCACAGACGGTCACGTCCTGACTGTCACCTTCTGTCACATTCTGTTGGGGTCAGGACTTCCAACGTACGAATGGGGGATCGTGGGCACCGTTCGGCCCATGACAGGCTGAATTGGCTGCACTCTTAGCTGGTGTTCTGGTCCGCTCTGTGTGGATGTGGTTCCCTCTCTCGAGAGCCTCACGCTTCTGTTACGGCCCTCGGGATTCCTCCCAGGGAGGCTTGTGTAAACTGAATCGAACCCAAAGTATCTCAAGCTATTGGATCATGATGCTCCAATGGTTGCAAGCTTCCTATTGATAACACGTTGCTCACTCATAAAATATGTTGTCCATCCGAGTTAGAGACAATAAAACAAGAAGTCAGGCCCTTGACTGAAGGCCACCCGAGTGTGAGTTAGAGTTGAGAGTATCTACTTGTTTTACTTAATTCAAGATTTTGATAAATACTAAGTGTCTGTTTACACATAGTAGCCATCACGCACATCCACCTCATGCAGATATGAGCTGCGTTTAAGAATAATTTTATTATATTCCTCCCTACACTTTCTCCGTCTACCCACCCATCACTCACCGTCTACTGGAAAACATTTTATTCTATTCCAGATGCTGTGCCGCATGCCAGAAAGGCATGCCACAAGACAGCCCTACTCTGTGCAGTCACAGAGCACAGAATCCAGGCTCTAGGCTCTTATCAGAGCAAATACAACCCCCTCACTGGCTGTCTGGGGGGCTGGCCCCCAGGATCATGGCAGGTGTATCAGGGTCACAGGAGAGCTTGTAAAAAGGCTTCCTCGTAGACTCAACACTCATCTCCAGAACCAGCATCTTCTGTGAGTGGGGGCAGAGACTGGGGTTCTAGACTGTGAGTCTCTACAATTTCATCTCTCATGGCTTCTAAGGGGAGCTTTTGACCGTGACCCGGGGCAGTCCTTCCCTGCCATTTGCCTCCACTGCAGTGTTCTTCCCCTGGGCATCTCTTCATTCCGTAGCCCAGCAGCCGCCCCTCTCGCACCATGAAGCCCGCTTAGTGGCTAGAGCCAATGTAGAGATTTTCATCTCTGAGTTCCTTCTGGGTTATGGAGTGCTGTGTAACAAGATATGTGACCCCGGACAAATTACTTCACCTCTCTGAGCCTCCATTTTCCCATCCAAGAGCCTAAGCGTGAATAATAACCATTATATTGTAATGACACCATAAGGATAAATGAGAGAATGTCTCTAAATCATCCTGGCGATATTAACACCTAGCGGGCCCACCAGGAAATGGTACATCCTCCCATGGTTTGTGCCAGCACTGAATTTTGCGACCTTCTTTTGTTCTCTAGGTCGAAAGAAGTAGAACAACAACCACAAAGATTAACAAAAAAAGAAAAAGAAAGAAGGTGAAACATTAAAAAATAACAGTGTGAAACGTTGGTCTCTCTTTTTTTTTTTTCCCCTCGAAGTGCAGTTATAGATTTATTCAAAGGAGCAACTTTTGCACTTGGTTTTGGTCTCACGGTGTCTGGCAAAGAGAGCATTCTGCACATAGTAGATGTTTCATGTCCATCATTAAAGGGTCTTGCCCTGAAAGCATCCAGTAACGAGCCTCAGAGTGCAGCGCTAACATGGGGAACGCGTATTCCTGAAGTTATGCTCCCCTCTCCAGTTTAACTTTGTACGACGTCCTTTGCCAGTTGATGGCATGTCATATATGGCTATTTCTTGAAAACTGATACTATTAACGTGTAATTTTCAAGTGTCCTAGTCGTGATTCAACTATTACTATTTTTTGCTACTGCACATCTTTGAAATACATGCTCACTTGGCTTCTGCCAGTCGGTAGGTATCTCCATTTGGGAGCAGAAAAATCCGCTGAATTGGGAATCAAATCAATTCTTCTCTGACGTCTTAAGATCAAGGTATTCTAGAACTTCCCTTCTAGATATTTTTAATCGTAGCAAGTCTTTCGTGATACATACTTAAAAGAAGGGAAGGAGAATGCTTCTTTTGAAAGCCAGTGGCCTCTGATGACCAAAATGGACCACTGAGAAAAGCATCTGGTTTGTTTCCATTGAATGTCTGTCTGCCTGACTTAGATATGACCCATCTAGTGGGTATTAGCACATGACACGCAAACCCTTTTGGAGCATTTAGAGAAAGAGGAGGCATCCTTGAATGCTTAGTCAAGATACCTTTTCCTACAAGTAGCCCCAGTGTCTTGCCCGTCTCCTCTTTTCTGTGTCCAGCACCTGTGGCATTGCAGTGACATAAGCTTAAATGTCCAGCACACGGACCGCACTGATGTGGCCACCAAGACCATAATGTGGCTTGCCAGATGCCTCTTCTCTACGCGGCCACACACTGTCCACCTCTGTAGAAGAACCAGGAAGAAGCACAGACACTGACTTACACATACAAAACTTCATGCCGTGGGTTCCTTACATATTAATGGGGACAAGGATTTCACGTGAGGATTGGATCTCCCTCCTCCCTAAGCCATAGGGTTTCCTGCGCCCGTACTCTTCCCACATGAGCACAATGGAGTGGGCAGCAGGGACTGTCTGTATTTCTTGCAGAAAGTAGAAATGTTTTCCTAAATTGCTTTCATATACTGTTTGAAAGCACTGTAGAATTTTTTAGCAGCTTATCCAACATCTCCCCCTCTGGAGTGTGCGTGTTTGTGTGTGTGTTTGTGTGTGTGTGTGTGTGTGTGTGTGTGTGTGTATGTGTGGTGTGTTTGGTGGTGGGAAAGGCAGAGCAAGCAGGACAGAGAAAAAGGAGAGGCTGTTTGATCTGTTTCTGCCTTCTTCCTTTCTCTGTACATCATTTTGGATAGTTATGGCAGACTGGGTCCTTGCACACACGACAAGTGTCTAAACCAGTGTCTCCCACCCACACCTTCTTTTCCTTCTTTCCCCTTCTCCCTTTGCCTCAGCAGCTGGCTTCCTAGAAGACCCAGCCCCCACCCCTCTCACATTCGCATCCATCAATCATTGGCTAGCCATGAACCCAACTGGCTTTAGGTTATTTACTTCCTGTACCACATCTCTCGCTCAAATTGTATGACGCAAGTTTGCACACCGATGAAGGCGGGGATGCCTCACCTTCCCCTCTTCCCCTCGTTTGTGGGAAGCTGTGGATCAGGGGCTGATTAGGGTTACACAGATGTAAGGGGCACGGACCAGAGTCGACTCCGGATCTGTCTGATGTCAGCCGATTGTGGAACTGCTCATGGTCACTGCTCTGGAGTGGGGTCTGCGCATCCCCCCCACGCTCCCCCCCCCCCCCATTGCCCCATTGTCAGGGAGGAACCCTGGGGAGCAGCAGGCTGCAGCGTCTCCTACAAGGGAGGAGGTGTCTTTGCCTCCAGCTCTGCTCGCAGGTTCCGCCCCTCCCACGTTTTTCTGCCACTTGCTCTTCTCGGCTCCCCTCTTGATGGCTGCTCTGAGACAGGTTTTCTCCAGTCGCACACTTGCCCCTGCTTTGCATGCTGCATAGTGGTAACAGCACGATCGGAGGCTCATTAAGGGAACTAATCAATTCCACACGCTGCACCAGCACAGCAGATCGCCACACGGGCAGAGCCATTAGCAAGTCGGTGCATTAACACATGGCATTTCCGTGAATCAATATGGAGCCCATGGAGCACAAGCATGTGTGTGCCTTTTCTCCCATTAAGGAAAACGGATGCCAGAAACAACTGTTCAGATGTTTTCAAGTATGCCTTCTTGGAAGGGGAAAATATTTTTTGTTTTTCTTGCAAAATCATGCTTTTGCGGGGGCCCACTGTGGACCGTGATGGCTTCTATTTCTCCTGGGACTGTGTCATCCAGGGCTGAGGATTTGGAGTCAGACCCTCAGCCATCGTGATCCACAAAATGCTTTGTAAAGCGTCACGGCGACAACAAAAAAACCCTGTACAAATGGAGAGCCCATTATTTTACACACGGGGACTTACTCTAAAATAGGTATCATTTTTAATATTAGCTAAAATCTATGCTCAAGGAATGGTCGTTCAATATGGGCTCCTCTGTCATTAATAGTTCTCTCCCAATAGTATACTTTTCTAGCCCACATAAATTAAAAATTAATGATACTTGCTGGAAGCATGGTTGCTGAAAACGAATTCAGGTGTATTTCCCCACTGGTAAAATCCTGCTTACGCCTTGTCGGGAACTAACATGTAAATATCGTGGGATCTGAAAAGTGATGTCACTTACACTGAAGGGCTTCCGAGGAGAACCTGAGTGAGGAGCTCAGTATTCCTGTTTACTGGACGATGCGTATCATTTAACAGCGGTGGGAGGGCAATGGACTTCTAGTCCTAAAATCCATGAAGACAATAGCCGTGATGTGTTTTCGCGGTCCTGGCTTCCTCCAGACACAGGTGAATCTCTGCTTTACTTGGTCACTGGACACAAAAGGAATGAGCTTGAGGGAGATGGCGGCTGCTGGGGGAAAACAGGTGCCGGGTATTTCAGGTGCCTGTGACGGCCCGAATAATTAGCCCACATGGAAATCCCCTTCTGGAAAGCCACCACAGAAAGGAAGGCTGCCTCCGAGTATTTTAAGAATACTTCCATCATCTCAATAGGATCTAAAATGAGCATTCTGTCAGCATAGATCAGGAAGAAGGGCCTCCTTCTATTTTTAAAAAAATACCCAACATTCCTATTTTTCATATTTTTCTAGCCTGTAATTACTCTTAATCAAAGTACAACAAATAGTAAGCAGTAAAAATGAAATAAATGTGGAGACAGTTTGCCAATAACGAGGAGAAAACGCTCCATCTGTCTAGCCGCGAGTAAAATGGGTGTAATTACTGCTCATTTTTCTCGTAATTGCTGAGTTATTAGTTTAAAGCTTACACCCAACTGGTGTGCAGTGAATACTACCCATTCCCTAATTACACCCCAGCCTTGCCGAGCTTGGAATCAGGGAACACAAGAGCCGAGAGGACGACCTGAATTAACCCTGAGTGCTTGCCTAGCGTTGCGACTGTCTGCTTAATTTGAATTTGATAAACTCTGGGTTCCCTCGCCACCCAAATACCAGACCACAGTGCTTGTCATTCTGTTTCCAATTGCAATTTATTTTTGGCCAATAATCTTGAATCCCTTTCCAGTGACAAACTCACGAGGTTATTGTTGCTAGAAACGATCCAAGCCGACTTCCGCCTTTGCATCACACATGTCATGGTCATCCACGGTTTCTTTACGTGCAGGGTTATAGTCGCGCCTTGTCGTCAAGGAAATACCATTGGAAAGTTCAGGATTACCCGTGGGTGGAGAGATCTGACGGCACAGATTGCAGAGCGGGGCACATATAGAAAAGAGGACTTCCTTCCTCATTTCTGTTTAATATGAATTGGAGCCCTGAAGGCAAATAGAGCTGTGATTTGTTTATTCTTCTAACACGTTGTCTTATCTGTGAGGCTCACGTGAGAAACACTAACCTCAGTTATAGTCTCATCAGAAAAAGGAAGTCTGTAGATACTTCTGCCTATGACTGTTATAGCAAGAGTGGATTTTTCTGGGTTAATTCTATCTGGATCCCTCTTTCTGTCTAAACATCACCATTACTGCCTTTGGACAAAGACAGCGTTTGAGTGACGGAGGTAGGCTTGATCTGTATTGATCACTGGGGTCTTGGGGCGTACTTAATGAAACCTGACTTTGCGGCGTGCTGCTGAGGACAGGGATGACAGGAACATTCATTTGAGGGGCGTATTCTCAAGCCATGGAGTATTTGTTGAACGAGATGCTACGTGTGGAAGCCATGAGCTTCCTAGACCACAATCCTCAGACTGGCGTGGCATTTCCTTTCTTAGCAGGTCATTTGAGTTACAGAGGAGGAGACAATGGAAATATAGCACATTATGTTCATTTCATTCCCCTTAGCCTAAGCGATAGCAAGGCATATTTTTCTATGCTGGAGATACGACTCTGAAAAAAAGAATCACTCTGGTGAAATTTGGTATGGCATATTCCCTGGTGTAAACCTCACACTTGGAGAAAGAGGGGAGATGAGCAAAGGCCTTAGTGGTTATTAGAAAACCTAAAATCAAAGAATCAAAGTCATTTTCATTCCTGGCTGCAGGAGCAGCAAATCCCACCCCACGCCTGCCCCCACCTCTCTCTGCAGAAGAGAGAGAATATTTAACCTCTTGGTTGAGATAAGCTGGTGAAAATCATGGAACTGTATTTTAACAATCTTCCTTCTAAGCCCCCGAGACCTGCAGTATCCCAGATCCTTCTGAGCTTCGCATAAATGTCTTTGCTGCCGGATAGGGAGTGCATTACGCATAATCCTTTGGTTGTGCTTGCCAGCTGGGGAGCAGAGATAGGGAATGTTGGGGGCTTACAGCTTTAAAATGGTGCCGATACGTCACCCAAAAGCAGAGAAATGAAATGAGTATTTGCATAATCTATCAGAGTTTCCCAGCTTTCTTTCCATCTTCTTATCATGTTTAAAAAAATCTATTAAGAGAATATTAGAACAAAATGTATTTTCCTCTTCAGAGAATTCATTTCGCCTCTGTCTTTGGTCCTATAGGGCTTTTCATTTGTTTTAATTTTTTACGCAGGCTTTTTTTTTTTTTTTTTTTTTTTTTTTGCTTTGTTCCTACTCTTCTCTGTTTGAGTCAACAGCACGTTTAGGTCGATTCTTTTGACCTGAGGACTTAGTTGTGAGCTGTGTTAAAGTTATTATCAGAAAAGGCCCTAAATAAATGCAAGTGGGGACGTGGTGATATCTTATCTCCTGGAATTGAAATGGAGAAACCAAAATTCACTGTGTCAATGGCATTTTAATTCCATGTTAATTTCTCCTGCCTCCTTAAAAGAAAATGTGGTGAGGTCAGTTCTTGAGGCATTGAAGGGACTCCTCCCGGGTTGTCCACCACCCTGTCAGTCAGCCACACATTCAGACACACAGGCACCCCCCACCCCCACGCTCAGAGATGCACACTCGTCCATGAACGCTGACATGCACTCACACGTATTTACTCAAGACATACAGACACACATTGGTGACATACACATGCATACATACATACATACATACAGACACACACACACACACACACACACACACAACTCTGAAGGCAGTAAGCCTTCTTTCTAGATTCTGGGCTGCTAAGAACGCTGACCAGCCTGCCTCCCTCATTCCCTCTTTCTCGGTTAGATTATTTTCATCCACTCTGTTTTCTAAATCTTCCCTTTAACTTCTTAGCAATCGCCAGTCTGGACCATCGTGCTGAAAGTGCTCTCTTGACAGTCACTGATGATGGTTTAATTGTGAAATCTGGTGGTGGCCGCCCTGTTGGACCTCAGTCGAGCGGTTGGCCTCATCTGCTGTCCTGCCCCTCTCCTTCTGAGACCCCTCCTGCCCTTGCTCGTTTCTGTCCCACTGCTCCTGATGGGCTCTCTCTCCATTCTCCTGCCCTGGCTGCCCCTTGTCTGCGTCCTGTCCTCCTTAAACTCCGACCTCCGTAGAAGGTCCCCAGTGCATTCATCGCTTTGTTCCCCAAGTATGTACTAAGTCCCTTGTGTATGCCAGGGGCTGCGGATACAACAGAGAACAACCAGGGTGAAGCACCTGTCCTCAGGGCGCCTGCCTTCCAGTGGGGGAAGAAGACCAACTAGTATTACAGAGATCATGTACACTGTGGTGTCATTGCTGATAAGTGCTGCAGAGAGAAGCAAAGGCAGTGTGATCAGAGGCTTTAGACTATTTAACACTTGCAGTAGGATGGTGGGTGAAGGCCTCTTGGAGATGCAGACGTCTAGACAGATGTGAAGGGAAAAGATGGGAGTATATGTGGAGGAAGAGCCCTCCGGGCAGGCGGGAAGTGGAAAATTAGTGCTATTATGTTTCGATAGCAGAAGCCACAGAAGGCCCTGTGGCTGAGACCATGAGAGCGTCACGCTGCAGTCACAAGGTCCCACTGTGTGGGCACAGATAGTGGGCACAGCTCTGTGGGCAGGTGCAGAGAGCTGTCATTGCAGGTGGTGTGCACGACAAGAGGAATGGCCATTCCTCAGTCGATTTAAATAGAGAAGCTTACATTTTGTATCTTTGAGACTTTTTTCTGTTAATTTTTTATTAAAAATGTTTTTAATGTTTATTTTTGAGAGAGAGAGAGAGAGGGAGAGACAGATGATGAGTGGGGGAGGGGCATAGAGAGAGGGAGGGAGACACAGAATCGGAAGCAGGCTCCAGGCTCTGAGCCATCAGCACAGAGCCCGATGCAGGGCTCAAACTCACAAACTGCGAGATCAGGACCTGAGCCGAAGTCGGACGCTTAACCAACTGAGCCACCCAGGCGCCCCTTTGAGACTTTTTTTTTTTTAAAGGAATGTATCCCAGAGAAGAAATAACTGCTGTTTTTTGTTTGTTTAATTAGTCCATATTCCTGGGTCAAGAAAAAGATGGCAAATCCATCACATCCTTCCTTTGGAGGAAATAAGCTTGTGTTTTCCATATATGGTCCTCTCCAAGGTACACGCTCAAAGATCTTCTGTTGGACATTCCCTCCCACAACTCACTCATCTGTCGTGGATTTGCTCTATTTGTCCCCATCAAATTGTCTTTCCCCTACAGTCCTAACTGTTGCTCTTTATGGGTAATCCTCTTATCCCCAATTTCTAGCTAGTCCCCTCCTTCCTTCCCACTCACTTAACTGCCCAAATGGAAAAATCAGTATGTGTACTTTCTGAGGACATAAAGACGGATATAAAGGCTTCCAATGAATATATTGAGATGAACCCATTTCTTGACGCTGGGATTTTTTGAAAGAATTGTTTTAGATTTATTTATTTGGTTTATGCATATTTTATTTTACTCATTGCTTATGTCATTTATTTAGGTGCTGTTTTATTTCCAGGACCTATTGATAGCGAGTAGTGGGTGTCAGGTTTGAAATGACGGCTGTCCTGTTGCATCCGAGCTGTGGCTCTTTGTGCTCCCAGAAGTGACGTGAAGACAGGTTGCCTTCTTATCTTGCGGGGTCATTGCCCGCCTCCCAGGGCCACCGCCATTTGGTTGTGAGGACTGTGTGTTCCTCCATGGCCGTGTGATGGATGCTATCGAAGAAATCATTTCAGGCTGTTGTTCTTTCCTTCCAAACCAAGAACCACATCCAGAGGTGCGATCTATTAAAGTAATTGTCATTCAGCAGTTAAAAACAAAATTCTCTGGTGGTGATATATTAAATAAGAGAGAAGCACAGACTGGGAAGATATCAATAAACAATTTAAAGGCTGTTTTGGATAACAAATCGATATGGAACAATGAATGTAGGCAACACGATGAAATGGGTAATTAACTCCCCCACTAGCTCTTTTGCAGGATCTCTGGGAATAAATTCTCTGAGGAGAAATAAAAGGGCAAGGTGATGCAGGTGAATGCCTTCAGCACATGATCTGAGCGTTTGTACCGAACATGATTCAGGTACTTGTGGATCAGGATGTGAAAGTGGAATTCACGCCCCCTTGAAGGGGTCTCACCCTTGATCACTATTCTCAATCTTGGTTCCAGAGCTGCTGGGCTTCATGTCAGTCTGATTGTGTGGCTCCCTCTTTCCAAAACTACTACACAAAGTCAGGACTGAATAGAAACTATAGGCTTAGAAATAAAGAGTGAATGAGAGCACTTGTGTATTCCAAGTGAGCAGTTTCAGTTCTATAATATGATCAGCCGTGTCCTCCCGGTAGGCACAGCACACGATTTCATGTTGGACTTAGTATTTGATACACTAAGGGCGGTTATAATATCCCGTGTTTGTGGCACACTCACAGGGACCCTTAGGCATTTTATATGTCTTACCTCTTTAGTGTGTGTGTGAAACAACCCTTGGATATATGTATGTATACAAGACAATTCTATGTGTGTATGTATGTATATATCTGTATCTATATCTATCTATATCATCTATAATGCACGTGTTATATTCATGTAAATAACACAGTCCATTGTTACGTATATATATGCACATGCGTGTGTGATTATATTTGCACGTACGCATATATATATGTGTACACATATGTAAGGGAGTGTGTGTGTGTGTGTGTGTGTGTGTGTGTAAAGTGATCCTGCTGAATCGCCACTGTTATTCTTCTCATTTTACGGATGGGGACTCCACTTGCTGGGGTGCCCATGTCTACCAGATGAGGACCTGTGGGAGCACCAGGGCCCCCTAGCCTGTAGGGACTGTACTTTTTCCCTCTATATGGATAACTCTGATGGCCCACTATGTAAGTGAGTAGATTTTCTCTTCAGTTATGCTTTCAAATTTGGCCGTTGAAAAACATGTCTATCAGGGTGTCTGAGCGGCTAGGTTGGTTAAATGTCCGACTTCAACTCAGATCATGATCTCATGGTTTGTGAGTTTGAGCCCCGCATCCAGCTCTGTGCTGACAGCTCAGAGCTGGGACCCTGCTTCGGATTCTGTGTCTCCCTCTCTCTGCCCCTCCCCTGCTTACACTCTCTCTCTCAAAAGTAAATAAACATAAAAAAAATTTAAAAAAGCCTGTCTAATCAATGCTTAGAAGTATTCCCAAGATGGTCCTGATGAAGAGGTAGAAAGAAGAGCTGTGATTTCACCTCCTCCAGCCACTCCCTTCCCCAGCCCTTAATCCTGCCCTCCTGCCCCAGGTCAGGACTCAAGGGTTGCCTTCACTGCCTGGAAGAAATTCAGGGCTTTTCCTTGGTTAATAGTTACAGTCTCAGTCTGTTATTCATCATATTTTTGTGATATAGTTGGTACATCAAAGTTTGAAAGATTTTATACTTAATATGATTTTTCTGATTCAACCACAAATAGCTATAAACTCTCCTGACCTCCCATATTCTATCCAGTGTCTCTAGGTAAACATTTATTGAATGCCTGCTATGAGACAGTCTGTTCCAGGGTCCAGAGATGGTGTCCACATGGTTCTTATGGTCCAGGAGATAAATAAATTGCTACCAGCCATACACTGATGGATGTCTTGGGTCTGTGAACATGGCTGTTGGTGACTGCTGAGACCAGCAGTCACTGATAAATAGGTACTAATCAGGAATGCCAGAGAGGAAAGGACATTAGGAATGTCAGAGCACTGCTATCTGCAGATTCATGGAATCATGTGTGTGAAATGTATCCACAGTAACATATTTATTCGTTCTTTGTTTCAAAGCTAAGTTTTGAGCACTAACTTTGTATAGTAAGGCCTTGTGTTAAACTTAGTTGGGTGACAGAGTCGGATACAACTTAGTCTCTGTCTTCAAGGAGATCAGAATTAGGTGGGTAGAAAATCAGAGGCACTCACTAACTATAAAATAAAGTACTAAGGCACTTGTATGGGAGGAGAGGGGAGTAAACAACCAGGGGAGCTCAATGCCACATGCCTACCCCCATGGGATAGCAGGGAAGGTATCAGAAAATGCTGTATTTCTCTGGGGCTTTTATCTCTGCTCCTAGATTCTGACATCACTGTTTTTTGCCACAACTTTGTAACAGTCTTTCACTCTCTCACTTTCTGGGTTCCATACTCATCGTCACTTGAAATTTTTAGTACAAACTAATTCCATTGGAACTTTGCCTTATTCACTCACCTCCACACCCTGACATTGTTTGTCTGTTGAATAAAGTATTGGGTCTGTTAACCTTAAAAAATAAAACAGGCAGTTATCATACCACCAAAATGCATTTATTCTGGAATAGCAGGGAATTGTAATTTTCAAACTATGGCAAAACCATAAACAAGTCCAACAAACTAAGGAGAGGGATGGTGTTTTATGGAGAAGAAGATGGAGGTTGCTTTGAGTAAAACTCGTTTGGAGAAAAGCAAGTATTCAAGGTGATGATGGCTTCTCGCTGGCTGATTTGCAGGGGTGGCTGACTGCTCGTAGGAGATGCAGAGCACATCTTTCCCTGTTGGGACCGGTAACAGATGATTCTTTACTGTTGAGGATTCTTCTGTTGAGTCTGTAATTGACAGCTCTTCCTGTAATTGATGTGGATTGGTACAGCTTCCCCTCTGGCCTCCCCTTCTGGCCTTCTAACTCCATTTTAGTGAGGTTTCCCTTTATTAATTTTCATGGGTCACATGAGAATTTGCTTTAACCATTGTGTTTCTAGAAAGAATTTTGACTCAGTATCAAACCTCAGACTTTGGAGGAGCCATTTACCTTTAAGGTTTTTATATAAACTGCTAATTTAATTAAATGTGTTGGTTTAAAACACCAATATATATGAGTTAGGGCTGGGGAATTTTGAAATCTCGGAAGCGTATCAAAGTGTGCTCTTTTGGCAAAGAACATCGACTTTCGTTTTTTTTATTCAGACCGGCGGCAGCACTGTTGCAGACCTTTTTTCTTTTCCTTTCTTTGTCACAAGGTTAGCAGTGCCGCAGAGAACGAGGGGACACTTAGCAGAGACCTTGCTACATAGGCACGTGTAGAAAGCCAGGCTGGACCCCTCTTTCCTGCCATGCCTGTTGATGGGGTGCACCGAGGTTGATAAAGGCTATGTGGTGAATCGACTGCCTAAGAGGCGTTACTAAAAGGAAAACAAAGGCCACGAACAAGCTTCCAGCTTTGAGCCAAAGCAGCCAAGTTCCAAAGCCAGGGTCAAGTCAAGAAGAACCCGGTTCACCAAAGTGCCGCTGGGGTGTCCAGGGCCATCTGTGCTCTCAGGTGGCCCAGAAGGGCCACGAGTGGACAGGGCGGCCTTGGTGGGGGAAACACCAACCGCGAGGTGAGGAGATGCCCATAGGGGACACCCAGGTGGGCCCGACTCAGTTGGGTGGCACCGAATACCTTTCTTCTGGGCCAGCGGATGGCTGCTGTGGCGGATGCTGACAAACGTAGGTCTCTCTGAGTGCTGGGAGCTACAGCTGGTTCCTGGGTGGGCTTTGGGCAGGAGCAGCCCACATTTCCAAGTATGATAAGATACACTGTTCCCAGACATTTGGACCATGCCCTTTTAGGGGGTCCTTGCTTAAGTCTGCCTACTCAGCTGCTCCTGGTTTTCCTCCCCTTTGTGTTTAGCCTCCTAGAGGGAGTCCCGGCATCTAGGGCCCCACTCTCCTTGGTAGCTTCTCTCTTTTCATCCCTCTCTCCCTCTAACTCTCTCCTGCCTCCCTTCCTCTCTATCCCCCCACTCCTTGCTCAACTTCCTTTTAATCTTGTGAGCTGCTTTCTCTACATCTCCATTCGTGTGGAGAATGATACATATTAATACAACCAGGCATAGGCAGATTCTACAGTGGGCTATAGTCCTGGACTCGTTTGGGGGCGATTTCAGTTATTACTTCTGCCCTCCTGTGTCCAAAAGGCCTTTGAAGCCTGGTTATTGCAGTCACCCGGCCTCGCCCAGGAGCACATCCATCAGCATTGGTGTCAGCAGTTCTGGAAGCTGGCACAGCTCCTCGGAGACCTCACGCACAGCCAGAGCTACCCTTGCAAACTCAGACCTGTAAAGGGGCGCCCACTTCCGCTGCGTGAACACGTGCTTCCAAAGGCCCACTCTTCTAGAACCTTCCAGGGTGCAGGGAGGCAGGCATTGCTGCTGTCCCTGTTTGACAAGCAGAGTTTGAGGAACCTGTTCACAGTTGCAGGGACAGTGTCACAGCCTGGTTTCCATCCCTGGGAACTTCTGTCACCATTGGTCCTTTTTCTTTGCACTAGAAGCTCGTGTCTCATGTTAGACTGGGAGGCTTTGTGGACATGAGGTCGACAGAGGCTGTGAATGACTACATGTTGTCATAAACGCCTAGTTTAGCACAGAGATAATCATTGAGACGTCCCCGGCTCTCCCAGCTCTGAGATTCTATCATCCAGTTTCATTTGGGTAAATATGGAAAACCATCTATATTGTTTCCAAGTGAGCAGAAATGATCTCTTTAGATGGCAGATTCCAGTGTCTTAGCTCCTTCTCATCATTCCCAACATTAGGGCACATGAGAGAGAGGACAAAGAAAGAAATGATACTGGGAAGTAATTTGGAGGTCACAAAGGTGCAGGGTCCATTGGAGGAAAACTGTGCGTTCACCTGTATGAGCAACCCGACTATCACATGGGCCCAGAGTCCCACCCAAAATCCATGGCCAGGAAAGCCAACAAGTTTCATTTAGAAGAAATAACAAAAGTGGTCGATGAGGAAGATGTGGGAACAGTTTACCAGAACTGATCTGAAAGGCGGGAAAGGAGATATGAGCCAGTAGAGCGGGTAAGCAACTGGTTTCAGTATCAGGTGGAGTAGTTTGCCAAGAAGAGTCGCTCAGGAACCAAGAAGACAAATGAGGGGTTGCAGGAAGCGTGGCCTGGCTGAGCTGACCTGCAGGCCCATGGAGGTGGGGGTAAGAGCCTTCTGAGCCATATGGAGAGGGCATGGGGTGCCCCTAAAAAGGAGCACCTATAAAGTAATTCCAGGTGACTTGGAATAAATGTGTAAGAGCAAAGGGTCCATTCAACACTGGCATACAAACTTTCTACTTAGTAATGTGGTGTATTTAGGGGGTGCCTGGGTGGCTCAGTTGAGAGCTGGACTCTTGATTTTGACTCAGGTCATGATCCCAGGGTTGTGGGAGGGAGCTCTGTGTTGGAGTCTGTGCTGAGCCTGGAGCCTGCTTAAAGATTCTGTCTTTCTCTCCCTCTGGCCCTCTCCCCCACTCATGCTGTCTCTAAAATAATAATAATAATAATAATAATAATAATAATAATAATAATAACAACATGGCGTATTTAATGGTTATAACTGCTCAAAAGCATGGGAAAAAGTTTTGTTATCTAATTTTGGAAAATCATAGTATTTTCACTCTCCAGATTTACTACAAAGATGTTCCAACTTCCGGGGTCTTTCCTTTGTCAGCTACTTGACCTGGGTTCTCTGCACGGGCTCCTCTCACTGGCCAGCCTCAAAAGCCCATTCTTTTTGTCTGACTTCCCAGGCATCCTGCCTCCTCAGGGCCCATTAGCCCTGACTCCTCCTCCTCCTCCAGATGGCCAGAGACAAAGGATTGCATCCTCCACATTTCTCAACTGAATGTCCTCAAGAGTCCCAGTTAAACATCAAATTATGTTGTAATTCTTGGTCTACTTAGGGATTACTCATCATTGGCCAGACTAAGTCACATGGCCAGTCCTGATGTCAGTAGACTATGAGCATGTGATTTTTCCCCAGAGGAGTTTGACTTGTTGTCATTTAGCTGCATATACAGTCTGCACACAAAAGATACACAGTTACATGTTTCCATGAGACTCACTCCTTCTGAAGAAGTCCTTTCTGTTGATTTTCTTTCAATTTAATTTTGATTTCCCTGAAACTAAAGGGCTCAAGGAATTTTATAAGGATAATCACATCCAATTCCAGGACTGTTTCACCCATGGTTCCCAACCTCTGGGCCTCTGTGTGGGGATAGGGAATGAATGACCTTGGAGAGCTAGCACTACAGCGTATATCCTAGTACTTCGTGCCAACCAATATGTATGACACACACACACACACACACACACACACATGAAGCTAGATAGGCAGGCAGATAGATAATAGACAGATAATCATGATAGATGAATGGATGGATGGTTGGATGGATGGATAGATAGATGAGTGGATGGATGGTTGGCTGGTTTGATGAAGAGATATAGAGATGGATGGATAGATGAATGGATAGATGGATTGATGGATTGATGAAGAGATGATAGAGATGGATGGATGGATGGATGGATGGATGGATGGATAGATGGATGAATGGATGGATTGATGGAGAGATTATAGAGATAGATGGGTGGATGGATGGATGGATAGGATAGATAGATAGATAGATAGATAGATAGACAGACAGACAGACAGACAGATGGATGAATGGATGGTTGGATGGTTTGATGAAGAGATATAGAGATGGATGGATAGATGAATGGATAGATGGATTGATGGATTGATGGAGAGATTATAGAGATAGATGGGTGGATGGATGGATAGGATAGATAGATAGATAGATAGATAGATAGATAGATAGACAGACAGACAGATGGATGAATGGATGGTTGGATGGTTTGATGAAGAGATATAGAGATGGATGGATAGATGAATGGATAGATGGATTGATGGATTGATGGAGAGATTATAGAGATAGATGGGTGGATGGATAGATGGGTGGATGGATGGATGGATGGATGGATAGATGGATAGGATGGATAGATAGATAGATAGATAGATAGATAGATAGATAGATCGATCGATCAATAGGTAGATAGAGTACTTATGAGACGCACTGACTGTTCTACAGCTGATCTTCGCTGGAAGGCTGAGAAGCAATGCCAGTGACTGTTCTAAGGGCTTTACATATATTAACTCAAGAGTTAATAAACTTTTTCAGGGAAGGGAAATATGCTACATCTTTTAGTCTTTGGGGACCATGAGTTCTATGTTTTACTATGTAACTGTGCCATTATGTAGAGCAAAAGTGATTGCAAACACCCTGTAAACAGTTGAGCATGGCTTTGTTCCAATACAGATCAGCTTGCAAAAGCAGGACGTGAACTGGCTTGACCCCTGGGCTGTAGTTTGTCATATATTTGCTTATTTTTTCCTTACGACAACCTTACAGTTATTCTTATTTTATGGGTAAGGAGACTGAGGCTCATAGAGGTACGGTAACTTATTAGAGGTCACCCAGCTGGTAAATGGGGAAGCCGGGTTTTGATGAGGCAGCCTGGCCCCAGGGCCCACGTTTCTAACCACTGGAATGAACTGCTTCTCTGTGATGCGGCTCTGGTGGGTTCAGATAGGCTGTTGAGGTGTAGATCAGATAAAGAGGGATCGGCTTTCCAGGTATTTAATAGCTTGGTCCTTTTGCTATGTAAACAAAGACACAAATTATTCAAGCTCCCCTCATGCTGGGGTTGTGTGCCCTGGTTAATATAAGCGCATGAGACCCCAAACTGGAAAATATGCAGAGTGGTGACAATGTACCATCTGACTGTTTTTCACCATTCACTTACAACTTAGGGGACCTTCAGGTTTCTTTCTGGTGCCTCTCCACAAGGGGGGCATAAAAGGCAAAGTCACCGCAGAGGAGCTCCACCCAGGAGCAAGGAAAAGCCATTGTGGTGTGTGGGGAACAAGTACGGTTAGAAGGGCTGAATGTGTGTGGCCGTCAGTCATTTCTGCTGAGGGACCATCCACCAATCACTGTGCTTCTCTCAATCTGAGTTTTCTCTTATGAAAAATGGAGGTAAAGATATCTAGCTACATTGGGCGGTGAGTAATTGAGGAGTTGAAGTAAATGTAACATAACACCTCACAGACACGTAAGGAATCCTCTGTCTTTGTCGCTTTCAGGGTAGGGTTTTGCTTTTGTTGTATTTCTCAGTTGATTGTGTTTAGAGAAGGCTCTGACTGTGTATTAACTGCAAATGAGAGTCATTGAATTCCAAGTTGCTCATACCTGTTTAAGGAAAATGACTAGCTCTTTAAATTTCAAGTGATTTTCTAGAAAAGTCAGAATGTTCAGGATCTCTGGAGCATTTTCTTGTAAGTGATGGTACAAGCCATGTGGTCAGCTTTCTTTACTTTTTCTGCTTATTCTAGTGCCACATAACATTCAAGACTTGGCCCTCCCAGTTGTTGTTATGATCTCCGAGTACATGTGTCACTGATTCTTCTGTCCTTACCTGGTCCTTTGTCCTTCCCTCTATTTACAAGAGGTCGCTAGGTTACCTCTGTCTACCAGAGGTTACATTTGTTCGTTCATTGATTCAACACATATGAAGCTGTCTGCTATGGGTCAGGCAACGTGCTAGCTTCTGGGGAAACAAAGGCATGAAATAGACATGACTCCCGTCCTCAGTACATCTCTCTCTTCCTAGCATTGGAATGACTTGGCACGACAGGCGCTTTCCTACTTTGCTGAGGATCTGAAAACTGGATGTCCACTTAATTTTAGTTATTATGTCGCTGGTATATAAAGAGCGAATCCAAGAACTCAAGGTACTTTTTATGAATAAAATGTTTAAGTTTGATCGCATTGGCTTTGTACTACCTGTTCTGACCTTGCTGAGAAGTTTTATTTCTGTTAGCATCCTAATTCCTTATCATTCTAGCAACAATACTTACTTAGCATCTGCTATGTGATGTTCACTCTGGGAAAACATTGGCAAATTCTAGTGATGGACTCCTGCCTTCAAGGAGCTTACAGTCTAGCAACAAAGATAGGCAGGAAAAGACCTCAACAACTTAAACGTAATGAATGAAAATAATGCCATCAATGTGAAGGATGAGTTGGAGGCGAGAGAGACAAGGCAGGCAAGGGGATTATTCAGAGGGTTATTGTAGACAGGCGGACTAAATAGAAATTATCCAATTTTCCAAATACAAAAGTAAAAGGTATGACTTCACCGCAAGAACTATTTGAGTAGAATAAATTGAAATAATTAAGGTTTGTTGTAAATGTTCCAAAGGAAACAAACAGGGGAGAGAGGTAGAGTGGTGGTACAGGGTGGGAGAGCATCTATTTTGAGTTCGGGAAGCAGGAAGGTCCCTCCATGTCCCGAGGAATGAGAAAGGACCAACCACTTGAAGAGCAGAGGGTGACATCAATGAAGGATGCAAGGAGACAGTGTGGCTGGAACTGAGTGAGACTAAAAGGAGACAAGGTCACAGAGAGAGGCGATTTAGACTTCCTGTTGCTATCCTGAGGCTGGGAGGCAATGGGAAAAGTTTTGATTTTATTTCAACTTCAATGGGAAGTCAAGTGAAGGACTTTGACAAGGAACATGACCTGATTTGATGTTGGGTTAAAGAGGTCACTCTCACTAATGAAGATCAGAAGGAATAAATTGTAGAAGAGAACGTGTGAATGCAGAGAGACTAGGTAGGGAGCTATTTCAAATGTCTACCTAAGAGATGATGGTGAACTCAACTGAAGTAGAGACACATGGACTGACATGTGAGATATGTTTTGGAAATAGAATAGGATCTGTTGAAAGATGTGCTGAGGTAGAATGAGAGGAAGGAAGGAACGTAGGGCAGAAGGACGGTGAAATCAAGAGTGATTCCTGGTTTGAGGGATCGGGTTAATGGCGGTCCATTTCCTGAGAAGAAGAAATGTGTAAGAGGTTGTGTGGGGGGAGTTAAGAATGCTTTAAAACAGATTAGGTTTTAAATACAATAGACACTCATGTGGAAGGGCCAGGTTGGCAGTTAAATATGTGGATTTTATGTGGCCACATAAATCTGTGAGTTATCAGCTATATAATTGTATCTAAAGTGATTGGACGAATGTGATACTCTATGAAGGGAAGGAAAGAGAGCCCAGGACAAATTCGTGAAGAAAACTAACATTTAGAGATGAGACAAAGGGGGAGGAGATGTCAGTGCAGCACCCAGTGGATTGGGAGGAAATGTAAGAATGTGGGGTGTCATGGATGTCATGACAATAATGGTAGAGGGAGGCTTTAGCTGTATCAGATGCTGCTGAGAGGTTAAGATGAGATCCATGAGATTGTCACCTGGACAAGGCCAGTGTCTTGAGGGACATAAGTTATATTGAAGAGGTTGAAGGCAAATGGCTGGTGAACATGTGAAGATGAATATTGGACCTACTCCTTTGAAAAACATGGTTGTGCATGAGAAGCCAAAAAAAAAATGGGATAGTAGTAAAAGAGAAAATCTAGTAAAGGGAATTTGGTTTTATTGTTGTTATTTGTTTATGTGTTTGTCGTAGAACAAATAGCAAGCATGGTTGCGTGATGGTCACAGTGATCCAACAGAGAATAAGATACTGAGAAGCAGTTACAAAGAAAGAAGAAAGCAGAAGGACCGAGGTCCTCAAGAAGCTCACAAGGTGGGGGCTTCCAGAGCTCCGGCCGGAGAGTTTGTCTTGAGAGGGAAACTGGAGATGGGTGCAGAGTTGAGGTTAGATTCTAACTGAGAAAGTTTGAGGTGAGATTTCTGTTCAGAGAAAGGGTGGGGAAGGCCTTGGGAGAGCTTTTAGGAGAGAAGTTGGAGATGAGAAACTTAAGATTCTGTCTCAGGGAGATGGGAAGAAGCTCGTTAGACACAGGGTTGTGGACCCTTGTTGGGCAACTTCTTCAGGTGAGGAAGACTCTGGGAGAGCTGGGTTCTGGAGAATTTAAGTGTAACTGTACAGGATATGGTAGTGCCTCTTGATGTAATATTTTTCTCTTGATCCCCACGGTTTTTTATTTTCCTTTGGAGAACCTGGATGAATTGGTCTCCATGTTTATCTCTGTAGTGTTTCCACTCCTGGGTAAATTTTACTTGAGGTTTGGTATCTATTGAATTTCATAAACATCTCTCATTTTTCCACGTCACCCATGTCTCCTTCAGAAATTGTGTCCATGTTCGTTTTGTCCATTTGGGAGACCTAAAAAATAAAGATTTAAAATGAAAATTTGCTTGAACTTCAAGACGTAGATATTATTTGCATCTTTTATAATATATTTGTATAATACATAATCAAAACAGTAACAACCAACGTAATAAACACTCTTAGATTACAAAAACTCATTTTAATTTATATAAACAAAGATTATTTTTCTGTATGTTGCTTGAGAAATGATTGGTATGAATAAGCTCTTTGGAAGATTATTCCATTAATTATACTGTCTCAGCTTTTCAAAGTATATTTGAAGTATTTTATAATTTAGATTTGCCTGTAAAATTGACTTGTATGAGTGTGTATGTGTGTGCGTGCACAAAGATGTCTTCTGACATTCCCTTGGAATATATAACGGTCAAGGTCACTAAAGGCCAGTGTTTAGGAACACAGATGGCGCCAGTATTGACGTTCCATCTTCCTCTGTGCTTCTGTCCTTTGTCTGGAAGTTTCTTCTGCAGACCCTACTCTGCGCATCTGTAGTATGGCCATGCAGTTCAGGTGCCCAACACCCCATCTGGAGACGAGGCTGCTTTATTTCCCTACCTTCTGTAATGTTCTGCCTCCATTCTAAGGGTCTGGGGAAAAAAATAAACAATCTTAGGAGTTGTTGTTGTTGTTGTTGTTTTTTAATCTGGTTGTTTTCTGACAATGCTGGGGATATATTCTTCTAGATAGATGTTCAGGTAAGACAGGTCTGAAAAAAAAGTTTGCTATCTCTGTGCCTTATTCACCTGTTTCTAACTTGTATCGTATTACCAGAAGCTAACTGAGAGCCAGTTCTGTTTCCTTCCATGTGAGGACATTGGTAGAGGAAAGGACATGTTTCCATGTTGGTGATGGATGATGAGGAGGGAGGCTGAGGGGTGAAGCAGGGTCTGGATAGCGAGCTGGTGAGTCCAGCGTTCTGTTGGGATGCTGTGCCATCGGGGTAGGCGGGCACCCCCCTCCCCCGCATGACATAACTTGGAATGGGGGGGAAATGTGTGTTCAGAACATGGCCCCAAATCAGCGTCAGGGCCCAGCCCCACAGGAATACTGGAAAACAAAACAAAACAAAAAAACCCTCTGAGAGTGAACTCATTGGAAAAACTGTGTGCCTTAAAACATTCCGAGAGGAGACCACCCCTTAGGCTGTAGGATGACGGGTGATCAAGGTCATGATCAGACCAGTTAGAGGTAAGCTTTTTGGAGCACAGAGTTGCAGTACTTGGCCATACCTTAAACAACTAAACAAGACAAAACACCCGCCATGCCCGGGCCCAGTGTTTTCTCCTGACCCTGTATTCACATATACAAGTCTATTCTGGGGGAGGAACAGGACAGAAAATGATGGCAGAGTTGCCTTTGGAACCTCTAGTTGCTTTCAAGAGGCCTGTGTGTCAAGGGTGAGCCCTCCACACCTTTGTGTTTGCAGAGCCTCAATTGGTCCTGTATTTATTTAGTCTCTTATTTGACAAGACGCTTCCCTCTTGCCTTAGAAGAAGCTCATTACAGATAGACTTCACCTTTCTGTTGCCAAAGATGTTTCCTTGAAATGAACACGTAAAGAATGTTAGATCAGTAGCATGTCGCTGCGAGGCTATCCCTTTGATCCAGTTCGGAATGCATTTGTTAAAAAGCCGCTTTATTGATTTTTTTTTTTTTAGCTGCTTTTTGCTGTGTTTGGAGCATTTGTACATATGCACATCACAATTTTTGCTACATCAAAGTGCTTAATAAGTTCACTGCACTCAGGAAACAGCATGCAAAACAGAGCGACTTTTCTCCAGGAAGATTTCTGCCACTTAACCTCCGGTATGAGAGTTGTTTTTAATGCGGTCCTTCTGAATAGCTTCAGAGTAGGTTATGCAGTCTTCGGTGGAAGAGGCAGCCTGACTCCACCCTGCTTCTCGCAAAAAGGTGCAGTGTTGAAAAGGGGGAATTTCATAGAGCCAGGCGATGCATCTGATGGCCTTCTGTTGGACAGGAGTGATTTCACTTCAATTAATTATTTAATTGCTCACATTTGTGGGTGTCACTGGCTTCCAGGGAGGTGTTGACAGTGTTTGATGTATATGAGGCTCGTCATTCATTTAGTAATACACTGAAATTTATTTAGGTGACTAAGGTGATGTTTCTGTATTAGGTCCAATTATATTATTAGGCATGAGGTCCACGGTAGGACCCTTATTTTTATTTATTTATTTTTTTGTATGGGGTACTACAAAGCAGCGTAGAGTGCTTTTAATTCAAAATAAGGAGGGCGGGGAGGCTCTCGCAGATGCGGCTGTGAAAGACACCTCATGCAGGTATACAGGTGAACGCGTGTTAAAGATGTAACTTCTTTAATGAGGGAGCAGAGAAGATGTTATAACCAGTTCCAGTATTCATCAGGAATATTGAAATAAATGCGCCAATGCCGTCAAAACTGCCTTTTCCGTGGGGAGGAGGGGGGAGGGCTGGGGAGGGAAGTCAATTAGACCCCTACCAGCTAAGGCAGAATTTGTGTCTATCAGTTCCCGGACAAACTATACGATTCAGAAGTAGCTCCAAAGTGATGAAAGCCCAGAATAATCTCTGCACATTTTGCAGTTTTTTCAGTGAAGCACACATTGGTTTTTTTTTTTTTTTTCTCTGCACCTCCGACAGAGTGGCTGATCCACAAATCCTTTATTTGGCTTTAATACCAGACAAGCACCTGACTTGGGGGGACTAGCTGAAGGTCAAGGAGTAAGAAAAGAGCAGAATAGGTATACAGAGCAAAAGAAATTCAGCCTAAAACAAGCAACCCGTCAACTTAGTATTTAAACACCTTTTGTCTCTTAGAGATTTATTTTTATTTCATGTTCATTTATTTTTGAAGAAGCCAGAGAAGGAGCGTGAGGGGGGGAGGGGCAGAGAGAGAGGGAGACACAGAATCCTAAGCGGGCTCCGGGTTCTAAGCTGTCAGCACAGAGCCCAACACGGGGCTCGAACTCACGAACCGTAAGATCATGACCCGAGCTGAAGTTGGAGGCTTCCAGGTGCCCCTGTCTCTTAGAAGATTTTTTTTTATTGTGCTGGGAATTGAGGTAAAAGGTGGCTTTCCTTATTTCTGACTCCTATCTCTTGGACTGTTCTTGTGGCCAATCCATGACTTCGCTCAGTCCCCGCCCTCACTTCCACTCTGATGTCTCTCTGTGCACCACACTCTCCACTCTCCGTAAAAGCCATCCCTAATTGGGCCCTGGGATGGGCATCTGGGGCCATGTCTGTGCAGAGCCTGCAAATAGAGTGACCAAATGCCCTTGATGCAGAATCTCAGTCCCTCCCGGCAGCTTAGAGAACACAGAGGGGGGCGCCCAGCAGCCCAGGCCTGCTGCCTGCTGCTCAGACATTGTTCTGTAAATTAGAGCTTCTGACTACTGGATCCTCAGGCCTCTTCCAGCTGCCTCTTGGGGGTGATCCACATCCGGAGACATCCGCTTTCTTGCTGTTTTCTTCTTGGCCCGAGTGAAATCTTACCCCAAGTGCTAGAACATTGAAACGACGTCCACAACAGGTCTCACGAAAGGCTCCATGGGAGTCCGGTCGTGAACCCCGAAGGCTAAAATGTGGGCGGGAGGGTCCAGAAGAATGTCTGGTATGAGGAGAGCGCCCCATGTCACTCTCCGTAAGCTCACCTCACCCCAAAATTGCTGGCTTTGTTACTGCATACAGGCTAGCTGTTTTTTTTCTTTTTATGATGCGATAATTATGTATGTAACAAAATTACTTTTTAATGTACACTTCTGCACGTTTTGACAAATGCCTGGAGTCGAAAAACTGCTGCCCAATCAGAGAGGAAACATTGGCACTGAACCCCCCCAAATACCGTGGGGGTTAGTCAGTTACCTCACCTCTCATCTCCCTTCCCCCACCCTGTCCCCTGCTGGTGCCACCTTGCCTCTGAGTGTGGCTTTTTTCACTTTAGATCTGCCCCTGTGGCTTACGTATATCTTGCGAGCTGGGTAGTGGCACTCTGCTGACTGCAGTGGAACACGGTGGCTGACAGGTGTTCCATTGTAGGGACGTACAGCTTTTTTATTGTCACACTTGTAGAGAGACGTCGTTTTGTTTTGCTGTGTTTACTTACGGGAGATTATGAATACAGCCATTATAAACATTCATTTACAGGTTTTATATGAACGTGAGTTTTTATTTCACTGGGGTAAATACCTAGCAGCAGCATTTCTGAGTTGCAGGGTAAGTGAATGTTTAACTTGGTAAAGAACAAATAGTTTTTCAGAATGGCTAATTCATTTTGAGTTCCCACCAGCAACATATGAGAATCCCACATGCTACCTGTCCTCACGTCCTAACCCCTAACTGGTACTTCGTACTATTAGATGTCCTTCCCTTCCTCCCTCCCTTCCTCCCTCCCTTCCCTACTTCCCACCTTTCTTCCCTCCCTCTGTCCCTCTGGCTCTCCGTCCCTCCATCCTTCCTTCTTTCATTCCCTCCTTCCCTCCCTCCCTCCTTCCCTTCCTCTGGCCTCCCTCCCTCCCTCCCTCCCTCCCTCCCTCCCTCCCTCCCTTCCCTTCCCTTCCCTTCCCTTCCCTTCCCTTCCCTTCCCTTCCCTTCCCTTCCCTTCCCTTCCTTCCCTTCCTTCCCTCTCCTCCCCTCCCCTCCCCTTCCCTCCTTCCCTCCCTCTCTTTCTTTGCCATTCTGATAGGCATGTAGTGTTGTCTCACATGATTTAAATTGCATTTCCTTGGTAACTAATATATTGAAGCTTTTCCCCCCATTTGCTTATTTACTATTTGTATATTTTCTTTATTGAAGTACCTATTCGAATCCTCTGACTGGGCTTTTTAAAAAATAGCTCTCCCATTCCCATTTTATCTTTCATAAAACAAGAATGCAGTTTCGGGTCTCGGAACTACAGATTGGCACGTCCACAATGCCTCTGGATGTGGTGGGAAAACAAACTGGGAGGACAGATTATTTTGTGGATCCTTGAGGAGTAGATATTAAATAAAGCCGTAATCAACAGAAGCCTTCACTAAAAATAAGTTATGCCAAAGGGACCTGATTTCCTTCCTTTCTGATGAGTTAATTAAATTGTATATTAAAATAATTTCATAGATACAATATTGTGTTTCAGGCTTGTGAACAAAATGGAGAGATGTGGACTGCATGACAATAAGATTAGAGTGAATTATATTTTGTTGAAATAATATTACCCTAAGATATTGATTTTTCTTTTCTTTTCTTTTCTTTTTTTTTTTTTTTTTTTTTTTGAGTCTGCCAACCTGGAGGGATGTTCCTGGCCCAACATCACTTACTCATCTGTAATATTCAAATTAAGTCATCCAGAATTAAGTGTTCTGTAGATTCTATCTGACAGGGCATAAATGTGCCGCAAAGCCTTAGGCAGAATGGACCCAGATGTCCAGAATGTGGATCTGTGGTCCTCCCTGCCCTCCCCCCACCACTGCCCCTCCTCGGGCCATCAACGGGAAGGTAGGGGTGGTGCCTGCTAGGAGGAGAGCTTTGAGGTGCCACTCCCAAGTTCAGCCTACAGATGCAGGGGTGGCTGTTGACCTGCCCCTCTCCCCCCACTCTTTCCTTAGACCACATCCAGCGGACGTCTTTTTAAGGGCCGAGACCACAGAGAGTTTATCTGTGGATTTCATGAGGTGACGTTTGCAAATGCATGTATTCATTCTTCATTTAGATTTTATGAAAAAGGAGCACACGTTTTGAGAGGCATGGAGAAGCCCATTGATTTTTGGTGTGCCAACTAGCAATTTTCTTCTTATCAGAGATGTTTATTGAAACGCGATGCTTTAATTTCTTAAAGCAATGCCATATTTTAATCAGGCCCACGCAGCTCTTCATTCAGGAGCCAGAAACTGAGGAAGGAAAATGTTCTTTGGAAAGCAGACATGATGTTTCTATTGCTTTCCACTCTTTACCGCGACAAAGATCCCGAGGTTGTTTCCAAGCGGACGGCCGCCTCCCATTGGAACGTCCCTCCTCCGTCTGGGGGTTTGTCTGGCATCGTTTTGGCGGAGGGAGGAACTGGTAGGAGCTGTCAGGAGAGTCTCAGTCTCTGGCTGTGCTTGTAGCTACCACCGGACCCCTGACCCAGCTGCTTCCAAGTCGGTGGTTCCCGACCGAGGGCCGTTTCCCCCCAGGAGTCCCGAGGCAATGTCGGTAGATGCTCGATGGTCCCAATCCGGAGGGAGTTACTGGCGTCTAGTGTGTAGAAGTCCGGGCACTGCTAACATCCTACGTTGCCCGGAACGTCCCCACAACCAAGAATTACGTGGCCCCAAATGTCTACGGTGCTGGGATGATAAACCCTGCAGTCCCCGGGGGCCAGCGATGTCACGATGTAGGGATCTCAGGTCCATTCTGACTGCGGGTCATTGGGTGTCCGGAGCAGTGATGGAATCTGGGTCTTGACTTCTGTTGGGCTCATTTTTTTTTAATGTTTATTTATTTTTGAGAGAGAGAGAGAGAGAGCGCGCTAGAAAGTAGGGGAGGGGCAGAGAGAGAGGGAAGCAGAATCTGAAGCAGGCTCCAGGCTTTGAGCTGTCAGCCCAGGGGGGGTCTCGAACTCCTGGACCGTGAGATCATGACCTGAGCTGAAGTTGGACGCTTGACTGACTGATCTCAGTGACGGATGCCCAGGGTCCCAGGCCAGGGAAGCCACTGGGCTCTCAGAGTCCATGGCTCCTGGGGGGGTGTGGTCACATAGGCACACACAGGACCGGAAGGAATGCTGACGACCGCCACCCATCACACCGATGGCACAAAAATATCCAGGTAAGCTCGTGCGGCATGTTTGCAGGCCCCCCGGTGTATCAAACGGCCTTATTCACGTGTAGCACAGGGAAGATTTCAAGGGTTCAGGCCAAGGTCAGTTGTGTAAGCAGGCCCCCCGAAGATGTGGGAAGTGAGCGGCATCATCCCGCGTTTCTCACATGCTGCAGTCATCAGTACCCTTCTAGCCAAGTCCTTCTGTTTCAGTCAGACAGGGTTGGTTACTGGTGCTTGCAGCCCACATGCGGGAGCTGACTTTTGCATGATGTCATTCACAAAATGACAACCAAGGCCACTTCTGTGCTTTGCATTGATTGATTGCATGCGTGTGTGTGTGTGTGCATGTGTGTGTGTGTGTGTGTGTGTGTGTGATTTCAAACTGTTATCTTCATCATTTACATCAAAAGTGAGCTCTTTGGGGACGCCTGGGTGGCTCAGTCAGTTAAGCGTCCGACTTCAGCTCGGGTTATGTCCTCGCGGTTCGTGGGTTCGAGCCCTGCATCTGGCTCTGTGCCGACAGCTCAGAGCCTGCAGCCTGCTTCAGATTCTGTGTCTCCCTCTCCCTCTCTCTCTCTCTCTCTCTCTCTCTCTCTCTCTGCCCCCGCCCTGCTCATGCTCTGTCTCTCTCTCAAAATAAATAAAATAAACGTTAAAAAATTTTTTTAAAAGTGAGCTCTTTGAAGGCTCCACTGGAGACTGTACCTGAGTCAGGGGGAGGGTATAATAGGGAATGCCATTTACCTCCCTAGGGCTTTAAAAACTTTCTATTTGAAATATTTTCTCTTTTTTATTTTTTTATTTTATTAAAAAATTTGTTTAATGTTTATTCATTTTTGAGAGACAGAGACAGCGCGAGCAAGGGAGGGACAGAGAGGGGGAGACGCAGACTCCGAAGCAGGCTCCAGGCTCTGAGCTGTCAGCACAGAGCTGGATGCGGGACTCGAACCCGTGAACCGTGAGATCATGACCTGAGCCGAAGTCTGACGCTTAACCGAGTGAGAGCCACCCAGGCGCCCCTCTGGCTTTTTAAAAATAGACTAGAGTCAGCAGCCTTGCAGAGGTGTTGCCTACATCACATTTAGGCCTTTGTCAATGTGCAGCTCTGTGCCTCGGGGTGCCTTTAGCTCTGGTGTCTGGGTGTTGGTACAGGTCCCAGGCCACCTCAGGGGTCTGCCGTTGCGTTGTCTGAGGCATCCTGGTTTTCTTACGTGCGTACTAAATGTAACTCACGTACGTAGTGCAGGTGACAATCTCCAAGGAAAGCACTGTTACCACCCGCAATAATGAAAGAGTTCGGTGGGAAACGTTTGGCCACGGCTGGGGCACATCGGCCTGATTTTCTCCCGCACCAGGCTCCTCTCTCTCTTGCGGATTCATCGAGGATGACAATGAGACTGCTCTTAAGATCCTTTTTCCCCTTTCTTTCAGATTGTAAAAGTAGTTCAGAGTTATTATTTAAAACCTAAAAACACAGGAAGATGTAAAGTTGATCATGAAAATAATTCATAATTCTGTTATTCAGAAAATTGTTGCCATTTTGGTGCATAATATCCCCACCTGTTTTGAAGGCATCTAGATGGGGACTGTAATGTGTGTGTACGTGTGGATATACATACACGTGCCTATGAATATGCATCCACGTAGTTGTAACGTATATGTAAGTGATATCCTTTAGATCCTATTGATGTCCTTCTGTGACATGCTTTTCACTTGTTTAATTGACACTACGTCAACATTACATATTCATCCACACTTTTGAAGGATGTCATGTGGCCTCGTGAGTCTCCATCCCATGGCTGTGCCATAGTTAGAAGTGCTGGCCTCGACACACGGCTGCGTCCATGTTTTATATCACGTGCCATGCTGTGATGAGAATTTTCCATCAAATCTTGGTACACATAGGATTTTCCCTCAAGAATATGTTCTTATGGGTGGCATTTCTGAATGGAAGGACAGGCACGTTTTTCCAGTTGAAACTTGTGGTTTTGGTGGCTCAGTGGGTTGAGCATCCAACTCTTGATTTCAGCTCATATCGTGGTCTCACATTTCTTTTTTTTTTATTTTATTTTTTTAAATTTTTTTTTTCAACGTTTTTTATTTATTTTTGGGACAGAGAGAGACAGAGCATGAACGGGGGAGGGGCAGAGAGAGAGGGAGACATAGAATCGGAAACAGGCTCCAGGCTCCGAGCCATCGGCCCAGAGCCTGACGCGGGGCTCGAACTCACGGACCGCGAGATCGTGACCTGGCTGAAGTCGGACGCTTAACCGACTGCGCCACCCAGGCGCCCCTTATGGTCTCACATTTCATGGGTTCGAGCCCCACATTGGATTGGGATTCTCTCTCTCTCTCTCTCTCTCTCTCTCTCTCTCTCTGACCCTCCCCCACTCACAGTCTCCCTCTCCTTCTCTCAAAATAAATAGACTTAAAAAAAAGAGAGAGAAATTTATGGCCAGTGTCCTCCATAGAAATTGTTCCAAATTTCACAGAGGGCCTACTTGCTCACAGATTTACCAATCTTAACGATTACTCTGTGTGTGTGTGTGTGTGTGTGTGTGTGTGTGTGTGTGTAAAATCTGAACACTTGGTGTACAGAAATGGCTTTTCATCATAATTAAAATGTAAAATAATTTTCGCTAGTAAGGATTAGCCAGAAAACCTTGAAATGAACTCCGTTGGCTTCTCTTTTAATCAGAATGTCAGCCTGGTCAAATGTACCAAATAACACGAAGTAGCAAACAGAGCAAAGTGGTTTCTTGACCCTAAAGAAGCTGTTGGTGTGGATGATCGCCTGACTCCCCGCACTTTTGTGACCTTGGGTCGGTTACTCCTGCAGGAAGCCCGGGGCCCGTGGGCTCTGAGGGGGCCAGGTCTACACGGCCCGGCTCTTGGGGCCGGGACTGGGTTCTGGTTGACGGGGTGCCTCTCAAGTGCTCTCTGAATCTCAGGGGGGCAGTCTCTGTCAGTTTGCTTTTCTCCCTGGGCAGGACTGGTTTTCGGGACCCACAGAGACTTTTTCTTCATGTGCAGGAGAAGTAATTTGTCTCCCAGATTTTGATTATGTCACACTTATTCCTTTTCTAATTATCCCTTATTTGTTCAATATAAGATAATAAATTCTGACAAACAATCAGCGAATGGGTACCAAGCGATGTGCTTCATTTTAATTGGCTTGCTTTTTTTTTTTCCTTCTCTGCTAAATTATAGCCCATCAGCATGAGGTTCCCTGTGGTGAACAGCTAATAATATGCCCAGGTGCAGCCAATTTTACTTCCTAAATAAGAAATAATAGCTACGGATCCCCCAAATGTGAAGTGGAAAAGTGGGCCTTAATATCGCTTCTCAGCAGTATGCTTGCTGGGGCAAATTTTACATCCTGATCTCTATTCTAACAATGTGGCCTTCGGTGAGGCACAGATGGCTTTCTTAGAGACGTCCGAGAAATCTCTTGTTTACAGTAGGTGGCCTTAGATTTCACAGTAAAAAAAGCTTCTTTAAGACTCGAGAATATAAAACTACTCGAGATAAATACAAATGAAAAGATCCCCGTTAAATGACCCACTTCAACAAAATTTCACCCCATTTATTTCCCAGAACGGTGCTAGGAGGTGGGGTTGGATTCGTGCGACGACCCCAGGCAGATCTATCCAGTTGCTGGGGACTCTTTCCTCTTGTCACTTGACCACTAGTAATACTTGTTCCAACTTAGGGACACTGTCATGGGTTTTAATTAGCTACAATGGGGTGAAGGTAGATGGTTGTAATTTTTTTCCAATTAACTTCGTTATTTCTTACGCTGCCTGACTCAAAGAGGTACGGTTTCCGGCAAGTCCAAGCATTCTCTTTCCGAGGATAGGTTGACCGGCATTTTCTCTAGGCAATATGGATGTTCTTTTCATGGCCAGGTGGCTACAGACACTCTTGAGACCCCTCCTCCCCCTGAAACATAGGGGAAAGGTAGCAAAGGAGAAAGAATTAAAGATCCTTACCTTAGTTCTCTGATGCCGTAAGTACCATTATGGATGTGAAAGCTAAAATGAAAAGAATAACATAGGTTGCTGACCCCTTCCCTCCTTACCTCCTGCAGATTTCTGGCTCAGACACTATTTTCCACATGCCCTTGTTCCCTTGTCGGCCACCTCTGCACCACAGCCAAAGGGATTATCAGAAACCATCCAAGTTATCCATGGCTATAAAACAAACATTTCCAAACTTGGTGGCTTAAAAGAACTACCCTTTACTTGGCTCGTGGGCAGGAGATTTGGGCAGAGCTCAGCAGAGAAGCTCACCTGTCCTCTGAGATGCGTGGACCTCAGCTGTGATGGCATGAATAACCAGCAGGATAGAAATCTGCTCTCTCCTTGGGGAAAGGCTGATTTGGAGACTAGTGGAGACTGTTCTCATTCACAGGATGACCTTTCTCTTTAGCTCATCGCCTTGGGCTCTCTCCCCTTGGTATCGCTCTTGATTTGGCTCTCTTGCAGCAGTTGGACTTCTTACATGGTGGTTCAGGGCTCCCAGAGAGAGTGTGTCCAGTGATTAGGGCAGAGCTACAAGGCCTTTTATGACCTGGCCTTACAAATCCCAGAACTTGACATCCACCAAATTCTCTTAGAATCGTTAAGGTCAACTTGGATTCAAAGAGAGGAATTAGACTCCCACTCTCAATGAGAAGTGTAGCCAAGAATCTCCATCTATCTCTCTAATTCCTCATAAAAACACAGTGGATATTTTCTTTGGGGGGGCTTAGAATACATTTTTATTAGATTACAGTATTTGTAGTTTTCACCACCCTCCTATTACCAGGAAACCAAATAGGATTAGACAGGTTGACCCCCCCCCCCCGACCTTCCAGCCCCTTTGATATTTTCACTCTCTAGCTTAAAACCCTCCAAGGCTTCCCAGTGCTTTTAAGATAAAATCCAATACTGATTCAGAGCCCCCTACGTGTTTCTGTCAACCTGGCTCAACTAACATGGCTCTCCCAGGGTCTGTGGTCTGTATGTTAATATCCCAACTTTCCTCCCCTTTCTTGAACCAACCATCACAGTGGTGGTCCCCACCTCATGTTCTTCTCTTGATACGTCGTCTGTATGTTGCCTGGCTAAAGCCAAAGTATCTTCCAGTATCCATTTAAATGTCACTTATTGGGGAAGCCATTATTTACCTCTGGATGCAGTCAGGTGTCCTTTCTTAGCACTCAGTGTTAAATGTTAGTTATGTAATCCAATGCTTGCATACCTCACTGGAATGAAAGTCTCATTAAGGTAGGGTTTTGTAAAACAAACAAACAAACAAAAAAATACTGTCCGGTACCGTTTGTATAGCACCTAACCCAGTACCTAGTATACAGTAGGCATCTAACAAATATTTATTAAATGAGTTAATATCCTATTGGCCTAAATCCAGAAGCAGTGCTTACCTGTACATCTCAAATCCTACCAAGTCCGCGCAACAGTGGTCTCCCAAGATACTTGTGGCTCTGCACCATCCAGTAGGGCAGCCACGGCCACATGTGATGCCACACCGAACCCTGGACATGTGGCTGGTCTGAACTGAGAGTGCCCCAAGAGTGACCTACGTACCGCATTCCAAGGATGTAGTGCAACAAAAAAGAATGTAAATGTCCTCATTCATAATATTTTATGCAGATTATCTGTTGAAATGATAATAGTTTTGCTCTACCGTGCTAATGAAGTATATTAGCAAAATTAATTTCACCTGCTACTTTTTACATTTTTAATGTGACTTAATCTTAAGATCTCGAATCGCATACATGGCTTTCATTTGGGGATCGTGTTATACTTCTATCGAACAATGCTCCCCTAGACAGAGGGCTCGATGGTGAAATCTGCTTGGAGAAATGCCACCGAATTCTCCCCGTTTAGAAGATTTAGAATGAATGCACCAAAGGTGCCGAGGAGTCTTGCAATGGCACACCTGTTTCCTTTAAGCCAGTGTTTTTGGAAGTGATTTGACCACGCATGGGATCTATTTTAGCACCCTAGGTATTCATCTTCCATGAAGCACCCTTAGGGAAACATAGCTAGGTACCTGTCCCCAGAATGCCTGATCCTGAAGTCATGGAGTGTGACTTTCTTAAAATCTGGAATCACCTACACGGCTTTCGTTGTTGGTAGGAGGTGGAGTGGGAGACATTGAAGAGAAAGCCAGATTTAGGGACCCTGCCAGAATTGCAGAACATGTCGTAAAGCCACGTAAGACCTGCGTGTCCCCTGGGCGGTGGAAGTCGTGTCCATTCAGGTAGACAGAGCCTCCCCAGCCCCGGAGGTAGGAACAGCCCGCTCTGGGATCTTCACAGAGGTCTGGGCTGTTTTTGGATTTGCCTTATTCAACTAGTTTGTTTCAGTTTGCTCAAGAGGTGAACCCAAGGTGTGGTGTACAACTTGGCCAGATACGGTGTGTGTGCGGAGGCGTGCCCAAGGGACGGGGCGTAGGGGGAGTAAACGTGTCACAGTCACAGTGCCGTATCATCCTGCGGTTGCCTTGAATTGGCTGCCAGAAATGTGGGCATTTTATTCTTGCCACCATCACCGATGGATGTTTTCCTCCCCGGCCGTTCCACATTTTGGTCTTGAGGGGAGAGACGAGAGATGGAAATGTGCCATGTATCAACACGGAATCCTCCAGATTGCCTCTTGGACTCTGCCGCAGGCCTCGTTTCTGTTTTAATGGTGTTTAGTCCTCGCGACATTGTGTTCTGCAGCTCTCTGAAACTGGGAAATCATCCTTCTCCCCGTAAGGAAGAACTATGGCATCTTACGAATTAATCTCCAGAGGACTGGGACGCTCTTTGATGGACTGTTACTGGAGCACGGATGTAAGAAGTACTAAGAGCTCTAACCAGAGCTTGACAAGGTCTTGACAGGCTTACCACCTTGCTCTCGTCCTGGCGCTAGCCTTTCCCAGGAAGGCCAGCCTGCCCTTTGTCAGAGCCAATACTGGGCTCTCATTGCCACCTAATTCCAATAAAGTGTTTCCAGTTTAGAGCTTTCCTCCTCAATCAGCGTCTCCAATGCTATTTTCATCCCGATCCCCCACATTTTTCTCTTTCTCTTGGAGATTTGGCTCCCCTCCCCACTGTGTGATTAGAAGGAACATTGCACTGTGTTATTCTACACAGAGCAGAGCGGCAAAGCATTTCCTGTAAGCATAAATCTTAATTGCTATCCTTGCTCTAAATCATAAATAACCCTAGCCCAAGTATCATCCCGCACAAGAAGGAAGAAAGCCAGGCAGAACATAATAAAAAGGTATTAATTGATAACTAACCAGGTGCTCTGTCTCGCTTCAGTATAAATTTTATGACAACAGTATTGTATAATTACTTCTTCTGGCGTTGAAAATTCCATATGATGTGCATACTTTAACTCTTTCTAGACCCAGCTGGAAAGAAAGCACTGATTTGGAAATCCGAAGCAATTCAGCATATTCAAGATATTTGACACAGAAAGAACATGAGAATTGCACCGGGAATGGACCCATAACCTTGATTTAAGGAAGGAGGGAAGAAATGGTGGCCTGGTACCCTTATAACCAAAATTGTGGCATCCTTTGAGAAAATTTCAAATTTAAATTCTTTATATATGAAGTTGTTATTTAAGCTTGCCAACAATTAAAATAGACCAGTCCTTCCCAAATTATGCTCCATTAAATGCTTCTTTGGGGGAGAGTTTATAATTTGTTCATTTGCCTACAGGCTTTGATGGCCAGCAAATTTGACAAATGCTTTCACAGCAGAGAGATGTTATTGAGGGTGCAACATATCAAGCATAGTAAAAAGGCTGAGAGATTTTATAGTAAAAATACCTGTTTAAATTTATCTAACCTGCATTTCCACAACCTGTTGGGGGCACAAAACAATTTATTTTGAGCCACCTCCCTTATTTTTCTTTAGAATACCAATTTAGGAAATGTTGAAATATACAGTGATGGCGGTGTGTGTGTGATGGGCTGGTTTCTTTTTCATTACTCTGCCCAGTAGACCCAGCCTCCGTCCCCAGTTTTATTGAACACATTGGCTCACAACATTTTATTGTTCTTTCCAGCTTAAAATATGTTTTTGAAATATCCAGTCCTAATACCTAAATCCATTAAAAAAATACCCCAATGGCAGTCCAAGATTATAGCAATGAAATATAATGTGATGTCAGCAGGTTTTTAGGATAATTCTTTTTTTCTGCTGTTGACATGAAAATCTTTCCAGTGAGTTCATTATGATTGTGTATATTTGATAATCAATCTCTTTCTACCAGTCGTAGCGCCTTTCAGAGTCGATACTCTTTTGAAAAACTCCCAGTCAGGAGCTCTAGATAGAAGGTAACAAGAAACTGGAGGCTGGCCTCTCTGTAAGTCCCCCATTGAAAGCTTTGCTCTCCTCCCTGTCCCTCTGTCGTCCGCCGTCAGCCTCCATGGAGTCACCTTGGTCCTACCCCTTTGTGCCAACTTCCTGCTCCATCTGGGATAGCGCACAGTGGGTGGGAACATACCAACCATTCTCTTGCTCTCATTTTGCCCCTGAAGTCCCTAGAAAGATGAATGCTTTTGAGCAGCTCAGAATTAAGCAGGACTGTGTTACACAGGAAAGTAGGATATGAATAACTTGAAGCACATTTTTTTGAGTAAGATGTTCTTTGCAGACTTCCTGTAACTGATTGGCATCATTTATCTTGCTGTGATTTCACAGCACACACATAATTGTGACTGTTGTTCTTTGCTGATTTAAGTGAAACATAATTGTCCTCTTTGAAAAAAATGAAAAAAAAAATGACGAAGTTGGTTAATTTAAAAAGCTACCTGGGTTTGTAAGCATGGAGATTATTGATATTGTGAGAAGGAAGTGACACCATGGCCAGACCAAATACAGAGCAGGGGACGCTGATCCTGTGGAGGCTAAAGGTACATTTGATGGGGGATATGAACAGACCCAGAAGTAGTTACTTTGCAGCTACAGCACATATCCCACCTGGCCATCTCAAGGCTGTGTGACCTTGGGAAAGTCCTTAGCTCCTAGGCTCCGCGTCGAGAAAACTTGGAGTTGTCCTAGACTGGAGGACAAATTCAGCCAAGGGCCAAGTTCAGCCAGCTTTAATATTTGCATTTGGTCTATCATACAGTTGGCCTTTATGATATTGAATGTTTATTTTGAGTAATTGGCAACATTTAACATGGAAAAGGTGTGCTATGAAATCTAGATTTCTGGCTCCTCTTGAAAAACTGTAACTCTGGCGATGGAGACTCGTACTCCCATGGGGTTGCAGCTGGCTCCTCTGCTTTCCAGTTCATCACTGTCCCCACCAACCCCAGTGTCCCTGGCATTGAGGCAAACCACAAGTCACCAATCATATTCGCCATGTGTGCTGTTTGCTTATAGTAATTTAGAATTACTGAATGATCGGTGGGACCCACATTTCTATCCAAAGTAAAATATTTTCTCAAGAAAAATGAGATATGCCCTATTTCTTTGTATTAGTAAACAGTGTGTATTTAATATAAAAGCCAAGTGCATTTTATTTTTTATTGACACGCATCCAACTTTGCTCATGTTGGCTGCTATCTTGTCCTTTGTAGCATTTCAGTTCGTGGCCTGGTTTGGGGCTGGTAAACACATCTGCCTATTTTTTTTGGAAACAAAGTTTTATCGGGACGTGACGTACCTATTCATTTGCATGCTGTCTGTGATTGCATTCACATTCCAGCTGCAGACCTGAGTCGCCACAATAAAGACTATCTATTTGACAAAGCCAAAAACATTTATTATTTGACCATTTATACAAAAAGCTTGATGACTTTTTTTTTTGAAACTTCAGCTCTGACATATATAGAACCTGGAAGTCATTCAACTTCTTATAACAAGAAAGAAAAAAAGAGAGAGAGAGAATGTGTGTAAAAGAAAGGAGAATAAAAATCATACTCGCATCTTATTACAAAGTAAGAAGAGCAGAAATGATAAAAAAAAAAACAAAACACAATTCAACAACCAAAGACCGATGGCTTTTCTTAGATCCATCAGAGAATTGAAGTCATGGGGCCAACTGCCACTCTGAAATATTGAAGCGATAGGTTGAAACAGAGAATGACAGCTAAGGTCAGTTTACTGGGAGAAGAATTGGTCAGAACATTTCAATGGTAAGTTTGACAAATTGCAGGGGTGGATGGCTGGCTATCCACCATGGATAGCATGGATGGCTAAAGAGGTAACATTTTCTGGACGCTCCCATATACTTTCTTCAGTTTTACCTCCAGGAGCCTCTTTAAGTTCTCACCTGGAGATCGGAGAAAATCCCCTTTGTGTTTTGTGCACAGGGAGTGGAAAAGCATCATTTGAAATAAGCCTAGTGCCTTCTCCATAACAAAGCCTTGTCTTCCCAGGGAAGTTACTTTACCAGAGCCTTATCTAACCTGGGAAAGACCACTTAGCCAACAGCGGACCCCTCTAGGTTCCTTCTGGTCTTGCCGAGAAAGGGAGAAAAAAGAGATTCAACAAACAAACGACAACAACAACGAAAACAACATTTGAAAGTTACAACCCGAGGACTCGGGGATACTAAAAACTGAGATTCAGTTGTAAGATTATAGAAAGCTCCCCCTTCTCAGCCCCTTCCCATCACATCAACAGGGCTCCAAAGTAAAAGCAGTGTATTACCACTGAGAGAGCTACAAGACAAACTCCAAGGAGTTCTACAGAAACACAGAAAACAGAAGAGAAATAAAATACAATAAAAATACAATAAAAATAAAAATAAAGTAAAGTAAAATAAAATAAAATAAAAATGAAATGAAATGAAATGAAATGAAATGAAATGAAATAAAAAAAATAGAAACCCAGAGCAAGCTGAAGTCTCTGGCCCCTATAGCCACAACAGTATTAAGTATAGGCAAGCTGCTTCTCAGACTTGACATAAAATATCACACTAAAAGCCTAATTATCACAGTTCCTATTACTCAATATACCATGTCTGTCGGTTAAGAAAAATTTATGAGGAATGCGGTACAAGTAAAGACACACGTGAAGGGACAAAGCAAGACTTAGGACCAGACTCAGGTATGACACAAATGTTAGATTTATCAGACTTGGAATTTAAAATAACTTTGGTTAATATGCTAAGGGATCTAATGGAAAAAGTAGGTAAATGCAAGAGCATATGGGTGATACACACAGAGTTGAAAACTCCAGGGGCGCCTGGGGGGGCTCCTTCGGTTAAGCGGCCGACTTCGGCTCAGGTCATGATCTCACGGTTCGTGAGTTCGAGCCGCACGTCGGGCTCTGTGCTGACGGCTCGGAGCCTGGAGCCTGCTTTGGATTCTGTGTCTCCCCGTCTCTCGGCCCCTCCTCCGCTCATGCTCTGTCTCTCTCTGTCTCTCAATAATAAATAGATGTTAAAAAAAATTAAGAAAAGAAAACTTTGAGAAAGAGGTGAAAGAAATGCTACAATAGAAAACAATACAACAACAATGAAGAATGCCTTTGATAGGCTCATTGCTAGAATAGGCACAAGCAAGAATGAACAGTGAGCCTGAAGATACGTCAATAGAGACATCAAACTGAAATGTAAAGAGGAAAAAAATGAAAAAGCAGAATATTCAAGAATTGTGGGAAAATTACAAAAGATAACATATGCAAAATGTGAAAGCTAGAGGAGAAGAAAGAAAAAGGTACAGAAGGAATATTTCAAGAAACGATAACTGGGAATTATCCAAAACTGATGGACACCAAATCACAGATCCAAGAGGCTCAGAGAATACCAAACAGGATAATCATTCCCAAATTTGACACCCAAGCATATTCTATCCAAACATCAGAAAACCAAAGAAAAAGAGAAAATATTAAAAGAAGTTGGTGGCGGGGCAGCTGGGTGGCTCAGTCGGTTAAGCGGCCGACTTCAGCTCAGGTCATGATCTCACAGTCCGTGAGTTCGAGCCCCGCGTCGGGCTCTGTGCTGACAGCTCAGAGCCTGGAGCCTGTTTCAGATTCTGTGTTTCCCTCTCTCTCTGCCCCTTCCCTGTTCAAGCTCTGTCTCTCTCTGTCTCAAAAATAAATAAATGTTAAAAAAAATTAAAAAAAAAAAAAAAGAAGTTGGTGGCAGGGGACCTTACCTGTAAAGGAACTGGGTAATAATTATATTGGACTTTTTGCCACAAACAATGTAAGCAAGAGAGTGGAGTGAAATATGTAATGTATTGAAAGAAAAACAGAAAAACAAAAGCTATGGACACACAATTCTATATCCCACATAATTATTCTTCAAGAGTGAAGGAGAAGTCTTTTTTTTTTTAACGTCTTCTTTATTTTTGAGACAGGGAGAGACAAAGCATGAACTGGGGAGGGTCAGAGAGAGGGAGACACAGAATCTGAAACAGGCTCCAGGCTCTGAGCTGTCAGCACAGAGCCCGACGCGAGGCTCGAACTCACGGACCGCGAGATCATGACCTGAGCTGAAGTCAGCCGCTTAACCAACTGAGCCACCCCAGGTGCCCCAAGGAGAAGTATTTTCTTAGACACGTAAAAACTGAAGAAATTTGTCAACAGTGACTTGCCTTGTAAGACATGTTAAAAGTTCTACAGAGAGAAGGAAAATAACATAAAGTCAGAAACCAGACCTGCGTACAGAAAGAAGGTATATCATAGAAGGAATAAATATTAGAAAAATAACATTTGGAAGGCAAAACAGACAAATCCACTATTATAGAGACTGTAATACCTCTCTGTCAGGAATTGACAGCAGGCAGAAAATGAGTAAGGATATAGATGACCTGAACATCGCCATCAAACAAGCAAATCTAATTGACATTTATAAAATACTTCATTAACAGCAGAATACACATTCTTTTCAAATGGAATGTTCACCCAGATCACATTCTGGGCCATAAAACACACTCCACCAAAATTAAAATCATAGAAACCACACAGAACATGGTCTCACACCACAACAGAATTAAATCACAGTGGAATTAAATTTGATTCAATTAAAGATAGTTAGAAAGTCTCTAAATATTTGGGGAATAAAAACACACTTCTAAATAACACATGAATCAAAGAAAGTCTCAAGGGAAATTTAAAAACATTTTGAACTAAATGAAAACACAACTTATAAAAATGTGTAAAATACAATGAGAGAGTATTACCTCATCAGAAACTTAACAGTATTTAATGTGTATGTCAGAAAAAGAGGACTGTCTGAAATCCATCATATAAGCTTCCAACTTTGGAAACTAGAGAAGGAAGTAAAATATAAACCTAAAACAAGCAGAAGAAAAAAATCGTAAGAATCAGAGCAGAAATCAATTAATTGAAAATGGGAAGCCAATAGGAAAAAGAAACAAAAGTAAAATCTTTGAAATATCAATAAAATTGGTAAACCTCCAGCTAAGTTACCAAGAAAAAAAAGTGACAACTAATATCAGAAATGAAAGAGGGGTCATCGCTAATGATTCCATGACCGTTAAAATGATAATAAAAGAGTATTATAAAAGACCCTATGCCCACAAATTTGATAAATGAAAAAAACTAATTTCCTGGAGGACACAAACTATGAAAATTCATGCAAGGAGAAATAGATGATCTTAATGAGGCTATATATATTTTTAAAAATTGAGTTGGAGTTAGTAACCTTCCAAAAAAGGCAACAGCAGGCCAAAATGGTTTCACAGGTGCATTCTACCAACCAGTTAAGGAAGAAATTACATAAATTCTTTACAACCTCTTCCTAAGACTAAAAGCAGAGGAAATATTTCATAATTCCTTCTAGGAGACCAATATTACTCTAATACCAAAACCAAATAAAAACGTCACAAGAAAAGAAAGCTGCAGACAAGCGTCTCCCATGAACATGGATACAAAAGTTTTCAATGAAGTATTAGCAGATCCAATCCAACCATGTATAAAAAGGATTATAGTCCACAACCAAGCTGACTTATTCCAGGTATGGAAGGCTGGTTCCACATTTGAAAATCAATTAATATAATCCATGATGATTAATAATCTAAAGAAAGAAGTCAACTGATCATAACTGATCATAATAGATGCAGAAAAAAAAACATTTGATAAAACCAACATTTATCTATGATTGAAAACTTTCAGCAAATTAGGAATACAGTGGAACTTTCTCATCCTTTTTTCATAGCCACAAAAAATATACAACAAACATTATACTTAATGGTGAGAAAGTACTTTCCCTCTCAGACTGGGAACAAGACAAGGATGTCCCCTCTCACTGATCCTATTCACGATCATACTGGAAATACTGGCAAATTCAGTAAGGCAAGAAAAGGAGATAAAAGGTATATAAATTAGGAGGGAAGAAATAACACTGTCTTTGTTCACAGATGACATGATTGTCTATTTAGAAAATTCAAAAAAAATCAACAATAAAACTCCTGAAAGTAATGAGCAGTTATGGCAAGATTTCAGGGTACAAGATTAATATACAAAGTCAATTACCTTCCTGTATACCAGCAATAGGCAATTGAAAATAAAAACACAGTATCATTTATGTTAGCGTGAGCAAACAAAAAAAATTAAAAAAAAAGCTTAGGTATTAATCTAACAGGATGTATACAGGATCTATATAAAGAAAACTATAAAACTCTAATGAAAGAAATACAAGATCTACATAAATGGAAAGATATCCCAGGTTCGTGAATGGGAAGATTCAATATTGCAAAGATGTCATTTTTTCCCCCCAACTTGGGTCTATAGATTCCATGGAATCCCAGTAAAAATCTCAGTCAATTTTTGCGTATCAGCTAATTGATTCTAAAGCTTATTTGGAAAGTCAAAAGACTCAGAAGAGTCAATACAATAGTGCAGAAGAACAAAGAGTACTACCACTACTTGACTTTAAGACTTCCAATGATTATGACGGTGTGATTTTTGACAAAGGGATGTCAAATACATTAATGGAACAGAATGAGCCGAGAAGTAGATCCACACAAATATATTCAAGTCAGTGTTGACAAATGAGCAAAGGTAATTCAATGGGAAAAAAGATAGTCTTTTCAACAGATAGTGCTGAACACAATTGGATATTCATATGCAAAATGAATAAACAAACAAAAAACAAAACCAAAAACCCCCTGAAAAACTAGACACAAACTTTAACAATAAGAGTACAGAATTTACTTGCACGAAAATTAACTCAAAGTGGATTGTAGATTTTTAATATAAAATGCAAAACTATGCAATCCTTAGAACACAGAAGAAAATCTAAGGGACCCTTGAATTTGGTTATGACTTTTTAGCTTCTGTGTAAGCACAGAAGCACAATCCATGAGAAAAAAATGATGTAAGATTTTATTAAAATTAAAAAATCCTACTCTGGGGGCACCTGGGTGGCTCAGTTGGTTAAGCATCTGACTCCCCAGGTCATGATCTCATGGTTCCTGAGTTCGGGCCCCATGTCAGGCTCTGTGCTGATAGCTCAGAGCCTGGAGCCTGCTTCAGATTCTGTGTCTCCCTCTATCTCTGCCCCTCCCCCACTTGCACAACTCTCTCTCTCTCTCTCTCTCTCTCTCTCTCTCTCTCTCTCTCTCTCAAAAATAAACATTAAAAAAAATCCTACTCTGTGAAAGACGCTGTTAAGAGCATCAAATGATAAGCCACAGACTGGGGGAAAATCTTTGCAAAACATATGTTTGAAAAAGACTTGTGTCTAAAATATACAAAGAACCTTTAAAAATCAGCAATAAGAGGGGCGCCTGGGTGGCTCAGTCGGTTAAGCGGCCGACTTTGGCTCGGGTCATGATCTCGCGGTCCGTGAGTTCGAGCCCTGCATCGGGCTCTGTGCTGACAGCTCAGAGCCTGGAGCCTGTTTTGGATTCTGTGTCCCCCTCCCTCTGACCCTCCCCCATTCATGCTCTGTCTCTCTCTGTCTCAAAAATAAATAAATGTTAAAAAAAAAAAATTAAAAAAAAATCAGCAATAAGAAAAACAATCCACTTTTAAAAAGGACAAAAGTGTTATGAACAGTCACTTCACCAAAGGAAATATACATAGATAGTAAATAAGCATATGAAAAGATACTCATCATCATACATCACTGGGGAATTGCAAATTAAAACAACAGTAAGATACCAGTACGTATCTATTAAAATGGCTAGAATCCAAAAACCTAACAACACCAAATGCTGACGAGGAGATGGAGAAACAGAAAATACTGGTAGGACTACAAAATGATAGAGCTACATTCAAAGATAGGCTCTCAGTTTCTTTCAAACTGCATGAAGTGTTACCATACAATCCATTAATCACGTTCTCAGGTATTTACTCAATGGGTTGAAAACTTAAGTCCAAACAAAAGCCTGCAAAAAATGTTTATAGAAACTTCATAATTGCCTCAAACTGGAAGCCACCAAAATGTCCTTCAAAATTGAATGAATAAGCATACTGTGGGGCATCTGGACAGTGGAATATTATATAGTGATGAAGAGAAATGAGCTATCAAAGTATGAAAAGACATGGTCAAACCTTAGATGTATATTGTTAAATGACAACAGCCAGTCTGAAAAAGTTACATACTGTATGATTCCAATGATGTGACATTCTAGAAAAGTCAAAACTGTAGAGACCGTAAAAGGACCAAGGGTTTGGGGTTACGGGCAAGAGAAAGAAAAGTAGGTGAACTATGGAGGATTTTTAGGACGGCGACACTATTCTGTATGATACCGTAATGGTGAATATGTGACGTTATGCATTTGTAAAAACCCATCGAATATATAAGACAGAGTGTTGCTTAATATAAACTATGGTTTTAGTTAATAAAAATCAATAGAGCTTCTTCAGTTGAATCAAACACACTGATACAAGATTCTCATAAGAGGGGAAACTAGGGGGTTGGGGTGGAGAGAGAGGTATATGGAAACTCTGTACTATCTGCTCAGGTTTTTCTATACATTTACGACTGTTCTAAAAAAAAAATGTAGTCTACTAATTTTCAAAAGAAAAGTGAAAAAAAAAAGTTGGCCATTCTTGATCTGGAGCCATGAACCTTTCTGTCCAAAAACTCTGTGGGATGCATGGTATCCCATTTCTGTAATCACTCCAACAGAGGAGATCTTTCATTTGTTTGAAGAGGACATTTTTCCAAGAAATCAACCTTCAGTGTAAAACATGCAAGGTCATCTTACATTGGGAAAGTAGGTTATTTTGATTTGCCCTATATGCTGTTTACACTTGAGACATAATGGTGATGTCTTATCAGGCAGAAGCTCATTTAAGCCAGCAACAGCCAAATTAGCTTAGACGGGAGACTAAAAATACATTCTGTACGTTATGAGTGCTTACGGTGTATTAAAGGAGCACTGTGTTATTTTAGTTATGTGATTGTGGATTCTTAAAATATGTTAAATATTGAAATTGGCAAAAACATGAAAAAAAAACCACACACTCCCACAGAACCTTAATTACAAAGAAAACTATAAGGTGTTTTAAGTGTGGGGGAAAATGCAAAAGGCAATGCTATTTATTCTGTTTTTAATATAGCCTTACATTGACTCACCTGTTATCTTGTGATAGATTCTAGAACATGGAGCAAAATGAACACATGTATATATTTATATTTATATACATGTACGTGTATAGTTTCACATATTTATATTCATTTGATATATTCAAGAAACGAGGCACCTGTGGGCTATTTCATTTTTCCTCCAGAGTGATTTTCAGCTATGAAACTGTCATGTGAGCCAAGCCTTAAATCACAGAAGAAAGCATTATATTTCCCTTAAAGATAGCGTGAATAGAGTTCAGCCACTTAATGTGCACATTTAGTATAACCCAGATTGTTTCGGAGGGCTGATATTCAAGAATATTTTCTTGCTGAGAGGCAACTGGGTGGCTCAGTCCGTTAAGCATCCGACTCTTGGTTTCGGCTTAGGTCATGATCTCACAGTTTCGTGAGTTCGAGCCCCATGTCGGGCTCTGTGCTGACAGCACGGAGACTGCTTGGGATTCTCTCTCTCTCTCCTTCTCTCTTTCTTTCTGCCCCTCCACTGCTCATATCTCTGCCTCTCCCAATATAAATAAACTTAAAAAAAGAATATTTTCTTGCTTCAAGGAATTACCACAATAATGTATTCTGTTTTCTTTTCTTGTTTTTTTTTCCCCTAAGATACCTACCTGTCAAGCACACAGCATGTTTGTTCTTCCCACCTCTCCAGTAAAGACTCTTTGTTTCCTTGTATTGTAGAACTTTGAAGAGCAAAGAGGTTTCTTGTTTTTGATAAATTGATAATGGAAAATTGAGTCAGCTGTTGGACAAGGAATGGGCATTGAGAGCTTCTGATTCGCCAGCTCCTACCCTTCAGTGAATATCAGAATATTAACTCTACTATGCTTTGAAAACAGTAGTTCCTTAAAAGCTTATCATTCGGGGAGCAATTTTGTATTTGAAAGTATCCGACAGTTCGATATTGCAACTAATCCTGTGGATATAAAGTTATTTTGGTGATTTTTCTAAAACACCCATTTTTATAAGTAGTAGTTATGCATTCTTTTTTTAAAATGTTTATTCATTTTATAGAGAGAGCACAAGCAGGGAGGGGCAGAGAGAGAGGGAGACACAGAATCCAAAGCAGGCTCCAGGCTCCGAGCTGTCAGCACCGAGCCCGACGTGGGGCTCGAGCTCAGGAACGGTGAGCTCATGACCTGAGCTGAAGTCGAACAGCTTGACGGACTGAGCCACCCAGGCATCCCAGTAGCTATGCATTGTCATAGAACAAGTGAGCCAGCTGTAGTCATATGGCAATAGTAGGGGGTGTCTTGCTCTACACTCCTGTGCCGTGTTAAGGCTTCTGCTAGTGCTTGAGCTCAGCAAACCAATGCAGGAAAAATGGGTTTCTCAGAGTGCCCTGCCTTGTTAGTCTTTGTCGAAAGTAAAACCGGAGGCCAGCTGGGACATAAGAATAAGGCCAGATGCACACACACTCAGAACAAAGAGGCCACAGTTTGCTGCAGCCTGTATCCCATTAGCAATTGGGATATAAAGGGGGACATTAGATGCTAGGACACCTGGTCTCATAAATTTTACTTTGCTGAAAGAATTTATCATTAGCAATGTTTGTGTCCTAGGACCATTATAGATGTGGATCTCCTTCCTCCCTCCCTCCCTGCCTGCCTCTCTCCCTCCCTCCTTCCCTCCCTTCCTTCCTTCCTCCCTCCCTCCCTCCCTGCCTCTCTCCCTCCCTCCTTCCCTCCCTTCCTTCCTTCCTTCCTTCCTCCCTCCCTCCCTCCCTGCCTCTCTCCCTCCCTCCTTCCCTCCCTTCCTTCCTTCCTTCCTTCCTTCCTTCCTCCCTCCCTCCCTCCCTCCCTCCCTCCCTTCCTCCCTCCCTCCCTCCCTCCCTCCCTCCCTGCCTCTCTCCCTCCCTCCTTCCCTCCCTTCCTTCCTTCCTCCCTCCCTCCCTGCCTCTCTCCCTCCCTCCTTCCCTTCCTTCCTTCCTTCCTTCCTTCCTTCCTTCCTCCCTCCCTCCCTCCCTCCCTCCCTCCCTCCCTGCCTCTCTCCCTCCCTCCTTCCCTCCCTCCCTTCCTTCCTTCCCTCCCTCCCTCCCTCCCTCCCTCCCTTCCTCCTCCCTCCTTCCCTCCCTCCCTCCTTCCCTCCCTCCCTCTCTTCCCTCTTTTTAAAAATGTTGCATTGTCAGACATTCCTTTCAGTATAACATTAAACAGAATTTGGATCTGGTCCAAATTCTTACAAACTGGGACCGTAATGTGGTTGCCTTTAGCCTTTTCTTTCCTGTTGATAAGCATTCCTTCCGTAAATCGAGTTGGCAGAAGCAATGAATTAAACATTAGCTGATCTGATAAGCAAACCATTGAAAGCTTTCCCCTCAAAGAAAGGAGGCATTTCACTTAAGAAGTACCTGTAAAATTCACGGTCTGTATGGATTGAATAGAAGTGAACAAGTCAAATGTTACTTTTTTCTGGGGCACAAAGGTGTTCCGGCAAGCGTGTGCAGCTGTTCCAACGTAAACAAATCCATGCACACACAGGCGTGTGTTATCTGTGCAGTGTTGATCTCTTCAGCAACTCAGTCTGTTTTGAATAATCTTGTTCCCCATACATCCAAGTACCACGGTGCCGTTATTTCACAATCACATTCAGTTGAAGTCGGGGGTCTTTAACAGCAATTTCATGTATGTTCATCAACGTATTTGGGCTACCCCCCAAAAGAACGTTCATCCCAGATTCGGAGGGATAAAAAGAATAGCTCTGTTGGTTTATGGTAAAAAATCTATTACGAGGAAGAAGAAACTATGTGGGGGAGTTTCTGAAGAAGTTACGGACTTCTGGGTAGGAAGGGTGCGTTCGTATTCCCTAGCCCAGCAGAAGCCACTGGCCGTGAGCTGCCTGGTGGAGCTTGCAACGTGCCTTTGAGTGGAGATGGCTCCTTAAAACCTCAGTACGTTCCCTTCCCTGGAAAGTCCCTGATGCAGAGAAGGTAAACATGATTATCCGTTCATCCGTTGTGACATACCTACCATGGACCTCGTGTTGTTTCAGATGAAATTTTGAAAAGAGGCGACTTCTGGTACCTACAAGGTGGATGGGTGGATGGGAGAGATGATGGGGGGGCTGGTGAAGTCACCAGTGAGCACAGAGACACATCGTGGCACCAGGCAAGGCGTGACCGGTGCTCCCTGGGACCGGGGACACTCTAATGAGCTAGCATTACAAGATGCTAGCGAATGCGGGCTCCCTTGCCGAACCCGGCGTCATCAGACAGCGCACAGAAGTGGCACCAGGGGCCTGAAACGTTCTCCGGTGGTACCGTGAGCATATGTAGTGGCCTCCGGACTGCGGTTGCCTTGTTGGCGTCAGCCTCCGAACGACACCGCCGTCACGGTAATTTGTTCCTCCTCCGTGGTTTCCATTGCTGTACCCCGTTGAGACCTCCCGTCTCGGTACTGCAGATGGCCCGGTTATGTTGGAATGAGCATCATTCCTCTGGTCGTGACTCTGTGCTCTGTCGTCCCCTTGACATCATCATCTCCGGGACTGGCAGAGAAGCCGTCGTTTATTCATCCCCCACCCGATGCCAAATACGGTGTGACAGCCTCACAAATGCCATTTCAGTTCATAGTCCTAACGATCTTATGAGACCATCAGTAGCGTTTTTATTTTTCAGACGGTTAAAAGGGAGTTTCAGGGGAGCCCGGGTGGCTCAGTCAGTGAAGTGTCCGACTTTGGCTCAGGTCATAATCTCGCGGTTCGTGAGTTCAAGCCCCACATTGGGTTCTGGGCTGACAGCGTAGAGCCTGGAGCCTGCTTTGGATTCTGAGTCTCCCTTTTTCTCTGCCGCTCTCCCAGTAACGCATGCTTTCTCTCTCTCTCTCAAAAATAAATAAGCGTTAAAAAAAAAAAGTGAGTTCCAAAGAAGAAAGTGTCTTGCCCGGGGCATACTCTGCCTGCCTGTGTGAGTTGAGTCCAATCCCGGGCACCCACCTACTACAGTGGCTCACCGGCCTCTGCCCCCCTGTACAGCATGCACATGTCCTGGTCACCTTCCAGTGACTCGTGGCTCTGCAGACTCTCTGTCAACAACACATTTCCCAAACCCATTGCATAGTGCATATTGAGCCCAATCTCATATTGGGTCCTGTTGCCCTCGTTTACCTTTTAGCACCTAACCCCTTCCTGACCTTGTTCCGGTAATTTGGTACGGAGTGGGGCAGGGGCATCTTCCTGAAAACAAAACAAGAAATGATACCATACGGTTTAACCTGTGTTTGTACAGATTTAGGATTCCATTTTGGAATGTCAGATTCAGTGGAAAACACTTGCAGCTTAGCTACTGAATGTTAGTGGCCACCTAAGACCTACGTCTAGCTTATTCACTCTTGACCGTCGGAAATGGGTCACTCGGAAATTCAGCCTGCCCGCCGGATGCTCAGAGGTGCTCAGCTTGCTCAGATCTCTCCACCTCGGGACACGTGCAGTCTTGAGCCACGCCAACGAAGTTCACCCGTTAGAAGTTCACAGGGCACGGGGGACTGCCCGGCAGCCACGTGCCTGGTCTGCACCCCTTCCTCTCCATTCACGTTAAACACGTTAACAACTTGCAACTCTAACACCTTTGCTGTTCCCTCCCTCAGCTTCCCCACATTTTCCCTGGCCGTGCTTTGAGCTGACCGTGACTCTGGACCGTCATTTTCAGTTTTGGAGTGTCTGTGACTCCTCCCTTCACGGTTATGGGTTTGTTCCCTGGTGTTGCATGACAGCCCTGTGCAGCCCCGGAGAAGGGAAATCCCTGCTTTGTGTGGTCAGCCCGGACAGACCAGGGGTCTATGCCTGTCTCCACCTGCCACTACCTGGGGATCTTGATCCAAGCACAGTCCTCCACGTTGATCAGCTGGGGCTCTCCCGGAGGCTTAGCACTGAATGACGTGTTCAGATCATTTCATACGGTTTTGTAATAATGAAGCATCTCACGCGAAGGTGAAGATTGGAGGGCTGACAGGTGACATTGCCAGGTCGTGACTCAAGTCCAGGAGTTTAGACTTTATTCCATGGGTTAGTGATTCCTAATTTCTAATTACTAATTGCTATTAATAAGACTTAAAATAACCTGTAGCTCTTTAATGAAGTTCTAATCTAGAAAACATACGCTTTAATTCATAAGTAGTGTGGTTTAAGTTAGCTGAAAGATATCTCAGGCAGTTCTAAACTTCAGGTGGGGGCAGAAAATATTTTTGTTTGTGTCCTACTTTTGAACAATTCAACACCTGTTCTGGTTCTTCAACTATTTAAAATCGTCGAGTGTATTTTGTTTTGCACGTTTTCTTACCTTATTTCAGTTTAACCGCTGACAAATGATCTGCAGCTCAGTGACTCAGCAAATATTGAGTACCCGTGATGAGTTCCTGTGAACTCTCTTAAGGGCTGGGGACAGCAATGTGTTAGAATGATGTGTGTGCCCTCATGGGGCTTCTATTCTGTGAGAAAGGCGTTCATATGCAATCAGAGGGGATGCCCACATTGCACTGAAAGATGACCCAGGGTGTGGGGCTAGAGAGGACCTGGGGTGGGCTGATGGAAGGGGCTGTCAACGACAGGTCTTTAAGGGTTTCATCAGGACTTGAATGGAAAGGATCTTCCTTTCCAGCCTGGCAGAGGGAACAGCATCAGCAAACACACAGAGGCAGGAAGGGGCTAGGTGTCCTGGAGGACAGAGAGAATGTTTGTTTCAGAAAGACCAGCTGAGGAGAAGGATGGTTTAAGGTGACATGGGAAGGGCTTCAGGGAATCAAGCTGAGCCTTGTAGGTGAAGGGGGGCATTTACATTTTATTGTAATCGTGATAGGAAACCATTGCCCTTTTGTTTGTTGACAACTGGAGTCTCTTCAGCTTATTAAAAATTCTGAGAGGGGCGCCTGGGTGGCGCAGTCGGTTAAGCGTCCGACTTCAGCCAGGTCACGATCTCGCGGTCCGTGAGTTCGAGCCCCGCGTCAGGCTCTGGGCTGATGGCTCGGAGCCTGGAGCCTGTTTCCGATTCTGTGTCTCCCTCTCTCTCTCTCTGCCCCTCCCCCGTTCCTGCTCTGTCTCTCTCTGTCCCAAAAAAAAAAAATAAATAAAAATAAAAAAAATAAAAAAGTAAAAAAATTCTGAGATAACACCAGACCCTGCAACCCTGTGATATTTGATAGACATTCAGCTAACGGAGTTTCTTTGTCTGCCTATATAGATGGTGGATTCTAGACTGTTAAAATATCCTTCTCAGGGGGCGCCTGGGCGGTTCAGTCGGTAAAGCATCCGACTTCAGCTCAGGTCCTGATCTCACAGTTCATAAGTTCCAGCCCCGCGTTGGGCTCTGTGCTGACAGCTCAGAGCCTGGAGTCTGCTTTGGATTCTGTGTCTCCCTGTCTCTCTGCTCCTCCCCTGCTTGTGCTCCGTCTCTGTCTCTCCCTGTCTCTCAAAAATAAATAAATGTTGAAATGTCCTTATCAGTACCTTGACTTGGGGAAAAAAAACCACATCAGAATTCCCTGGGGAACAAGCATATTTTAAGGGTAATTCCTTGCCTGAAAAACATAATGTTAATGTATGTAACAGATTTTTTAAACAATTATATTTAGTGCTAAAACTGTAGTAGTGTATCTGTCATCTCCTTCCTGGATGGCGTAGATCTCCTTGAATGTGTCGTTTGTAGCGACTCTGAATGCCACGGAGCAGCTGGGCTGTGATGGAGAGTTCTGAGCGAGGTGGGAGGAAGTCCTGCCGCTTCATTGCTGTGTTTTTCTTGTCCAGATCATGTCATTTCTCTCGTATGGGATTCCTTGCTTGGTACCGAGGGGCCAATGTCTGCTTCATGGATTTAGCGCAGTCTGGTGCATAGGGAAACGAACGGTAAGCTGTTAACGGATGTAAAAATCCAAGGCATCTTCTCCAAATATCCTGGACCATTCATATCCTCAACACATACATGGCATGTGATTAAGGGATTGGGATGGAAATTATTAAATTAGAATTCAATATGGCCCTACTGTAGCTGTGAATGCCTCTGGGGAATAACTCTGGAGTTAAGCTGTGTCCACACTCTGTCAGCTGACCTGGTTCTTTCAGAACTCATCTGGAAGAGAATTCCTCCAGGACCCTTCACCTGGAGGGGGCGCTCCCAGTACGGCCCCCTACCCCTCTCATATGTTTATAGTACTGTCACGGTATATAAGTTAAGTATTTCCCAACTCCGATCACATTGAACGTATGGGCCCAGACAATAAGGGGGCTCTTAACACATGATATGATGTAAAAATAGTGTTGCATCTGGATGGCACATGGCTGTTCTGTTCTTCATGGACAATGGTAGTCATGACTTACTGCCTACTCAGTGGCACCAGAGAAACACTTTTTTACTACGGAGGATCCGTGATGTCTTTTCTGTCCCCCTTTCTCAGGTCCACCTGAGGGAAAGCTTTAAATGATTAAAGTTGGTACCGATGTTCCCCTCCACAGGGTTTTCTGCACATGAATCCAGTCAGCTAAAATCCTCTGTTAGCATCTGTCTTCTGTAATATTCTGTAGTTGTGTTTTCTTTTCCTGTGGAAATCGTTTGTGGAAATTAGGCTTTCAGCCTGGTTCCCTCCTGGGGTGGGAGGCATCCACGTTTCACAGATACTCTCCTTTCTTACCAAGGTGACATTTCAGCCAGTGAGAAAGCCTTTTCCTCTGTGGGGCAGGCGGACAATGAACCAGACATGATTGGGAAACCCGGGGACTTGAGTTCTGGCTCCCGCGTCCCAGGCCAGATGTGTCCAGCGCCGGCAGATGTGCAGTGGCTTTCCTCCTCTACGTGTGCAGTCACCTGAAACGAGAGCCACTGGGATGGAAGATGGCCATGCTCCCCCCCCCCCCCCCGCCCCCAAGATACCATAGTGCTGGTCAACACCTGGGATTCTGTTCCTTCACATCCCCCTTCCCACGTTGAGGATGGTGTTTAAGAACTGGCGAAGTTAGAAAACGACATAAAAGGGGATATTGGATAAAGAAGAAAACCCTGGAAGTTTCCCCCAGACTTTTCTCTTGCACCGTGCAAAGCCACTGCGTCCTTCCCGTGTCACTGTGTCATTCGTTGTCCCTTCCCGGAAGCCCCCACTCCCTGCCCTGGCTGCCAGCACCCCTCCACTCTTTGTCCTGCCCCTCAACACGGCCACGGCTCCGTGCATGTTTATTTATCCTCTCTAGAAGGGAAGTCCCCCGAGGGTGTGGATCTGCTGTGCTTAGGCCACCGCCGTGTCCCCAGCACCCAGAAGAGTGGCTTACTAGTGCTCGTTTACGTCGGATGCACGGCAGCCGGGTGAGGGGTTTGCTTCATCGCTGCCTCTTTGTGGAAGGATGTTGTGAATACCTTGCTCAGAGTTCAAGGTGAGGAAAGGGAAAGACCTTGCCTCTGCTACACCCCCCTTCCCCACCTCCGGATGAGGCGCGAACATTCTAAGGTGATTTCTGGTCTGAGAAGTGAGGCTGACGATATTGCACAGGACTTTTACTTGTGAGAAAACATCCAAAGACTTTATTTAATTTTTTAAGTTTGTTTATTTTGAGAGAGAGAGAGAGATTGGGAGAGAGACGATCCCAAGCAGGCTCCACGCTGTCAGCCCAGAGCATGAGGCAGGGCTCGAACTCACAAACTGTGAGATCGTGACCTGCCTGAGCTGAAATCAAGGGTTGGATGCTTAACCGACTGCGCCACCCAGGCGCTCACGGCCAAAGGCTTATATTTAAAGGCACGCAGGGTGCCTGGGTGGCGCAGTCGGTTAAGCGTCCGACTTCAGCCAGGTCACGATCTCGCGGTCCGTGAGTTCGAGCCCCGCGTCGGGCTCTGTGCTGACGGCTCGGAGCCGGGAGCCTGTTTCCGATTCTGTGTCTCCTCTCTCTGCCCCTCCCCTGCTCATGCTCTGTCTCTCTCTGTCTCAAAAATAAACGTTAAAGAAATTGAAAACAAAAAAGAAGACGCCAAGTCTAGTTTCTTGTTAGTTTTTCAGGTTTTTGACTTCGAGACCTATTTTCAAGGTAATACTAAGTTATCACTTATATCTTACTGCAATATCTTATTGCCATTACTAACAATACCACCTGCTGAGGGCTATTACCTCAGTCCAGTGCTGAGCCTTTCAGTATATCACATCATTTACTCTTCCGTGTGACCCTTGAAGCCAGGGCTGTTTTCCCGTCTCGTATCGATGAGACATCTGAAGTCTGAGGGTTTAGTCAACTCCTTGCTGTTTGCACAGTTTGCAAAGTGGAAGGGCTAGGATTTGATCCCAGGTCTCCGTGCATTGAGTGGGAGACCCATGGAGACCCCGTGGGTGGTTGACATGCCCATGCCTGGCTGGAAAGAGTGAACGTAATGGCAGAGCACCAAATAGGGGGTATTAGAAACTCACATTTTTAAACTGTGGTTTTCCACATTATGTTAATATTCTTTATTTACACACTTCTGAGTAATCTGCAGACTCAATATATGAATGTAGGCGTTTTTGACTGCAAGCTTCGGGTATGAATGCTGTTTCGTTTTGGGTTTATTTCATAGGAACACTGGAGCTTCAGTTCAGGGATGTGGGCTCCCTTCTGAGTTGGTGGAAACCACCTGCCAGCCTCTATTTAATTCTGTTCTGGGGAAGAAGAGGTCTGTGTTTAGATTTATTTTTTGCATCCTTAAAAAAAAAAAACTGGTCGGTGGAGGGAAAGGGGTTAATTTATAATGGTGGATTAAAAAAAAAAACCATTCAGGGGCACCTGGGTGGCTCAGTTGGTTAAGTTTCCGACTCTTGACTTCGGCTCAAGTCACGGTCTCACGTTCCGTGAGTTCGAGCCCCGCATCAGACTGTCAGCGTGGAGCCTGTTTAAGATTCTGTCTCTCTGTCTCTCTGTCTCTCTCTCTCTCTGTGCCCCTCCCCTGCTTGCTCTCTCTCTTTCAAAATAAATAAAAATTAATTAATTTAAAAAAGCTATCCAGACATAAGCCACCAGGTGATGAAAGAATACAATGTATCCATTATGTTTTAACTAGTTTGTGTTCAGAAATTTAGTAACGAGAATAGTTTTGTGGGACGTGTAGTTGCTATACTGTAAGCTCTGTACTTCACCATTTGTATGCATTTGATGTCCTACTTGTTGCTGCAGATGATTTCAAAATTTACAAGCTCATTTTTTCTTTTTAAACGTCTGTGTAATACCTTCTGTCTTGAAAGGAGGCAGTTCACTTCTGTTTATTCTGTTTGGCCAGAAAGTGTGAATAAAACATTAATCTGAAGTTTATAAATTGTATTTTAGAGGCAAGGACCGCAGGCTGCGTTGCTATTTCTTCATGGCTTCTTTCTCTTTTGTGTGTTTATTTATTTTTGAGAGAGAGAGAGGCAGTGAGAGAGGGAGAGAGAGGATTGGAAATGGGCTCTGCACTGACAGCAGAGGGGCTAGAACCTGGGAACGGTGAGATCATGACCCGAGCCGAAGCTGGACCCTCAAGCAGCCGAACCACCCAGGCTTCCCCTTCGTTGATTATGTCTCTGGAAAAAGTGACTTGTTGATAGATTGCAGTTCTGTTGTGAGTAACAGTTCGTTTCATGGTCTTTGAGAAAAAGTGCAGAGGGGGAGAGGGGGCCACACTAGCAGTGCTGTGACATGTCACCTCGGGTTACTTGCCCAGATCTCCATCTTGCCATACAAAAGCAGTCTTGAGTTCCTAATTAGGAAGATGAAAAATTCGGCTGCTGAAAATACTACTACGGAATAATGATAATTGATTGCAGTTTCTTTTTCTTCACATAAATGGCTTCGCTTTCTTTTCTACGAGAATAAGGTTTTCTTCTTCCTCAGGCAAAATAATTTCCTTTGTTCTTATTCAGTTATTTTTCTTGTGAAACATTTTTCCACATGTGGAGTGGCACCAACTGAATAGTACACCCAGAAAAAGAACATCCTTTTTTTTTCTTTTGTCTAAGTCCTGGGAGAATGAAAGACTAGAATATTTGTGAGTATTTGATAGTATAATTGTATATATTAAATTATTATTATTTATTATTTTGCGAATCAATCATTTTTATCCATCATTTTTTAAATGAACTTGTCATAAGACAAGAATAAAGATTCAGTCTCCAGGATTTCAGCAAGGAGAGTCTGTTGCTCTAAAAATGACAGTTTCTCTACAGTTTTTCCCCATCACGACTAGCTTACAAAATCTTTTACCACCCTGGTCCCTGTTTGAGACTGTTACAAGCATATCCTCCTACTTAAACATGACCTGACCACTGTTGATATTAACCTATTCACAAGGTAATTTTTCCTAAGCATATATAAGATCACGAGGTTATGTAGTGCGGTTAAAAGAAAGTGGGCTCTGAGGTCAGATGGACACCTTCTCTTCCTGGAGGGGCCAAGGGGCCCCCCAGGGTCCCGAGGTAGGAACCTGAGGACTGTGGCTCAGCAATGATGTGAGCCCATGCTCCACAAATGTCGCTCACTCACCAGGCAGGAAGAGAGGGGAAGCTTTTCATCAGTGTTTTTCTGTCACTGAATTCGGAGCACTAGCCTGCAATTTAGATTCTCCTTGTATCAATTTTGCAAAATCTCTGTGATACCTGGAACCTGTGCGTCCCAGGCAGGTGGAAACAAGGCCGTATGAAGTCGTAACCGTGTGGGCAGCGCTGTGCCAGGAGTGGCTCTTTGTACTCGAGAATCAAATGATTGACTGTTGGCAAGGATTAAAACCGAGGCTTTCCGAGCGTGGGGCTTTGATCTTTGCCAAATCCACTGAGACAGCTGAAAATTCACGGGAAAGTGACAAGGATTTCCTAAACCCAATGCAAATAGATGTTTAACTTTCAACTCAACCTCTTGCCCAAAGGCGTTGCAAGTGCATGAAAAGAAAACCCTGGTTTGTAAGTGAGAAAATGTTGATTTTTACAGCATATTCCAACTTGAACAAATTAAAACTGGAATTGTGGCATCCTTAAATTTCTTTTTTTTTAGTTATTATATAGCTGATGGGTCTTTTAATACAATTTCAATGATAGATATCTATAAAGTAGACACGATGTTCTTTCTGGCTTAATACAATTTGGAAAGGAAGAACTTACCAAATGGCAGATTTAACCTTTTGTGATAAAGACCATGTACCCTCATTCTTTGGGTAACACAGCCAGTTATGGACTACACGTCATCTTTTTTCTTTTTTCTTTCTTTTTTTTTTTTTTTATTTATTTTTGAGACAGAGAGAGACAGAGCATGAACGGGGGAGGGGCAGAGAGAGAGGGAGACACAGAATCGGAAACAGGCTCCAGGCTCCGAGCTGTCAGCACAGAGCCCAACGCAGGGCTCGAACTCACGGACCGTGAGATCGTGACCTGAGCTGAAGTCGGATGCTTAACCGACCGAGCCACCCAGGCGCCCCACATCATCTTTTTTCTTTGATTAACTGATGCTAATGAACATTACATAAAACTTAATAACATACAAAACATTTTCCAACATGAATATGTGTTGTAATGAAACTATAATTGTGAGTGCCTCATTTAAAAACGTCAGCGTGTAGGCTAGCATTTATACTGGTAAATATATGTAGTTTTGTGAGGTGTAGCCCAGGTTTTGTCATAAAAATCATGAACTTTAGGCCTGGCCGTGGTCCTAGTTTTCTGGTCAGAAAAAAAAAAGGGTAATCCAACATTAGGTGATTTCAAGGTAATTCATAGTTAGAAGTCTGCAGGCTGTGATCTTTCCCATTTCTCCTCCAGTGGACAAGGTTATCGTATTACTAATAACTCTTACTAATTTCCTCGCAACGCTCTCGTTCTCCTTTGTGTGTGTGTTGTTAGTATGTAGTGTACTTTCCAGGTAAATTGATTGATTAGATTTTTATTTTTATTTTTTTTAATTTTTTTTTTCAACGTTTTTTATTTATTTTTTTGGGACAGAGAGAGACAGAGCATGAACGGGGGAGGGGCAGAGAGAGAGGGAGACACAGAATCGGAAACAGGCTCCAGGCTCCGAGCCGTCAGCCCAGAGCCTGATGCGGGGCTCGAACTCACGGACCGCGAGATCGTGACCTGGCTGAAGTCGGACGCTTAACCGACTGCGCCACCCAGGCGCCCCTGATTGATTAGATTTTTAAAGAAATTTTTGGACATATCGTATCCTCTGGACCCTTTGAATCACCTACCTGCTCTTTGTAATTTTTGTGTGGAGGAATTAGTGTCTTGCTTGTTATGCTGGACACCGTGTCATATGGCTGCCATGCAAGATGTCATCTCTGCTGCCACTTAGGACCCAGCCTTCCTTTGTGGTTAAATTTTATGATCTCATGATTGGAACATGGGGTTAGGAGGCACAAGAATTTGCTTTGGCAAGAAATTGAGGATTGCACAGACATTGAGGAGACAGTGATCCTTTCTGCAGCGGTGAACGGAATTGTGCCTGTAAGTCTTGTCCGCATACTTCCTACCCTCCTGGCAGATATTTACTGCCCCCTGAAAGGGTGTCTGTGGTTGTTGGCATCCCCTGGAAGCTGGTCAGAAATGCAGAGTCTCAGGCCCTGCCCCAGAGCTCCCGAGTCACCATGTACATGCTGTCAAACCCTCAGGCGATTCTCACACACGGAGTTTGAGAAGCATGGCGCTAAAATGACCTTGTCCTTTGAGTCAACCTTGGGCCAAGCATTTCTGCATGCTCCGGCCTACCAGGCAGTTTTCCGTTCTCCTTAAACAGTCTCAGAGGCATGGAGTAATCAAACACGGCCCTCTCATTTTATGAGCCAACATTGGTGAGAGCTGCATGGGGTTCTTTTGCCTTTAGTTCTGAACAGGGGAAAATAAACCCTCTCCCAGATCATCCATGTGTTTTGCTGTTGCATTGATACACTGAGAAACGAAAAACAACCCTGTAGACCTACTAATTCTTAGGTCTTTCTTAAATATAGGTCTTTTGATATAGGTCAATTTAAAACATTTTTAAAGGCATTTAATAGAATTTCTTCTCCTCCTCCTCCTCCTCCTCCTCCTCCTCCTCCTCCTCCTCCTCCTTCTTCTTCTTCTTCTTCTTCTTCTTTGCTTTTAAAAACTTTATTTCATAAGTGCTTTGCTGTTTGGCGCTGTATTTCCCTTGTCAGACTCGCTGTAGAACTCAGCCCATTTCACATTTGCCCCCCCCCACCCGCAATCTACTCGCATTGTACATTTAACGAGAGATTTTGCAGAGAGCGGGAAGTAGGTGTTGGGTTTTCATCATAAACTTACAGCAATTCATTCATTCATTCATTCATTCATTTATAAAAATTTACATCCAAGTTAGTTAGCATATAGTGAAAAATAACGGTTTCAGGAGTAGATTCCAGTGATGCATCCCCAATGTAAAACACCCAGTGCTCATTCCAACAAGTGTCCTCCTTAATTCCCCTTGCCCAGTTTAGCCCATCCCCCTGACCCAAAACCCCTCCAGCAACCCTCAGTTTGTTCCCTGTATTTAAGAGTCTCTTATGTTTTGTCCCCCTCCTTTAAAAATTTTTTTTAACATTTATTCATTTTTGAGAGAGACAGAGCATGAGCAGGGGAGGGGCAGAGAGAGAGGGAGACAGAATCTGAAGCAGGCTCCAGGCTCTGAGCTGCCAGCACAGAGCCCAAGGCGGGTCTCGAACCCACGAAGTGTGAGATCTTGACCTGAGCCAAGGTTGGCGGCTCAACCAACTGAGCCACCCAGACACCCCAAGTTTGATAAGTTCTTTATAGATTTTGGATACTAACCCTTTATCTGATATGTCATTTGCAAATATCTTCTCCCATTCTGTCGGTTGCCTTTCAGTTTTGCTGATTGTTTCCTTTGCTGTGCAGAGGCTTTTTATTTTGTTGAGGTTCCAATAGTTCATTTTTGCTTTTGTTTTCCTTGCCTCTGGAGACGTGTCAAGTAAGAAGTTGCTGTGGCCAAGATCAAAGAGGTTTTTGCCTGCTTTCTCCTCGAGGATTTTGATAGCTTTCTGTCTTACATTGAGGTCTTTCATCCATTCTGAGTTTATTTTTGTGTACGTTGTAAGAAAGTGATCCAGGTTCATTTTTCTGCGTGTCGCTGTCCAGTTTTCCCAGCACCATTTGCTGAAAAGACTGTCTTTATTCCATTGGATATTCTTTCCTGCTTTGTCAAAGATTAGCTGGCCATACGCTTGTGGGTCCATTTCTGGGTTCTCTATTCAGTTCCATTGATCTGAGTGTCTGTTTTCGTGCCGGCACCATCCTGTCTTGATGATTACAGCTTTGTAATACATCTCAAAGTCTGAGATTGTAATCCAGCTTTGATTTTCTTTTTCAGTATTGCTTTGGATATTCAGGGTCTTTTCTGGTTCCATACAAATTTTAGGATTGTTTGTTCTAGCTCTGTGAAGAATGCTGGTGTTATTTTGATAGGGATTGCATTGACTATGTGGATTGCTTTGGGTAGTATCAACATTTTAATGATATTTGTCCTCATCCATGGGCATGGGATATTTTTCCATTTTTTGTGCATTATTCCATTTCCTTCATAAGCTTTCTATAGTTTTCAGTGTATATAGATTTTTCACCTCTTTGGTTAGGTTTATTCCTAGGTATTTTACGGTTTTGGGTGCAGTTGTAAATGGGATCGATTCCTTGATTTCTCTTTCTGCTTCTTCATTATTGGTGTATAGGAATGCAGCCAATTTCTGTGCATTGATTTTATATCCTGAGACTTTGCTGAATTCCTGGATCAGTTCTAGCAGTTTTTTGACCGAATTTTTTTGGGTTTTCCACATAGAGTATCATGTTGTCTGCAAGGAGTGAAAGTTTGACTTCCTCCTTGCCGATTTGGATGCCTTTTATTTCTTTGTGTTGTCCGATTGCTGAGGCTAGGGCTTCCAACACTGTGTTGACTAACAGTGGTGAGAGTGGACATCCTTGTCGTGTTCCTGACCTTGAGGGGAAAGCTCTCAGTTTTTCCCCATTGAGGATGGTCTTAGCATTGGGTTGTTCATATATGGCTTTTGCGATCTTGAGGTATGATCCTTTTATCCCTACTTTCTTGAGGGTTTTTATCAAGAAAGGATGCTATATGTTGTCAAATGCTTTCTCTGCATCTATTAAGAGGATCATGTGGTTCTTATTCTTTCATTTATTAATGTGATGTATCACATTGATTGTTTTGCAGATATTGAACCGGTCCTGCATCCCAGCTATAAATCCCACTTGATTGTGGCGAATAATTCTTTTAATGTATTGTTGGATCAGGTTGACTAGTATCTTATTGAGAATTTTTTTTTTAATTTTTTTTTTCAACGTTTTTAATTTATTTTTGGGACAGAGAGAGACAGAGCATGAATGGGGGAGGGGCAGGGAGAGAGGGAGACACAGAATCGGAAACAGGCTCCAGGCTCCGAGCCATCAGCCCAGAGCCTGACGCGGGGCTCGAACTCACGGACCGCGAGATCGTGACCTGGCTGAAGTCGGACGCTTAACCGACTGCACCACCCGGGCGCTCCGAGAATTTTTGTATCCATGTTCATCAGGGAAATTAGTCTGTAGTTCTTCTTTTTAGTGGGGTCTCTGTCTGATTTTGGAATCCAGGTAATGTTCGCCTTGTAGAATGAGTTTGGAAGGTTTCCTTCCGTTTCTTTTTTTTTTTGGAAAAGGTTCAAAATAATAGGTATTAACTCTTCTTTAAATGTTTGTTAGAATTCCCCTGGAAAGCAATCCAGTCCTGGACACTTGTTTTTTTGGGAGATTTTTGATTACTAATTCGATTTCTTCACTGGTTATGGGTCTGTTCAAATTTTCTATTTCTTCCTGTTTCAGTTTTGGCAGTGTATATGTTTCTAGGAATTTGTCCATTTCTTCCAGATTGCCCATTTTATTGGCATATAATTGCTCATAATATTCTCTTATTATTGTATTTCTGTTGTGTTGGTTCTGATCTTTCCTCTTTCAGTTTTGATTTTATTTATTTGGGTCCTTTCCTTTTTCTTTTTGATCAAACTGGCTAGAGGTTTATCAATTTTGTTAATTCTTTCAAAGAACCAGCTCCTGGTTTCATTGACCTGTTCTGTTTTTTGTTTTGTTTTGTTTTGTTTTTTTTATTTCAATATCGATTTCTGCTCTAATCTTTATTCTTTCCCATTTTCTGCTGGTTTGGGGCTTTATTTGCTGTTCTTTTCCCAGCTCTTTAAGGTGTAAGGTTAGGTTGTGTATCTGAGACCTTTCCACCTTCTTTAGGAAGGCCTGGATGGCTAGATACTTCCCTCTTATGACCGCCTTTGCTGCGTCCCAGAGGTTTGGGGCTGGCATGTTACCATTTTCATTGGCTTCCATGCACTGTTTAGTTTCTTCTTTAATTTCCTGGTTAATTTCTTGATCTCCAAGTGTCCGTCATCTTTCCAAATTTTCCCACCTCGAGAGCTTCCTTTGGACCATGGAGCCGCAGGCGCTGGTATTTGTGATGAGCTTCTAGGTTTCTGGTGGTCTGTCCTGTCTGGAGCCTATTGACCTGATGTTACAGAGGCCCTGTTTCTTCTCTGAGTGGTGAGTGTGGCATGAGGGCCAGTTCCAGGGATGACTGTGGGGCACTTCACAGACTGCCCACGCTGCCTCCCATCTCCACGGGCATCCTTTGCTTTTTCTCCTTCCATCCTGCACCCTTTGCTGAGTCCCCGGGCCCCTGCTCTTCCGAGCAGCTCCCTGCCCCACCGCTGACGCTTGTGAGATAGCTGACTTCAGTCCTTGTCATTATAACACTCGAGCTTCGTGCCTCAAGCTCATTCCAAATTGCCTTCCATCTTCCTGCAGATGAATTTGCAAAATATATGTAATTAATTTATTCCCCAGCCCCGACCCAGTGATCTCCACCACCAGGTAACTCACATCCAAGGCTTTGAAGTTAGAGCCATTGGTGCGTTAGTTGAACCGTGCCCAATCCCCCCATAGCATCAAGGAAAGGAGTCAGCGGGAGGCTTACGGGAGGAATATCACATTTCCTGTGCTCCCTTTCTTACGGATTTCTCTGGGACACCCATGGGCAGTGGAGACCAAGCTGCAGTCTTCTTCTGACTGATGTAGAATTATTTTTCCTTTCCGTTTTCTTGAGGCATAATTCCATTCACACAAGCAGCTTTGCTCATTCCTTAGTGCATAGTAATCATGCTTTTCAAAACACAGAAGAACGCTTTCATCACTGAATTCTACTCCTTTTGATCCTCAACTGTCTTTTTTTTTTTTTTAACCAAGCTCAGAGTGTTGCCTGATGGTCAAACTCTGAGATGCTTGGAACTTTGAACATTCATTCACTTTGAACATGAATCCACAAACTCAGTGACCTGACCTAGCTGATATGAGCCCCAAACATTGCCTCACTACAGAGAGTGGATCTTTTCCAGGTCACTTGGGGCTCTAGACATCTTTAAGAGCGTAACAGCGGTGGGGCCATGCAGTGATGGAACATTGGGATTTTCTTTAGTGTTTTTTATTTATTTTGAGAAAGTGTACACGTGTATGTGAGTGGGGGAGGGGCAGAGAGAGAGAGAGAGAGAGAGAGAGAGAGAGAAAATCCCAAGCAAGCTCTACACTGTCAACACAGAGCCCAACACAGGGCTTGATCCCATGAACCATGAGATCATGACCTGAGCTGACATCAAGAGTTGGATGCTTAACCACCCACCACACCACCCAGCTGCCCCGGGGATTGTTTTTTCAGTTGGTGATTTTCCTTCACAAAGGGGATGATTTTCTTCCATGTAAAAGAAGGCTTTTTCTTCATCACTGACCATATTAATGGGCTACACAACAGCACACTAAGTAAGAAAATAAAGACTGAGTCAGCCAACATATCTGGGATTTAACTCCATCATCTATAACACAAGGTGACAGATACAACCAGAATGTTCTATATTGTGCCCTCCGGGCTCTACAGGAGAGCTCATTCTGCATGCATGTGAACACGGTTCTTCGATATCCTTCGGAGGCTATCTGTTATTATATTGGTTTCTTTGAAAGTTCTGGAAAGACTCTAGGATTTCCTTTAGAGCCAGTTAGCCAGCCAGAAGGAAATTTGGATATTCTTTTGCTCTTTGCTCTTTTCTGTTTTCTCCTGCCCATTTCTCTGGTTGGTTTGAGGGCCCTCAGAGTTGGGGTAAACTTTGGCAGAAAGCACTGCGGACAGTTGAGGCAGATGTAGGGGGGTGTGGGAAGAAAGGAGGGCAGAGGGGGAGCTCACATTCCCTTCACATTCCCACCCAGAAGCATATTTGTTTCTGTGGGTTCATTTGTAGCCTTTATTTCTGAAAGCTGATACGCCACAAATGTGATTCTCTGAGAGTTGTGTGACCAAACATTAAATCAGTGGAAATCAAACCCAGCCTGGAGTTGTGAATATAATCTGTCTTCAACCGAGAAACCAGCGACTGCTTTGGATGGTACAACGAATGCATGCTGGTACCCAAATAGCCTTCTGCATGGCTGGCTGTGCCCACTATATACCATTGCTTTCCATTTATAAAATGGGTCTCTTGAAAAATACAGGACTGGTTTTGTAAACATCCTTTTGTGATTCCATCTTGTACTTTTTGGAGTTCCTAAGTGGTCTTCCTTCAATACTTTATGGTACGTTGTCCTTGTCTTTTTTTTTTAATTGCTTTCTAAAATTTTGCGGTAAATTTAATTGAATTCCCTCATCTAGCCATGACCTTAATAGTCTGTTCCAAATATTGCATTGCTTTTCGGTTGCTTCAATACCAGTGTGCAGTCTGTTTGAAGATAATACCTTTGCTCACTTAGGGACGTCTCTCTCTCCGCTAAACCTGTTGTGACATCTGGGCCAGGGTGTGGGTCCTGCTCACCTATGCTTTCTTCTGAATCGAGAGTACTTTGTTCTAAATGCTGGCATTTTATTTCTAGTTAGGCAATGTTAAGGACATCATTTCAACTTCTAGTAAGTATTTATGAGTGCGACCCTGTGTGATCTAACCAGAGTTCATTTTCTCCGGAACTTATCTTCATGTGCATGGGCTAGGTGCAGAGTCCCAGTGGCTGGAAATCCCTGCAATATTTATTCTGTGTGTCCATATCTATTTCTTCAATTACTGTCTCTCTTCCTCTGCTTACTGGCACATTTTCGAAACAGTCTCTGAGAACTGTTGCCAAGTCTGTATGTTGACCACACATAATATGTTTATGACATATAACCTGACAGTATTTTGTTTCTGCTCCTTCTTGTTGGGGATGTTATCTTGCTTTCTGAATCTGGACTGTGTGTGTATGAGATTATGTGTTTCTTTGTGTGCTTTATCCCATTTTGGCGCTAAAAAAAAAATAAAATACCTACAAACAAAATCAAAGTGACAACATTCGATACAGGTGCATATTGACAATGTGCCTTTCGGGTATGCATTCTCATTATTTAATTTTTAATTTATTTTTTATTTTTGAGAGAGATAGAGAGGAGAGAGAGAGAGAGAGAAAGGAGGAAAGAGAATCTTAAGCAGGTTCTATGCTCCGCGTGGAACCCAATGTGGGGCTTGATCCCCCAACCCTGGGATCATGATCTGAGCCAAAATCAAGAGTCAGATGCTTAACTGACGGAGCCACCCGGGTGCCCCACATTCTCATTATTTAAACACAATTGTGCCCGCTGGTTCTTCTTGCTGCTTTCTGATATAAAGATTTGGATTTAGACGTGAAATCATCCCTTGGGATAGATGCATCAGAACTGACTTATGAATGAGTCACTTCGTAGGATTTTGTTACATACAGTCCTCAGGACTGTATGGCCAATCCAACGAGGTCTTAATTGGGTACCATTAAAAACTGGACTTATGGCCAGAATCCTAAACCACAGGATGGCATTTATCGAAAGTAATTACCTGTGACTCACCCACAGTTCGCTATGATTTGCTCCTCTCACCAGCATATGGGATCAGGGAATTAAAAGTAAGATGTGGATCAAATAAATTACATTTTACAGTTGCCTTAGAGAATAGTGTGAGACTCTAGAAGTGAACGTGTATTTTACTGAGTTACTTGTTTATTTGTTTTTTGAAGAATTAAATGAATTCTATGAATATGAAGGTGTCATTGTTAAGCTTTAAACGAGAGAAACACGGAATTCATAGTAGCTATAAATTACCAACTTTAATGCCTCTTCGCCTGTTTCCAGGTGAGACCAGTGTTTTCAGATTCTAGTGTTCTCTGGAAGGCATGGGTGCAAGTGGCCCCACCTGACAGAAAATGTCAGCGTTGTCATGACCCACGTGACAGAACCGGAAGGTCACATTTTGTCAAGAGTGAAGGAAAACTGAAATCCTGACCTCACATTTCCTCCTCGTTTCTCTCCCCATCCCAGCTCCCCTACCCTCACCCCTGGGAGAAACGTAAAAGGTGATGCAGTTTTAGGATTATGAGTTTTGGAAGGAGACAAAGCTGAGCTTGGATCCTGGCGACTTCACCAACCAGCCGAGTGAACAGGGTGGGTTATCTGATGTCTCCAGGCCCGTGTGTCCTCACCTGTAACACAGGGGTGACAGTGCTTACCTCACAGCTGCTAAAGATTTAAAAAGGTGATAAGTGGACACTTCTGGCTTAGCACTTAACACAGAGCCCCATAGCTAGAGCAGCGGTCAAGCAGTAGCACTGGCTGTGACTGGCAGACGGTGGCCCCGTGCATTAAGAAGGAAATGGGGGGCGCCTGGGTGGCTCTGTCGGTTGAGCGTCGGACTTCAGCTCAGATCTCATGGTTCGTGAGTTCGAGCCCCACGTCGGGCTCTGTGCTGACGGCTCAGAGCCTGGAGCCTGCTTCGGATTCTGTGTCTCCCTCTCTTTTTCTTCTCCCCAGCTCCCACTCTGTCTCTCTCTCCATCTCTCTAAAATAAATAATAAAACATTTAACAAAAATGTAAAGAAGGAAGCTGGATTTCCTGCCACTGCAGGACACTGCATGGCACCAAAGTGTCATCGTCCCCTTTGAAGTATTTGCTTATGATTGAAATGGACCTGGTTGACCCATAGTTGTGTCTCCTTCTTCATCCCTGTTTAGTATCTGTGCCTTGTTGAAATATTTTTCTCTATTAGTCTCTTTAAAAACATAACTTTTCTTTCAGTTTAATTTATTGTTTTGTATTTTATTTATTTAATTTATTGTTTTGTATTTGTACATCTTCCTTCTAATGTCTTTGAGTTTCCTTTATTTTTCTAGCTTATAGAGTTGGATATTTAGCTGACCTGTTTTCAGTCTTTCTCTGTTTTAAAAAGAAATACATTGAAAGCTATAGATTTTTCCAATGAACACTGTAGCTACACTCCCCAAGATTAATATATGTATATATTTATATATGTTTTTAATAGGCCACTTAAGCCTGCTTATATTTCCTTGAATTTCTGGTACATTTGGTATTTTCCATTTATCACACTTTGTCATTCATTTTCCTACCCTACGGAACTTCCCTGCCATCTGTTAAGTTGTTAGCATTCTCCCCATTTCTTCTACTGGTGTGAAAGTTACAAATCCATGTCTGGTATTTCTGGGTAACCTAGTGACCTTGACATCTTTAGCTCATTACAGAGGTTGTGGTTGGTGATTATGTCTATCATTCTCCTGAACCTGACTTTGTCATTCTGATCTCTTTCTCCTACTTTCCACATTGTTTTGTCTCAAATTTTAATTCTGCCTTCTTAACATGCTCATTTGTTTTTTTTAAAAGTGAATGGTTAGGGGTGCCTGGGTGGCTCAGTTGGTTAAGTGTTCTACACTTGATTTAGGCTCAGGTCATGATCTCACAGTTCATGAGATCAAGCCCCAAGTCGGGCTCCATGCTACAACACAGAGCCTGCTTGGGATTCATTCTCTCTCTCTCTCTCTCTCTCTCTCTCTCTCTCTCTCTCTCACTCTCTCTGTCCCCCCCTCCCCCACTGTTGCTCTCTCTATAAAAATAAATAAATAAACTTAAAAAAAGTGAATACTTATTTAAATTTACCAGTGTATTCATGGAATTCTTTATTCATCATTGCTTGTGGTGGGACGGTCTGAATAGTTAAGATCTGGTATGGCATGTTGTCTAGCCAGTTGAGACAGAGGCCTGATCAGGCAGAGTGGGCCTAGCAGGCTGTGTATAGCAGCAGAAGACCCACCTGTTACGGCAGGACTCATTTCCTTCTTGCTGAGGTATAATCTTCAATACTTCAGTGACAATCCGGGAATAGGACGTTCTCATATTCTTTTTATATCTCAAAAGATTTTTGTTTTGCTTCAGTTGGGGCTGATAATATAGCTGGGTATAGAATTCTGTATTAACATTTATTTCCTTTAGAAGTTCTGTGGTACCTTCTCATGATTTTCCTACATATTTTATTGCTGGTAAGCAGTCTGTTGTCAATGTATCAGACCTTACTTTGCTAGTAATATTTTCCTCTCCAATAGGATCTAATATTTTTCTCTGGCTCTGTGATGCTGTATAGTTTAATATAGTTAAGACATGTATTTAAAAAAATAATTGTTCTGCTTTACTTGTAATATTTCTGGAATCTGAAGATTCATGTGATTCATAATTCGGGAATTTCCTTTAGGAATATTGTCTCTCCTGTTGTCTTCTTCTAAGATTCCTATTAAAAATGATTTAGAATGTGTTACTCTTTTCTCTAACTTCTTTTTCACAATGTTCAACTCTTTACCTCTCTGCTGTACTTTGGGTGATTTCATCATCCCAATTTTTTTCTGTATTATTCCCTCTTTGTTTTTGTGAATTTTTGTTTAGTATTATCTTTTTGGTTTGGTTTCAGAGGACTCAGCTACCCTGATGTCATTTTGTGGCACACTGTGGTCATTGGTCTTAGTGAGAGGCCCAGTCTTCTCTTGTTCATTTTCTTTTATTCCCGTCACCCACTTCCTTCTAGGCTTGTCCCCGTCATTTGAAAGGTCCCAATATGTTTAATGTGCATCTTTTGATTTGTATCAAATCAAATCGTGCAATGTTATTGTGTGCAAATGTTGGTTTTAGTTCATATAGTCAAAAGGTGTAATATATCTTTTAATTTCAATCAATGCTATGTTTGGGATTCATTCATGTTGCTATATATAAATTGAGTTTCTTATATCTTATAGCTGTATTGCACTCAGTGGTTTGGTAACCACCACATTTTATTTATATACTTCCCCAGAGATAGACACCCAGATTATCTTCAAGCCTCACCACCACAAATTTTACTACAGTGAATATCCTTGTATTCCTCCCTTTCTGGACCTGTTCCAGAGTTCTTTGGGGGCATAGATACAGAATTACTTGACTGACTGTCATCAGATTACTTTGTACCGTGGCTGCATTATTAGTCTATACTTTTTTTTTTTTTTTTTTTTTGGCAAGGCATGAGGGTTTCCATATTCCTGTATCCTTGCCAACTCTTGGATATATTTGGTTTTCTAATTTTAGATAGATGAAAAAGCTGTAAAATAACATCTCATTGTTTTAATTCTTATTTTTTCCTGATTGGTAATTAATTTTAGGATTTTTTTGTGTTCATTTGAGCCTTATGGTTTTCTCTTTGAAAACTGCCCACTCATATCCTTTGCTATGTTACCAGTGATATTTCTGTCTTTTTCTTTTTGATTTTCAAGAGTCCTATATATATTCTAATATTAGGTTTCATTGACTTTAGACATTGAAAATATCTTCTTCCATTCTGTCACTGTTTTGACTTTGTCTATGGTCCCCTGCATTAAACAGAAACCCATACGTTTTCTTAGTGTATTTTTTGAGTTGTAATCTATGTGTAGTCAAATGCACTCATGAAAAATTTTCGGCTTAATGTGTTTTGTCATTTGAATATACTTATATTAACGCCATCTGAATCAAGATGTAGAACATTTCAGTTAAGTACTATCATGGAAAATTTGCTTGTTCCTGTTACCAGTCATGTCCCCAAACGCAATCCCTTTCTGATTTCTATCAACAGAGTAGTTTTACCTATTCTTGGATTTTATATAAATAGAATGAAGCTTTGCATTCTTTGGTATCAGGCTTCTTTTTCTCAGTATAATAATTAGGAAATTCACACATGTTGTTGTCAGTTTCAGAAGTTTGTTCCTTTAATAATTTTTTTTTTCATTCTCCTGTTGCTAGACTTTTGGGCTGTTTCTAGTATTTGACTAATATGAGAAAGACTGGTTAAATATTTTTGTAGAAGTATTTTTGTGGACATATGTGTCCTTTTATGGGGTAAATAGTAAGAGCGGGATTTCATGTTTTTAACTTTATAAGAAACTTCAAAAAGGTGCCATTTAAACTCCTGCCAGAAATGTATGATGGTTCTCACTGCTTTGTGTTTTCCCTGACTTTCAGTATAACAATGTTTACAATTGAATCATTTTGATGCGTATAAAATAGTATTTTATTAAGGTGCCAGTTTGCATTTACCTGATCATTTAATGATACTTTTTCATGTGCTCATTTGCCACAGTATATCTTCCTTTGTGAAGTGGCTGTTCCAATGCTTTGCTTAATTTTAATTGGGTTGTTTGTATTGTTATAATTGAATTGTAAGGGTTCTTCATAGATTTTGGATGTGAATCGTTTGTGTGATGGGATATTTTGTTTCTTAGTTGTAGTATATGTGTTTTGTCATTGGTGCTTCTCAGTTTGCAAATGAAGAAAGCATTGATAAAATCTAATTCGTAACTTTTTATGGTTAGTACCTATTTTTTTTTTTTTTTTTTGCTTATTCCAAGGCTGTAAAGATATTCTCTGCAGCTTTCTTTTATACATGTATGGTTCCAGCCTTTCCTTTTAAATCTTATGATTCATCTTCTATTAATTGTTACGTAAAGAATGAGGTAGGTCTCCAGGTTCATTTTCTTCTGTCTATTTATCTTCTTCTTACGACAATATTTGTGAAAAAGACTTCCTTTCCACCCCCAACACCCGTTTAATTGACTTTTCACCTTGGTTTAAAAAATTCATCAATCATACACGTGTGGCTCTTAATTCTGTTCCCCTGATCTCTTTGCTTATATGCATGCCAATTCTACACTATTTTAATTATATAGTTAGTCTAAAAATCAAATCCTGTAATTTTGTGGAGGTGGTTTTGCCTATGTTGTCTTGATTACTAAAGCTTCATTACAATCTTAAAAATCAGGTACGATGAGTGATTTCTTTTGAGATTGTTTTGGCTTTTTACATTTTATTTTCTTGCTGTATTGCACTATCTAGGACTTGTAGTACAATGTTAAGTGTTGATTAGAAGTGAATAAATATAATAGGGATGGATAGCTTTGCATTGTTTACAATCCTAAGGGTTGAAAATATTCAGTATTATTTCCACATTAGATATAATGTTATTTGTGTATTTTTCGTAGATGCCCTTTATCAGATTGTGGAAATTTGTTTCTCTTCCTGGTTTTATGATGGTTTTTTTTTTCATAAATGCAGTTAGATTTTGTCCAGTGATTTTTCTGTATATAGTGAGATAATTATATGAAATTTTTCTTTATGAATTATTTTTTATTGGTTTTTAAATCTTAAATCAATTTTGTATTTCTAGGATAAACTCTACTTGGCCATGATATGTTACACTTTTTATGTTTATAGTATGCAATTGCTAATATTTTATTTATTTGTTTGTTTGTTTTAATTTTTTAAATGTTTATTCATTTTTGAGAGAGAGAGAGAGAGAGAGAGGCAGAGAGAGAGAGACAGACAAAATCCGAAGTAGGCTCCAGGTTCTGAGCTGTCAGCACAGAGCCTGACATGGGGCTTGAACTCACAAAGCTATGAGATCATGACCTGAACCGAAGTCGGATGCTTTAACCAACTGAGCCACCCAGGTGCCCCTCAATTGCTAATATTTTAATGATTTTTTTGTATAAATGTTTATGGTGGATATTGTTTATTATTTTTTATCTGGTACTGTCTTCGTTAGGTTCTAATGCCAGGATTATGCAGCCTCAGAAAATTATTTGGGAAATGTTCCTTCTTCCTCTGTTGTCTAAAAGAAATCTGTGAAGGATTAGTATCACGTCTTCCTTAAATATTGATATGTAACCTGAAGATTGTTTTCTTTTGTGTTTTGTTTTTATGGGAAGACTTCTGATTGCAAATTCCATTCCTTTAGCAGGTATTGAACTACTTAGATATTTTTTCTTCTTGTATCAGTTCTGATGTTTCTCAAGGCACTTGTCCATTGTTTATAGTATCTTTTTATTAGCTTTCAAATACTTGTAGGAACTGGAGGTATGTTAATCTCTTTTATTCCTAATATGGGTAATTTGCATTTTCTATCTTTTTTTCTTGGACAGTTTTGCTGGAGTCATAGCAATTTTATTAATCTTTTTAGCAAATCACCTTTCCATATTGTTGATTTGCTGTAGCTTTCATCTGTTTTTATTTTATTAATTTCTGCCCTATTTTTTATTTATCCTGTTACCTCTGCTTTAGCTTAGATTTTTTTTTGTTTACTTTTTTGCCACTGGTTAATCTAGAAGCCTAGACTTTTTATTTTATGACATTTTCGCCCTATTTGAACAGGTGATTAAAGCTAGAAATCTCCCTCTGAGCACTGCTTTCATTGCATTCCATATGTTTTGATATGTTGTGTCCACTGTCATTCGATTTAAATGTTTTCTATTTTTCCCTGTGTTTTTTCTGTACGTCAACACCTGTTTAGAAATATGTCATTTAGCTTCCAAATATTTGACCTCTTTTATTTTTTTAAATTTCTTAAAAATTTATGTATTTATTTTGAAAGAGACAGGGAGAGGGAGAGGGAGAGGGAGAGGGAGAGGGAGAGGGAGGGAGGGAGGGAGAGAGAGAGAGAGAGAGAGAGAGAATCACAAGCAGGCTCCGTGCTGTCAGCACAGAGCCCAGTGCGGGGCTTGAACCCACAAACTGTGCGATCGTGACCTGAGCTGAAATTAAGAGCCAGACACTTCACCAAATAAGCCAACCACGTGCCCCCAAATATTTGAGTATTTCCAAAGTTATATTATTATTATTGATTTTAATTTTAATGTTTTGTTGTCAGAGAACACACTTTGTATGAATTAATATATTTTGAGGTTTTTTGAATAAAATGTCCAAGAATATGATTTATCTTAGTGAATGTTTCATGTGCCCTTTGCAAGAATCTGTATTTTACAGTTGTTAAATGGAATGTTAATTATGCTAAATTGGTTGGAAGTATTACTCAAGTCTTCTATATTTTTGAATTTTCGGTCTACTTGTGTCATCAGTCCACAAGGAGAGGCATGTTAATTTTTCCCATTATTAATGTGAGCTTAATTTTAGCAACTCTTAGTTCTGTCAATTACTGTATCACGTGTTTTGTAGCTCTTTCATTAGGTGCATACAAATTCAAGGTCGTTATTCTTGACAGTGTAACTCTTAACATTAAAACATATTTTTTAAATCTCTGCTGTTACTATTTACTTTTCTTTTTAAAAATATTTATTTTTGAGAGAGAGAAAGAGCAGGGAAGGGGCAGAGACAGAGGGAGACAGAGAATCCCAAGCTGGACTCGTGCTGCCAGCACAGAGCCCAGTGCGAGGCTCAAACTCATGAGCTGTGAGATCATGACCTGAGCCGAAATCAGGAGCCGGACACTCAACCGACTGAGCCACCCAGGTGCCCCTGGTGTTACTATTTTCTTGAATTGTATTATGTTGGATATAAGCATAGCCATGTAGATTTCTGAACACAGCGATTGATGGTAGGCTGTTTTTCAACATTTTATTTTTAACCATCTGTGTGTGTGTGTTTATGTGTGTTCTAAGTGTGTTTCTTGTAAGAGGCATATATTTGGGTTTCACTTTTTTATCTAACCTTTAAGTTGTATTAAGTCCGTTTTTATTTAATGTAAGTATCAATTCAGTCGTTTAAGTCTTTCACCTTTTTCTATGTTTCTCTTAATCTTATTTCCTGCCTTATGTTGAATGACCAAGTAATTATTTAACTCTGTTAACTTTTTTGGGTTGTTGTTGTTTTAGAATGGTTGATCAAACCATTTTTTCCTATTGAATGTATCTGACAAAGTTTCAGTTTCACAATTAAATTAATGTAATTTCAAGTAAATGGTTAGCTTGTTGATCAAATCTGACACAATTTCTATCAAGTTTTTTCTTTTTTTTTTAAATTTTTTTTTTTTTTAACGTTTACTTATTTTTGAGACAGAAAGAGACACAGCATGAACGGGGGAGGGGCAGAGAGAGAGGGAAACACAGAATCGGAAGCAGGCTCCAGGCTCTGAGCCATCAGCCCAGAGCCCGACGCGGGGCTCGAACTCGCGGACCGCGAGGTCGTGACCTGAGTTGAAGTCGGACGCGTAACCGACTGAGCCACCCAGGCGCCTCTATCAAGTTTTTTCATAAATGAGACATCACATTTCAGGACATTTTAAGATTTTCTTGTGCAGCAACTAATTTTAGATACTCAGTACCCAGTTTTTCACCAATGTCCTGTTGTAGTGACATGCGTTTTCTGCAATGTTTGTAGATACCATTATTTTGTGTCAGATCAGCAAAAAATCTGTATATTTTTAGATGTTCATTGTTGTGTTATTTTTTTAGAAGTTGCTGGAAATTTAAACACATATAACTTAGCATCATCTAATTTCCAATTACATTAAACTCTTTTTTTCTTTGAGAGAGAGAGAGCAAGCGAGAGCGAGAGCATGCATGAATGGGGCAGTGGCTGGGTGGTGGAGAGAGAGAGAATTTTTTTTTAAACTTTTTTTAATGTTTATTTTTTGAGAGACAGAGAGAGAGAAACAGAGCATGAGTGGGGGAGGGACAGAGCAAGAGGGAGACACAGAATCCGAAGCAGGCTCCAGGCTCCGAGCCGTCAGCACAGAGCCCGATGCAGGGCTCAAACTCACAAACTACGAGATCATTACCTGAGACGCTTAACTGACTGAGCCACCCAGGCTCCCCAAGAGAGAGAGAGACTCTTAAGCAGGCTTTATGCTCAGTGTGGAGTCCAACGTGGGGCTCAGTCTCATGACCCTGGGGGATCATGCATGACCTGAGCTGAAACCAAGAGTCAGATGTGTAACAGACTGAGCCACCAAGATGCCCCATTAAATTCTTTTTAAAAAGTAAGAACCTCATGGTTGTATAATTCCGTTCCTCCCCTTACCCGTGTTCTTTTTTCCTCTGTGTTCTATAAACTCTACAACGTGTTGTTACTATTTTTGTTTCGAACAATTGGGGCCTGAATCCATATATATAGCCCATATATTAGAATCTGTATACGTACACATGCGTATTAAAGATAATGAACGGGTCCTTTCTTTTTACCCATATATCGCACTGCCTGTGTTTTAATTCTTTCCTGCAGACTGGAGGTTCTCTCTGGTATCACATCACATCCCTCTGAATAAATTCTTTTAGCAATTTTTTGTAGCACAGGTTTTCTAGCTGCAAAAATCTCTTGAGTTTTTCTACGGCCAAAAGTGTCTTTACTTAGCTCTCATGTTTGATGCATCCTTTGGCTATATATACAGTTCTATACTGGCAGCTTTTCTTTTCTCTTGGCACTTTGTAAATCCCATTCCATGGTGAGAAATTCAACCCTCGTTCTTTTCATGCTTCCCTTGCATATGACATGGGTTGTTTTGGGGGCTACTTTTAAGAATTTCTTTCCATTTTCCAGTTTGCCTCTGATGTACTAGGTGTAATTTGCAAGTTATTTCTTAAACATTGTGTTCATGGTTGGCAGAGCTTTTTGGATATGTATGCTGATGTATTCCATCAATTTAAAAAATTATTGACAATTGTCTCTGAAAGTACCTTCTCTTCTGCACTTCTCTCCTCTCCTTCTGGGACTCCAGTTATTTATATTGCTTGGTAGTATATTACAGGTATTGGATGCTTTGTTTTATTCTATTTTTTCACTTGTTATTCTCCTTGTTCAGTCTGGATGGTGTCTGTTGGCCTACCTTTGATTTCACTTATGTTTTTCCTCTGGTGTTCCCAGTCTGCTAGTAAACACATCAACTGAATTCTTCCTCTCTGGGATTACATAATTTCATTCGCCTAGTTCCATTTGATTTTTGTCTTTGCTAGTTCCCTTTCTCTGCTGGAATTCCTCATCTGTTCACACTTGTCAACGTTTTTCTCTAGATCCTTCCTTATAATGGCTTTCAAAATCCCGGAGTGACTATCCAAACACCTGGGCCATTTCCACATTTGCTGCTAGGGACGGTTTCGTCTTTGTGTATCTTGTGATTTTTATTTTATGTTAAACATCGTTTTGGGTAAGGGATATTCACCTGCTGAGAATGACTTGCCACTCTGTCGGGCTGATGGTGTGAGGCTGAGCCACTGCAACAATAGCTGAGCTGGTCCTGGACTCTGCTGCAGAGTCTGTGTCTTTAGGGGATTCAGTTCACCTGTTGTGAAGGTGGGTATGAAACTTTGCCTTCAGAAGGGCCTGGGATCTGAGCACCAGCCAGACTCTTTGGATGTCGTCACACTTGGCAGGGCTGGCCACCAGCTTTCTAAACTATGGGAATTCTCTTTCTGCCCTCTAGCCTGCCTGCCAGCCTTTTGAGTTTCTGGAGGCTTCTCTTTGGTCTCTAGATCTGTTCCTGGCTTTCTGCACACGGGGGCCCTCTCTTTTTGCCTTAGAGCACTGCCCTCAGCCTTTGCAGAGCCACCACAGTGTCCTGGATGAGTGTCCGGGGATCTTTGTAGGGTTTGTCTCAATTCCCCTGACTTTCTCCCGGCTTTTGGCATTGATTTTGTTGGATAAATAAATTCTTGTCTCCTTGTTTTCCTACTATAACCTCCCTTTTGATATTTGATAATTATTTGGTAATAAATATTCTGTTCGTTATTTTTATATTTAAAATTTATTTTTTTCCATTAAAAAATTTTTAATGTTTATTTGTGTGTGTGTGTGTGTGTGTGTGAGAGAGAGAGAGAGAGAGAGAGAGACAGAGAGAGAGACAGAGAGAGAAGGAGGCAGAGAGTCTGAAGCAGGCTCTGCACTGTCAGCACAAAGCCTGACATGGGGCTCAAACTCTCAAACTATGAGATCACAACCTGAGCCAAAGTCAGATGCTCATCTGACTGAGCCACCTAGGCGGCTACCCCCATATTGTAAATTTATGTTAATAAATTTAACATTTGCTGTGTTGATATCTTAAATCCTTGCTATGTTGATATCTTAAATCCAGACTGGAAAGGGGACATAAAAAACAAAAAAGCAAATTAAGTGTGTGGTGGGTGGGTGGGAGAAAAGTTTCATAACGTTTATCTAAAGAGGTCATTTTTCATTTGTACAGAGCTTAAGCTTATGAAAAATATTATACAGCTTTGATGCAAGGTGAGTATACCAGTCAAGGTCTGCAGGAGAAATAGAACCAGTAGGTTATACAGATAGATGGATAGAGAGATAGATAGAGAGATAGATACATAGATGGATAGATAGATGGATGGATTTCAAGATATTGGCTCACACAAAAATATTGGAGCTGATTGGGCCAGACAAGTCTGAAATCTATAGGGTAAGCCAAAGGCAGGCTGGAAACTCTGGGGTAAGAGCTAATGTGGTGATCCACGTGCCGAATTTGCTCTTGGGCAGGAAAACCTCTTAAGGCCTTTGATTGCTGATGTTGGCCATATGTGCAAAATACCTTCACGGCAGTATCTTGACTAGCGTTTGACTGAAAAATTTAGTGCTGCTGCCTACTTATAAGTTGATGCATCAAATTGACTGTCACAGCGGTAAAGGGCATATTGTACAATATGGTACAGTGTGCTCTAAGGAATAATCTTTAAGGAAGAAAGGAACTGTAAGCAAGGGAAGGAAAGAGTTCCTCATTCATTCATGCCCTCATGGGAGGCATGCTGGGGCTAGGTATCCTGAACAGTGGGGAAGGTCTGTGTCCAGTTGAGGGGCCCCTCTGCACTCCCTGATTAGCCTTTGTTATGAACCCAAGAGAAATCCTAGTAAACGGGGAGACAAGCGTTCCATCTGGGTTTAGGCATCAGCTGCTCCTGGAGTCGCCTGGAGGAGCCAGATGTCTGGCACCTAGAGACTCTGAGGCCCGTGGGAAGGAGCTGTCCCTCTTGTCAGGGGAAAAGAAGTCCCGCTCAGATGCGACCTCTCATGCCAGCAGGAAGGGGGTTCCTGCTTCCAGTTGGCTTATCATCCAGGCTACTGTGAGTGAACTCCCAGGGCCACCTCCGATCATTCTGCTCATTGCACTCAAGCAGTCCATAGGGTATACATCAGCATGTTAACAGAAGGCATTTTGTTTTTGCAAGATGTAATTATGCGATAATGGGTCATTTTTTCCCACCTTTCCATATTTAATACAGTTTTTACAGTGAGTATTTCAATGTTATAATTCAGCCAATACAGCCATTAACATTTTCGATAAACCAGGAGATGAGTTTATGTTCCGTAAGGAGGAAAATAGGATTCTTAATAGTTTGCTTTTTTCCATAAGTCTCCACCTATAATTACCATAAGCATCTCCTTGAACGTATGGTGCCTTGTGGTCTCAGTGGTTCATGGGGATGACAAAGGATGTCCTAGTACTTGAGAGAGCCCCTCTTTCTGGAAATCGGGCAGCTTCTATGCTCAGGATATTAGAAATAATTAATCCAAGTCATTGCCTTTTTTTTCCTTAAAAAAATTTTTTTAATGTTTATTTATTTTTGAGAGAGAGAGGGAGACAGAGCATGAGTGGGGGAGGGCAGAGAGAGAGGGAGACACAGAATCCGAAGCAGGCTCCAGGCTCCGAGCTGTCAGCCCAGAGCCCAACGTGGCAGTCGAACCCATGAACCATGAGATCATGACCTGAGCTGAAGTCGGATGCTTAACTGACTGAGCCACCCAGGCGCCCTGTCTTTTGTTTTGTTTTTCAGGTAGAGAAGGCATTCTTCGAGGAAAAAAATATATATATTTGAGTCATATTCTCTCTCTTTTTTTCAGTATATGAAGTTTATTGTCAAATTGGTTTCCATACAACACCCAGTGCTCATCCCAAAAGGTGCCCTCCTCAATACCCATCACCCACCCTCCCCTCCCTCCCACCCCCCATCAACCCTCAGTTTGTTCTCAGTCTTTAAGTTGAGCCATATTCTCAAATACCTTGTGCTTTGATAAAGCTAGCCCCGTAACTTTTTAGTGATCTCTTTGTTCTTCTTGCTTTATCAGAAACTGTCAAATTGGTGTAAAGTTTAGATAAGCAATTCTGGCACAGAAAGAAGAACTTGGCAGGGGAGAAAGGAGGTAGCACATATGCACTGCTGAACATTTCAGTCAAAAATAGTTTATGTTTGAGAAATGGAAGAGGAATAGACAGAAAAATTATTCTACACCATTGGGAATACTTGATCAAGAGTTGTAGTTTGCAGAAAAGAAGTTCTTGTGGAAAGTGACAAAAACATTCTAAAGGGTGGATTTTAATGTTTTTCAAACTAGCGTTCCCGATGATTTTCACATCAGCTCAGTTTAAAGTCATATTTGCTGAGTGCTTCTGTTGTGACTGACAGCTGTCTCAGTGTCAGAAATAATAACACAGCAGTAAACAAAACCTACCAACTGTTGCCCTTCCAGGGCTAAGGCACCAGTGAGGAGAGACAGATGACGGACGGAATAAACAGCTCGGTTATAAAGTATTTTTTTAAGGAAATAAGGAAAGGAGATAAAAGCTTGGGGGGGGGGAGGTGCAGAGTTTGGTGTCCAGTGAGAATTCTTTCAAGGGGCGAAATAAAGACCCTACGTCTCTGTTCCTTGAAGTGGGTCCTGTATGGTTTAGTGCACTCAACAGCAGGTAACTGATGAGGAACAAGTCCCACTCCAATGGGGCTTGTTTGGTCTGGATGCTCTTATGTTTCCCGAGCCCCAAAGGGAAGACATCTGTGATCCCTCCTCTCTTAGCGTTCAGTGACTTCCCGGGGGAGTTGTTATTATTGTCGTTATTGGCAAGAGAAGGAGAAGCAGACACAGAGTCCTAGCTGTGTCTCAGACAGTAAGCCACATGGTTTCATTTCCATGTCCCGTCTTAGCAGGGGAGACAGGGGCACAAAGGAGTGAGCTACCAGGGGCAAGGGCATTGCTGTTAAGGGTGTTGGAAGACTGGGGTGCCAGTGTGAGTGACCCCAAAGCTGGGACCGACATATTCGCGAGCACTGTAGGCACAGTGTCCATGGGCCATGATGATTTTAAGAGTCCATGAAAATGTTTTAATTTCTTTAAAAACCAGAAAGAAAAAATGAACATAATGCCCCCAAGATTGTATTTGCTTTTATACTGATGCGGCCGTAAAATATAATTCTTTAACAATTTCTTTATGGAGAAAGGACCCAAGGATGTCCTAATGTGGCCCTGCCCACAGCCCGATGTCTTTCATGGTCCTATGACCAATACCTCCCTTCTGTTCTAATATTGTTTGGCATTTCTCCTTCACCCTGAGGAGCCCAGTGTGTCCCCCCTCCTTGTGTGCCATAAAGGGATGTCTACAGAGGAGCCAAGAATGTCATTTTGCACAGTTCCCAGCACGAGGTAGTCATGTGATGCTTATGTGTCAAATGAGTGAATGAACAGGTGAGTGAATGAATGCTTCGGGGAACGAATGAGTGCATTCTTGAATCAATGAAGTCTTGAGTGAATAAATGACAAATGAATGCTCGATCGAATAAGTGAAAGAGTGAATGAATGAATGCCCGAATGAACAATGAATGCGTAAATAGATAAATGAGTGAATAAATAAGTAAATGAATTAATGCACGAATGCGTGAGAGAATGAACCCTGCCATGCCAGGGTTGGTGGCGGTGGTGATGTGATTTCCCTTTTTCCCTCGCTGACTTTTCTTCCCAGAAAAAACGTGGCATCAGCTCGCTGAATGTTTCGGACAGTGGATTTGTTTTAAAATCATTCTGTGCCACATAATGCATACTGCCTTGAACCGGAGGGAGAATTAGAAATAATTTGGAAGTCAGTTCAAAATAAATTCACTAAATCGAGTCCATGATAAATCCTGATTGCTTTTGAGCAGTGAAGAATGGATGGTGGGCATCTGTGTACAAGGCCAAATCGCGATGTACCCAAGCCTTGACAGTCGGTGCGCCTAGAGAGTCTTAAACTATTTAGCTACTATTGAGGGTCGGGGGTTCAGCCATTTCTGCCTTTTAATGTAGAGAAGTGTACATGGAATTCTCTTGGTTTTGTTACTAAGATTTCATTGTATTACTTTGGATCGTCCCCCGTGTCTGTGTATTGGGCTGTGGCATCCGGCCGCCATCTGAGAAAGTCCTTCTGGACAGAATAACTCTTCCAGCCCCAATAGTGCCTCACACATCTGCACAATCTCCTGAAAAACAGCCAGCTTATGGCTGGCTAATTGGAAAACATCAACCCATGAAATTCAGGACAATAGTGACATGTGAGTGTGGGGACAGGATGAAAGCAGAAGGACCCATTGAGCAGGGGAAATGAAAATACTGGTTTTCAATCTGGACTCTGATGTCTACCTTTTTGGTTTGAGAACTCGAATTTTAGCTTTATTTATGTACTCCCCCCCCCCCCTTTTCTTCCCTCAGGAAGCTTCTATTAGCTGGTGTGTAATGTTTATCTAAAAGGACACATGTTGTAGGTGTGTGCGCTGGGGGTGGGGACACCCAGGTGTGGTGTTGGCAGGAGTTATAAGGGTCCAAAGTCAGCTCGGAGCCTGAAATTTGGGAGCAAGAACTTTATGGTTCCCTAAATGTGGATGACAGTGATTCGTTAGGATGTATTTTCCCTTCCTTAAAGTTACATTTTGCCTTTTTGTATAATGTCAAATAACAATGTGAAGGAACCATGAGCCCTTCCACAGATAAGGAAATCTGGCTGGTGTTTTTGTACATCTTGGAGACCCCAAGGCACTGATTGCAAACATATGGCTGGCGATGATAATTCAGAAGCTATTTACATGGTGGGGACAGAAATTGAGTTTCAGAGAAATAAATTCCAATTTAAATCGGGTATGTTACTCATCCCAGAATGTTCCTTATGTGGGATTTATTTCTATGACAAGTGTCACAAGGCTTCTCCGTGAACACATTCGCATCATAGCATTCTTTTGTGGGAATTGACATCAGCCAAATAGACGACCGATATCCTGGATAATATAAGGTCAGTTTGAAGACCCACGATCATCCCCCCCAGAACACGGAGAGTTTCTTATGTAGCAGTGAAGGGCTTCTTCTCCTTTCTGTGAGAGTAGGACCTGTCCTTTGTTCTTTTCTCCGAGTTACAGTGTCTTCTCATCTAATTGCCTCAGATGGCTGCTAAACCGTCAGGTGATACGAACTTCACTGGGTGCATTGGTCATACAGCCGTAGATGCCTAGCAGCTCAGGGACACGAGGACAGGTGTCCCGCCCGTGGCTGGCAGAAGAGAACACATATACAAAGGCTACATTCCTTGGCTCTCGTCTTGTGTCTTCACTTCACGGTCTTAACAACCTTAAATCTTAATGAAAAGGTGCCACGTTGGTGTAATGTGCTTTAGGGAAGAAGCATTCTCCTTATACTCTGCCCCTGCCTGCCCCACCCCTGCTTCACTCACCTCCAGCTTCCAGGTACCCACCTTGGAGGCGTGGGAACCACCTGAATCAATATGGTGCATCTTACAGGCACACCAATTTTCCTTAATGCCAAGTAATTTCTCACCCTAATTCTGTGTTAGAGTAAGCTTACGTATATTATGTGTAAAATGTGGTCTCATGTGTTTTTAAGCCATGACGCAGAACTACCAGAAACGTGGTAGCTATGACAGAACACTTGAGGTGGTCTTTGGCCATTCCCATCCCTGTCTCAGAGCTGCATGAGTGCATCTTGATTCTTCGGCCTCCTTGTGACTCCCTCTCCCCTTCCTGCCAAAGCCCACTCTCTTCTCTTCTCCCCTGTCAGGTCACCTACTACCTCACACATCTACCTGGCTGCCTTTCAGCTTCTGCCCCATCCACGTGTGCTTCTAGGCTCTGTAGCTCACCTGTTCAGCCTCCCCAGACGGAGGGTCTGATATTCAATATGCCACACAGGGCACACATCTCCCCACTGGCCGGGATCAGGTCCAAAGAGGTGTGGCCAAGGAGGTGAGACCCATGGTGCAAGGCCTGACCCTCCAAAGGAAATGCTGGGGGCTGGGGAGATCTGGGAGCTTTTCTGAGTTTCTCAGATGGGGCTGGGGAGCTACAGGTGCCACCACATAGTCTGACCACCGTGACTTTGGATTCCACTCACCTCCCCAATTTGCACTCCCAGGGGCTGTTTCTCTCCTGTTCTGTGCCGTTTTTATCATCATCCCCACTTGCCGCTGCCAGCGTAGACTGGGAAACTTACCCTTGAATAAGCCTGAGAGCCAAATGTCTTTGTCCAACAAGAAAACCAGGAGAGAGTTGCGTGCTTTAGGAAGCATGCGTGTCTTAAGACGTGCAAAGATGTGTGTGGTCATTGGAAGAAATAACGCTGCCAGTGTCTCCTGCCGCTATCAAACCCGACTTCCCTTCTGATAACAGATACTTTGGAATAACCCTTTACTTCCCGGCGTGAAATTCGTAAATAACATCACCCACCTACAGACACACTGGATCTGTGTTCATAGACATCATATTCACAGCCATTCAGTGAGGGGACAAACCTCTGGCCTCTTGTGTCTGAGCGTGTACCTGGTGAAATACACATTTCATTGCGTGATTTTTATTTTTATCTTGTCATTAGGTTATAATTAACTCATTACATTGAGTTTTTAAATAGCTTTATTCAGGCATGATTTTCATATCACTTCCTTTCCTTCTACACGTTCAGTTCAGTAATGTTTATATGTACAGAGTTGTGAAACCGTAACCAGAATCTAGTTTTAGAACGTTCTCGTCAACCCAAAAAGAAACCGCATGTGCGTTAGCAGTCTTTCCTCATTCCATGCTCAGCCTCAGGCAAACCACCAATCTGTTTTATATCCTATAGATTCGTCTTCTTTGGACATTTCATGCACATGGAATCATATAATACTTGAGATCTTTGAGGTCATGTTTTTTTTCACTTTCCACAGTGTTTTTGAGGTGGTATCAGTACTTTGTTCCTTTAAAAAATTTTTTTTTATCATTGATTCATTTTTGAGAGACAGAGACAGAGCATGGGTGGGGGAGGGGCAGAGAAAGAGGGAGACACAGAATCCAAAGCAGGCTCCAGGCTCTGAGCCATCAGCACAGAGCCCGATGCGGGGCTCGGACTCACAAACCATGAGATCGTGACCTGAGGCAAAGTCGTACGCTTAACCAACTGAGCCACCCAGGCGCCCAATACTTTGTTCCTTTTTATTGTCAAATGGTATTCCGTTGCGTGGCTATATTACATTTTGTTTATCCATTCACAAGTTATAAATGGGGATGCTATGAACACTTGTATACAAGTTTTTGTAAGTTTGTTTAAACATTACATGGGTAGGAAGGTCACGTTATTTATTATTTTTCAAGAGCTCCACTGGTGTCTCTAAAAGGTGGAAAGACCCTTTGGAAAGTTCTGGGCTGAAAGACATACATGGCGATCACGTTCTTGAAACATTCACTACAAATTAGAACTGGGTGCAAAATATTCACGTTTATAAGCCAGATAGATTTAGAGTCTGGCTCCAGTGATGATCAGCAGATGTCTCATCTAGAGAAACACGCCACAGAACATTGAAACACTTGTGAAACCGGGCGCCGTTATTTGCCAGGTGGGTTGGCCTGCGCGGTTAGGACGTCGAGAATCCTTGCTTCTCCCTTGCATTGGCAGCCACGCCAGGGCCCCAGTCATAACGGAAACACAGAGTCCCTATAGATTTCCAAAATGCCCCCCAGGACGGTACCGACCCATCGAGATTGCGCCGATAGGATCCACAAGTGCAGACAGTTCTTGACCGTTCGTCATGTGCCAACCATCCTGCTCGTGTTTCACAAGCTCCTTCCACTTAGTCGTGACAGCAATCCCATGGACTAGGGCAGTCTTAGAGGAGCAAAGTGGCCCAGAGGAGCCCCCTTGAAGTACCCGGCACCGCCTCGTGTCCCAGTGCGTGTCCACCACAGGACAAGGGCGAGCAGAAACGGCGATGGCAGGAAACAAGAGCAAGAGGGTGGCGGGAGGCATGCTGAACGAGGAGGTCACCCTGCCTCCTTCACGCTGGCACATCTGTGTGCAAAGCCGGCTCTGTTTCCCCAAGGTTACTCATTCACCTTCGGAGAAGAACTTTGAGGAGGCAGACTTACTGTAGTTTTCATTTCTGTTCCTCACAGGGAAATGCATGCCTTATCATCTTCTGTTTTTTTTTTTTTTTTCTCCTGCAGATGGTCTGTTTAGGAGTATACCCTAAAGCACCCTCTTTCTGGTGTGACTGTGTACTTTGCTCTAACACAAGGCTTCGAAGGGGAAAACCTGTCAGAGATGTTTTAGGGTGGTTTCTTTTTCCGTATTTGGGAAGCCTAACCAAATACACTTGCTGTGGTCATCGTTAAAGGCTTGATATTTATTTATATTTATTTATTTATAATTTTTAAAGTTTATTTTTATTTATTTTGAGAGAGAGAGAGAGAGCAAGAGGAGAAGGGGGACAGAGAGAGGGAGAGGGAGAGACAGAATCCCAAGTAGGCTCTCCATAGTCAGTGCAGAGCCTGATGTGGGGCTTGAACCCCACATATATATATATATATATATATATATATATATATATATATATATATATATATATATTTTTTTTTTTTTTTTTTTTTCCTTTGAATTCAGGTAACGTCATTGATCTGGTAGAGTTTGCCAACTCCTGGAATGGTCTTCCATTGCTTTCCTAGCATGTTATTAGGTCTCATGGTCTCAGGTGACTTTAAACAGGAGGACTGACCATCCTGGTTAACCAGGGACAAAGGAGGGAACCAGGATGTGTGACTCTCAGTGCAAAAACCTGGACAGTTCTGGGCAAACCTGGACAGTCGGTCACCCTAGAGATGGTTTTAGTTGGCAAGAGTACCTTGACAGCTCTGTCATTTTAACATGTTGTGTTCCTTCCCCCACCCCATCTCGGACGACAGATTCTCTTCCACTTCTGTGTAAACTTTTCTTGGGGAGAAGTCAGCCTGCCCAACACCCTCTGGCCACTGCCTTCGTATGCGAGATTCTTGACATGCTTTATTTTAGCGTCTCTCTCCTGTGGACTGTTGATTTTCAGCAGCACGTGGGCTGCAGAAGTCCCACCGCTGAGACCTCCAATGGTCCCTTTTCTAGGGCAGCGTGCGGTAAAAGATGACATTCTGTGTGAATTGCAGCGAGAGATCATTTCCCCCTTTCCCTTTGAAGGCCATCAAGGTGACCTCCAGCAGCTCGGGGTAGGAGAATTCAGGGCTTTGGCTTCCCAGGTTCAGACACAGAGTTGAGCACCTAGTTTAAGCTCCGTATAATTTTGTGTAATTGCATTCAATTGCTCGCTCAATCTCTGATCGCTTTCTAATGAGCTGTTATTTTCAGAGGTAGGAGAAAAATCAGTTCAGGAAGAGGACGACACGAAGTGACGGGGAAGGGAGACCAGGCCTGCGTTCCCTGAGCAAGGGCTCTCTGGGGAGGGGCGTGCTACGCAATGCTGGAGGACATCGAACAACACAAGATTATGTTATGGGAGCTGGGCATCCCTTAGAAAGAGAGGCTAATACGTGGGGAGAGTTGGCAAAATGCACAGGTGGCCAGGTTTGTTCAGTCTTTGAAGAAGTCAGCAAAGTCATTGTTCTTTTCAAGACTTTAGTGTTTTAAATCTTTATTTATTTTTGAGGAGGGGGGAGGGAAGTGAGAGAGGGGGACAGGGGATCCATAGCAGGTTCTTCACTGACAGTAGAGGGCCGGATGTGGGGCTTGAACTCACAAACCCTGAGATCATGACCTGAGCCAAAGTCCGAAGCTTAACCTACTGAGCCACCCAAGCGCCCCAAGACTTTAGTTCTTTAGAGCAGTTTTAGTTTCGCACCAAAAATAAGGGAAAGGTACAGAGATTTCTTTATTCCCCTGCTCCCACCCATACAGAACCTCCCCCACTATCAACATCCTACACCAGAAGGCGCATTTGTTACCAGTGATGAATCTGTGCTGGTACATCATCATCACCCAGAGGCCATAGTTAACATCAGGTTCACTCTTGGTGATGTGCTTGCTACGGGTGTGGATAAATGGGTCATGGCAGGTGGCCACATGAGTAGCTTCACTGCGTTAAAAATCCTCTGTGCTCTGTCTTTTCATCCCTCTGTACCCACCCCGAGTGCTGGCAACCACTGATCTTCCTACAGTCTCTGTAGCGTTGCCTTTTCTAGAATGTCACGTAGTTGGACTCATACAGCGTGGAGACTTCTCTGATTGGCTTCTTTTGTTTAGTAATGCATATGTAAGCTTCCCTCATGTCTCTTCCCAATTTGAAGGTTTATTTCTTTTTTTAAAAAGTGTTTGTTTATTTTGAGAGAGCAAGCGAGTGAGCAGGGGAGAGGCAGAGAGAGAGAGAGAGAAAGAGAGGGAAGTAGAGAGAGAGAATCCCAAGCAGGCTCCACACTGTCAGCGCCGAGCCCGATGTGGGGCTCGAACCCCCAAACCACGAGATCATGACCTGAGTTGAAACCAAAAGTGAGACGCTTAACCAACTGAGCCACTCGGGTGTTTGTTTCTTTTTAGCGCTGAATACTATCCCATTGTCTGGGTGTGCTGTTTATCTGTCCATTCACCCCCAAAGGACATCTTGATTGCTTCCAAGTTTTGGTGGTTATGATTGAAGTTAATTTAAAATAATGACAAAATATGTGACATTAAAATGCACGCAAAGGGCCTCCAAATCCAGGCTCCCTTCATGCTTTTGCCGGTGGGTCTGTTCTCCCCTTGGTCCACTTGCTTTTGTCATTATTACATTTCATGAAAGAATATCATCATTGTCAGGGGACCTAGGATATGAACTAATACTGAAACCAAAGAACAAACAAACGAGAGAGAGAGAGAAAAGAAAACCGTCTCACTGTGACAAATCTTCACAAACCCCGCATTTTATTAAGATGTAAACCACTTGAAGAAAAGCCAGAGGAAAATAGAGGGAATGAGGTGTCATTCGACCAAACAAACGCTGAAAGGTTACCGTATAAATTGTCTCAAATGGCAGCCCAGAAAGCAGGGATCTGTCACTGTGGAAACAGAGTTAGCAGAAACAGACTTAAATGAAAACGAAGCAGTTTATGTTCTTCCGGAGACACTCCGCACGTGAGAAAATGCTAGAACAATGTGTATTCAGAATACACAGCTGGACACATTTTTGTTGTTTATACTTTCCCCAAGATTTACCTTCTTCCCAAGAGATCTGTTGTGTGTGGGATATGTGGCCACCAGGGGGCACTGCGTGCGCGCGTGCACAGTTAGTCTGGGTGACTGGGTTTCCATTGTAGACTCCCATCAAGGCCACCAGCCCAGGTCGGTGGACAGGTGTGGAACTGGAGGTCACACGCCAAGACTCTGGCCCAGCTCCTCATAGTCCAAAGGCTTTCATGTTTGTTAACTCATGACCTCTAGTGTCATTCCCATAGACAAAGAGGACTGAATATGATATTAACAGTGGATTGACTGAAAACACCCGTGTGCTCACTTGGTTCAATGTGTGGTGGACGACAGCGTAAGGTGCTCGTGGATATTCACGGGAACGTGGGGCCACAGAATCTGGAGCTGGCCAGGAATTTCCAGATCGCGTCTACCAAATCCCCACCCAATGCAGGAGGCCCCCCAGGAGCCATTTGCCTACCTGACTGCTTGTCTTCTAGCCATCTCTGAGATTTTCTAGGCAGATCTTACTTCACACGGAACTCATTCCATGGAGCAACAGAAGGTCCCTCCTTGTATTGAGGCCACGTGGGAGGACTCTGTAATTCTGCCACTTGACTTTGACATCTTTTTATCTAACTGCTCTAAGAACAGTGGTGGATGACAATTACTGAGTTGAAAACACTGAAAATCTTGAAAGTACAGAAGATAGCCTTTATAAGGTGTCAACAAAGCACTTCAGTATCATTGTGTTGCCCCATTTTGATAGGTGTTGTAATAAGATGACTTTTATGTGACTTACATGTCCTGAATCATATTTTAAGGCTGCAGATTTTTGTGTGTTATGTAAATGAGGCCATCAGGCCCCAGATCTACAACATAAGCTTCTAATGAACTTCTAATGAGTTCTGTTTCTGCACACAAGGGGGAAATTTTCATCATTTCCTTCTATACTTCCTACTGCTGGCCACAAAGACAAAAGCTATCCACTTACAATGCCACCTACACTTTATAGCAAAATGGAAAAAACAAGACAATTTCAATGGTGAATTATTTTATGTAAGTATAAATATAAATATACACACACACACATACTCACTGTGTTAGCATGTGCCACAGGAGAAATAAAGAAGAAAATAATAACTAAACGCAATGGTGTAGTATAATTTCCCCAAGCTGGTGGTTCATGCAATTCCAATTTGTTTTGGCTGTGTAAGGTATATGATAAATAATTTTCTCCTCTTGACCATAGGCTGATATCCAAGAGACAAGAAAGTAACACATTGCCTATTGTTGCCTTTATTAAGCTGATATCAAAAAACATGAAGCTAGTTCTAATATTTGATTTGGCTTAATCGATTGGTAGAAAGAGAAACACAGAGGGAGTTTCCCTGTAACACTAGGTTTTTAATCCCACTGGTGGGGAGAAAACCCATAGAGAAAGGGTCACACTGGGAATCTTCAAAGATGGCTGGTGGAGAAGTCAGAAACTGGTTCCTTTTTATATCCGGTGCCTCAGAAGAGCCGACGAGGAGATTGGGAGGCTGCACTCAGTCCTGAGGTGTCCATAGCTGAAATCCCCAGGCTCACGTCTGCTCAGAGGACAGCCCACATTCACGTCTTAATGTGGGCAGCCCTTCCCAACATCACTTGCAGGAATTACATTGCCAGGAATTCACGGTTAGATAGTGTATTGTTCTCACTGGAAAGAAGGAGCAGGTGGAAGGTTGTCTGGAGTAGAGCTTCCTTCACCTTGAGGTGACCTTCACCTGCCTGGGGTGGGGAACTTGGTGCTTCTCAAGTGAAAAGCTGCCAGGTGCGTGGGTCTTGGCAAAGTTCAGGCTGAGCTTTGGCCATCTTTGAAATGCTTATTTTTCAAAGTGCACAGCAATGACCTAGAGAACTCTAGAAATGCCTAGGCCTGCTCTCCCACCACACATCCCCACCCCCCCACATGCACATGTGCACACACACGAACACACACACACACACACATACCGCACACACACGTGCATGCTCAGGCATGCAGAATTAGCCTTGGAAAAGGACTAGGAATATGGATTCGGGCTTCCCACTGAAACTTCCAGGCTCTGCCCTTGATCCTTTCTGCTGATTAGGACTTGCTTTCTTTATTGCAGACATGATGTCATCTCATTGACAGTTTAAAAAATAAACACATGTCTGTCTGTGCACATTTATATATTCGCGTATATATCCTTTTAAAAGACGCACACTTGGGAATTGGGGGGCATACAGGTTGTGAGATGGTTGTACCTGCTTTTTAAAAATGTTACCAAAAATACGTACAGTGCATTTGCTCATGTGGTTACCATCACCGTATGAGTAAATCGTTTCTTCTCACTTACTCTCTTGTGCCTATAGTCCTTCAAACACTGTATTTTTTCCTTTTCTTGTTAATTGCTGGTTTTAGACCAGATTTTTCTGTTACTAGATTTTTTAATTTCTAAAAGAAATAAAACATGATGTAACATGTGTTGTCTCTCTCTCTCTTTCTTTTTCTCCCGCCATAGACAGTACTCGGAGAGACACTCACCCTGGCCGTCCCCAGTAGTCTTACTGGACAGTCCAGTCTTACTCACTTGGGGATTTTATGATAAGCCTCAGATTCTAAACATGACTTTGACTCCAGATCTACTGAGGTTCTGTGTAACTTGGGAAAGTATGGATTCACTCTTACAAATTGACAAGATTGTGGACCCCGTGAGGCACTCAAAATATGAGAGGGTGTTTCTCTCAGTTTCTTATTCTGCTTATATAATCATTTGTCTCTACTTTGCTGTCCTTAACTAGGCAGCTTTATTCTCCAGATATTTTCCCCTGGTATGTTTGTGGCTTTGCTTAGTCGCGTCTCTTTATGCTTTAAGGATTTCCATTTTAAACTTTAAGTTTCTTATAAGGTTACCTTAAAAAAGACAGCCTATTTTCTGGAGTGACATAGGACAGATTGTCAGGGGACGATGTGACTGTCCTTTAATCGGGCACTGTTTTATATACATAATAAAAATGATTTCTGCCCGCTTATCAGATCGATGTATGGGCTCATAAATTCACTTTATCCTGGCGTCCCTAGAGAAGGACATTTCTCCATGTGCTGCTAAGAACAATCAAGGTTTAAAATCATTTTCAAAGGTGATAAAATAACCAGGGTGGTTTATGAAGAGGGATGGAAATTTGATAAAAATAGCATGACATATCTCACAATATACAGTGAGAAAGCCCATCTCTTTTAAAATGCAGAGACGAAATGCTCTAATATTTGTTTTTATCTAGATTAAGTTACAAAGAGAACCATCATTGTTTCCGTCCTGCTACAAATGAGATCTGTCTGGTGGGACATCATCACGTTGTTGTCAGCTTGAGGTCTGGCTGCTCTGTGATCGCACACACAGTCACCATCTCACGCTACGCGTCACCCTACTGGATAGGAGTCTGGACTTTATTAATATAATTAACTTAGATCATTTTCGTGACAACTGATATAGCTACAATTGAGTGATGACATCATTTCTTCTTTGATATAAATGTTGGATGGAAAGGTTTGGAGACCGAAGAGAGGAATGGACGTTCATTAGTCTAATAATCCTTGGATACTAGTCATTTAGGTTGACTTGTGTCATCTATACAAAGACACAGGATTTTTTTTAAAAAAATGGTGTCCTTGGGTATGTGCCCCAAAACACTTCTGTTCAATGCAGCTATAAACCAAAATATTACTGGATCATGAAGTAGGTATTCCTAATACCTACAGTCAAAGCATCTTGATCCATGTTGGATCTTTCTGACATGTTCCCATGACATGTCCATGTATACATGATCACATGTCCTGAAGGTTACGTCATCATTAACGTCAAACATACCTCTTTCCTTAAAGGTGGTTCTATATCTTGACTTGGAGGTAGAAAAACATTTAGAGCAGTTCAAAGCAAATCTTATATACCACTTTTTATTCTAGACATTCTGGTTTTTTTTTCTTATCGACAGACGTGTTTTCTTCATATCTAACAGTATTATCCAACTCATACCCCTTTTACTCAACTAATAAATTTTCTACTATCAGAACAAAAGTTAGTTTAAAATTGGTTGAAGTGTCCTGCATTTACACTTAGAATAATAATTTTATGTAAGAAAATTAAACTGTATTTTATCTTCTGTAAGTCAGTAAAATGTTTTGGGGGTTAATGATCAAATTTTCATTCTACTTATTTTATTATCAGTGAAAGTGTTAGTGCAACTGAGTCTTGATTTTAAGCAGATTTCAGAAGCCAATTAAATTCTGCCTTCAATAACTCAGTTCTGTCTATAGAGGTGATGTGTGATGGGTCTCTGGTAGTGAAAAAGGGTTACTTTTGCTATTTGGGTTTTACCATTAAAACAGTTTTATATACGGGGCACCTGGGTGGCTCAGTTGGTCAAGCGTCCGACTTCGGCTCAGGTCATGATCTCGCGGTTGGTGGGTTCGAGCCCCGCATCGGGCTCTGTGCTGACAGCTCAGAGCCTCGAGCCTGCTTCGGATTCTGTGCCTCCCTTTCTCTCTGCTCCTCCCCCGCTCATGCTCTGTCTCTCTGTCTCTCTCTCTCTCTCTCTCTCAGAAATAAACATTAAAAAATTTTAAAAAACAAATTTTATACATATCTGCCTGTGTAAAGTGTTTTAAGCACTCAAGATCATATGCACTTTTATCTTTGTGGGTTTCCCTGAGCGGATGGAGTGTTACCTAGATTCTAGCTTTCACCTTACTTAGGCAGTAAGGCCTGAGTATTTGATTTTAAAATATTCATGTCAAGAGTTGTAAAATATTCATGTCAATTTTAAATAATTTTAAAATATTCATGTCAATAATTTATGGTGTTTTAGAATATAAGGTATTTATCATTTCATTCCCTCATTAATGGATTCATTAATGGATTCATTGATTCATTCACATGTCAACCATTTATTGAATCCTTTATGTGTGCTAGGATCTGGGCTTGCTTCTTAAGTACTAACAAACAAATAAGATACTGTCTGTAGAGAGCTTCGAGTGTAACAGGGGAACCTGGAAAGTAAATACCTAATTCTAACACAACGTGTTGAGTGCTAAATTCCAACACAGTGTGTCCATGGTTACAGAAAAGCCATGACATATCATGACAGTAGGGAAATCATGCTTGGTATCCTACAGAAGTTCACCCTAAAATGAATTCCACACCTCACATCTCGTTGGGTCTGCCATCTTTCAAGAACACCTAAAAATAGGAATCACGTGCGTAATTTTTGCAAACATGATTCAGTGCAATACAGCCCTGAGGAGAGTATGCATCTCTGTATGTGAGCGGAAGAACTCTCTCTGCATGATTTTCTGAATGAGGATTACCGTTCACATTATTAACTCAATGCCATATTCAGCACACAACGCTGGTCAACTGACTGTCAACACTGGACCGATTTCCCCAGAGTGGCCCCCGTGGCGAGATACTCGAGGGGCCCTGAGTGGCTGGGATCACACAGCAACACCCTCTAGGGAACTGACCAGAAGCAGAAAATGCCTGCAGCTGGTGACAGGCACTTCTAAGGCACATCAAGCCTGAGTTTTCACTCGTAGATAACCTGAGTCTCTTCCGCCTAAATAAGACTTCGCCAGAAAATGGTCTGGTTTTGTTCAGCTTGCAGTTATGTTCTAGAACTTCTTAAGTTAGTTCAATAGAACCGTTTGAAGTATCATAAAAAGCCATACCAACCATCAAATGAAGAAACAAAGCCGCAGACTAAGAACACAGCCACAAATCACATTCTACAAATATGAAGATATAAGCACCCTGTTTTCGTTTTGGGATTTTGTGGTTTCCTCTCAGCTTGGCTCTGCCACTTGCTGTGGCCCAGACAAGTCAGGTGACCCCTTGGGACTCAGATGTGTCCTATGTTAAGTGAGGAAATTGAACTAAGTCATTTCGCAGGAAGCTACTGTTTCTAAGTCTTTTGGGTGCACGCTTGATGTGCTGTGCTGAGAATTAGCGGTGAGAAGGGTTTCGACGGTTACCACAATTCTTGGTTGAGAGAGGACTGGTCAGAGAACGTGGGTTTGGTTTAATAACGTCAAAAATATACCTTATTTGTTTGCAAAAAGCTAGGAAAATAAATACCTGCATTTCCCTCGGTTACATGTTACAAAACAGGGGCTCCCTGCTGATTCCACACCGAGAGGCGCTATCACACAGAATGATCTCTCAGGAGCCCCAGTGGACTGGCTAATCGCCACCGGCCCCTGCCACAGCAAATGCTGATTCACAGGAGGTGCTGTTATTATGTGGGTCCCTGGAATTCAGTGGAAATTCTCAGAAGGGAGGAGTTGATCGAAGACAGTGCATCTGTCCTTTCTGAGATGTAAAAGATAAGCCTTTCAGTACTTTTCGTAAACACACCTCTCCAATATAGCAACAAACACTTGACGGCGTTTTAAAATTGGGAAAGAAATGTTGGGATATGTGCTCTTTCTCCTTTAATTTTAATTTTATTTACTTATTTTAAAGTTTTTAAATTTATTTTGAGAGAGAGAGAGAGAGAGAGAGAGAGAGAGAGAGAGAATCCCAAGCAGCCTCCTTGCTGTCAGTGAGTGTGGAGCCTGATGTGGGACTCGATCCCAAGAACTGTGAGATCATGAGCTGAGCTGAAACCAAGAGTCAGATGCTTAACCGACGGAGCCACCCAGGAACCCCTATTCTTTAGTTTTTAAATTCCTCCAAGAGACTGTTTCTAAGAGGGTTTGCCCTTTAATCCTAGCTGATACATGATTTGTTGTCTTACAATTAAGTGCAGATGGTTTCCAGCAGTAATCAGATAAACAGCGATGCAATTTAGGGATGGTTCAATTTCCGGGTTGGATTTGCATCCTAATCCGGGACTAAAAAAAAAATTAGAAAACTGTTTCCAGATGACCTGTAATGTTCTTTTACAACATTCGCTTCAGAAGCCCTTAAGCATGGCAAATAATGCCCATGGTTACGTGGGGCGAAGAAAATTAGTTCACAGAAGTAGGTAAAAATGTGGAAATGCCTACAGGTTGTGCAAGGGCCAACTCCTCTAGAAAAAAGAGTGGCCAGTCATAATAGATTGAAATTGGTTTGAGATCCGGTTCGGATGGAACGTTGACGGAGCACTTGACCCTTGTCAGCAGTGTGCAGGGGGGACTGCTGAGGTGGACCGTCAGGTCCTGGAAGACGAGGGGAACATTTCTACCACAGAGGAGGGCAGGACAAGGTGGCAGACTCTTAGTGTCGCCTGCACCGGGAGCAATCGGGAGACACACGTAGGTTCCTCGGTGAACTGTCGCCTCACAGAGATGGGAGTTTCTGGCTGAATCAGAGCTGAGAAACGCAGTGCGCGCACGGAAGGCCGCCCGACCCAATTCTGATCACAGATCTGAAGATGGGTCTGGGGAGGTGGGGATGGGCTCTGTGGTTTTTCTGGCTTTCTCATTTTGGAACTTCCGCTGTCCCTTTTGGCTGTTTCTCTTTCCACTTCTGGAGCCCTGGTGCATCTCCAAGGACAAGGTGGTGACGGCTTGCTCCTGGAGCTGTGTCCGCTGGTCCTCGTCGTTCAGCTTTGCCCCTCAGTCCTGTAAAATGCTAAAGAAGAAGAATCATCCTTTACAAGCTGACCTAAGATCGGCTCGCGTAGTGCGATTTTCACGTGAGGAGGGGAGACGGGTGTGGCCTGCTTGGCTCTGGGACACTCAGATCGTGCTTGTGCACCATGGACCCAGGTGGGATCATCGGGGGCCATGAGAGAGGGCAGTGGAGCCTCCCTGCCCCCACCGTGTAATCTTGTACTCACACTATTCCAAGAAGTTCAAGCTTTGATCTGAGTGCCTTTCTTCTAAGAATTTGGCTTTAACTTTTATTGGAACTTAGCTTGGGCCCACCTTGCATGCCCAATAAAATTCCCTGGGAATGCTTGAAATTCTTTAAAAGAAGAGAAGGGGTTTCCTACAACGCTGGTTGCGGTAGGCAGAAGCCTTGCTGACCTCCAGACACCCTTGCTCTTGTCTAATTTCCTCCCATTGAGAGTTGAGAAACCTGCCAGTGATTATGTTGTATTCTATGGCGAAAGGGGTTTTGTGGATGTGATTAAGGTCTCAAAAAAGCTGACCTGAAGGTAGGGAGATTATCAGGATGGGCCTGACCTAAACGCATGATCCCTTTAAATCTGAGTCGGAGGTCAGAGCATGAGAAGAGATTGGGGCGGGGAGGACAGGTGTGAGCCACCAGGTGCTGAGAACAGCCTCCAGCTGGCAGCCAGCAAGAAAATAGGGGTCTCTGTCCCCAAACCCCAAGGGACTGAATTCTGAAAACAAGAATGTGCTTTGGGAGTAGATTTTCCCCCAGAGCTTCCTGATGAGAACCCAGCCTGGCTGACACCTTGATTTCAGGCTCGTGACATCTTGGGCAGACAAGCCAGCCATGCCCCGGTGAGCGTCTCATGCACAGAAGTGTGAACTCATAATGGGCATTATATCCAGCTGCTAAGTGCAAGGGCGTCTGTCTGCCATGATAGAAAGCAAATACATAGGCACAACTGGAGTCAATTGGACCATTTCATTTCTTTGATTAAGGATTTGGTTTCAGCTCTGACCTGCCCTCTCTACTGTGTGTGTTGATGCCAAGGCTGGGATCCTGCAAATCCACCTCTCCTTCACCAGCTGTGCATCCGGGCTCTGCCATCAGGGCCCCTGGGTTGTCTGGAGGCTGGCAGAGAGGGCAGGGCGAGTTCCCAGCTATCGATTCCTGGTTGTCTCAGTAGCATCTAAACTTGACCCAGCTGGCAGTGGGCTCCTGAAGTCACATTCAGTTTCAGTGTGCAAGGTTATCATTCCTGCACCTGCAAAATCAGCCTTATTGTACCCCCTCCGAGATGCAAATGCCACCCAACAGCATCCTCTACTTACAGGTCTGAATTTACAAGGTCCTTCTTTTTTTTTTTTTTAAAGTTTAATTATTTTTAAGAGAGAGAGTGCACGCATGCACGGAGTGGGGTGGGGCGGAGGCTCCTCGCTGCTCAAGCAGAGCCAGACTCAGGGCTTGATCCCGCGAAGCGTAAGAACGGGACCTGAGCCAAGATCAAGAGTTGGCTGCCCAACCAACTGAGCCACCGAGGCGCCCCTACAGGGTCCCTCTTCTGAGCTCCTGAGGTTCGAGCATCTGCCGGCCACCAACATGGCCCCTCGTAGGTCCCTTGGAGGCTGGAGTCTGGCTCGGTGGGTCCTTTCCCCAAGCCTCCAGGTTCGAGTAACTCTACCTCTTCTTTTCTGTTCTCTCAGCCCTGAAGTTACCAACTCTCCGAAAGGAGGCAGGGCCTCCTTTTGCCTTTCTGTTCTCCAGTACCTGGTTAGTAATTCACTGTGTTAAATTCTTCCTGTTAAGATCACAGAAGGGCTTTTTGATGTCCTGACTTGACCCTGACTTGATACACTTTTCGCTGTCTCATTGAGTCTTATGTGGGGGGGACGGGAACCGGAGGCACAAAGCCTCCACCGACTTCCACTTCCCCTCAAGTTGCTGGCCCTCCCGTTGAAGGATAAATATCTTTGGACACACCCTCTCTTTGGGAAGTGTAGACTCTGATGAGCACTGAGCGTTAGTCCTGATGTAGGGACATCGGCACTTTCCCCCTCATCTGTGAGTCCCCAAGTGAGAATTCTGGGGTCTGGATGATGGTGGGGCCGGTGGAGCCTCGGGGTGCAGCGTAGCCCTGTGCACCTGCCACAGTCTGTCCACCTTCCGCCATCTTCCATGACCCCTTCTTGTGAACCTCAGGTCCCTGACCTTCTGGCCTAGAAAGGCCGTCCCGGCACGTCTTTGAGGCGTGTGGCTGCCGTGGCCACACGTTCTGGCAGCTAGTTCTCTACAAAAGTGCTCCCTGAAGAGAGTGGTGTGTTGGGAATGTCTCCTCCAGTGGCAAGAAGGGGACATCCTCAGGGGGAGTAGAAAGGGTCCAGTCTTACTTGGCAGGGATTTTGATGAAAAAGCAATTTTTGCATGCAAAGGGATGTACAAAGGCTGTGCGAAATTTTTACTAAACTTTCAGTAAAATTTTAAACTATGTATGTATGTATTTATTTATTTATAGCAAGTGGGGGAGGGGAAGACAGAGAGGGAGACGAGAATCCCAAGCATGCTCCTCACGGCGCTCCGTCAGCGTGGAAACCGACGTGGGGCTCGATCTCGGAGCTGCGAGATCATGACCTGAGCTGAAATCAAGAGTCGGATGCTTAACTGGCTGAGCCACCCAGGCACAACCTCAGCAAAATATTTTTAAGCCAGCGTATGGGAGGTGGAAGTCACAGGCAGAGCAGCTCAGAGAAAGGGTGTGGAGTCAAGTTGAGTCTCAAGCTGGCGTCTGCGTGTTGGTCCGGAGCGGGGATCCAAATGCCCCCCTGCCAGCTGGTCGGTAGTGGGCATTTCCTGTAATCGGGACCGGCACTCTGATGGGGTTCTGTTCACAAGTAAAGGAGGTGAAGGACAAAGGACCAAGTACGGTGCCTGATACTTGGTAGACGTCCCATAAAACCGGGCTCTTTATAGAGGTTAGGGAGGGACGGAGCCAAAGCATAAGAGACTGTTAAAAACTGAGAACGAACTGAGGGTTGATGGGGGGTGGGAGGGAGGGGAGGGTGGGGGATGGGTATGGAGGAGGGCACCTGTTGGGAGGAGCACTGGGTGTTGTAGGGAAACCAATTTGACAGTAAATTTCATATATTAAAAAATAAAAAATAAATAAATCAAAAACAACAACAACAACAACAACAAAAAACCGGGCTCTTTACTTAGCATCTTGGCACGTCATTCATGCCAACAGTTTGCTCAGTAACTTGTGCGCTTGTCGGAGTGTGGCAGGTTTGGTTGAGGCCGGATTTAGCGGGTACCTTTGTCAGCCTGTAGGTCAGTGCCTGCCAGCAGCGTCTTGCGTGGCACACGTCCGGCGGCTTTGTCTCCTGTCCCCCTCTTCACCCCATCCTTGCCTCCATTGGTGTGGCCGGGGGTATGGAACCTCAGCACGGCAGACGTGGTCTCTTTGTTAAATAAGGAGGGATGTGCAGGTGACTTATCCCCAGATCTCACATCTTCTATATGGAAGGGGCGGGCCCGGGACCTGCGTCTTCTTGCCCCAGGGTGACCCCTCTCACTGTGCCTTGCTGCTTCCATCCTATCAAAGTAAATTCATAACTTACCTGACTGGACAGCACGAATAAACCTTTCAGAGAGCTTTCATGTATCTAGAGAGACGGTCCCATAAGGACCACCCTTACTCTTCTCAGCTGCTCAGTTTGTGTGTACGGCTTCACAACCTTGGGCGCATTTTTTAACCTCCACGTAGGGGACCAAAGAACCTGCTGAAATTTTCTGGAATGAAAACTTAATACTTTGACCTGTTTGGAGCTCAGTCAGTCCCTTAGGAATGTTCTGCCAAGCTTGGTTGACTTAAAAATTGAGTTTATGCCTTGATTCATCTTTAATTTTTTGGTGTATGTGTTTTCTCAAAACGAGAAGATAAAAGTCATTCCTTCCGTTGTGCCTTATTTCAACTCCTCGATGGCTTTTGGAAAATGCATTTGATTTTTAACTCTCTGGACCACTTTCAGATACAATTTCAGTGTGTCCTAATCTTGACATGTTAATGTATCTTTTAAAAGACGAGTATATATCCCGAAGTTGTGATATTCATGGTACTATTTCGTGGTACTTTGGAAGAAAGGACTAATTTAATGAGCGCTGTATAGCGAGTGAAGGAACCCTGACCTTCCCCTTGCAAACCTTCTTCTTTCAAGTCAGTAAATTGAGAAAGAATTTCAAGAGGAGAGGGACCTCTTTTTGGTGTCAGAATTAAATAACTACTCTAATAAAATCAGAAGTGATTTCGGGAGCTAGCTTCTGCTGTTGAGCTCTTTCCCTGGTAATTCAGATGAGGAAATAAAAATTTAATGTGGATTTTAATATATATGATAAATAATATATATTTTTTACATAACAGACTCTAGTTTATTTTATATTTATATGTGTGTATATATATATATATATATATATGCACACACACACATATATATACGTACACATTCTACTGGTTTTTTTTTTTTTTCAACTGGAAATTAATTACCCCAGGATTCTAAATTGCTCATGGCTCATTACCAGTCACCTACAATCTTGCCGCCGAGCGGGAAATCAGACGCAGGCGCTTTAAGCCGAGCCGGTTTGGCATTTACTTACTTAGTTAAAGATCATCACCAAGCAGAAACCCCTTGGGAAGAGTGGCTGGCTCATTGGGCCCCATGGGGAGGGCGGTAATTAAACTCTGAAGGCAGCACTGATGTTCAGCTAAAAGCTTGTCTTTAAATAGTAATACGCTTGCGTTGTAAAGTGGTAGGCCCTCGGGTGGCTGTTGACACAGTGTGAGGAGCTGGCACTTTTTTATATAAAAGCTAAATTGAAGAAACTGTTATGAGCTCATCTGCATAAAGCAATATGATTCTACCTGAGGGTGCAGGCAACGGGGAGTGATTAGCCAACCGGCTCTCTGCCTGCTCCTCCACGGCGCTGCTAACACGCCGCTTGTCACTAAAAAATCGGAGGCCCCATATGCCAGGCTGCCTCTGCCGGGCGCCCCCTCTGACGACACGCCGAGGAGTTCCTGCCCGGCTCCGGGTGCCGCGGGAGCCCGGGCTCAGTCTGCAGAGGACGTGCGTGTGTGCGTCCTGCCTTTCCCGGGGACGGCCCGTTGTGCCGGGGAACGTGGCAGAGACCTTGGGGGTTCGCCTCACTGATTGGACGCACGTTCGAAGGACGGGGCAGCTTTGCTCCGGAGCCCTGCCAGGCGCCCTGGGCATCTCCTCCGTGTGCCACTCGGGGTGGTGGCGTTGGGAATGGGGTCCCCGGGAAGAAGCACCTGCTTCCGATTCCGCTGGTCTCCTGGGAGCTGAGCAGGACGAGTCAGGAGGCCATCCTCTCCCCTTCGTGGACTGTTTCTCTTTAAAACACATTTTGTGCTCCGGCTCTCAGTTTTCTGTGCTTTATTAATTATGCAAACCTCTTTTGCCTCAACGTGTAAACAGCGCATTAAAATTTTAATCTTGAGGCGAGTGGCTTTTATGCGGCCTGACAGCTGCATCCCAGGGCTTTGAAAAAGGAGATGCCTCCATTTGGCTTTTGAGGAATCCCCTTTCAGGTCCCTCCAGGTGATGGGTTTGGGTGCGGGGTGGCTTCTGGGCTGATCTGATTTCGAGCTGCCTTTGCAGGTTTCCCTCTGTCACTGGGATCAAGACCTTTCTAACAGCAGGCGCTGGAGAAGGGAGAGGGAGTTTTAGGGAGGGCTTGCGCCACACCAAGGCGTACAAAAGGAAGGAGCTGCCTTCCTGCCCAGCTGGACCGTCACCCCGGGGACGATGAGGTTATATCCTCCTGGGATGGGTGGGGTCGGGGAACGAGAGATGGTAAGATCCCTCCCTGACCAGTGGTGCTCTTGGGCGCCATTTTGGTTGTTCTGCTTGGTCTTTTGGGGGAATGTGGAAGGCACTGACTTAGGCCTCGAGAAAAAATGTTCTCCAGCCACCCTTCTCCCCCATAACTAGGTGCCAGCCTTCTTAAAGTGTCCAGACCCCACCCCAGCCACCAGAACAAAGCCACCACTGGCTCACTAGTGCTGTCCGGAAAAGGTACTTCCGGGAAGGACAGGATGTGACCTTCCTTAGGAAGACCCACACTTCTCTGTTTTCTAGGTGGGTTGTGGGGTGAGGGTGGCAGTGACTAGATCCCAATAAATATTCCATGAGTCACAACTCCAACATCCAAATGTCATCTATAGACTTTTTAAAAATTCAACTTCCTTTTCAAGTGAATAGGCTGCATTTCAAAGGAATAAAACCAACGCACAAACCAAAGGCCATTTGAGGCCTGTGTGTGGCCTGGGAAAGGGGAAGCCCATTTATTTACCCTCCTCCCTATGCCAGGGGCTGTGTTTATGGGGACCAGGCCCTGTGGAGTAGGTGTTATCATTGCATTATCTGCATGTGCAAACCAAGGCCCTGAGAAGGTCCAGGGGCTGGGAGGTGACTGTCATTCAAATCCAGGTCTGTCCCACCCAAAGCCTGTAGTCTTTTGACCACTTTCCATTTCGCTTCTGGCCAGAGCTTGCCCGGGGTGCTGGTGGGGACGTTGCCGACGTGGCAGGGGCCTCGACCCAGTGAAATGCAGCCTCCTGGAAGCCACTCCCTGCTCCCCTCCATGGTTCCTGACCCCAAAGCTCTCCTCCACGAACACCTGAAATTTATTTTCCCTGGGCCATGGACTCTTCCCCCACACTGGCTCTCTTAAAATGCCTGTGTCCTGGAAGAGAGAGAATGTCCAGTCTGAGTTCTGTGCAGGGAGTGTTGAAAGGGGATGGAAAGGAGCATGGGTTCTATCGCAGCCCCCAGGCACTGCATCCCATCATTTGGGTTCCAAGACCTTTTCACTGGGGATTATCATCCCCAGCAGATGGGGGTCGAGGTGGGGAAGGCTTAGCAAGGCTAGGAAAGCTTCCAAGGTCACATGCCTGCAAGGGAGGCCCAGATTGGGCCCGACTCTGCCCCGAAAGCCCTTGGCCATTGCTTTCCTCCACAACAGGCTCACCCAGCCACATGAGGTCTTGGGATCTGAGACCACTGCAGTGGACAAATGGGGACAGACGTTCAGAAATGCCACGGATGGCTAGAGACACACATCCTGCCCCCGAATTGCTTCTAGCGTCATTTGGGGGGGTTTCTCCTACAGCCCTGCCTGCGTTGTATGGCACGGTGGTCACACCCCCCAGAACAGCCCTTGCGGCTGAGGAGACCGAGTCTCCCTGGAGTCGTGGCAGGTGCACAGACCGTGCTCTGGCCCCCGCTCTGCAGCCTTTCTGGTTCTCATGCTGTTTTCTGTCTTCTATAAACTGTTAAAGACTTGGCGGAATTGATGGGACTTGCAAGTGAGGCCTTTTGATTTGCGAGAGGGAAGTTCCGGAAGTCACGGGGGCCTGATAGCTCTGGCAGAGGATCTCAGGCCAGAGGTGTTTTCCCCAATCCGTGAAGATCACTGGTAGGCTCTTCACTTTTGAATGCTGGCCCCCCAGTCTGCCTTGTTTTGCATGCTTTTAATTAAACGATAGTGACTGAGTGTCTCGCTTTCCTTATTTGGAAGAAGAAGGACGCCTTCCTCCCACGTTCAATGTGGCTGTCAAATGCAAACTGAGAGTTTCCATTTGGAAAGGTGTAACGGGTCGGTCAAGAGCAACAACAACAGGAACAATAAAATGGCCACCGTGTGAGTTGCTGCCTTGATGCGTTAGCATGAACTGGGCGATTTAGAACAACAGGAATGTGCTCCCTCACGGTTGTAAAGACTAGAAATCCAAAGTCAAGGCACCGGCAGGGCTGGGCTCCCTCTAAAAGCCTGAGGGGAGGATCCTTGCTGCCCCGTCCAGGGTCTGGTGCCTCCAGGATCATTGTCATTCGTTGTTTTGCTTCATCTCTGTTCTGTCATTGCGTGGCCCTCTTCTCTGTGTCTCTGTGTGTCTCTTCTTCGTAGAAAGACCGTTGTTAAGTTAACCACTTTAAGGGAAAATGAGCAGCCTCTGCCAAAGGAATAAAAACCTACAAACCAAAAGCTATTCGAGGCTTTCTGCCCATCTTCAGGGCACACCAAGCAGTGTAAAACAGATAAGAGGGCTGCTCGGGCTGAGTCACAGTGAATGTTCCCTGCCACAGTCCCCGTGTCCAGAGACCCTCCTCATTTCCCCGAGACTCCTGGGAATGCACCTTGAAAGCCATCAATACTGCCTCTGCTTTGTGTGAGCGAAGGCACCGGGCCAGCAGATGTGTTCCTCGTGGCATCTTTAACCCTAAACATTTTCTCTCATCACAGCCTCAAATTCACAGTGAATAGGGCATTTCTACCCATGTCTGCAAATAATCATTTTCACTTTTATCTTCTTTTGAGATTCAATGTTTATTTTTGAACAGTTCCAGAGAGGTCGAAAAGCCAAGCCCCTTTTCTAAAATCAATTAGTCTAGCAGAGAACGCTGGACAGGTGGTCGCAATGAGAAGGAAAGGAAGCAAAAATGCCATGTGTGTTTAGAAAACTGGTTTCTCTTGTTAAATCTTTGAGCCACTGTGCCTTTCTCCACCTTCCTTTGTGGGCTTTGCTCTGCTCTTTGTTTCTAGCTACTGATGGACGCAGGTGGCATTTTTTGTGAGCACAGAGATACAATTTTATTCCAAACTAACTTAAGAGGTGTGCTTGAAAACCACAAACAGGGGCGCCTGGGTGGCGCAGTCGGTTAAGCGTCCGACTTCAGCCAGGTCACGATCTCGCGGTCCGTGAGTTCGAGCCCCGCATCAGGCTCTGGGCCGATGGCTCGGAGCCCGGAGCCTGGAGCCTGTTTCCGATTCTGTGTCTCCCTCTCTCTCTGCCCCTCCCCCGTTCATGCTCTGTCTCTCTCTGTCCCAAAAATAAATAAAAAACGTTGGAAAAAAAATTAAAAAAAAAAAAAAAAAAAAAAAAAAAAAAAAAAAGAAAACCACAAACACAGTTGTTCTCATTGTGGCACCTACCAGGTCTAAAGCAAATATAACTAGAAATTTACCCCAAATACCTATTCTATATATTTTAAAAAATTTTTTAACGTGTATTTTTGAGAGAGAGAGAGAGAGAGAGAGAGAGAGACAGAGCATGAGCGGGGGAGGGGCAGAGAGAGAGAGGGAGACACAGAATCTAAAGCAGGCTCCAGGCTCTGAGCTGTCAGCACGGACCCTGATGTGGGGCTTGAACTCACGGACCGTGAGATCATGACCTGAGCCGAACTCACGGACCGTGAGATCATGACCTGAGCCGAAGTCGGACGCCCAACCGACTGAGCCACCCAGGAGCCCCTTAAAAAAAATTTTTTTTTAACATTTATTTATTATTGAGAGACAGAGACAGAGCATGAGCAGGGGAGGGGCAGAGAGAGAGAGGGAGACACAGAATCTGAAGCAGGCTCCAGGCTCCGAGCTGTCAGCACAGAGTCTGATGCAGGGCTTGAACTCACGAACTGCGAGATCATGACCTGAGCCGAAGTCGGAGGCTAACCCACTGAGCCACCCGGGCGCCCCCCGTATTCTATATTCTACTGACTTCAGGGCAGTGTATGTACCTGAATTTGGATGCATTTCTTCAAAGTCTTTCTGGACATTAATACACAGAACAGATGATTCTTCCTTAATGATTCACTAAGTCTTATTGTTTTACTTGTTAACGTGTGTTTGATAGATTTAGTCATAAGACCACAATGTTCAGAAAGCTGGCCTTAGGTCTTCTAATGCATATATTTCTATGCACGCATATCTTTCTCTGAAAACCCACAGGACTGCAGGTGTTAGTACAAAGTATCTTTCTCCTTAACTGTGTCTTGATTTCCTTTATTATTTCTGGCTCCCTGTATTCTTCTCTCAATACTTTTCAAAATTCATATATGCAGAGTGCCTCAGACTTAAGACCCTACCGGAAAGAAAAATCCTTTCCTGTCAATTATAGAAACCCGCTGCCTAATAATGATAAGCACATATTTCAAAGTGTTTTAGTGAGTGTGTTTAAAAGTTCAGCTCTGGAAAAGACCTCTGTTCATTTAATTAGCAAGAAAACAACTCTTAATTTCTGAATAGAGTAGACTGAAAGCACAGTACAAAGAACCGTTTGGGACGAGGTTAAGATTCCTCTCTTAAAATACTTGCACTTAAGCTTTGCAGTTTATTCTTGCGGATTTAGAACATTTTTTATCTGATGCTTATTTTATGTGCCTTGTTCTGTTTGTAAATTCACCCTCCACCTGACATGTTCAAAGCATGCAGCGAATACTGCCGTGGACCCCTCTTCAGACACTTCTGGGTTAGTTAGAGTGTAGTAATGTGAATTACTTCTCTCTTATTGAAAGTTTGTACATCTTTTTGTAATGCGTAGAAGACACAGATAAACGGAAATAAAAAATAATGGTGGCCTGTAAAAATTGTGACATTTGTCATTATTTTGATGTATAGAAAGGCCTCTCCTGTGGCAACATGATATTGATGTGATGTGCAGCTGTATTTTCTTCCAGAACACTCCTTGTTTCATTGTTAACATACATTAACGATTTCTTTTGATAAAATATGTTGTCAGTGCTTTGGTGGTTCGCTCAGTATTTGTGGGTGGAGTTCATGTGGCTAAAACCAGACCGGAGTGCAAGAAAGGAGGGGGACCCTTTTCAGACATTTTGGCCTAAAGAGAACGAGATACAGTGCAGGGGAGAGCATATATCAAAGGGAAGGCCGTTTCTTTTTGTAAATACTCGTGTATTATCCGTCTTTTTCTGATTAACATTTTCCAGCTTTTGTATCCTAGAAAATTGCACTTGTTGGCTCTTTTACCAAGCTTCCTATGATTTGGAGGGATGAAGCCCATATCTAATGAGAGAAGAACACACAAAGAAAATAAACCATGGTCCTGGTGCTCCAGAAACCCAGTCCCGTGTGGGGGTGATGGAAGGGATAGACTTGGTAATTAAGATCGACAGGAAGCAGATCGTGCCTGTGTTATAGTGGAATCTCCGAGTCCCCGAGGAGCAGGGAGAGAGAGATTGGTTCTATCTGGAAAATCGATGGAGGCTTCTTAGAGGAATTGCTGTTTGATCTCTACTCTACCTTCTCGAGAATCTAAACGTGCCTTAATTAATGTTTAGTGAATGAATTAATGAATAGAGAGTGTTTTGTTTTCCTGTGTTTTGGTTGTGCATGTGAAGGGGGGGCGAGCAGGCTTCTGATGTAGAAGGGACAGCCCACAAGCCCGACAGCTGATAATTAGTCAATATTTGTTAAGAATTCATGAATTCTAATAAGGATATTGAGGCTGGATCATACATGAAAGTAAAGCATCCCTAAATGAATAATGCAACTCTGTATAACACCATTTGCAAAAAGTTATCCATACTAAAATTATAGGTGCTCTGAGCCTAAAGGCAGTGTCTTCTTTATCGTGTTTTCCCCATAGCACTAAAAAAAAATAAATATTAATAAAGCCATTATGTAAAGAGAGAGCCACCAGGAATGCCCTGGATTATGTCCGCATACAGGGAATGCACCTTAGTCTGAATGTAGACAGCTATGCCCTATTTCCCTTTTGCAAAAAGCCTACAAATTGATTTTTATAAATTTACCGATGACACCATCCATCCTTTCTCGTCCTGGGAAAAGCATATGCACAGGAAGGAAAGCATGGCCTTGCCTCAGCTTGGCCACTAATTATAGGTGACTTTAGCTGCATTCCATCTTGCTGTGATTCTGTTCATTACATTTGCAAATGGTCACAGGATTGCAAACTTGTTGTGAAGCGGTGAAATCCTTTTCTTAAATAAAATCTCATTTGCAATCTTAGTATTTCTAACATATAATCTCTGGTTGAGCCCACGTGAACGTCTGGAGACCCAGAGTCCAGCCTGCTCAGCGCCTGCCCCCAACGCTGTCCCCGACCCCCACACCTACCCTCCCCCACCTGCTCCTCCCCTGGGGATCCCTGGGGACTCCGGGGTGTGGAGCTCCCCAGACAACCACTGGACTGTGATCATGAGGTTCCTCCCTGGCCCCAAATCGTGATCTGTAATAAATCTTTGTCTGGATTCCTTTTCATCCTATAAAGGGCAAGTCTTCTCTCCAGTGTATGAGTTAATTTACCTTAATGGCGTCTTTATCCTCTACCCCTTTGCCTGTGTAAGAAAGATGCAGCCCAGAGAAATAGATCTCAACCTTTATTGTGTACGAAACACTTGAACGGTTCATTGAAATTCAGGGCGCTGTCCTGTTTCTCGCTGTGTATGCCCTGCTTCCCAGTCTTACTGAGCAAGTCCGTCTGAGAGGCCGTGGATCTGATTTGAAAACAACATCCCTGATGATTTTAATAGCAGGTGGTCCACAGACTACACCAGGAGAAAAGAAAACAAAACAAAAATAAAGTAAGAGCATTGCTGTAGGATTCAGAGGATGGCAAACAGAGAGTAAGCACCGTGTCAAAGCGAGTTTTCATTTCATGCTTAGGGATTGTTCCCTTTTATGTTTGGGCCAAATTCTACGTGATCCCACGATGGAGACTTCGGGATCGCTCATTAAGGTGGAATTTTTTCCAAGAACACTTTAAAACTGGGGCACTTTACGGTTTGGAGCTGTTACAATAAGGAATAAGTTTGAGGAAGTCGCGTATTATGATGTAACCACCAGATCCCATTCCTGGAGGACGGTGCCGGTTGGATGCAGTGGGTCCTGCTGGGTTCAGGCCCCTCTCTTCCGTATTCCTGGTGATTTGCTTTGGGCTCAGTGAGGATCCCCTTACATCTCTGAGCTAGGCTCCCTATCAAAACCGTGGGGGAGCCCCTGCTCTGCCCCAGCGTGAGCTGAGCCCTGCGTTTGCCCCTTCTGCTGGTCCCTAGCCCACCAGCTCACTCACTCACCTCCTAATTAGTGTAGACGGAGCACTTTCTCTGAGGCCCCAAGATGAATACCGCTGGCCCCCACCCCAAGGAGCTGTAAAGCCATATGGAAGAAATGGGGGTACTTTACATTATGCAGAAGTGCTTGGGACGTGTTTCAGTTTGCTAGGGCAGCTGTGATAAAGTCCCACAGACTGATGGCTTACACAACAGAAGTCTCTTGTGTCCCAGTCCCGGAGGCCTGAAGTCCAAGGTCAAGGTGTGGGCAGGGCTGGTTCCTTCCGAGGGCGGGGAGGGAGAATCTGCCCATCCTCTCCCCTGGCTTCTGGTGCTCCCCAGCATCTTTGGCGGTCCTTGGCTTGTAGACACATCACCCCATGTCTGCTTGCTTCCTCACAGGGAGCTGAGCCCCTCCTACTCCAGATGACCTCATCTCCGATTGCCTCTTCGGGAATCCTGTTTCCAAATAAGGGTCTGATGTACTGGGGATTAAACATACCGTATTTGCTCAACATTGACTTGGTCAATACGTGTTAAAAAAGGAGGTGGTTGGGGAGAAAGGGAGGAGCGAGGGGAGAGGGAGACTGACTTACAAATGGGTGATTATTGACTTCTGTCCTTGCAGATGTTTCTGGAAATGGGCAGTGCTTTCAAATAACTGTGAGAAAGCTAAAATTGTTCTTTCCCTTGTGGCCGCTCTAATGTCATAAGACGGGATTAATTAAGGGAAGAGCATGCTATCTGAGAAAGACTGAATTGGGGTCCCCAAATTCACATGTTGAGAATAATTCCTCCTTCCCTGGGCACTTCAGTGGAACTGATGGATGGATGGAGTGATTCTGTAAAAATGTAAGGCAGCTCATACTCTCTGCTCACATCCTCTGGCGGCTTTCCCTTTCATGCTAGGAGAAGCCAAAGTTCTACAAAGTTCTTCCTCCCCTGTGCTCTGATTTCCCATAACCTTAACACCATTTGACACAGCACGCCTCTTCCTCGGTTTCTTTCTCGCACCCCATCTGGAAGGTGGGCGCCATTCTGTCCACTGATTGCCTGGCTGTTCTGTCCCCAGCATGTGGGGCAATTCCTGCACGGAGTGAGTGCTTTCTCAAAGTAGCTGCTGTGTCAGTGAGTGGACCAAGGACCTAGAGACTGAAGGGGCACAGATCAACAACACACAGTCTGTGACAGCCACTGCGGGGAGGCGGGTTGTACAGAAAGGATATTACGTAAGTTATTCGGATTTGTAGACCACACTTCTCGCCAGCGCGATGGGCATGCTGATTTCTCTGGGCTTTAGTTGCTTCACCTGGAAAATGGGGACAGTAATTGTACCAGTCTCTTGGGTAACTGAGAGGGTTCAGTAGCTAATATCGTGAAGTTCTAAGTGCTTATGTTAGGTAGAAACAGTCAACTTAGTACATTTCAACATCTTTATTCCTTTTCCGTTTTTTTTTTTTTTTGAAGTTTTTCTATCATGAACATGAATTGCCTTTATGATCAGAATTAAAAAAAACCGCCTTTAAAAGCAAACAAAGGGAATACAATGCTCACATATGTCTGGTTTAAACGTTAGTGCCTGAGAGCTTTGTTCTGGGCTCAGGTTTGCACCAGAGGACTTGGTGGGCAGGTCAGGACTCCCAAATCTGCTATAGCTCCCCTCTACCGGAAATAACAATGTGCCTCACCAAGGTAGATCGCTCTGTCTGTGCACAGTGGCCCCTCTTATCATATTTTCCAATGTGTAAGATTTTAAAAAGCATATATTATCCTTTTGATTCTCAAAACAATCCTGTAGGGAAATTAAACCATTTTCTTTAATAACATGGGATCTGATGCTGAGATTTTTGCCTCAAATCATATCCGTGGAAGGTGGCAGAAATAAATACCAGCTGATCCAGCTTCAGTTATTGTCCTTTTGCTCGAAGCTGCCTCCTTTTTAGCCACAATTCCTCCTGATAATAAATCTTTTTAAAACCATGTCCAAGTAATTAAAACAAAACAAAACAAATAAAAGGATCTCCCAAGATAGAATAATATGAGGGAGGTAGGATGTTTAGGAGACAACTTTGCTCTTTTTTTATAAAATCCAATGGCCTTTCTGAGCTTTGACATGAGGAAGAGTTTTAGGAGTGAGCGTAAGGTCCATTAACATTTCAGTTAGGGGCGCCTGGGTGGCTTAAGTCTGTTAAGCGTCCAACTTCAGCTCGGGTCATGATCTCATGGTTTGCGAGTTCAAGCCCCATGTCAGGCTCTGTGCTGACAGCTCAGAGCCTGGAGCTTGCTTCGGATTCTGTGTCTCCTTCTCTCTCTGCTCCTCCCCAGCTCACACTCTGTCTCTCTCTCTCTCAAAAATAAATAAACATTAAAAACAAACAAACAAATACAATTGCAGTCAAATGCTCAAAATATCCAATTTTAATTCTCTTTCCATCCTGACAACAAACAAACAAGCCATGTCCAGGCCTGCCCAAGTGGGATTCTGTTCCAGACAACCTGCAAGGCATATGTGGGACAGGTTGAGAATTCGTGCTCTGCTCTAATCCAGGTGTCCTGTCCAACACCTGTGTGATCTGCCAACTTGTCTGTCTCCCACCCACCGGCCCAGAGTGTGTTCTATATTTGTCTGCTGGTCCTTCCCACTAGACTCTGAGCTTCTGAAGAACAGAAACTGGCTCTTATATATCCGCACATCCAGCTCCTGGTACATAGTAGATGTTTAGTTCATGTGTGTTAAGAATTGAGTTGAATACAGCTTTAGGGGTGCCTGGGTGGCGCAGTCGGTTGAGCGTCCGACTTCAGCCAGGTCACGATCTCGCGGTCCGCGAGTTCGAGCCCCGCGTCAGGCTCTGGGCTGATGGCTCGGAGTCTGGAGCCTGCTTCCGATTCTGTGTCTCCCTCTCTCTCTGCCCCTCCCCCGTTCATGCTCTGTCTCTCTCTCTGTCCCATAAATAAATAAATAAATAAATAAATAAATAAATAAATAAATAAATAAAAAGAATTGAGTTGAATACAGCTTTGAAAAATATGTTATCACATCTAAACTGAATTTACACAGTACTTACGATGACAGTAGTTTATTTTTTGACCCTATAAAATGTCATAAATCTCATGTCCTAATTAGCAAATGAAGACAAAGGTTATAAGGAAGTTAGTGCACACCGAGACGGAACTAGCCTCAGCTGGCGTTTGCTGAGGACGAATCTCGTGCTGTCACAGCTGATCCTTGCCCTAACTCTGTTCCTGTTTTTGCCAATGGATGAGGACACGAGTCTAGGGGACTTACTTGCCCAAGTTCCTGTGTATTATAATAAGCAGAACAAACATTTCTTTTCAGTGCTTACCCTGCATGCACTGCTCTTGTAAATCTTCTAATATGTGTTAGATCACTCGATTCTCCCCTAAACCCTTAGGATAGGAAGGATTGTTGTATTCACCTTACGAATAACTAGGCACAGAGGATTAAGTGAAGATGCAGATTAGACTAGAATAAATGGTGGACCACGATCAAAACCCAACTTCTTGGTATAAAAGGTCATACTCTTAACCCTGACCCCCTCTTGGGGAACCAGGTCTATCCCAGGCATAGTCTAAAGCACAAGTCCATCCTTTTCCCCAAAACTAGAACTTTCTATTTTTCTTGTCCTATATTAGCTGACCTCACAGAAATTCAGAGACGACATCATAATGCTATGGCAACTTTAGAGGTAATGCTGGCAGAGATCATTATGGCCGCCCATTATTCGATGCCATTCTATACGTTATTTCCAAATCAGAGAATAAGAAAAAAAATAGATAAAAGAATACTATGGGCTAATTACCCTGTAGAAAAGTATTGCATAAAATGATGAATAAATTAAAAAAAATCTGTATATATTCCACTCCTAAATAATTATCCTGGATAATATTATTTTTAAAGTACTCTTCAAGTGAAAATAATGTTGGTCAAGAAATATGTTCATGAAAACAAGCTCTTGGTGATGAATGTCATTGGCCTGTGAGTAAAAGGGGAAAGCTGATCCCTGCCTGTGGGGTTCAGGCTAAGTCTCTCGGAGCCGGGTCTGTGCACCTTGATTCCCGTGAACGTTGTCCAGATGCCAGAGGCCCCTCCAGCTACACTTGAGATGCACGTGTTTCCTCGTCGATCTTCTTCTTTTTCCTTTTCTTATAGACGAGAGAAAGTACAACCTTGACTTTCTTCTGAACTGTCACAAATGACATTTACTTTTTTCCCTGTGGAAACTACTCAAAATAATTAATATCCAAGAATATAGTCTTTATACAACTACTTTGCTCCTAGAGAAATTCGAAGGTTAGAAAATGTCAAAAAGAACCTGAATTGATTTTGCCACCTGGGGTGAAGTTTTCTGTTCTTGTTACAAAAGTCAATTTTCATAAAAAAATTTTCGTATACCATACCTTGGGAATATCTTAATTTCAATGGATAAAAAAAAGCGTATAGTTGCCTGTTTACAGTTTTACTTTAATATAGAGCATTGGTATTAAGGGTTTATCATCCACTTTATAAATTTCTGATCTTCTGTAGGAATAAAGTAAAAGGAGAGTCACTCAAGTAAATTTTAAAATACTGACTCATATGCTTTCAGTCATCTGTGGGTGAGTAGCTAGATGGGTGGATGGATGGATGGTTGGGTGGGTGCATGGGTGGATGGATGGTTGGGTGGGTGCATGGGTGGATGGATGGTTGGGTGGGTGCATGGGTGGATGGATGGTTGGATGGGTGCATGGGTGGGTGAATGGATGGATGGGGAAATGGATGGATGGGGAAATGAATAGATAGTGGATTCATTTCTTTGAACAATGCTGATACATTGGTTAAATGTTGTGCTTGTGATCTTAAGTTGGGATACTGGAGAGAGAGAACAACTTTTAAATAGGCTTGGGATATTTAAAATATCATGTCTGTACGTTTATAACACAATATAAAGAAATGGTTTTCACATGCATTTGTGCATGTGTGGATACATTGAAGAGGATGAGAGTAGTTTTGATCATCTGTAAGCTTTGATAATGAAGTACCATTGTCTTTACAATATCTGGAAGCAACCTATGGATCCTTAAAATCATTTTTTATTCCACTTCCCTGCCTTTGCTGACCAGCTACAAGTGAGATTTTTTTTTTTTTATCCTACCGGTAAAGTCAGTCAAATCGAATGAAATTCTTTCTCTTAACACATACACAGATCCAGGCTGAGGTCTGACTATATAACACCATTAACTGAGGCTCTCTTGGTGGTCCCTAGGGCACTGTGAGATGTCCCCTTGCCCTTGGACTTTTCCTTCTATCCCTGTCTCTTTGACTTACTCCACAAAGTCTTCTGGATGTTTCCAAACACTCCCCACACACTTCTGCCTCAGGGTCATTCCATTTGTAGGTGTCTCTGCTCAGGATGCTTTCTCCCCAGGTGACCACTGTCTCTCCCTGTCTCTCCCCTTTGGGTCTGTGCTCCTGGGTCACTTTTATCAGGATGGCCCTGACCATCTCATTTCACAGCACACCTGTCACCTTTGATCTCCTTTCCCCCATTCTTTTTTGGTCAGGAGCCTCCTTGGCCCCCTCCATGTGACCTAGCTGACCACTGTATTTAAAATCATGACCTTATGGGACATCACTTCTCACTTCCCTTTCTCTTTCTCTGTAGCATCCATGCCGCCTCACATACTCCTTTATCTTGTTTGGCATCCGCGTCCCTCTTATCCGGGGGGTGGGGTATCTCCTGATCCTTCAGTGACATATCCCTAGTGCCTAGAATAGATCCAGAGGGATCTGCTGCAAAACAGTGGAGAGGATTTAGGTGTGTGTGGCGGGGGGTACGCAGATAGGATTAACCATTGGTTTTACTGGAAACCATAGCTGCCTTATCTGAAATTTGTTAGTATTTTAGCCTCATTGTTCATTCTCCTTGTTGCCCACCGTTGTGAACCGAAGGAATTTCCTTATATAAAGTGTCTACAACAACCTCTTTTATATAAAACAACATTTATTTGGAGCCACTCAATTTACATGACCTTTTTTCTTAAGCAGCAATGAAAGGATAAAAGAGTTGACTAAAACATAATGTAAAAACTCTCCAGTATTTGAAGATGTTCACCTTGAATCGATCGTTTTTTTGAAATGTTTATTTATTTATTGGGTGGGGGAAGGAAGGGGAGAGAGAGAGAGGGAGAGGGAAAGAGAATGAATCCAAGCAGGCTCTGCACTGTCAGCTCAGAGCCCGATATGGGGCTCAAACCCATGAACCGTGAGATCATGACCTGAGCCAAAATCAAGAGTTGGATGCCCGACCGACTGAGCCACACAGGCGCCTCTCATCTTGAAGAGATTGTGGCTATTTCAGTTGCCGGGTTTTGGAGTCTGGGGTGGTTGGACCCCAGCTCTGCCACCTGGCGGCCCAATGTCCTTGACCCACGTTTGCCCTCCCTCAGCCCAGTGCCCGTCTGCAAGTGGCACCCACGTCAGTCACTGGGGCGGAGGACTGAGTGGGGTGCTGAATTGCACTTCCTTGTTGTTGGTTCATCAGTTTCATTGAATTTCTGTCTGGAAGGAAGGCAGGGAGGGGGCAGGACCAGCACTGTCCGTCACGTGGCTCGGGTTCTAATGGCCAGAGCCCTGCTTCCTCCCACGCGTGGGGTCCCCTCTGGTGGAGAAGGCTCGGGGATCAGGGTGGACACCTCTGCCTGCTTCCTTGCGCTCCCTGGAGTTCTGGTGGAATTCTGGTGGAATTCTATGGTGGAATCCACATTGTCCTCCGTTTGCCCCACGCTTCCTGAGCAGCCCCCTCCGTGAGCCAGAAGCTTCCAGGCATGGAGCCCAAGAGTGGGAGACACTGACATAGGCCTTGTCTGCAGGGCAGGCGGTGACACCTGCAAGGCTCCAGTGAGACAACGAGGTGTGCTGATGCCAGGAGAAGAAATGGTCAGGACCTGTGGGCATGTCCCCTGTACGAAAAGGCAGGCACACTCACGTACAGGGGGAGATGTGGAGTGAGACAGATATGGGGACATGGGCAGGGTGTCATGCAGAGGGGACCTGAAGGAGAAAGAGAGTGTGGTGTGCTTGAGGTGGGGAAGGGTATGGGGGAGGGGACAGATCAGGTTCAGAGAGGGAGGCTGTGGATGCCAGCAGGCACTTACCCTGCAGCGTCCCGTGGGCCACAGTAATGGTCCTGTTTGCGTTAAGGAGACACAGACACGTCACTGCTGGGGAGACACAATCACGTTTGCAATATAAACTTCCACTCTGCCTGCGGTGTAGCAAGTGGTTGGGAGCAAGGGGCTGGCCAGCTCCCGAAGTGGGGTGATGCTTGAGTCATAATGCAGGTGAGAGCTGTGGGGAGCCTGACCCGGAGGACAGAGGACAGGACTCCGGCAGAGCTGAGAGATGACGTGGCAGAGAGTGGAATGGACTTGGTGGCACCATGGGTGCTGACGGAGAGGGAGAAGGAAAAAGAGGGAGGGCGAGGTGACTTCTTTACTGGGAACTGGATGGGAACCCCCATGGAGGGAACCAGGCGAAGTGTGGGTTTCGGGTGGAGGAGGAGGAGTGTGGTGTTGGAGGTTGATTTTGAAGTATCTCCAGGATTTCTTGGTGGAGGGGAGACTGTCTTTGTATGTGAGACAACACATTTTCTCTAGGAAAATAGGTTATTTGCTGTTGTAAATCAGGCAGTTGAGTCCTTTTATAGGGTGGATGTGGGATAATTCAGAATTTTCCTAACATGGCGTAAAATGGGTCAGAGGGTTTTACTTTCAGTGCGGAAGCAGTTAGAGGGATCACCTGAAATCAGAGTTTCCCAATGGATAAATCGTAGACAACTGGTCACCTAAAAGGGTGGGAATCCTTTCTTTACCACAAGAAAGGGTTTTCTACCACACTCTTATTTACCAACAAGGGTCAGATGGAGACCCTTGGTCAAGTCTGTGTGTGATTCTAAAGAGAAGAGGACGATCAAGTCCAGAATAAGGACGGCTATTCTAAAAAGATAAACAATATTGGGAGAACTGATGGTGTTTTCTTTCTTCGAACTGAATTTGTATTTCACAGTTTCCAGGTGCTGGTTGGTGTCTTTTGCTTGGTCCAGCCCCTCTCGAGGTCCAATTATATATGGAGCTGGGGCAATTGTCAACAGTTTGGTGTGTGTTATTTCATCCTGTTGGTGAGGCATCCCTTGAAAATAAACAGCACCCTCAGAGTTAAGACAGTATATCTCCAATGTAGAAACTGTCTCTTCAAAGTATTGCTGGGGGCAGTAGCAAATAAAAAATGGCAATCCAGGGGCGCCTGGGTGGCGCAGTCGGTTAAGCGTCCGACTTCAGCCAGGTCACGATCTCGCGGTCCGTAAGTTCGAGCCCCGCGTCGGGCTCTGGGCTGATGGCTCAGAGCCTGGAGCCTGCTTCCGATTCTGTGTCTCCCTCTCTCTCTGCCCCTCCCCGTTCATGCTCTGTCTCTCTCTGTCCCAAAAATAAATAAAAAACGTTGGAAAAAAAATTTAAAAAAAAAAAATGGCAATCCTGTTTCAATAAACTTTATTGCATCCTGTAACTATGCTTTGTAACTATGCTCCTGTAACTATGTAGATAAAGGTTCTTAGTTTAGTTTTGTTTTGTTTTTCCTGCATAAAAGAGAAGAAAGACAGGTACCAGAGGGAGAGATGGCCAAGGGGTATCCTAATCCTCTGATATTTTATAGTGAAAAAAAAAAATATTCCCTCGAAGAAGCAAGGTAGGTTTTTAAGGTGGTTATGAACATTTCTTCCAAACTCAGAGACATGCGGGCAACATTCTTAAAGCCCTTTTATACCTAAATGGCTAAGGAGCTTAGAAATTTACCTCGAATCTTTCTCATCCAGTAAGATTAGGATTGGGTAGGAGCTGATGTGAGAGAGATGATTGTAACATATCCACTGACAGACAGAAATGACCACCAGTCTCTGAGGGTCCGGATACAAACCTTTGATCGGCTGAATTCTTAGTATTAAGGAGATCCATGTGGCTTTGGAAGGCTTTGAAAGGATCCAGGACTTTTAAGATAAGGTTGCTCCTAATCAACACAAGCAAACATTAGAGCTTGGAGTAAAATCTCTGCAAACATAATTCCTATTCAAGAGGAAAAAAAAAAAAAAAACAAACTATTTTAGCAGCCACCAAGGAACCCCACCACGTTCTGTAATAGAAACACACAAAACTCGTGATGGATGTTTGTCAGTGCCTTTTAGCCCTGGAAGGTGTGGTAAAAGCTTTCTGGTGACTCACTCAGGAACCTTCCCAAAGGTGAGTGTCATGGCATGCTTTGAAAAAGAGGGGCCCAAAATGGAAAGCCTTGACATTGCTAAGGGTAAACTATGTCTCGAAGCATACCTATGAGGATTCTCTGGCTACTCACCCCGACTGATTGTTGCTACACCAGCTGTCTTCCTGGATTCTGAAACCAGAGACATTGCTTTTACAAGGTGATTTCTCGAGACTAACTCAGCAAAAGCAAAGGACACAATAACTGTCCCGCAGCAGGGGAGGAGAGACATAAGGGCATTTCTCAAGCCTCTGGCCTTAAGGAACCGAGCCTAGAACTAGAAATATGAGGCACGAACACTCACAATTTATCAGTAACGTAGGGCAACGGTGCCCACAGTATCTAAACATGAAGATCGTAGCTAAGCCGTCTTTCTTTTAGGTCAAGGAATAACACCATCCGGTAAATACTGGGAAGGGATATTTTAAGCCAGGGCTGTCCTAGAAAATCCAGAGCAAATGTTTATGCATATCCTATTTGTAAAAAAAAAATGCTTATATTTTACATTTTCTAAATACGTGTAACAATATATCAGAGGCCGGGAATTAATATAACAAAGCGATCCCATGATGTTCTTAGATGTACGGCTTTAGTCCTTAGCTTCATGTGGTGAGTCTTGCCTTGTGTCTCTTGTATCTTATTTGAGCCACATGCGAGAAAGAAGAGAATTCCACATGGAATGGCATTCTAGCATTCACCGTTCACTGTGGCCCAGGAGTCGTGGCTTTGGCCACACACGCATCATGGAGAGCTTTGTGAACGAAAATCGATGGTAACTTACCAAATCGTCCTGAGGGCTTTGAGGACTATTGTAGTCTCTGGCACTGAAGCAGCCCAGTGCTGAAGGATCATTTTTGGGCTTGGAATTTTAAAATGGGGCCATGATATTTTGGGACACAAAGAGGGAGCATGGCTGCAAACCTGTGTCACTAGACACTGTGGAAATCTCGGGGATGTCTGGACGAGAGGCTTGCTCTCACGTTCTCATAGCTCCGAGTAGCGCATTCTTCAGAGAGAAAGGAGAGCCCCACACAGGGGTCCTGTCTCAGGCTTTCACGCAGGATTCCTCCCTGGGAGGCAAGAGTGGCTTCAGGCTTCCTTTGAACCAGTAGCTATGACAGCCAGAACCGGCACTGCTGGATGAAAGCACTGGGTTTGTGCCAGGGCGTTTCAGTTACCCACGGCTGCAGAAGAAACCACCTCAAAAGTCAGTGGCTTAAAACAAGGGCTATCTGTTCGGCTGGTGCCTTTGCAGGTTGGCGGTTTGGGCTGGGCTCACCCGGGCTGGGGCATGCATGCGTCTGGGTCCAGCCGCTTGTCAGCAAGGTGGCTCTGCTTTGGGGAATGGCCAAGCTGTGTTTTGGTGTGATGGAAGGAACTGCTCCATTCGCTTCTTGTCATCAGCAGCCTAGCCCGGGCTCGTCCGTGGGGCATCTCAGCAAGGTTCAGGGAGAGAGAAGGTGTTTAAGGTCTCTGAAAGTCCCGGTTGGGGGCTGGAACACCGTGACTTCTTCCTCATCGTGAGGAAGGTCATCGTGAGACACAAAGCCCCTGCCTGTGGCTCTCTCCAGAGTGTCTCAGTCAGCATAGTTCCTGGCTTTCTAGCTGGTTCTCAGACTACTTTCATTATCTCCAGGACTCCAAATCCCATCCACCTGCCATGCCAACCCTCATCCCAACCCTCTCCTGGAAGATGGCCTTGTCTCTACATAGCTAGAAAGGGGAGAGCAATGGAACAATTCTGTTTAATTAATATTCTGATCACATGGACCAGGGTCCATAAGGCCAGGACCCCATGAGTAGCCCTCACATCCCTGGCCTGAAGAAGCCAGGAAAAGGGGTGGAGATCATTTGGGGCAGTAGAGCTTCCCTGGAAGGCTTGGCCTTGTGCTAAGTCACATGCAGCGTGAACAATATCCTGCCCTCTCCTCCACATTCAGGTCTCTCCTGAAAACACACGGTCCCTGCCGAGTGATCCGCCGTAGGGACATCACAGCTCTGCATCTAGAACCAGTCCCATTTGAGCAGCTGATGGGGCTTCCCTGAAACCCCAAGATAAGAAATTGAGTGCAAGCAGTTCATTTCAGAGGCAGTCCCAGAAAATATCCTAAGGAATTAGGGAAGGGAGACCGGAAAGGAAAGAAGGCAACGATGTAAGTGTTGTGCACTGAGTTACTGCCATTCGTAACGGGGGCTCAGTCCCACCTGGGGAACCCCGAGAGACCTGGTGGATTACCCTTAAGGAATGATCATACCTGACAGCCAAGGAACCTGCCGTATCTGTGGCTGAGAGCTGTTCCTGGGGACTTTGACCCCCCAACGCTCGCTGTCCTGACTGCTGGCGAGAGAAGCCTCTCAGGTACCGGGGTGCAGCTGTTTGCAGTAGGACCCCTCTTGGCCAGAACTGGAACACAGGTGCCTCACAGCATGAAGTGAACTTTGTGAGGCCACACGGCCAGGAACTAAATCTGACTCTAAAGTCCGTGCTCTTTTTGGCTGGACGAGGCGCCATCCCAACCACGGAATACATTGCCCCCAAAGGGAGAGGATAGGCCAGAGAAAAAAAATGTGCTGGGGAAAGATGGAGTGAGCTCGGCAGGGCTGAGGGCCCAGAGGATGGATGGACATTGTGGAAACGGAGAGCAAGTAAGCAAAACAGGAAAGAACAGGAGAGAAGAAGAAATGATGATCACACCTGTAGTTGCTGGGATCCTAGATGTTGTTGGGTGTGCAGAAGGCTGGGTGATAAAAATCAAAGGCCACCAAAAACTGACTGTTTGAATATCTTAGCAAACCACTGATGCATTCAGGGAAGAGTTCATCAGCAATGTATAAATGTTCTTCTTACCCAAATAGTGTTTGTTTCATGGCAGTCTGGGTCCTGTGACACAAAGCCCCACATTCTGTAATGATCTATTCTGATCTGTTCTAAATGCACCCCTGCCCTCTGCTAGACAGAAAACAGGGAGACCGACTCTTTCAAACCCTGGGGGCATGGCGTCGCTCTTTAGTGTTATGTTCCCAGGTATATTTATTGGATGCCCTATTATATGCGTATATTTGCATGAAATAAATACACCATGAATAAAGATCCACTTTGGGAACACCATCTGCCAACACAAGTGGTGAAGTGCACATTCTTATTTGTGAAGTTTTCATGAACTTTTCTGGGATCTCGGGAGCATTATTCCTTGTATCAACGTCATGTGGATTAACATAATGTGCTTAAATTCCATAGGTATCTATGAAGTTTTTTTTTTTTTCCCTGAGCCAAATAAGTCACCTTTCACCAGAAAAACTGAATAAAAAATGAATGAGTAAGTTTGCTGGCCCAAATTCTGTGTTTAGCTGACATATTGTATACCAAGAGATTGCACTGATTATTAATAAATGGCAACACCACCCCCCGCAAAATGCTAGAAAAGCTTAACTCTATAAAATGCTTATATTTTATTGTTTATATTTATGTGTATCTTAACATAGAGTTAAGATTTTATATATTAAGAGAAGTTAATTAAGATTTATATGTATATATAATACATATGCAGTACAATTTTTACAATTATCTAAACTTTAACAAAATCTAACATTGTAAATTCCTTAATCAATCACAGCAGAAAAGGGGGGGGAAGACTTCATTCTACAAATACTCATTGTGTTACTTCTTTGCATTAGTATTTTTATGCTAGTAATATTCTGGAGAAGTTCAGAAATAAAGACATAGAAAAGGAAGAAAGAGAATTCCCATGTGTGGTGTTCTCCCATAACCACACTAACAATAAAAGTTTTCTAATATCTCTTTGTTGCTTTTCCCAATTTTAGATTTTTTTTTTTTGATTACTCGTGTTGAAAAATACCAAATTTTTAAAAAGTTTAATTTGGGAGAATTTGTTCATGAAAATTCTAACTTTTAAGTTGTTTATGATCAGTTTTCTTAAGGACCCAAACTGCCACTAGTAATTTTTTTTAAGGTAGATGTGACATGTTTTGTTATAAACCAAATTCTGTTCATCAGATTAAGCTCTCACATTTATTCAAATTCTTGAGACACTCTTTGCGTTACTGACTCTGTTCCCTGTGCTCTGCTTTTTATCTTCATGACTTATTTTAAATTTTTTTTTTTAACGTTTATTTATTTTTGGGACAGAGAGAGAGCATGAACGGGGGAGGGGCAGAGAGAGAGGAAGACACAGAATCAGAAGCAGGCTCCAGGCTCTGAGCCATCAGCCCAGAGCCTGACGCGGGGCTCGAACTCACGGACCGCGAGATCGTGACCTGAGCCGAAGTCGGACGCTTAACCGACTGAACCACCCAGGCGCCCCATCTTCATGACTTATTTTAAAACTGGAAGTTTATGCCTCTTAATCTCCACCACCTAATTGGCCCATCTTCCCATACCCCTACCCTTTGGCAGCCACATTTGTTCTCTGTACTTATGAATCTGTTTCTGTCTTTCGTTTGTTGGTTGCTTGCTTTGGTTTTTAGGGTCTACATATAAGTGAAATGATATGGTATTTGTCTTTATTTTATAGTACCCTTTAGGTCCGTCCATGTTGTCATAAATGGCAAGATTTCATTCTTTTTTATAACTGAGGATATTCTCTTGCACATGTGTATCCCACAACTTCTCTATCCGTTCATCTGCAGATGGGCATTTGGGTTGCTTCCATATCTGGGCTACTGTAAATCAAGCTGTAATAAACATAGGGGTGCACATATCTTTTCAAACTAATACACAGGCCCCCTGAAGATGTAGAGATGAAATGAAAGTTGTTTTGCCCCCGACCAACTATAGACATCAGTTGATCAATTTTGTTTCCTTTCCAAGGGAAAATATTTGTCATGCACCAGCAAGGGCCCGTGAACTCCAGTTTGAAAAGACTCACCAAGTACAACTCTCCAGTTTGAAAACTGGGGAGTTGAAGCCCAAAGAGATAACGTGACTTAGATTTAGTTATCAGTGTTTATTGTTTCAAAGGGGAAAAATTAAATTAATGAAGGCATTGGAAACTACATTGCATTCTTATTAAATACACTTTGTAGGATTTGTGGTTGATGATCGTGAACATCAAATCTGACTTCCCTGTTGAGCAAAATGAACGATAATCAAGTGGAACAAATTGCATTGCTGTTATCCCTTCTTGTTGATTTGAGCTAGCACATGATAACTGAACTGACATGGGCTTTGTTTGCTTAGCTCTTCTCCTAAGGAGACCTGCATGCATTTTGCACTTTGAATTTATACCAGTTTTCTACTAACTGCCTAGTCCCGACCTCGATTTAATCAAGAGTTCTGTCTCCCTCTTCAGTTTAATTATAGCACATACCCATGGAAAGCACATATTTTATGCCTAGTTTTGTTCTAGAATGCTTGTCAACCTGAGCACTGTTGACATTCGGGGCCAGATAATTCTTTGCTAACGGGCCAGGGGGGCTGTCCTGTGCATTTTACAAGATACTTAGCAGCATCCCTGGCTTCTACCCACTAGATGTCAGTATCACCCGTTCTCCCACTCCCAGTTGTGACCAAAAATGTCTCCAAATATATTAACCCAATGTCCTCTGGAGTACAAAATTGCCCCCCATCGAGAACCCGTATTCTAGGTACAGCAAGGGTTGTAAGAGTATTGTAAGACCACAGAGAGAGAGGGTGTTTCTAGAGCCTCTTGTGGTCTTGTTTTGTTAGAATCTGCTAGAAGCTAAGCAAACAAGGGCCATTTCAGCTCAGTTATCGTGCGCTAATTCAAACGTAATCATTGGTGATGATTTACATACACGCCATCGTCATCCAGTCTCAGTTTGTTGGTGTTTTTGTTTGTGTGTTTTGCCCCCTCAAGAACTTACAAAACTGTAAATACATTTAGGACATTTAAATTGTTGATGGCAGGGGCGCCTGGGTGGCGCAGTCGGTTAAGCGTCCGACTTCAGCCAGGTCACGATCTCGCGGTCCGTGAGTTCGAGCCCCGCGTCAGGCTCTGGGCTGATGGCTCGGAGCCTGGAGCCTGTTTCCGATTCTGTGTCTCCCTCTCTCTCTGCCCCTCCCCCGTTCATGCTCTGTCTCTCTCTGTCCCAAAAATAAATAAAATTAAAAAAAAAAAAAATAATAAATTGTTGATGGCAATCTTTGATTTTGACACACTTTCACGGGAAAAGTATTTGCTGGAATATAGTAGCATTGCGTTTAACCTCACCCTCCATTTGACTTGCTATGATTATAGAGCATCACTTTCTCTAGAAGGAGGAGGATATTTACAGTAAGGCAGAGCTACCGACATGCAAGCCTGACACACGTATCGATGTGTGGGCATTTCAGGTCACCCCTGAAATTTAACTTGAAGTTTATAGGTCCATGGCTCACAGAATTTCTTCTGGTGGAAATTTATCCCTGCGTTGAGAAGAACTAATCTACTGCATGCATAATGTAGGGCCAAGGCTAATGTCATTCGGGCAATATATTGGCTCAGAGTAGTTATATGTCTTGAAATAGATGAGAGGTCTGAAATAATATACGTATTCACGGGTATTAGGAGTCAGGAGCTATAAATGTTGGGATCCAGACAACGCAAGAAGGGTAAGGCACATGCTTTGTGATCTAAATTACCCAGGTGATGGAAGTTTCAAAGGTGCCTGTTTGTTATTGTTGCTTAGGTTTGTTGTTCAAGCAAACAAGTATCATATTAGGGTTCTCCAGAAAAATAGAACCAATAGGGTGTGTGTGTGTGTGTGTGTGTGTGTGTGTGTATTTGTGTGTGTGTACACATACCTGCCCCACCAAATTCTGGGCATACCCTCCCTGTGCATTAAATGCCAGTATCTCTGTGAACCAGAGTTTATCAACCCAGAGGGTGGGACTATAGCTGAGGCTCAGGGCCACCTGCAGGGCCAAACAGGTGCTTCAAGGTGAGACCAAGGGGCTGGATTCAGGAAAGCAAGAGACGGCTGCTGCTACAGGTACCCAGTGGCAAGGGAATGGAGAGCCCGATTGCACAGACAGCACGTGTCCAGCGTCCCTCCTGTGTCTCAAGAGCTAAGGCTCAGGCCAGCACAGGGCTGCAGGTCCCCGAACCACCACAAAACGACAGGTTTTGTAAACCTGAAGGCAGGAGGAGGGCAGGGGGGAGTTACCTTGTATTTATTTGCTGTTCTTATATCCACGGCCTTACTTTCAGCTGCTTAAATCATGACATTTATGGTTAGGTCCAGACAGAATGGGCTAATGCCTATCCACACTGAAGACAAAGGGACGCCTGGGTAGCTTAGTTGGTTGAGGGCCCAGTTCTTGATTTTGGCTCAGGTCATGATCTCATGGTTGTGGGATCGAGCCCCAAGTCGGGGCTCTGCACTGGGTATTGAGCCTGCTTAAGATTCTTTCTCTGTCTCTCTCTCTTTGCCTTTGTCTCCCCTCCTTCTCTCTCTCCCTCTCTATCTCTCTCTCAAAAAATGACTGAAAACAGAACATTAAATAGCATCGTGGAAATGCTCAAATTGGATGGATTAGTTATCACCTGGGTTGATGTTATGGAGCAGGCCAGCAAAGGTTGGTCTTAGGTTCTAGGGGGAAAAAAGCACTAACAGAAAAGAGAGAGGGGAAGAGAGGGAGGGGGAGAAAGAGAGAGCGCTAGAGAGTAAGAGAGATAGGAAAGAGTAGAGAAGAGAGAGGGAGAGAGAGAGATGAGATGAAAGAGAGAGAGAGAGAGAGAGATAGATAGATAGATAGATAGATAGATAGATAGATAGATAGATAGATAGATTTGGGCCCTAAAGGCAGTAACGTGTGTGTATCTTAGCAGAAAGAGCCATTTGGATTTCTCCAACACCGTAGGGCGCTGCAGAGACCCTCCCCTCCTCCTGCTTCCTCCCTGGGCTGGCGTTTCTTTCCTTTCTGACCCCTGCCTGGTCACAGAGAGAGATGGATTTTGACAGAATCAGGAAGAGTTGTTCTATTTCCATGGCAACGTCAATTCACATTCTGCAGGTATATCGCGGCCACTTAGGCCACGGACTAAATGAAGGCTCCTGAAGGTTCTGGCCAAAAATAACTTGGCAGGCCACCGTTCCTCCCAGCCCCACGGAGATGGGCATTAACTGACGGGATGCCAGCTGTCAGCTCCGCTCCTGTCTCCCTGCTAAAGAGGAAGGAGCAGGACTTGCCAGTGCTTGGGGGAGGGGTGCCAGCCAGGGGCTGCTCCATTGTTTCCACGGGCTCAGAAATAGCTGAATGGAACATGAAATACATTCTAACTTGTTCACCCCAGGGGCGCCAGATAATTTGTATTTCAGCACAAGTATTATAATTACATAGCTTAGAGTTAGAATTAATTAGCATTTGGGGAAGTCATGATAAAACCGAGCAGTTATTAAAAAATTAATTTTAATAGAAATCAGTTTGGAGAGTGTTGCTTGTCTTTTGAAAGAGGATTGATTGATTGATTGATTGGTTTATGACAGCGAAGGGAGGGAGAAGGATAACATGATTCAATAGTCCCATAACCAACCTAGAATAATAACTGCCCTTATCATTGGGTGTTACCCATGGGTAACTAACTCTCCAGGGATAGTGGATAGATACTGAAAACCCAAACCAGTGGCACAAATGCCCAGCACGTTTAAAAATAACTCAAGAGTTACGGTAATGTTTGAGGGTTACCTGTGGGGGGAAAAATGCTTAGTATTATCCTTTAAAAAAAATACATCATCTCCCAAAGAGATGGGTTATGTCAACGTTACTGATAATAAACACAGTGGAGAATCGCTTCCTATATTTGTTCTGGACACACAAGATGCTCAGCAGGCATTAGCATGGGTCGGAGAGTAACTCCCGCAGTCAGCAAATACTGTCTGTGCATGTTCTAGGTATAAGGCTGTCCTGGGGCTCTGGGGGAGAATACAGAAGACACATCCTTGCCCTCAGAAGCTTTTACCCTGTGTGGTTCCTTGGCATGGGGAGTCAGAAAAGACTGGTTTATATGAAGGGAAAACATTTCGACCTTAGGTTGGAATTTAATGACACCACCTCTTAAAACCAAAGACACTCCTAATAAAATCTTAGTTTTCTGAAGTTGTTCATCTTTCCGTGTTCTATCAAAGCCTATCCTTACTCTTAGGAGATAACGTTGAATGATCTGAGGTAAAACGGGCATCAGGTGCGCAACATACTTTTTAAATTATTCGGCAGCAGCAATGGCTGTGTCACTCTTGGAGGAAGTGACAGTGGTGATGCAGGTGGCACTTTGTCAGCGAGTGGCCAGGCTAAGTGAAAGGTATACTGCGGATCACCCTGCTATTTTCGTAACTGTCCCTTACTTTGTATGTTTTCAAAATTATAAGTTAAAGAGTAGTGGGAGTACATAGCTTTTGATGAAGTGACCATTTTCAGATTTTCAGAAACAAAGGTAAGAAACCATTGCTTTGGAAATGATTTCCACTTCAGAAAAGCGATGCGTTCAGAAAAAGCTCTTTCCTATTTCACAGTAACAGTAGAGAGGTTTCTGCTGTGTGACGAAAGCCATAGAAGGGATGAACTTGTAAGGACTGAAGGTCTAGCTTTTTCTAAAGGCTGGGAACTCACTCTTTAAGCAAAAATAGAAATAACTTCTGCACACTGCCTCTTCTTGGAAACAGTATTTCACCGTCTCTTCCCAGACTGTACCCTTGCCACTGTTTCAGGATTAAATGATCAGGTGTCATACTCAGTGTTTTCATATCTAAGATGGATTGTTCCCTTCAGAAGGTCCTTTGGAGAAGAATGTCTGGGATTTCATAAGCTCTGTTATGTATCTGGGGTTTCAGAAGCTCTGTGTTAAGAATGGTCTAATAACCACCATTATTTAACACACATTACGTATTTATGTTATATTTACTAGTACGAGAGGGAAAACAAGGAATAAAAGTAAATTCTTCTGCAGGGTCTGTTTGTACATGCTATTACCATGCTCCATAAAGAAAAAAGAACTTTAATATTTCAATCCATTTTGGCATTTTTTATCTTATCACTGGATATTGTCGTAGAGCATGAGAATACACACACACACACACACACACATACACACACATACGTACTGGTGCAACCTACATTGTCTGACTATTGTTTGTTGAAAATTCGTATTGGTTTTATGTAACATCTAGAGGAGAAAACAGAGATCCAGAAGTTCCATGGTTTACTTTGAGTAAGGAGACAATAATCTCTTATATTCTGATGTGTTGAGTTAGAGCCTGGGGCATTTTCTTAATAATCCAGAGTTTTAACCATGAGCCACGTTTTAAGAGGAATGAGTACGTATCACGAAAATTAATAGGAGTACCTCGTTCCTGTCCCCCGGGCTGATGACGCATCGCATGGCTCCCTGGCTCAGTGACGACATACGGTGAGAGAAAAGGTGATTCAGGAATTGTAAACAGAGTACAAGGGACTGAGGCAGCAGCTTTATCCTAATTCTTTGGGAACAAGGAGGATGGTTGTTGGATTTTCTTCGTACTTGCCCTGTTTCTCTTAAATTATTTCAGAAGGATGCTTTCATGGTTTGAAAGGCAAATTTTTGAAGAGAATTGTGTGCCTCCTAGTTCACACCCAGCCGATGCCTGCCTCCGCTTGCACAAATGGCCTCGGATCTTCCGTGTGGATTCTGTATACCGTCTATCACTGCGTTGTTTAGCAAGCAGTTCTGAGACCAGAGTGTTGAAAGTTTATGAAGTGCTTTTCTGTTACCTCTTCCGGTGTAAAGTTTGGTTTCTGGAAAATAGTTTATTTTCAACTGCACTTATGCTTTCTTCATTGTTGCATACATTTTCCCGTTTTTAAGTTCTCCTTCTAAATATGTTATTTTTCTTGTATTCACTCCATGTATTCAACACCCATATGCGTGTTTTTGCTCTTAGGTTTTTGTTTGTTCCCAAGATGGAGTTTATTCTCTTAACCATTGTGGTTCCTGCACTGGGATGTAAATAGTGTGCACATATGTTTGGAGGTGGTAATTTCCATCCTGTCTTGGCAAGATGCCCTGAAGCACCCACCTCTTTCTGTCCAGGGGCAAGTTACATCTCTTTATTTTTTATTATTTTAGATGTTTATTTATTTTTGAGAGAGAGGGAGAGAGAGAGAGAGAGCACAAATAAGGGAAGGGCAGAGAGAGAGAGGGAGACCCAGAAACCAAAGTAGGCTCCAGGCTCCAAGGTGTCAGCACAGAGCTCAACATGGGGCTCAAACTCATGAACCGTGAGATCACGACCTGAGCTGAAGTCAGACACTTAACTGACTGAGCCGCCCAGGTGCCCTACAAATGACATCTCTTTAGAGACACTGTGTGACCTCACCATCTACCACTATGATCTGTGTTCTCTGTGGTTAAGAATTACCTCTCTACACAGCGTGAGATTTAGTGGTATTCATGGCAAAGAAGAAAAGACAGGAAGAGAAGTTACGTTGAGTGCATTAGAGTATGTAATAGAAGACAGAAGCATGCCAGAAGACAGACAAACGCTAGTGAGAGAAAAAAAGAAAGGCGTAGTAAGAAACAGGTAGAGGAGGGGAACATGAGAGCCCCATTGATGCCCCATTGGGCCTTGTTGTCAGAGAGAAATTTTGGAGGAAATAGTCAACACTGGACAGATCTGCTGTCCCCTCCCTGAAGTTCTGAGAGCGGCCACCAGGGACGCAGTTAACTGTGCTAATGTACGGGCGCTGTCCAGGCGCGACCCAGAAAGGCTAAAGACTACTACTCCCAAAGCTTATAACTAGAAAATGATATAAATTCACTACAAAAAGGTAAAATGTGCAGTAATATTTAAAGATTATTTAAAACTACAAACTGGTGACTCTTTCCGTTAAAATAACCAAGTAGTCAGAAGCTGATGCTTCCCAAACGCTGTCCAGTTAGAGGACAGATCTGTAACATTTCTCCTGGTGATCAGTGACATGGAGTAATGCGGTGTGAAGAAAGCCTGGCACACTCTCCTCTTCCCTTTCTTTTTCAAGCTTTGACGACTATTGAATTTTGCTCTCTCTGCCCATTTAGACTCCAGAACATCACGAGATGCCCACATTTCCAACAGCTCTAAGTAATAGATGTAAGATTGGGAAGGACAGTGAGGATGCCTGTCTACTTGCCATTGTGTCCCCAACGAACAGCAGAGGGACTACACTGAGTAGGTGTTAAATTAACACTTGTGAACGAATAGATGAGAAAGAAAATCGACTCAACCATTTTTGTGAGTGACAAAGAACAGGGCTCGGTTAGGGTAGGATGGACAAAATGCCTTTCTTCTCCTTTGCAATCACTGAATGGAGTTCGGTTGGAAGGAGATCTTTGTGTGATTGATTCAAACACATTCGCCGTCCTATTGCAAAACCGTGCAGCCTGTCTCCCTCTCTGTTCTCATTCTAGAGGACTTCTTTCTGTGTGCAAGCCCTTTTTTTTTAAATTTTAAAAAAAAATTTTTTTTCAACGTTTTTTATTTATTTTTGGGACAGAGAGAGACAGAGCATGAACGGGGGAGGGGCAGAGAGAGAGGGAGACACAGAATCGGAAACAGGCTCCAGGCTCCGAGCCATCAGCCCAGAGCCTGACGCGGGGCTCGAACTCACAGACCGCGAGATCGTGACCTGGCTGAAGTCGGACGCTTAACCGACTGCGCCACCCAGGCGCCCCAACAAGCCCTTTTTTGATAAAAACAATACCTCAATCTGATACCTGCTAGGTGGCAAAGTGGCAGTTGATATGTAGTCAGAGGGGCAAGGGGCTAGTTTTGGCGGAAGTAAAAGACCCTAACTGTATTCGATGAGAATTATAAATTCATAAACTTGTGGGGTGTTTGAGCTGAAAGGGACATTAGTGATCTGATTTTGGTTCAATCCTTTCCATTTTTTTGTAGTTGATGAAAGCTTTTCCTTGAGGAAGTGGTGAAGTTGCTCAACCCAGATCATGTTTATTTTGCTTATTTCTGTTAAGTAACATGCATGGCATTTAGAGTATTTCTTTTTCAAAGGGAACTCTCACGTGTTACTCTGATAAAGAAATTCATGTAATAACTTGCCTGAAGCTTAATTCTTTGAAGTTTTAATTGTATTTATGTGAAAATGTATTTTTAACATCCGTCCTTAACAGCTGTGTTTCCTTGGGGCTGTCAGAAAATTTCTACTCTATTTCTCTATCTGTAAAATGGACACAGAAATATTTGCTCTTTTCCATTCTCCTTTCTCGGGTGTAGCTGAGGACCTGTGAAAACACTTTATAAACTGTAAAGTAATATACCACATACAGAATTACATAAATTCATAGAGTTTTATTATCTATACAAATAAACCCGATCTTTATTATTAATACATGTATGCACAATACAAAATGTTTCTGATAAATTTTTTTAAATTGGAATTTTGGGGCGCATGAGTGGCTCAGTTGGTTGAGCACCTGACTCTCGATTTCAGTTCAGGTCACGATGTCACAGTCCATGGATTTGAGCCCCACATTGGGCTCTGTGCTGACAGTGTGGAGTCTGTTTGGGATTCTCCGTCTCCCTCTCTCTCTGCCCCTGCCCTGCTCGCACTCTCTCTCTCTCTCTCTTCCTCAAAATAAATAAACTTAAAAAATAAATAAAAATGCGGATTTTATGGAGTGTTTGGACTGTAGAACAAACATGATGTGATTTTTCTGAAACCGAAATTTCTGACTTTTGTTTTCATATGTAAATAAGTGTGATACTAGCTCTTGAACAACTTATTATTTAAAACTTCAGCTCTATTTTGATTCGGAAAAGAAAGATTAGGGGTGCTTGGGTGGCTCAGTCAGTTAAGCGTCCGACTCTTGATTACGGCTCAGGTCGTGATCTCACAATTTGTGAGTCTGAGCCCTGCATCGAGCTCCATGCTGACGGTGCAGAGCCTGCTTGAGATTCTCTCCTGCTTTCCCTTTCTCTCTACCCCTCCTCACCCTCTCAAAAATAAAAAATAATAAAAACTTACAAAAATAAAAATAAAATAAAAAAAAGATTAATTAGAAGGCAATATCTAGACATGTCCGACTACATAGCTAGAATATTAGTGATGAAAGTACCAGCCCCACCGAAACTAATAAATTTCCCCCTAAATTTGATTGCCTTTGATTGAAGTATGGCCCATACTTTATTACTATATTAGGTTTAGCTCTGTCCATTAGCGATGTTGTAGCGATTGCTTTTTGTTGTTGTTTTTAATGTTCAGGGGTTAGTTTTAGAGTCCTTCAGAAAAAAAAAAAATTCCAAGCATTTCTTACAAATTTGCTTTCCGGTCTGGTTTTGTTTTGCTTCAAAATGTGCATATGCCGTTTTTATAACTTCACGTCTCATGAAGTCATCGTGCTTGAGCCTTTGTTCCTGGTTTTTAATGTGATCCTCTTTGATCATCTAACAGTTTGCACTGGCTGGCCGCTGTATGTGAGGCGCTGTGTATCGAGCGGGTCTCTGTCCGTGTCCGTGTCTGGTCTTCCTCGTCAATCTGCACCCACTGCGTGTTGACATTTGCCCTTGGGGTGAGCATGTGCAGGCCCCCTGGGAAATCAGGGACAGGCCCCCTGGCTCTGAGTGAAGTGCACAAAGAGGAGACGTCATTCCTCCTTCAACGCCCTCCCGGTGAAGAACGGAAAATCAAATCTCCTAAGGCCACTGAAAGTGGGCAGATGTCTACCCTCTCTTTCTCCAGCCTTCTGGGTAAAAGAGAAGCAGTCTTGGAGAAAGACCTTTTGCTGAGCAGTAGGTTGCTGGGGAATGGTAGCAAGGCTTTGTTTTATTTTGAAATGTTTGTTTATTTTGAGAGAGACAGAGAGAGAGGGAGAGAGAGAATCCCAAGCAGGCTCTGTGCTAATAGCTCGCGCACTGTGAGATCATGACCTGAGCCAAAGTCAAGAGTCAGATGCTTAACCAACTGAGCCACCCAGGCACCAGGTGTGACATCATCTTGGGTGTCTGGGCTTACTGTCCGTACTCCTTTTAAATTCTGCTTGGTGCTTTATTTTCTTGGCTTTATGGCTATAGATGGCTGTGCTCTTGGAAACGGGGTCGAACAAAAGCCTTTCCGTTTCCCGTGTAACACGTGAGTCTCATTGAAAAACATCATCTTCCAAAATAGGTAGAATTCAGGAGAGCAGGGAATGACAATTTCTCATGAGAACGAGTTGCAATTTGAAGAGGAAGCCATGACAACTCTGTGTCTCAGACATTAGCAGCTTAACTTGTTCAGGCCCTGGTTCCATTTTTACCAAATCCTTACTACTTAGTAACCAAACCTTTACTCAGAAATGCATCATTCTGCCCTTATTCCTTCTATTGAACTCTTGTTTTTCTGCGCGTTTAAATGCCAGACTATTTAGTCAGCATATTTTAAATTAGATTAAAGTAATCTATCCTTGGGATCTTGGTACCATTACAAGTTTGCATTTAACAATTATAAATAAGTTATTCTAAGAAGCAAAAACAGGCTCTTTGGATATTCTACTTTGTCCCTTTGGGTTAGGAATAGCATAGTAGTTCCCATTTAAGGTGTGGATAAAGCGTGAATCTCAACATATTCCATTTCATCAACTTCATTATTCATTTATTTATTTCCAAAAGTTACAAAAACAAGTGCCCATTTACTTTCACAAGTCAAACAGTTCCAACTGGTGAATGCCCAAAGAGTCTCCTTCCGTTCCTGTTAGTGTGATCCCTACACATGCTTCCCTACACCAAGATTAAATACGATAGCCCGATTTAGGATTGTTCCACTTTAGGGAGAAAAAATGGGTGACACATTCATCTCCACTCATTTTTTCCCCAACTACATTTAGCACATAACCTGTGGATTTCTGGCCATGAAGTTCCAGGGTTTGGTGCTTTGGTAGAGCAGTTCAGTAAGGAGGCATGGAACAGACTGTCTAAAGGGCACATCTGACCATCTCCTATAAATGAAAATTATTTTAAACAATGAGAAGCACACATTCAAAATGCATGGGTTTACTACATGAAAACAGCAGGGTGTATGTAAATATCTGAATGTGGTGGCTGTCATCTCGAAGTCAAATAGAAGAGCTGCCTGTCTTAATGATAAGACTATTGTCTGAAATCAGACCCTGGTATTTACTAATGATTGATGCCGTTTTAACAAGGAAAGTCTATTTTCAAATCCAAGTATAGCTTCTCTAATGATATGCTTCATATTTGTGGATAATGTTTGAGTAACAGTGGGGCAAAAATGCATTGTTTTCCTCCTTTGACTGCTACCAAATCAATATCTTCTACATTATACTTGGGGTTAATATTTTGCTAATACAGTGAGGTCAAAATATGTTTTTCCTCCTAGAAAACCACACTTTCCTTTGGCCGTATATGTGGACAGATTTTGGTGAGCAGACATGGTGTTAGGAGTGCAGAAAGGGCTACTAACTCTTCCAGAGTTGCTGCTTTCAGTCAATAATTGATCCTCAAATACGGTTTCGTGCTTCCTCTTTGCTCTACGAGGGCAGTGGGTCAGCAGCTCCCATTGGCGTTTTCTGTCTTTATCAGAGAATCCACAGGCAGTCATAGGTTCCAGGAGACGGTGTGAAACCTTCAAAGGGAGGATCTTATTTGCTGGGATACCCATTCTTTATTGCTTATCTGAAAACCAGATGCCATAGGTGCTGTCGCTGCCCCTGTGCACACGAGCTTGGCGGTTGAGACGAGTGGTGAGGAAGCCTTGACCATGCCCGTTTGACTTGGAGATGAGCCACAGAGCGGCTCATAGGGTTGGTTGCACGTTTTTGAAATGCAGTACATCCGCAGCAAAGCTTCCGTAGTGAGCCTTGAAGAGCCCCGGAAGAAACACAGGCTGATTCAAGAGTATTACATTCGATTTTTTACTCTACGGTGGATAATTTGGTCTCTCTCATTTTTTTATTTTTATTTTTTTTTTTTAAATTTTTTTTTCAACGTTTTTTATTTATTTTGGGGACAGAGAGAGACAGAGCATGAACGGGGGAGGGGCAGAGAGAGAGGGAGACACAGAATCGGAAACAGGCTCCAGGCTCCGAGCCATCAGCCCAGAGCCCGACGCGGGGCTCGAACTCACGGACCGCGAGATCGTGACCTGGCTGAAGTCGGACGCTTAACCGACTGCGCCACCCAGGCGCCCCTCTCTCATTTTTTTAATGGTTCTCTGCATCGTTTTTTGCATCTTCCTGAATGAAAAAGAGCCAAATATAGCTACTTGGCTCATTTCATAGATCCGCACTTTGATTAATAGTGTTATTGGCGAGGTGCTAAAAGTCAGGGATGCTGTTACCACCATGCACACGGGGACTGGCTCCGTGAAGCGGGGTGGGATTTCACATGAGGAGTGCTGCGTATCGCAGTCATCAAGCGACCCCCTGTGTGACCTTGTGTGACGAGCAGAGATCCCCAAAGAGCAATTGAATCAGCATAGCTCAAGCTGGAAATTTCTGACGGCCTCCTCCTACCTTAGCAACAGCCTCATCTCTCTGGAGCACAAGCGTTCCTGTAAACAGGTGGAGAAATTGAGGGACCCCAAGCGTTCACCAAGTGGAGGGAACTCACCATAGCACTTGCCACTTAGCGTGTTCCCTGAAATCCAGAAGGCAGAGTTGAACGGCAACCGGCGATTGTAAACCGACTGAGAAAGGTCTGAAAGAATAGAATTCTGTTTAGACACCAGCAGGCTTTTTCTCCGAGTGGTAGGAGTGAATATTGCAGGCGTCTCTACCCTTCCCTATTCTAAGCAAAGGGCAAATAAACCAGTTAAAAATAACCGGACAGAGGTTTTAGCATGTGAGGATACTTGCCTACTGTGAGGATACTTGCCTACTCTGTCCCCTTTGTCCACCTTTACGAGGTACAATGGCACAAGGCTGCAGGTTTACACCAGGGCTGAACTTCTGACAGGTTCTGGCTTTAGCCGCACACACGGTTAGGGTCTCGCCGCACTTCACGCGGGATGGGCTCAATCCTCTTCCACTGATCCTCAACCTCTCTCTTTTCTGGGTGTCTCAAAGCCTTCCCAGCATATCCACCACCTGCGAAATGGGAAGCCGGTCGTGGGGTGCTGTCGCAGCCACAAAACTAAATCACGCACGGGGCCTCACCCCGTGTCTTGCAGGGGAGAACACGAGAGCTGGTGTGGGGTAATGTGTTCCACTACCTCTGTTTTTTTCTTTTTTTCAGTAATAGGATCTTTTTATTTTCTCTTTGTCTTTCTAAAAAATGTTCAAATAATTTTCATCTGATAACAAAATACTACGCGTCTCCCTTGCATCATTTAAGAACTGCAAAGAAATCCCTCTCCTTCTCCCTCCCCTCTCCCCCTTCCTTTCTGTTCTCTCTTCCGTCTTTTTCTTTTCCTCCCTGTTCCAGGCCTGGGGCGTGTGAGCTTCCAGAACTGGCCAGAGGGGACAGCGAGCGTGAGCGTGAGATGTCCCTGTCCTGGGGCTGGTTCTTCCAACACTCTTCAGAGCTTCTAATGGAAAAGTTGAGCTGTTTTGAAAAATCCAAGAACAGTTTTCCTTTAACAGCCGGGAAGAGAAGTTCCTCCAGTCAGTGGCCTAGTGGTGATGATAAACTCTAGTGGTAACCAGTGCTGATCGGTCCACGACGACGATACATAAATGTTGAACTCAGAGCCGAACCTCAGTGAGTCCACCAGATTCGAAGTCACACGGTAAAGATGCTATCTGGCCGTAAAGCGACAGCAACAACAGAGCCAGATCTTATCTCTGTGACTTGAACAGTCCAGGGGAAATGCAATCCTGATTAAATACTTCAATGAAAGAGAGCCCTCTCTCTCTACTGTCTCTCTCCCTCTCTCTCTCTCAAAAATGAATAAACATTAGAAAAAAGGGGGAGCGCCTGAGTGACTCCGTCGGTTGAGCGTCCCACTTTGGCTCAGGTCATGATCTCACGGTCTGTGAGTTCGAGCCCCGCGTCGGGCTCTGTGCTGACACCTCGGAGCCCGGAGCCTGCGTCGGATTCTGTGTCTTCCTCTCCCTCTCTCTTAAAAATGAATAAACATTTAAAAATTTTTTTAAAAAAGACCAGCCATCGGTGACAAAGATTTGGATTCAAGATCTCAGGGTATTTTTGTCGGTGAGTTCTTAAAGCTACCTGAGGGGGATAATAGGTGGCCACAGCAGTGGCCGTGGATGGCATGGTCAGCGTGGGGCAGCCCCTGGAGAGCATTAGCATCTGTTCCCTGGCTCATCTGGCTACAGCGGTCAGCTAGGGAAGTGCGCTGTCTTGTCATGAATGCATGTTAATACAGTCTTCTTGGATAATGCGAGAAAGCTAGCAACAGCGGTGACTGCAGTTTGATTTTCAAGAATTGTTCCCACCTCTGGTCAGATAAATTAGTTAAGAAATGGAAAAACACTATATGCTGATATTAACACTCACTTTTTCTTAGTTGGTAAATGAATGCACTGTGATGTAAAAAGACTTGCAGGGGAATCCTCAGCTTAGTGGATAGCTTCTTTTAAAAATATGATTTATGGAAAAATCGGCTAACATACAGTGTGTAAAGTGTATGTTTTGGGAGTAGATTCCTGTGGGTCATCGCTTACACACAACACCCAGTGCTCATCCCAACAAGTGGCCTCCTCAATGCCCGTCACCCATTTTCCCCTCTTCCCTACCGCCCCATCCACCCTCAGTTTGTTCTCTGTATTTAAGAGTCTCTTATGGCTTGCCTCCCTCCCTCTCTGTTTGTAACCATTTGCTCCCCTTCTCTTCCCCCGTGGTCTTCTGTTAAGTGGATGGCTTTGAATTCAGCGCTGCAACTCATGAGCGGTGTGGCCAGGAGCAAATCTCTCTCTGCCACCCTAGTGTCATCTTCTAGAAAAATACCTACTAAAGCCTCTTATTGTGGAAGGTTGCTGGGAGGTAGGAGATTTCTATCCCAAAGATGCCTGTGTCCTACTCCCCAGGACCTGTGAATATGTTGGGTCCCATGACAAGCGGGGGGTGGGGTGGGAATGAAGGTTGCGGGTGGAATTAATATTGCCAATCAGCTGTCCTTCCAATAAAAGAACAGTTTCATGCAAGATTCACAAGTGATCATTGTTAGATGACCCTCGTTGCCTCAGGGCTGGAAGATGGTTAAGGTGGGCCACGGAGTGTAGTAACCAAGTGTCATTTCCCACGTGAAGATGAACAGAAGCTGAAATATCACTGAAGCCAGAACACAGAGCACAGGGCTTACCGCTTCCCTCAGACCAGAGCTCGAGTGTTCAATTACGGTGAATTACCTGACCCATCAACAAGAATGTGGAAATACACAGACAGGGCAATAAATCTAAATCTAGACGACTAAAGCGAAAGATGAATTAGCTCAGAAGTGACAGATTTTTCCATCTTTTTCTTATCACCTGATGAATGTTTCCCCAAATACCAAAGAGGTCTTCTTTGATAAAGCCATGCCAGCAAAGTGGATTTCTGCCCTCTCCAAGGCAGCTGGCCCAAACGTCCATCGCTTTCCTTCCTGTAGATCTTGACGTAAGACCAGCAGGTGTTTAGCGATTATAGACCCTTTAGCACTGCACACATAAGATACCAAGTTGAACATCTCAGACTATGTGGTTGTAGTGAATTCTGGCGATGAAGATAATTTTTTGAAATTTTGAACTTAAGAAAGCCTAAGTCATAGGCACTAGAAAGTCTCATCTTGGTCTTTGAGTTTGGCTACCATGTCTCAGAATCACCTGGTTCAGTAAGTCTGGCCATGATGGACTTGATCTGTGTTATGGGGTTAAATCCTATCCCCACACCTGATTTGGGTATCGAAGTCCTAACCCCCAGGACCTCAGAATGGGACCTTATTTGGAAATAGGGTCATTGTAGAAGTAATTAGTTAAATTACAATGAGGCCATGTTTGGGTAGGATGGGCCCCTAATCTACAATGACTCATGTTCTTGGGGTGCCTGGGTGGCTCAGTCGGTGAAGCATCCGATTTCTGCTCAGGTCATGATCTCGCGGTTCCTGAGGCTGGGACCCATGTCGGGCTCTGCGCTAACAGCCTGGAGTGTGGAGCCTGCTTCGGATTCTGTGTCTCCCTCTCTCTCTGCCCCTCCAACCACCCCGCCCCCATGCCCATGCTCTCTCTCTTTCTCTCTCAGAAATAAAAACATTAACAGTATTTTTTCATTAAAAAAATCAATAAAATGACTCATGTCCTTATAAAAGGAGAAATCTGGACACATGCACACATACACTCAGAAAGACGGGGGGCGGGGGGAAGTCACGTCAAGATGAGTTACGCCACCATAAGCCAAAGAAGTACCACGACTTAGCAGAGGAGCCTGGAACAGATCTTTCCGAGAGAACTTCAGGGGGAGCATAGCCGTGCTGACTCCTTGATCTCTGACTTCTAGCCTCCAGAACTGTGGTTAAGCTACTGTATTTACAGTACTTAGTCATGGCATTCCTAGAAAGCCATTGTCACCTCAGCAGCACACGCCCGTCAAATTCAACCCACAGGTGCTCAAGCAGCTCAGACACTTAGGCACATTATCCCTTAAAAAACAGGAAAGGCGTGACATCTCGTGAAATAGCTAGTTCTAACATCTTTATTAATCATTTAGCTTGTCTGGGGCTTGAGTTTTATTCATCTGCTAATTGAGGAGGCTTAGTTTTTCTGAAATCTTTCCATTTGCCTACCCCCGAGGGCAATATAACATAAAACCCCAGAGAGTTGGGATTTGCCCAGAGCAGCCCACTCCCAGCTTAAGTGATCTGTGAAACCCTGTATTAAGTCTTGAAGACTCGTGTGGATCTAATTCTTTTCCACATGGTATGTGTTTGCTTTCATATTAAATAATATTTGCAATTGCTTATCATCACCTAACGTTGAAGCACTAATGTTATGATCTGTACTTACACCCTAGATCCATATTCCTTTGCATATTATCACATGTCCCAGTTCCTGGCACCTCTGTTGGAGAACAGTAGGGCTGCACTATCTGTGGTCCCTTCCAGCCCTAAAACCCTGGACTCCTGGGACTGTTCATACATGGCTTACATCATTAAAGACCAGATTGTGTCTCTGTGTGTGAGGCCCCCAGATGAGTCCCCCTTTGTCTTTGTGGATGCCAAATGCACACTTCCAGAATGAGTTAATATAAAATTAAAGTACCACTCATTGAAATGATTTCACTAGCTTGTATGAAAAACAGGTGTCTGCTGGGTGGCTTCCCCCTAAGACACTTTGATTAGGGCAAATTGCTGAAGGGATCTGTTCATTTTGTGTATAGAAAATTAGGATAGTGGGGGAAGATGGCTCAAATTAGATTCTGTAATCATCTGCCACTGCTTTTGCCACTGAAGTCGTTTGTGACCGAATCACTTACTGACAGAGCCATCACACGCAGCCTCACAGCCACAGTGAGGGAGGAGCCGCCCCTGGAACTGGGCATTGCCTTTAGCTCTGCTCAAACCCCTCTCAACTTGGCAAGTTTCCTCCTCTGTGAAATTGGGGAAACAATTCATCTTGGGTCTGCTGTGAAGACTAAATACAATCATGCAGATCAAATATTTTTTATAAACTTGAAAGGGCCAGATAGCTATCAAAATTACTATTTTGTCATTCTTCCTTCCTTCCTTCCTTCCTTCCTTCCTTCCTTCCTTCCTTCCTTCCTTCCTTCCTTCCTTCCTTCCTTCCTTCCTTCCTTCCTTCCTTCCTTCCTTCCTTCCTTCCTTCCTTTTTTAAAGTAAGATTCATACCCAGCGCAGGGCTTGAACTCATAACCCTGAGATGTAGGCCTGAGCTGGGATCAAGAGTCAGATGTTTAACCAGCTGAGCCACTCAGGTGCCCCTATTTTGTGCATTTCTAAATAGACCCAAAAGACATTGATGGGATTGCCAGTGTGGCTGACATGCCTTGTGCTCAGGGCCCTTTAGTCTGTAATGAACTTAACCAAGAAGGATGAGATACCAAGAACAGGAGTCTCAGGCTTCAATTACTGTAAACATTTTTGGGGAAAATAGCGGTGACTCCATGCTAAGACTAAAGCAGTGTAGACACCTGTCGGGAAAGGGGTGAATAGGCGTCAGATACACTTTTCAATATAGGACAGTGTGACCAATCATCTTCTGAGGAAGACAGTGAGTTTGTATTGTTGAAGTACCCGCAAACTCAAAAGGGATAATGCAGTGTATTAAAGGTGAAATCAAATGAACAGAAAAATTGGGTGGACTGGTTGCTTGTCTACAGGTACCAAGACTTTGATGATGGTAGCATCCAACGGCAACTCAATTTGATTTTAGTGATTATTAAAAAAAAAGAAGGAAGGAAAGGAGGGAGGGAGGGAAGAAGGAAAGAAGGATGGACGGACAGACAGGTCTAGTTCTTTTGATTATGTGGAGGTGAACTCTTCAAGTATTGGACACTTACAGAGCCAGCAGGTGAACACAACATATGTGTCTTTCGAATAAATGTGTAGTGTGATATCACACGGGATGGGGACCTTACAGCAATTTGTTGGGGTCTCCATGTGTGAGGGACCATACTATAGATACTAGCTATATACCATTAGCGAAAAAAATAAGAGAGAGAGATATATCGTCTCACGAAACTTATATATGTTATATACAGAAATACAGACAAATGATCACCTAATAGTGAGGTGATGATATATGCCCAGAAGAAAGATAAAACAGGTAAAAGGCTGAGGAATGGTGGAGTGGTACCATTTTAAAGAGGCTGGTCAGGGAAGGCCATAAAAAATGAGGGAGCAAGGAAAGGGGCCTTGGGAAATGGAAGAACAGGTTTGTAGGGAGCAAAAATAGCAGGTCAGGAGCCCGGTCATGGTCCTACAAAAGCCAGGACCCCCCAGGAGGTCAGTGAGGCTGAAGGAGAGCAAGTAAGAAAATGAAGACAGAAGAATTGAGATCTGAGTGTGACAGGACCAGGTCATGACAAGTCCTGTAGGACTTGAGGCAACACTCTGAGTGGGATGGATTTCACCTGGGGAGCCATTGAGAGGAAGATGGGGAGGAGAAGCAAGACACCATCTCTGTGCCCTTCCACAACACCAGCGTCTCCCTCTTCACCCAGCCGTGGCCATGGTGCGTCCTCTTCTCCCTTAGTGTCTCCCACCCTGGACAAGTGAGGAACAGTGATGGTCCCATGAAAGTAGAGTTCTGAGAATGTTCATGCTGCAATCCATCCTGAAGATGACCTTTCTTTCACTGACCCCCTAGAAGCCTTTGGAGCTGCGGAACCACTGTCTTGCTTGCTCTTGTATTAGTTTCTATAGATTCCTATGTTTCTTATCTTTGGAAACCTACTGAAGATCCCTAAATGAGGGCCTGCTTTTAAAACCCGTATTTCGCACTTGCACACAGAAGACATGTAACAAAGCTTCGCTACCGTGCAACAGAACACTAAGTTTAATGCCTTTTTAAAAAATGTATTCTCATGAGAAAAGCAGCAATTCACGGATGACCTCAATGAGAATAAAATCGGTACATTCTCAATGGAGACAGTCCTTATATATCACAATGAATAAAAATAGAGAGCATAATTTTTTAAAAGGAGAACCCAAGAATTAAACTGGAAAGGGAAGCAAAACTATGAAACTCACGAGATTAATACTAAATATAACATACTTGATGGAAACTCATCATTTGCCCTCGTCCTCTGGGACAGAAGTCATAACTTTATACAAAGACAGAGGGCTGCTGGATTAAATGCGGGATGCTCTGTTAAATTTGAATTTCTGACAAATAGTAAATAATGTCAGTATAAGCATATCCCAAGTGTTTACACTCAAAATTGCACATCATCCGAAATTCAGATTTAACTGGTGTCCTGCGTTTTTGTTAGCTAAATCTGGCAGTCCTACAAAGAAGAGGCAATTGACTCATGGTCTCTAGACTACGAAGAGTAATTGCTGAAGTAGCAGCAAGAGGTTATGTTGAGTCTTCTGTATCCACCATTGTCTTTGACCTTGCTCTGCTTAGGAAGAGCAGCCTTGGCTGCACTCCTTCCATATGCCTCTCCAGGTCCCCTCTGTCACCTGTCTCCACCCTGCTTTGGGCACCTGGTGGCTGGTTGCCTCAATGGGCTCCCTGGTCATCTTGTTCCCATTGGGCTCAGCTAATGGGAAACACCAGTAGGAGACAGGAAGGCAGGGAAAGAGTGCTGTCAGGGTATTTAATTGTTTTCACCAGTTCCTTTCCTGCCATGTTGTTGTGGCTCCTTTTGGGGTCTCATTCACTCTTTGGTCCTAGAACAGGTAACAGGTTTGAGCTGCTGGTAGCCCGAGGGCAGTACTTTGTAAATTGTCCCTTTTTAAGATTCTCCTCAAATTTCTGAGCCTAGGGTGTTGTCTCTTTCCTGCTGAAAACATAATCCAGGAAAGGATATGCAGTACATATCCAAGGTCACGTGCATGATCTGTGAGCGTGAAAGCGTGAATTAGAAAGAAAAAAAAATAACAAAGAACTGGAAAGAAAATGGCAGAGTTGGCATTCTGGCTGTGCCATTCAGATGGTGAGGTCCTGGTGGGCACTTAGTCTCCTTTATAAAATGGATATCTGCTCCTGAAAAGTTCCTGGAAAAAATGAATAGAAATAGAAATCTTAACCAGCTACAAAAATAAAAATAAAAAATGAGCTCTGTGGAAAAAAGCAATTTATCACTAGAATGCCCATGTCCCCATAGAATAAGACCGTAAATCCTGTATTTATAGAACATGGGTTTTTAAGAGGCTTTTTTCAGAGAATCTAGAAATTTAGTAGGTGAAAAGAAAAAATCGACCATTCACATCTTGTCTTATGCCACTCTTTCCTGCAACCCCTCCTTCCTGCTTGTGCCTCACTGTGCTACTGAGTTCTCTTCCCTAAAAATGGTGCTCAGCACTTCACCTCTGGCTCAGAACTTGGATGAGTCCTTTCAATGCAACTAGTAGGTTTTCGAGAAATATTTGCTAAATTTAATTGCATTTCTGCTCCTTTGACCCAATTGTCTTAGATGCGGTTGGGAGACAAGCAAAAGAGAAATAGCTAAATCCCCTAATAATTATTTCTCTAAACTTTCGCAGAGAATTAGCCCAGCCTATTGAAGCATGGCTGATCCCACACAGTAGAGAAGACACACACCAGGCCAGTGGGTGGATTCTTAATTAAGATCGGGGATCTTTTATTTAGAGGCTGGCCCAGATCAGAAGATCCTAGCTACTATCGTCATAGATGTAGGAGGGTTTCAGGAGTTCTTTGGTTTTGTTTGGTTTTACTTTGAGTATCCAGGCAAGGTTGTTGAAGGGCAGGAGAGCAATCAGTGAAGAGATTGACTGTTCTTGTCAGAATTCTTCAGCCTGATAAATTTGAGGGCTAGAATTTCTTTGTACTGTTGAGTGAAGATTCCTTAGCAGATTTCTCCATATCTGCCATATTGTGTTTTACTCTCTCCTGCCATCTGATTACATAAACAGATAGAATAGTTTCTTCTTAATCTTTTATAGTTTGCAAGTATCTGTAAGTGTATTTCATTGTAGTCTGTTTTCTAGCTTAGTACATTGAACTGGTTTCATTTTGTACCGAATTGATCTGTTTTATTCCCAGCTAATTTTTCCAGGAATTATCACCCATCCCAATTATGTACAATGTAAAGCTCCAGCTCTCTTACTTGGTACAGGATGGGCTGTGTATCACATTCTTATACTGAGAAACTCTCTTGTGTTCTAATCAATCTTCCCTCTTAAGACTGGCTTTTTGGCATTCTTTGGGTTCTAAAATTCTATTTGAGAATTACTAGAGTGTTTATTCTCCTTTTAATATTTTCTACCTTTTCTCAATACTGGTGATGGATACTACGTACAATCTTTTATATTATAATGTAGGCATATATAACCTTAAACTATTTCTTTTAGATCTGCCTATAAATTCTGAACAACTGTTCAGCTGTTTCTTGATCATCTCCACCAGTTTCTCCCAGTTTTCTTCTGGTCTTACAGAAATTGTGTGTCCAAAATACCCTTGTGTAAAGGGAAGGGAAGTCAAGACCCTCTACCTTTGAAACCTCTACCATGGGTCATTTACTACGTTCAGTTCTTTATATGCATTACTTTGCTTTGTCTCCACAGGGGTCTTGCAGAGCAGATGGTGTTATCCCTATTTTTTTTATGAGGAAACTGAGGCTCACTGAAATAGGTAGGATAAGCCTTCCAAGGTCACTGAGTCAGTAATGGTGGGATCAGAATATCACCTAAAAGCGATCATAGCAATCCTTATGATGACAATAGCTAACATTTCCTAGATTCCCACTGTGACCCAGGCTCTGTGTTAAGCATTTAGGAAACCCGACAATAACCAAATGTTATTAGTCCCATTTTCCAAATGAGGAAGCTGAGGCTAAGCAAGGTTGAGTCCCATTGGATCAAACCCAGGCTCAACACCAATCCCACAAACGTTCTTCCCCTACATCCTGTGTCATACCCTGTGCTCAACTTTTATGAGTATCTTGGATGACACCCCAAGGATTATCTCCTTGAAAATCTAATTATTCATATTTCATAATTATAGTAGTTTGAAATTTCATGGCATTTCAACAGAGCATCGTGGCATTTCCCCATATTAGCTGGAAATATGGTAGAAATATTGAGCTTCTGTTTGGTGACACAAAGCTGTGCAAAGGCAAATGCATATACCTGATTTTTACGGGAGGCAAATACCCTAATTGTCTTTATTTTTTTTTTTTTTAAATTTTTTTTTTCAACATTTTTTATTTATTTTTGGGACAGAGAGAGACAGAGCATGAACGGGGGAGGGGCAGAGAGAGAGGGAGACACAGAATCGGAAACAGGCTCCAGGCTCCGAGCCATCAGCCCAGAGCCCGACGCGGGGCTCGAACTCACGGACCGCGAGATCGTGACCTGGCTGAAGTCGGACGCTTAACCGACTGCGCCACCCAGGCGCCCCCCTAATTGTCTTTAGATCTGAGTTCCTTGGAGCACAAGTGCGCAATGTTGAAGTTTTGTTGAGAGAACAGTGACATATACGATAAGTGCTAACTGTAGCAGATTTTGAAAGCATGGTTTGCATTGTTGATGTGCATTCAGTCATGGAGAATAAATGAGTTAAATGCTTGCTGGAGGAAGGCCAGTTGGAAGTATACCATTCAAATGATCTCTGGTATGCTCCCATGAAAAGGGAATGATTGCCTTCTAATTAAAACATTCATTGTTATCTTCTGGACACTGGATGCCCCACGGTTTAGACCTAAAACCAGCTGACTTGGGAACCCTGTACTCCGCCTTTTCCAGCTTCTCTACCCTATGTTAGTGGCACGGGGGCCTCTCACTGGTGTCCCATGGCAGGGCTTGAAGGAAAGATACATCCTGCCATTAAAAGACACACAAGCAAGGGTAAGGGATCAGAACAGGTGGGAACCATCTGTTCTGGGGGTGGGAAGTGAGCCTTATGCTCAATTATTTCCCTTTTCTTATTTTTATATAATTGGTCTTCACTGACCTGCATTACTGTTCAAGGCATACGAATACAAAACAAACCAAGTTTTTAATTTAAGTGGAACTGATCCCCATTATGTATAATACATACCTAATAATTTATGCATTATAAAGTAGAATTTACCAATGACACTGGAGCTCTGGAATAACATTTTTTTTTCTTAAAACAATGAAAAAATTTGATTTATTCAGACGACATTTATTGAGTGCATATTAAGCCCCGATCACTGTTCTAGGTGTCTGGGATACTTTAGTAAAAAACCAGACAAAAATCTTCCCTCCTGTGACTTCTGCTGGGGAAAAGGGTACCTCCAGTAAGCACAACCAATATACAGATGACGCTGTCTGTTGGGGGGTGAGCACCGTGGGGGAATGAAATGCACAGGGCTGAGAAGAAGAGTTGTGAATGACAGTGGCAGGGTCGCTGTACTAAAGAGGGGCAGGCAGCCAAAATGGGCCTCATTGAGAAAGTGGTGTTTGAGGAAATGCAAAAAGGAGAGGTAGAGGAAATGTATTTGAGGGCAAGGAGCAAATCGAGGCAGGCCTTAGAGCCAGGATGTGACTGGCATGTTTCAGAAATGACACAGAGGCTGGCAGGGGGCTGGGTTGAATGAATGGAACGGGGCGGTAGGGTTACAGGTAGCTCAGAGAGGAAGTGGAGGGCCAGGCCTCATAGGGCATTGCAGTTCTGTAAAGTCTTTGTGGCGTGGGGAGCCACTGCGGGAATTTGAGCAGGGGATTGACTCTGTTTTAGAAAATACAGTGGCTACTGAGTGGAGAAAAGACAGTGGTGGGCATGGGCATGGCTGAGACTAGAGATGGGGGACCGTGAGCAGGAGCCCCAGTAAGGGACAGGATAGTGGTCACAGCATCGAGGTGGGCAGAAGGGTTCACATTCCCGGCACAATTTGATTGAATGGGGTTTACTGATGACCTGGGTATGAGGTGTGAGAAAAAAGAGCTCAATTAACAATAACTCCTGATGCTTTCGATCATTTACTGTCAAGTGGGAAAATAGATTTTTTTCCCCTGGGAAATCTTTATTCTTGTAAAGAGAATTACATTTGAAATGTGCATAACCCCAGGGCGGGGGCAAAGAATATGGGGCCAGGAGGAAAGCAAAGAAAGATTAATGGCTAAGCCAAGTCCTGCTCTGTGCCAGGAGCTTCGCCTACACTCGCTCACGTGTCCATTTCCTCTGGGCCATCCAGCTGGGGTACGTTACTCCAGTTGGAATCCAAAGAATTCCAGGCAGAGCTCAGATCTTTTCTCAGCAATGACCTGGCAGTAAAGTGAGGGTAGGGCAGAGGGAGGAGGGGCCCCAGGGACACCCCTGCCCTTCCCTCCTTCCTCTTTACTCACTGTCCCTTGTACCTCCTGACCAGGAGTTGGATGGTCCACCATTGGCCTCAAAGTGGCAAAGTCATGGTGTTAAGATCCATGTAATGGAACCGTCCTATGCAAGTTTGGTTAAATAAAAAATAAAAATGTCTAGACTCCAATTATAGATCTAGATTTTTTTTCTAAAGTCTGTTTATTTTGAAAGAGAGAGAGAAAGGGAGAGAGTGCACATGAGTGGGGGAGGGGCAGAGAGAGGGAGTGAGAGAGAATTCCAAGCAGGTTCTACACTCTGAGTGCAGAGCCCGACGTGGGGCTCAATCCCATGAACCATGAGATAGTGACCTGAGCTGAAATCAAGAGTCGGACGCCTAACCAACCAAGCCTTAAAGGTTCCCCTCGATTTTTTTAAAAATGAGCCACATTTATCATGCACAACACTGTTCTCAGCAAATCAGACAGACCTACAAAGTCTTACATTGTATCCTGGTTGAAACAATTCATCTTTCATCTTTGTTTACATTTCCAAAATTTATGAAATGGAAGTTTGGGGGTTTTTTTTGCATATTTTATGGCATGATTTTTTTTTAAAGTATAGATCTAGAGAAGAGTGTCCCGTGGTTTTTGACTATCCAGTTACATATGAGTATAGCATTGTGGTAGAATCTCATACAGTATTCTTTGCACAGAGCTGGCGAATCTCTGTGAATTTTCTTTCAAATCTCCGGGAACTATCCTGAACACGTCTTTGTTGCCTTTTGCTGGGGAGATATCTAGAATTTAAATTGTGTTTGCTGAGGATGATTCTGGAAATGGAACCAAGGGAAAACAAGCCATTTTATTAATCTTTGGGTGTGCGTGGGAGTTGAAGCAGAGAATAATAAAATTAAGGTGTTCTTTTTCACTGTGGAAGCTATAGTCAGGGTAATTCTCCCTCCCTCCCAGGTTAGAGGTTTCCCAGCAGTAATCTCGAAGGGAACTCTCATCAGAATGGGTGTCCATGTAGGATCATTTTCCTTTCCTGTCTTCTTTGGGTGGATGGATTTCTCCTCTTCTTTTCTTTTCTTTTTTTAAAATTTTTAATATTTATATTTGAGAGAGAGACAGAGACAGAGACAGAGAGCAAGCAGTGGAGGGGCAGAGAGAGAGGAAGACACAGAATCTGAAGCAGGCTTCAGGCTCCAAGCTGTCAGCACAGAGCCCAACACGGGGCTCGAACCCATGAACTGTGAGGTCATGATCTGAGCCAAAGTCAGACACTTAACTGACTGAGCCACCCAGGCGCCCCTGAAAGTTAGCCATTTTATTTTATTTTATTTTATTTTAAAAATTTTTAACGTTTATTTATTTTTGAGGCAGAGAGAGACAGAGCATGAATGGGGGAGGGTCAGAGAGAGAGGAAGACACAGAATCTGAAACAGGCTCCAGGCTCTGAGCAGTCAGCACAGAGCCTGATGCGGGGCTTGAACTCACGGACCGTGAGATCATGACCTAAGCCGAAGTCGGAGGTCGGCCGCTGAACCGACTGAGCCACCCAGGCGCCCGAGAAAGTTAGCCATTTTAAAATGAACAGCGCAACGGCATTTGCTTCGTCCACCATGTTGGGCCACCATCTCTCCCCACCCGCGGTCCTGGCAGACCATCAGTCTGCGTTTTGTCTTCATGGGCTGACCTGTGCTGGATGCTTCCTCCAAGCAAAGTCAAGCAGTGTCCGGCCTCTTGCATCTGGCCTCTTGCATGTAGCATGCCTCCTCGCTCACCTCGTACTGTCTGCCTGCCGGGAACAGAAAATGAGGACAAGCCTGGTTGCTAAAGCCAAACACCGATGCCACCAAGGCAAGGGAGCAGGTGTTCAGAAGGAGAGGAGACCCAGTGAGGAGCAAAGCAGGAGCTCAGAGGAGCCCCTCAGGGGTGCAGCTGCTTCTCGAATGTCCGCCCTGATGTGGGCTAACTTCAAGCGCTGTTTGAGGACTATGCTGTTGAGTGCACGGGCTGAAGGCTTGTGCCGCTCAGGGGATATTAGAAGGTGAAAGGAAGCATTGCGTGGCCTCCTGGTTGCCCGTTTACTCCATGGAAACTCAAGCCTTCATTTTAATGCCAAAGCACTTCTCCGCTGTGGGCGAGAGCACAGGATCTGTGTGCATTTCGAGGTTAAGACATAAACTTTAAAATACTACCTTGCCCGGTTGTGGGCCTCTTTTTACACTCTGACCCCAGACCCCAAAATAAAGCCAGGTAATCACAGTGGCCTTATGTCATAGTGTTTTGGGAAATCTGTGTGTCATGCTTGGTGTCATACCAGATGGACAAAGGTCAGCAGCTACAGAGGTGACATAGCCAGCAGGAAACCAGGGCAGAAAGCTACTCACAAACGCTACTAAAGGATTTTTTGAAAGGAAGTGAAATCATGATTCATGCAAACGTGAACATGAGTCAGGGATTTTATTTAATGTATTTACTAATGAGGGAACTGGCAAGGCGTTACCTGGTTCCGTTGAGGATTTGGCTCACGGGACTTGTATTATCTCTAGGACAGACTCTCCCACACTGCCATGAACAGACAGAAAATGTTTGTATTGCTATCAGTCTTCTAGTAACGTCTTCCTAGGTTGCAAAAGGTTAGTCACAGGTGAGCAAAGGTATGGATGACCAGGATGGGTGGACTTGGTAAGACACCCAAAGCCCATTTAATCATTTTTTGCCCGTTTCAGTCCTTCACAATTTTTCCTGACAACATACTTGAAATGGAGAAATATTGGACTTGACCACTCGCAGTCCTTAGATTGGGTCTGTCTCCAGGTAGGCTGCCTGCTGAAGGTCAGAAGATATTTTGGAAAGCAAGAACCATGCATGCCCAGTCCTCCATCCACTAGGATGCCTCTACTCCATAGAATTACTAATCCATACATGTTGGGCAGTTGCGCAAATATTGAGATTAAAATAGCCTGCTTCCTGGAAAAATAAGTGCTTGCTTGGTGCCTTGATAGGGAAAGGAATGCATGCTTAAATACCTAATATTTAAACTTCCCATTTGAATTTTATTTTTTTTATTTTAGTATTACAGTTTTTTTTTTTATGAAGAGAGAGAGAGAGCGAGCACATGTGAGCAGGGGAAGAGGGGCAGAGGGGCAGAGAGAGAGAGAGAGAGCGAGCGAGCGCGTGTGAGCAGGGGAAGAGGGCAGAGGGGCAGAGAGAGAGAGAGAGAGAGAGCGCGTGTGAGCAGGGGAAGAGGGCAGAGGGGCAGAGAGAGAGAGAGAGAGAGAGAGAGAGAGAGAGAGAGAGAGACGGGGAATCTCAAGCAGGCTCCACGCTCAGCACAGAGCCCAACGCGGGGCTTGATCCCAGGACGCTGGAGTCATGACTTGAGCCGAAGTCAAGAGTCAGAAGCTCAGGCACCCCTTCCATCTGACTTTTAAAAGAGCTACAGTCATGGAACTCCTTTCACGGATAAATTACCAGTTCTTCAGATGTCTCCACCAGGGCGACCAAGACATGTTTCAACTGAGCTCTGGTATTAAAATGATAAGGAAGCCAGCTATGTTTTCCTACCCAACCCACAGATGAGACTCTCCGTGGGAAAACAGTAATCTACGTTTATTCACGGATGTTCATAGTTGCTAGATGAGTTATATAGAAATGTTTCTGCTAAACAGCATAAGCAGTTTTATTGTATATGTTTAATTATAGTATGTCTCTATCAGGTAGGAAATTAACAGATGTTATTAAGGAGAAATTTTTCATAGTTATTTAACTGAGTAAAAACATCATGGTTTGTCAATCCACATAATACCTTTTTAATGAAAAATGGCTAATAAAGATATAATTCCCATGGTAACTTCTCTCCAGAGTGTTTAGGTCAGTGACCTTACAACCAAAACAATGTAACTCTTAAATCGATGCTGCCCATGTAGCTGGATTTTCTCTTTTAAAAACTGTAATAATACTTTAAATGACTAAAACCACACTACTCCATAACAGGTTTCCAGTAAATGGTTCCGCTTCCCTCCTTACTTTGCACGCAGAATCAAAATTGAATTAAAATAAAATCTCAGCGCAGTGAAACACTTGTGGAAATTTTAAAACAGATCATTGCTGTTTTCCACGTCATGCAGAATCTTTTAGAATTCGTCCGTCCATGTGTATGCACACGTTTGCTTTTTCACAAAACTACCTTTCATTATGTTTCGTGTCTTGAAACAAAGAAGAGTCGTGTGTTTTTTTTTAAATTAGTCACAACTAATTTATTGTCAGATTTTAGGAGATGTCTTTCACTGACAGAGTCCGTCAGTATATAGGCAGCAAGTCGGATATCTTGTTGAAAATAATTCCATCCACAGGACAGCAGCTCTGCCTTAATTACATTTTCACAATTAGGCAGGCTGTGCGTCATTAGTCTCCTTGATAGCATCCCATGCATATCACCTCATTTTCAAGCTCAAGTCTGTTAGAGGCAGGCCACTCTGCACCCGCCATTCTTCTCTGTTTCACACCTATGGAAGGTGCCGAGACTTATAAATGATCTTGCTGAAATGCTTTGGGAACAACACAGGGGCCTCACACAGGATATAAACAAAGGGAATCAAACATTCTAGAATCAGGGCATTTATTGCCCTCCCGTCAGGCCCAACCTCTGGGACCATCGGATACCTTTTGCTCTAATTCGTTGTGAAATGGTACCAGAGAATGGGAAAATGTTGTGATTTCTCCGGTCTTGATTCTCAAAACCAATAACGTTTTCCTTTTGTCCAGTTTCAAAAACATGAAATTGTTTCACACGATGCTTGAGTTGTAGTAAGAAAAAAATTTTGAGTAGTTTTCTCCTTAAAAAAAGAAAGAAAACAGAAAAAGTTGAGCCTGGGGAAGACAGGGAGGGAAGGCCAGTGTAGAATATTTACATGTAACCAAAGCAATTATGAGTTTTATAATTTGGGGGTTAAGCAAATGTGTTTTAAATGTGTTCAAAGAAAACATGCCCAATTTAAGTGTGCTCTTCTACAACTGTAAGTGCATAAAATTCAATTTTTTTATGTTTTATTTTATATTTGAGAGAGAGAGAGAGAGAGAGACAGAACGTGAACAGGGGAGGGGCAGAGAGTTGGAGAAAGAATCCGAAGCAGGCTCCAGGCTCCGAGCTGGCAGCACAGAGCTCAATGCAGGGCTCGAACTCATGAGCAGTGAGATCGTGACCTGAGCCGAAATCGGGTGCTGAACCGACTTAGCCACCCAGGCGCCCTGTAGGTGTGTAAATTAAATATCGACTAGAAAAGGTACTTCATAGGGTAGATATGTATGCAGTAGCTATGCTTAGAATACTGGTTAGAATGGCCATATTAAAAAAAAAGTAAGAAATAATAGGAGCAAATTCACTTATGTGAATGAAGAGGCCAGGAATGATCACCTCTGTGCCAGCGTGGCCACAGCAGGCTGGTGGTGAGCGTTTCCATGTACGAACAAATGAGTGGCAGTCTCAGCCAGGAGAGAGGGCGCTCTTGTTCTTCCCATGGGAGTTGCTCTCATAGTAATTAGAGGGACTTAGCAACTTCTGAGACTCCTTGTTTCCTGCTCAACAGGGGACTAGAAATGGACCCACGGGGGTGAGAGAACAGCCTTGTGTCAGTAGCAGGTGCAGTGGCTCCATGTTCTTGCTTTGTCATTCATTGGCTTGTGGCCGCAGGACATCGCTCTGGCCCTCACTCTGCTGCCCGATGACCATCCTGTCCGCCCCTCAGGGTAGTTAGTTACGGTGGGTGGCCCTAAGCCCAAACGCTAATGAAATGACTGGGCATTGCCCCCAAGTTAGGACAGTGCTCTTATTGTCATAATTTACTCTTTGCACTGTTGAATGTGGTTCTGGTTTTATTGTACATTTTTAAAAAAGAAGAAAATCATCCTCTTCGTAGTTTTCTTGAATTATTTTGTTCATTTCCACCGATACTGAGTGTTGGATATTTGAGTGTATTTCAGTATTAATCAAATATTCATGTTGGATATTTTAGTATATTTCAGTATTACTGAGCAAGGCTTCCATAAAGTGAATTTAATGCGGTGCCTGGGTGGCTCGGTTGGTTAAGTGCCTGACTCTTGGCTTCGGCTCAGGTCATGATCTCCCAGTTTGTGGGTTCGAGCTCCGTGTCGGGCTTTACTCTGGCAGCATGGAACCTGCTTGGGATTCTGTCTCCCTCTGTCTTCAGCCCCTCCCCTATTCATTCTGTATCTCTCTCTCAAAAATAAATAAATAAACATTTCGCAACATTATATACATTTCACTACACTCAACACGATGAGTGTAGAAACCATCTGTCACCAAAATTATTACAATATTATAGACTGTATTACCGATGCAGTATTTTTCATCCCTGTGACTTATTTATACCTGGAAGTTTGCACCTCTTAATTCCCCTTCACCTGTTTTACCCCACTCCTCTGGCAACCACCAGTTTGTTGTCTGTATTTATTAGTCTGTCTCAGTTTTTTGTTTATTTGTTTTGTACATTCCACATATAGGTGAAATCATGCACTATTTGTCTTTCTCTGTCTGACTTATTAGCATAATGCCCTCTGGGTCCCCCCCCCCCATGTCATCATAAAGGGCAAGATCTGCTTTTTTATGACTTGAGAAATATTCGTGTGTGTGTGTGTGTGTGTGTGTGTGTGTGTGTGTGTATCACATCTTCCTTATCCATTGATCTATCAAACGTTTTTATTAGGTTGCTTCCATATCTTAGATAATTTATTTTTATTTTTTTTTAATTTTTTTTTAACGTTTATTTATTTTTGAGACAGAGAGAGACAGAGCATGAACAGGGGAGGGGCAGAGAGAGAGGGAGACACAGAATCGGAAACAGGCTCCAGGCTCCGAGCCGTCAGCCCAGAGCCCGACGCGGGGCTCGAACTCACAGACTGCGAGATCGTGACCTGAGCCGAAGTCGGACGCTTAACCGACTGAGCCACCCAGGCGCCCCCATATCTTAGATAATTTAAATAATGCCATAATAAACATAGGGGGGCCTGCATGTCTTTTCAAATCAGTGTTTTTGTTTTCTTTGGATAAATACCCGGTAGTGGAGTTACTGGATCATATAGTATTTTTATTTTTACTTTTTTGAGAAACCTCTGTACTGTTTTCCACCGTGGCTCCACCATTTTGTATTTCCACCAGCAATGGACAAGGATGGAGACATCCTTATCTTTTTGATACTAGGCATTCTGACAGGCATGAGGTCGTACCTCATTGTGGTTTTGACTTGCATTGTCCTAAAATTCACCCCGACCATATCCCAGGTATGTAGAAAACAAAATCTATGATATTCCTACAAATGGCCCCAATTTTTTATACATAGAATTTGACTTAATGTACACGAGCCTATGAACAAACTAGATCAGTCCTTGACACGCTACTTGTTCACAAAGAATTTAGATATTTAAAGGGAGGGACACAGGGGCAAGGAGATCTATAAGCCCAAAAGGACTTGTGAAATGCTTTGTCTCATGCTTTAATAATTCCTTAACTTTTATGAATGATGCCACATCTCCATAAAGAGACCTCCCTTTTTTTAAAGATTGTTTATTTTTGAGGGAGGGAGAGAAAGAGAGACAGAGACAGAGAGAGACAGAGTGTGAGCAGGGGAGGGACAGAGAGAGAGGGAGACACAGAATCCAAAGCAGGGTCCAGGCTCTAGGCTCTGAGCTGTCAGCACAGACCCCGACGCGGGACTCGAACTCACAAACCAGGAGATCATGACCTGAGCTGAAGTCAAATGCTTAACTGACTGAGCCACCCAGCTGCCCCAAGAAACCATCCCTTTTCTTTTTTTTTTTAATTTTTTTTAACGTTTATTTATTTTTGAGACAGAGAGAGACAGAGCATGAATGGGGGAGGGCCAGAGAGAGGGAGACACAGAATCCGAAACAGCCTCCAGGCTCTGAGCTGTCAGCACGGAGCCCGACGCGGGGCTCGAACTCACGGACCGCGAGATCATGACCTGAGCTGAAGTCGGCCGCTTAACCGACTGAGCCACCCAGGCGCCCCGAAACCATCCCTTTTCTAAACAGGAGCCCAGGCCTAGGCACAAGAATTTGTGTGGGGGCTCTGAGGCTGGAGCAGCGTCTAAACACAGACTCTTAAAAAAAATGGTTCCTGAGTTTCCATTTGACCCCACGTCCCACCTTCCTCCTTCTTCATATTGTATGCAGGCAGTTTCTGTCCGAGCTCACCAAGCTGAGAGGGGGAATTCCATTGCACAGCACTCTGTTTTGCTAAGTGAAATAAACAGCATGGTAAAGGAAGCCTGACTTTATTTATTTTCGCTACAGCTCACACGTATTGCTATCATTTACCTAATGCAAAAGACCGTTAGGTGTGTGTGTGTGTGTGTGTGCGCACGCGCGCGCGTGTGTGTGTAAATACAATCTAAAAATATTTGCAACCCATTTCTCTTCACTGCTGGAATTCAAAGTTTTCCAGTTAAAAAAGAAAATGATTCTTGGCAGCCCATGCAGAGGATCCCATAGGAGATATTTCTAGAAAGACCAACGAAATGACCACGTGAGGAGATCCAGAAGAGCGGTACGTCACCCTTGCCTCCCTCTGGGTGATGATCACAACCCGTGTGCTTCCCAGAGCTGCCACAGGAGTCTTGGCTTCAGAGGCCAGTAAGAGCCGGATTTGGAGCCCAGCAGACCTGCGTGGGAAGCGTCTCGATCCTGGTCAAGTTACTCCTCCTGTGTGTCTGGTTCCATCATGGATAACGGGGGACAATGGGAGAAGCCACATGCTTATCAAGAGGATCAATACATTATTGCAGTAAAGCTCCTAGCACAGTGACTGCTACCTAGAAGAGCTTCAGTTACTATTTCTATTGCTGTGGGCACTGTAATCGGTTGTACTTGTGGGAAGTTGTGGTAAAATCATGACATTGTTAGATTTGTAAGTTTTTGTTCCAAATCTCAGTGTACCAGCTGAAATGACAAATCTTTCTTGTTGCCAAGAAGTGATTTTTTAGGCTATTCTCTGTATTTCGAAGATGATACGTAACAGAGAAATGGCCACCGTTTTAGTATGACATAATCTTTTTTTACACCTTACTCATTTAGTTGGCAGATAACAAATAAAGCAAGTACAACCACTATGGAAGATGGTCAGTACCTTATACAGCTGGTTACATGCTGCCCTATGACAAAGCCATTCCACACCCAAGTGTGTCCCCAACACAAACACCTTTGTTCACAATACACAAGAACTAGAGTTTTCTTAGCGGCATTCTGCCTTAAGAGCCCCGAACAAGAAGCCACCTGAATTCCCCAAAGAGCTGAATGGAGAAGAATGAAGACATGTTCCCACAATATGTGACACCACAAAGAAATAAGGATGAAGGGACACCAGCTATACACAGCATGGACCAGTCTCACAAAGGCAGTGTTGAGGGAAGGAAGTTAGACACAAAGGGATATGTACTGTGTGGTCCTATTTATATACAGTTCAAAAACAGGCAAAACTAACCTGTGTTGTTAGAATTCAGGGGATGGGTGACCTTGGAAGGTGATCACCCCAAAGGCGTACGGTTTTGCGGGGGGGGGGGACCCCTCAGGGGTGCTGCTCATTTGTTGTGTCTTGACCTAAGTATTTCTTACGTGGGTAGGGTCAGTTGGTGAACATTCAGTTGAACTGTTCACTTTTAAAATAAAAATAAATGTACTCTCTTTAAAGTATATTACACTTTACTAGCAAGTTTTTAAAAAAAATAATGGTGCAGAGGGGGGCCTGGGTGGCTCAGTTGGTTAAGCATCTGACTTTGGCTCAGGTCATGATCTCACGTTCTTGAGTTCCAGTCATGCATCAGGTAAATAGAGCCCCACTTCGCATGAGCTCGAGCCCCATTTTGGGTGGACATGAGCCCTGCTTCTCTCTCTCTCTTTCTGTCTCTGCCCCGCACTCACTGGCACTCTCTCCTTGTCTCAGAAAAAAAGAAAAAATGTCAATACAGAAAATGTATCATTTGTATCTTTTAAAATCCTGAATACAGTTTTAACAATTTAAATGGAAATGTGTGCTTGGGTTTTAAATTAATTATGTAATTTTGATAAAATTCGAAAATAGTTTCAAATCTGTGCTCACATTAAAAGCATACCTCTCAGTTTTGATAGACATTTTACCTAACTGAGCACACCATGTAGGGTGGGTTATCACTTCCATCCAAAACAGAAAAAGTGAAACAGGAGGTTTGGAATGCTCCTGCTAATGGTAATGGGTAGGTTTGTCGGAGGGGATGTGAGTACATACAGTGGAAATAATTGTGGGAGATTCGTAAGCATCAGCGGAAATTAAACGTTCCTTTGGAACTCCAGTGGCGAGTATCAGAGAAGCAGCCAGCTCTAAGACTGCAGAGAACACTAGTGGATTAATGCTCTTTAGCCATTATCAGGTTCTGATTTTGTTTTTTCACTTTCTTCACCTTCTCCTCCTTCTTCCTCTTCTCTCTTTCTCCTTGTCCTTTGTTCTTGTCCTTGTCCTTCCCTTCCCCTTTCTCCTCCTCCTCCCATTCCTCCTCCCATTCCTCCTCCCCCCTTTCTTCCTCCTCCTCCTTCTCCCCTTCTCTTCCTCCCCCCTCCCCTCCTCCCCCTCCTCCCCCTCCCCCTTTTTCTTCTTGTCTAGAATCTCTTTTCTCCCCATTCCTTTTTTTGGTTCTTATATTTCATTAGGTCAGGTTGGAATTTTCCATGGCACATAGAGAGCCATTTTTATTTTTCTACACTGTTAAGCAAAAAGGGATTAATTTTTATATTCCTTTTAACTTGTAAGTATGTCTCAATGAGATTTGAACAGATGTATTTTGAAAATATACTTATGAATTAAAATGCATTTCATACTTTTCTTTTTTTTTAATTTTTTTAACGTTTACTTTATTTTTGAGACAGAGAGCAAGCAGGGAAGGGGCAGAGAGAGAGGGAGACACAAAATCTGAAGCAGGCTCCAGGTTCTGAGCTGTCAGCACAGAGCCTAACGTGGGGCTGGAACTCACAGACTGCGAGATCATGACCTGAGCTGAAGTCGGACGCTTAACCGACTGAGCCGCCCAGGCACCCCTCATATTTTTCTACATTGAGGCCCTAAATGCATGTAGACAGGCTTCAGTCCTCACTAAGATACTTTTGAACTCACTCGTGGAGAGCATAGCGTAACGTATACTTTGTCAAATCACTAGGTTATACTCCTGAAACTAATGGAACATTGTGTACCAAATATACTCAGAAAAAAATTAAAAGAAATTCACACACACAAAACTTATTAAGAATCTCTAGAACTTTTGGTTTATTCTTTGGCCTTTTCCACATATCTCAGTTTTATGCAATGAAAATACATTGTTCTTCAATTTGAACTTAAGATAGGTAAATTCAGAAATAAATAGCTGGTGTTCATGAGGTCTAGGCACATCAAAACTGAGGTCACTGGATGAAGGTGAGGGAATGAACTTTCTCGTTGCTGCCCTCTGAACTTCCCATCAAATTGCTTCCTAGTTCGTGGTCATGCATTGACATTCTGGTTTGACCCCCATAAACACTGAAACGCTCTTTGGTTGGTTAGGCCACAAATGCTTTCGCTGACAAAGTTGTGAGTAAACTCTGTTTAAACACCCAGTTTACTAAATATTTGCAATCATTATCATTTCTTTTTTTTAAATTTTTTTAATGTTTATTTATTTTTGAGAGAGAGAGAGAGCATGAGTAGGGGAGGGCCAGAGAGGGAGACACAGAATCCGAAGCAGGCTCCAGGCTCTGAGCTGTCAGCACAGAGCCCGACGCGGGGCTCGAATTCACAAACTGTAAGATCATGACCTGAGCCAAAGTCAACGCTTAACCGACTGAGCCACCCAGGCTCCCCAGTCATCATCATTTCTGTCCTCATCAATGTGATCATTATAAATTGATTACCACATGCTAGGCACTTGGCTGTGCATTTTACATGTGTTATCTGAGTATTTAAACATTATAACAACCCAGTGGATGATATTAGCCCCACCTAACAGAGGAAGAAACTGAGTCTCAAGGAACTTAAAATTAAGAAATGGTTCTGGGGTTTCTGAGTGGCTCAGGTGGTTAAGCATCCAACTCTTGATTTCTGCTCAGGTCATGATCTCCTGGTTTGTAAGTTCAAGCCGCGCACGGGGCTCTAGGCCTACAGCACAGAGCCTACTTGGGATTCTCTCTCTTCCTCTCTCTCTCTGCTCCTTCCCTCCCCCACTCTTAAAATAAACTTAAAAAAAAAAAAGAAATGGTTTAACTTCACGTCAGTAACAAATAGTTGAACAGATATTGAGACTCAGAGTTGATTCTGCATTCCCCATACTGTGTTGCTTTTCAGAAATGTATCGGTGTACCCTGACTAAGTGCTTTCTAATGGGTCCACTTCAATAGAAACAGAATGAAATCTCAGGTATAGTTCCTTCCCCCGTAAGGTTCCTAGACGAGCTGTGACGTGAAGGGAGCATCTACAGCAAGATAAAACATGATGTGGGATACGGGCATCTGGGTGGCTCAGTCGGCTGAGCATTCGACTTCAGCTCAGGTCATTATCTCATGGTCCGTGAGTTCGAGCCCCGCGTCGGGCTCTGTGCTGACAGCTCAGAGCCTGGAGCCTGCTTTGGATTCTGTGTCTCCCTCTCTCTCTCCCTCCTGCACTCACTCTCTCTGTCTCTCTCTCTGCCTCAAGAATACATAAACATTAAAAAAAATTAAAAAAAAAAACATGATGTGGGATAAAGCAGCCTATAGTATTGATAATTAATAAACAACAATGTGACAACACTACAAAATCAAGGATGAAGTAAAAGACCAAGAAAGCCCGAAACTACCCAAATGGAACGGGCAAGCCATTTTGTATGTAAAAGGAAGCACATTCGTTAATGAACACATCGATAATGCAACCGAGGGTGACCTGATCCACATAACAGCAGGACTCAAAAGCAGGCAACAGAAGGAGCCCCTGACTCTAACGTGCAATCACAAGAATGGCCCCAGTCCCGTTCTAAGAGGAGCATCCCTGCGCTGTCTAATTAAGAGTTTTACAAGAGAAGGAATCTTGCCGCGTCACTTAGCCCTCAAAGATGCGAGGCACCACGCACGTGTCCTTCTGAGGGACACTGGTCTGAATGTGAAGACCTAAGTCAGAGCCTAGTTGGAAGGTTTAAATGCAGAAAATAAACTCCAGAGTGTCCCAGAAGAACTGAGTGAAGTGCTAATGCCCTAAGAAATGGAAGCATGTCATTAATTGTGCATGGCTGGCTAGAAGAGTAATGCAGAGTGCCTGACCGCTGGAGAAGCTTCTCCAGGTTGCGGGTGTTCTTCACAATCCAGGGGAGGTGAGGCAACCTCCAGCCTTGTCATTGCCAGGATGCTGGGGGTTTTTGTGTTTGGGGTGATGGCACATCTTCAGACGCCCTTGAGAGCCTGCAGAGCGAAGGTGAAGGTTGTAGGGCCAGGGAGTGTTGGTCTACCTGCTCTGGGTGTATGCGGGGTCAGGTGTCCTGGGGAGGGTCTCGGAGGACCCTCAGAGGACATGTCAAGAGCAACTTTTCCCTCTGTCTCTGTGGCCTCGGACTCCGCTTCGTAGGCATGTATGTAAGCTCACACACACACACACACACACGCTCTGGCTGCACAAGCCTTAAGGTCATCATTATTTATTATGTCTGAGGGAATGCTCCCATCCCCCGTGACAACTGTGATTAATGATAATGTGCAAACCTGAGGTAATTTGCTGACATATTAGATCTCTGTGAGGCACCAGAATGGAAGCGGCATTTTTCAAACCCCGCTCTGCTGGAGCCCCAGGGGCTGCACTGGCTCACGGTGGAAAGGGGGGGGGGGGGCAGCCCCGTGGCTGCTGCTCCATTTTGAGCAATTTTCTGTGTTTATTTGTGTATAGCTGTTCGTTAATATTTGGGATGAAGAAAACTGCTGTCTACAAGAAAAAAAAAGTTAGAAAACAATAGGGTGGAATATTACATGTGGGCAGAGAAACATACCAAGGGAGTTCTTGGGATGTTCTCTAGAATCTTCTAGACCTTTGTGTGTATGTGTGTCTGTTTTGATGATCATCGGTACTTGTTTGCTCAGGTCGCCGTAACAAAGCACCACAGGCTAGGGGCTTAAACAACACGAATGTATTTTCTCATGGTTTTGGAGTCCAGAAGGCCATCATCAAGGTGTCTGCAGGGCTGCTTTCTCCTGAGACCTCTCTCCTTGGCTTGTGGACGCCATTTTCTCCCTGTGTCCTCACATGGCCATCCCTCTTGTGTCTGTGTCCTAATGTACTTTTCTTATAAGGACACTAGTCATTGGATTAGGGCCCACACCAGAGGCCTTGTTTTAATTATCTCTTTCTTATTAACGTTTATTTATTTTTGAGAGACAGAGAGAGAGAAAGCATGAGCGGGAGAGGGGCAGAGAGAGAGGACGACATAGATCCAGGATCTAGGCTATCAGCACAGACAGAGCCTGATGCGGGGCTAGAATCCATGAACCGTGAGATCATGACCTGAGCCCAAGTCGGACGCTTAACCAGCTGAGCCACCCAGGCACCCCTAATTATCTCTTTAAAGGCCCCATCTCCAAATACAGTCACATTCTGAGGTGCTTGGGAGTTAGGACTTCAACGTATGATTTGGAGGGGGGGGGGGTGGATACCATTCGGCGCATTGTCTAAAAAGTTGTCTGTGGGTATTGTGATCACAGAGAGTGTGTATGATCTGCACAGTGGTGACCCCTGCCCCATTTCAGAGCCCTCGCTTGGGTCGTGATTTACCTCCAGCATATCAGAAAGCCAGGCTGCCTTAGGGGACCTGCTTTGTTGTCAGAGGATTTCTTACTCATTCTCCCCTTTATTTAGTTACTGCGTATTTCCGTGGGAGGTCCTCAATAAAGCCTCTCAGCAAATCCCAATATTTGTCTCATTATATTCAAATTACATATCGGATGGAACTTTAATCATCTGTAGGTCCTATAACACCTCTCTGCCACGAATGCAGGCCATTCTGTGTTTTCTATATCCGTCTGGCTGACAAGTTCCTAACTATGAACTGAGATTGGCTGGGGGTTCTTGCTGGCAGGTAAACTGAGGGATGGTGCCTGCTTTTCAGCAAGGTCTCTGCCAGTTTGCTGAACTTCCCCCTTCGTTCCTCCAGAATGACATTGATACTTCTCAAAGAAATTAGTGCCCCATATGGACTGTCTTGTTTGCTGGGAAATAGGTTCATAGCCCACTGTGAGGGCTGACCGCAGTGACCTTTGCAACAAAAATGTCAAGTGCACTGCTGTGTTCGCGCTAATAAGCATTAAGAAGCTGTGCGTTCTCCCTTCTCATTTCTCCCTTCCCGGTGGCATACGTTAGCCTGTACCCAGTTTCCTCATTGCGCGTGCATCTGGGAAGTGTTAGTGTTCTAGAAGGACTGGATAGGAGGCACAGCATCTAATTGTTTTGAGAAATGAGTCCGACTGGCGTTTTTTTTTTTTAATTCGAAACCACTTTAACACACAAAAATTAACCACCCCCCAAATAACCCACCCCTTCCCAAACAAACGGACAAACGAGTCAAACCTAATCAACTATTCTTGTGTTTGATTTGGAACTAGTTCCAAGTTCCCACAAACCTGGTGTTTAAAAATTCCAAGACAAAATTACTTCCAGATGAAGTCTTACCATTATTTTTTTTTTCCATTTAGGAAACAATTATGTCCAGCACAGCAAGATGCATGTGTATTGCCAGTGAACTAAAACACACTTATGCAAGTTAGAACTGACACATCCATAGCTTAAAAGAGGATTACTTCCGAAACGTTTTCTTTAGTTAAAAAAAAAAAAAAAAAAAAAAAAGATTTACTTCAGGCTTGCTTTAAATAGCCTTTGGTGAAGGTAAACTATGATTCGATGTGAAAAAACATTCACACCCTTCTCAGAAACATATGTTTTGAAATGCGGTGTAATCTTGTGTTCTGAATCGAAGGATCGAAGAGTGAAGCGTCCACATTCCCTGTTTTTATGCAGACGCGCTCGTTTCCTTGACACGTGTAAGTGACATCCCAGATCTAAAAGGCTGCCACGGAGAGGGAGGGTCAGAAAAGCAAGTTGAGTCCAGCTTTATCCCTGGACGACAGGTGACGGGGTACTTGGACAGTCTCTGCTCCTCTCGGCTTTCCCCGTTGGTGAAATTGTGGCACAGGTCGCTTCTCCCTCCAAGCCCAGGAGGGATGTGATGATGGAAGCTTCTTCTTGGGCTGTGGAGCCGGGTTGCCTGGAGGTGAAGCCGCGTGTCCTTGGGCACGTGGTTTGCACAGTCCAGTTTCTCCATCAGAAAAGCAAGAAAAAAAAAAAATAGTACCCAGCTCATCGGTTTGCTGTGTAAGATTAAATTATTTAATCCCCGCAGAGCACCGAGATCAGGAGTGGGACCCGGTGCCCCTCCATACACAGTCAGTTGACAAGCGCTGGGTTAAAAATCATGGTAGCTGAGATCTGCCAGTAACTAGCTGGTGGCAAGAGTGTAGATTTTCCTCAGTCGTGTCACAGGGAGTGGCCGATGGCCTTGACCCCATTAAGTCAACTGGTCCCTGCCTGTAGTATGAAGTGGTTTCTCAGCATTGACACGCGCTTGGTTCTCTGGGACATGAACAAACCACCTTCTGTGCATCCGAGGTCAGAGCTTCAGCAAGGAGCTTATTAAATTGCTGGGATAATTTGCCACTAATTGGTCAGAGTTCATGTTGATTCAGCCTAACCTCTGAAAAGAAAGTTGCCACTTACGGATCTTTACCAATTACATTTTACCCCTCTTGGATGCATCCAAGGGAGAAAAATACCAGAAATGAAATGACGAGATAAAATTGAATATGACAGCCGAGGTCTAGGGAAGGAAAACCGTGAAATGTCCATGATGAAAGTAAAGTTGCTAAACAAAACCAAAATAATTCATAATAATTTTTCTTACATACGTAGCATTCTGATGGTGGTGGTTTAAGATTCTGGGCTCTTTGTTAGTATTGAATTAATCATATGAATTAAAAGAAAACCCAAACTCTTCAGGCTTCATGACTTGGAGTAATCATAGTGCTGGGCTCAAAATGCAGGACGCCGAAGAAGGGCTAATGGGAAACTGACCTGCGGTGTCGTTTTTCACTTGACCCCACTGGAGACCAGGCAGTAGAAAGCTCTTGAATTCTGTGAACCACCTTCAGCAGGCACGCCTTGTCTGGGTGAGGGAAACACGGAACAGTGCAGGTGGCTTTGGTGGGACATTATTGTAAGCCTACCACTGGCATGAATTATCGAATTCAAGGCTCTCGCACATTCTGGGTCTGTGTGTTTTTCTTATAGGCCTGAAACGTGAAATTCATGGCCTAATAGGACCCTTGATTTTCATCGTATGTACTAATCTCTCATTGCTTGGAAAACTCTCTGTGCTGTGTCAGGGTACACACCTTTTCCTTTTGCGGCCAAATTTGAAATAAATAAAACGTATTGGTTGCATTATTTTTACTGATTATGACATTTATATTAATTCTATCACTTTTAGGTTAAAAAATACAAAAACAAAAACAAAAGCTAGATACGCTATAAAATATCTAGAAACAGGACTAATTATCAAAAAGTGAGAGGCCCCTATTATCCTGTGCCCCAGAAATGAACATTTTCAAACTTGTTGGGGTAGACTTATTCAGGTTTCTTCCTGTGATAATATGTGACGCTATCTTATTATAGATTCCTATGGAAGCTATTAAAATGGTTTTCCATAGAGTACATGCGCCTCACTGGTATTTTCTCAATCAGACACCACATATGAATAGTTCCAATGTCACATGAATGTAAGAGCTCAGGGGCAGCTGGGTGGCTCAGTCGGTTAAGTGTCCGACTTCGGCTCAGGTCATGATCTCATGGTCTGTGAGTTCGAGCCCCACGTCGGGCTCTGTGCTGACAGCTCGGAGCCTGGAGCCTGCTTCGGATTCTGTGTCCCCCTCTCTCTCTGCCCCTTTCCTGCTCTCTCTCTCAAAAATAAATAAACATTAAAAAACTTTTTAAAAAGAACTCATATATGGCACCCCCCCCCCATTTTTGTCCATAGAGGCAATGACTGTCACCGTTGTTTTACTAGTCCTTTGGTATTTGCTTTGATTTTTCTAAATCCTGTTGAGGTATCTACTGACTTCATGTTATGAGAGATGCAGAGTTTAGTCACTTACCCCATATCCCCATGCTCCTAGAATTTTTACGGTTTCAGTCCATCCATTATAACCATGGAAATGCCATCAACTATTGAGGCAGGCAGTGGACCATGTGTTGAGGGGCAAGGACTCACACCCTCCAGGGTGCAGCACCGTTGTGCACCTGGTCAGGTCTGGCAGGTAAGTCTTCGGTCCCAGCTTGTCTCACCAGCACAGGGGTCGCCTGGCACCCCCACTGGCTTCCATTCTGAGCTGCTCCCCCTGAGCAGCCCCGGCCCCGCATCTGCCTGTGTTCTTATCTCCTCTCCAGAACTTGCCCCCCTATTTCCTAAGTCCCGCATCTCTGCCTGAATTCTCTTTCTCTCTCCTTGCGAGAGGGCACATCCTCTTGGATCCTCTTGGGATAGTAGTTTCCCAAAAAGGGTGCGTGAGAAGTGCATTTTGAAGAACTCCCATTTGCAAAAAGAATTTCAGTTTGAGAGTACTGGTTTTTTTTTTTTTTTCCCTCGGAAATTTAAAATGATTTTATATGAAATCATTTCTCCATTGCCTTTAAGCTTCCAGGATAGTTAGCATTCTGATTTTTGATCTTCGGGTATAAATTTATTTTCTTTTTTTTTTTTCCTCTTTAGAAATATCTAGGCCCTCCTCGTAATCCTCGTAATCCCTGACGTCCCATAACATTATGAGGCTGTGTCTGGCCCCGCTTCCATTCGTGGTGCTGGCTGTCGAGGGTGCACAGCCCTGTCCATCACGGTGGGGCCGCTGCCTCCCACTGCTTTTTGGATAATTCCCTCCTCGCTCTTTCCCTCCTTCTGTCCTGCTGGGACTCCTGTTGTTCAGATGTTAGACCTTCAGGATGGAGATATTCGTGTTTTAAGCCTTTATTCTTTTGTTGTCCAGATGTTATTGTCGTTGTTGTCTGACAGTCCACAAATTTCCTCACCGTTTTCTTCTTGTCTTTCTATTCCCCTAACAAGGAATTCTCCACTTGGCTTTATAAATACCCCCACATTCTGTTTCCGTTTAGTAGCCAGAGAATGAAACTTTGGGCTCCTGAGTTGGCAGGAGAAGGTTGGTCCCAAGATGCAGGATCGGGGGATTTTCAGGCAGTGTCTCCTCCTCCAAACCTCAGAAGGATCTGGAGCCTCCAATTCCTGAGGTGTGTGTGTGTGTGTGTGTGTGTGTGTGTGTGCGCGCGCACAAAGTCTCCTCAGCTCGCCTTCCTCCCCCATCCTTCCATGTACAGCCCGCTGCCCTTCCATCTACGTCTGGCCTCAGAGAGTGGAGCTTGTGTGTGTGGACACATCACAGTGGCCTTGGAGCACTGAGCATCTCTGCAGTGGGTGGTTTTCTCATCACCCTTCCTTCATAAGCATCTCGTCGCCCCCCTGTTGCTCTTTCTTCCTCCCTCCCTCCTGCTCCCCACACCCCCTCCCCAAGGAACTGTGTTTTCTACAGCTACTTTCTTATAGGAATTTCACTTATAACAAGTATGTACAAGAGCTTTCACTCTGCTCCTTTCTTCCCGGAAGGAAGGAAGGAAGGAAGGAAGAGCATGAGCTCGCCTTTTGTCATCTTCCGTGTGATCAGTAAATTAATTTCATCAAATTGTCATCGCTCAATCGCTCACACTTCTGCCTGTGCCTCCAGATAGGTACGTATTTCCTAAAATAGAGCATTCACTCTTTCACGGAAAATTGTCACATGGCAGTTTCTACAGATACAGACAGTGTATCATATCATCTTAAGTAAAGTTATGGATAAGGGGTGCCTGGGTGGCCCAGTCAGTTAACCATCCGACTCTCGATTTTAGCTCAGGTCATGATCTCATGGTTCATGAGTTTAAACCCCACGTCAGGCTCTGCGTTGACAGCATGGAGCCTGCCTGGGATTCTCTGTCTCCCTCTCTCTCGGCACCTCTCCGCTTGTGCTCCCTCTCTCTCTCTCAAAAATAAATAAACGCTTTTTTAAAAAGTAAAAAAAAAATCAATAAATAAAGTTAAAAAGACCAACTAACTGTTCAGTTCCTTTAAGGATTAAATCTGTGTGTGTACATATATCTGTAAGGGATGCAGTGCGTTGAGGCTAAGAAACGAAGACAAATAATTTAAAACTTTTTTGATGCATCTTTGTGTCAATAGCTGATTATGTTTAAATTTGATTATGATTTCCTCAAATCACCTTTATTTTCTTAATTCTTTAAACATAGGTGAAGTACTAATGACCAAAATATGGGAGCCCTCTGGTGGTTGGTTGGTTGGTGGTGAAAATAGCTTTAGATACAGACTGATGTGTTTATCCTCAGGCTTAAATTCTAGTTCATGAGATCTAGTTATTTTAAAGTTTCTGAAAATGTAGGAAACATTTAAATAAATAGATGAACAAAGTCCGCTAAAAGTTTTAAAACATTTAAATATGACTGCATTAGGAAAAAAAATATGATTTTGAAAGGTGATTATTGACTAAGTTCTACCAGGTTCTTATGAGTGTTCCTGGAAGCCAACAGAAATCACAGAGGAGCCCCGATATTCTTGGGGCCCTGCTGTCCTTTCTCAGCAATTCAAAGGCCTTTGGGATGGCCCCGAAGAAATTACTACCACTTAGCCTTGAAGGAAGTGAGGGTATGTACACTAGAGTAAAGAAGAGTTGTGTTAGTTATCTTCTAGGGTCAGAAGGGACATATTTGTCATGCTGATTTCACCCCTCACCTGGCCAGGGAAGGCAGAAGTAGAAGTGAGGTGGGGGAAAGCAGTTTCGGGTCCACATAAGGAAGAACCCGGTAGCAAAAGCAGTATCAGAAAAATAGAATGGGCTGCCTTAGGAAGTAGTGAGTTCCCCACCACAGCGTCGTCAAGCAGAGGATAGAGACCTGCTTGTCATAATTGCCATGAGGGGATTCAGCCTTTCAGGGGTTGTCCTGGACGCCACGATCCCTTCTGACCCTCCAACTTGGGACTACGTGGGTTAATCATCAGCCGTCATATGGGAGCCGCTGAAGGCACTGACGGCTTTCTGTTTAAATCAGAGTTTCAGGAATGGAAGGCAGTATCGGCACATGAGGTGGGTCTCGGCAGGGATAGATGTCATTTGTTTCCAGGTCCAGGAGGGTAGATGTATCCAGGCTATGTGTTGCCTTCTTTCTGAAAGGATAGCAGCACGGATCACTCCTGATCTCTGGGAACTCTCTAGCTGTTCAGGAGCCACGAATTTAGAATCACAGATGGGGCTGTGCATATGTCTGTGGGATGCTGGCGTTTCTTCCTCAGCAACAGTTCCATTTATACTGTGCTCCTTGTGACCACATCTCTGCATACTTCACAGTCTTTTTGAGATTCTCGTAGGCATGGTTCCGTCACCCAAAACAGCGAGGATGTGCTTCTCTTTTATTTTTATGCTTTCCAAAACAAACAGACCTTAGAACTTGACAAGCTTGCAGAAAATATTTTCCACCAAATGTGTTTATAATCCAACAAGTTGTTACAGCAGGGGGTCATTGTTCCTTCCTCGACTAGCTCAAGAGTTAGCTGGGAGTTAGCTGTATGCCCTTTGAAGAGAGAACATAATTTTATTCTCCAGAAGGGGAATGTGTGAACTCGTTGTTTGTTTTTTTATTTTCTAATGTTTATTTATTTTTCGAGAGAGAAAGAGTGCGAACAGAGGAGGGCCAGAGAGAGAGAGAGGGAGACACAGAATCTGAAGCGAGCTCTAGGCTCTCAGCTGTCAGCACAGAGCCCGACGCGGGGGCCCAGACTCAGGAACCGTGAGATCATGACCTGAGCTGAAATTGACGCTTAACCGACCGAACCACGGAAGGACCCCACCAACTCATTATTTTTAATAGGACACAGTTTCTGATGTTAATCTATATCAATTTGAACAACTTATTGTGCTGGTACCGACCTTCCACACCAAATCATTCTAACTCAATTGGTCTCAGGTACAACCAGGACACTCAGAATTTTTCAAAAGCCCGAAGTGATTCCAATGTCCTGTAAAGTTTGGGAGCCAGTGCTCAGCCTAAACCAACAGCTACCTTAAGCCAATTCTGTTCTTACCCACAGTATTAATTTCCTATTGCCTTAACGAATTAGTATAAATTGAGGTAGCTTACGACAACACAGAGTTATTATCTTACACTTGCGGATGAGGGCTACATGAGCCTCCACGGGCCAAAATCAAGGAGTTGGCAGGGCTGTGTTTCCTTCTGGAGGCACCAGAGGAGAACGGATTTCCTTGCCTTTGCAGCTTCTCTGCAACACTACCCGCACTGCTTGCCGCACGGCCCCCTTCTGTCCTCAGAGCCAGAAATGCTGGTCCAGTCTTTCTAACATCACGTCATTCTGACATCGTTCCTCTCACTTCCACTTTTGAAGCCCCTTGTTATTACGTTGGGTCAGCCTGAATCGTTCAGAATAATCTTCCCACTTTAAGATCAGCTGATTTATTCACAGCTTCTGGAGATTGGGATGTGGGCACCTTCTGGGGCTGTAATTCCTCTCTCACACCTGCCTTCTGGATGCCCGACTCCAGAGACAGAGGCTTTATTGTGAAACTGGCTTCATGGCATTAAAACTGGGCTGAGCGGGGGCGGGATATTGAACGTCTCTAAATATCTGGAAGTCAAAGAATTGAAGTGTTTACCTCACAATATTAAGACAGTATTAAATATGTGAATATTTAATTAGATAGATCGCAGGTAGAAATAGATACGCTGGATGTTGGCAAAGGGATGTTAGAAGACCTTAGCTATTCTTTTTTGTTTTTTTTAATAGCTATTCTTTTTTGGGTTTTTTTTTGGTTTTTTTTTGTTTGTTTTGATTAAAAAAATTATCATTTTTATTAAGAGTTGTTCACCTTTCTACAGTTCCCCAGTTCTCCACTTTGGAGGCAAATACTTTTACCCATTCTTGGGATTTCCTTTCAAAGATGTTCTATGCATTTACAAACACGTGCAAATACATAATTGATTTGCACGAGTGGTAGACGCCAACACACTTTTCTGAATAATAATTTAACATCACCCCCCGAGTGTACATCAATTTATTTAGCCAGTCCTTTGTGGAGGAACATTCATTTATTATTATTATTATTTTATCGGTGAACATGGAATATTGTTCTTTGCAACTACAACCATGGCTCTAACTATTATTCATATAAATTAATCATCTTGCACGTGGTCTAGGTATCTTTATATAAATTCCCGGAAGTGAACCTTCTGAATCAAAGATAATAATGTGCATTTAAACATTTGATCTATATTGCCAAACGTGGCTTTCGCGATCTCTTATCCATTTTCATTCCCGTCAGCATAGTGTGTGTGTCCACACTTCCTTGGCTGGTTCGTGTCACGAAGGAATTTTATTTCCACCACTGTGACAGGTGCAAAGAGCAGTATGCATTAGATTAGCATCTCTCACTATGAGTGAATCAAGCATCTTTTCATATATTCCTTTGTGATCATATTTTTTTTCGATTAACATTCAATTTATGTCCCTCACTGATATGTCTCTGGAGTGTTGGAGTTTTCCTTAATGATTAATTGACAGGATTTCATCACAGTTTAGGAACTGTCTCTTTTCTATGATATGAATTAACAAAAATTTTTCTCACTTTGTTTGCTTTTCATTTGGCCTTAGACAAATACTTGATTTTTATGTGGTTGAATTTATATATTGTTTATAACATGACAGTTTTCTATCATACTTAGAAAAATGTTTCCTATCTTTGGTTATAGAGGACAAAAATTTCCTATTTTTCTTCTAATAATGACATTATTTTGTGTTGTTTAAATTCTGAAGCTTGTTTTGATTCAATGAATTAAGGTAGGGATATGTTTTCAATTTTTTTCCAGGAAAAAAAAAAACACCATTTGTTGAATGATTGATTTTCTTTCTACTGATACCCAATACCATTTTTATCACATACTGAACGATTTATATACATATGTATGTTTTGTGTTTTTTTGGTCTGGTCTTTCCTTTTTGTTCCATGCTTCTGTCTATTCATGCACCCTGCTATAACCTGGAAATACATTTAAATGTCTGGTAGATCTACTTCTGCTTTATTTACTCATTTTTTGAAGGTTTTTTTCTGGCTGTTTTTGCATGATTGCTTTGAAATTAGATTATCTATCTATCTGGAAAAAAATGTGTCTGGTGTTTCCTGTGTGTGGTCTGAAATGCATAGATTAATTCAAGAATTGCCCTCCTTGGGATATTGTGTTCTCATCTTAAGTAGGATCTGACATCACACTTGCCCAAATGTCCTTTTGAGTATCTGAGAAGCAATTCAGCATGTTGTCTGTGGGTCTGTACGCATTTGTTACCTCTTTACTTCCTATTCCTGTTGTGAATAGGATCCTGGCTTCAGAGGAGGGGTTGTTTGCATGTACTTAGGCAGTCTGGTGTCACATTTTTTTACTCCGTCATCTCACAGAGTTACCTTTACCATTTGTAATGGCTTTTCAATTGATCCTCATGGATTTTTCAGTTGGCGCAATTATATCGTGTGGGAGTAACGCTAAGCCCCTTCTCTGTCTTAGGAGACTTTGTTCTAATCTCCTTCCCCCATCACATTGTGCACATTTAATCTCATCACTCTCTGTGCCTCATTCCCCATTGCCATTGTCAATTTTGTGTGTTTTGTTCTTCCTCTCCCTATTAGCTGAACCATTTTTCTGTTTTGTTATCTTAAAACCTTAGATCTATTTAATACTTCTAACATCAGTCTGCTTCCGATACGTTGATTCTTGCATTTATTTTCAGTTAATTTCCTCTTTTTGCTGTACTTGTATATATTTTATTCATCCTTTTTCTGATTTTTTTTAAATTGGATGCTTAATTCATTTATTTTCATTCTTTCCTGTTACTTATATAAGCATGCAAGGCTTTAAAATTTCTTCCAAGTGTTGCTTTTGGTATGTCACATAGGTTCTGATATGAAATGTCCTCATTACCATTATTTTTAAGATGTTCTCCAATCTCTGGTTTGGTTTCCGTGGTGACTTAGGAGCAGATTCCATGTGGGAAATCCTGTTTAGTTGCAGTTTTGTATGCAGTTTAGAGACTGCTCTGCTCCACAGCCTTTCTACTTGCAGAAATATAATGAACTTCTCTGTGATCTAACGTGTCTTTAAGATTGGCGATGGTTTTCCATGGATGGTGGAAAGGAGGACGGATTATCTGTCTTCAGATTGTGGAATTACGTAAATTACATATAGATCTAACTTATTAACTGTGTCGTATACATCTTTATTATCCATTTATGTGTATTTGGTCAGTCATGTGCTGAGAGAGGTAAATTAAAATCTGCTACTTAGAATATTTCTGCCTATGTTATCTTTTTCTTTTAGGTTTTGCTTTATGAATTTTGATGTGATATTTGTATTATATATTGATATCCATTCTTCTTTTTTTAAAATTTTTTTAACGTTTATTATTTTTGAGATAGAGACAGAGAGCATGAATGGGGGAGGGTCAGAGAGAGAGGGAGACACAGAATCCGAAACAGGCTCCAGGCTCTGAGCTGTTAGCACAGAGCCCGACACGGGGCTCGAACTCACGGACCGCGAGATCATGACCTGAGCCAAAGTCAGACACTTAACTGACTGAGCCACCCAGGCGCCCCTGATATCCATTCTTCTTATATGTTTGTTGCAGATTTAATAAAGGGCCATTCTTTGTCACACTAATGGTCTCTATCCTAATTTTCTCTTTGTCATGTGACCAGTGTTTTCACTTTGTTTGTACTTGCCTGATTTGCCTTTCCACATTTTTGATATTTAATACTTTCAGTCACTTTAAAATTCACCAAAATGGTATATAATTAAATTTGTGATGCAAAATGGGAGTAAGATTAGCAAATTTACATTGTTCTGTATCATATTTCATGTTATGTTTTTATTCCATATGATTTCTTTTGTTTTCTCCTCTTTGTTTCTGTGTGTGTGTGTGTGTGTGTGTGTGTGTGTGTGTGTGTGTGCAGTTTTATTTATTTGTTTGCTTATTTATTTTTTAGTTTCAGGTGTGGAATTTAGTGATTCATCACTTACATACAACAGCCAGTGCTCATCCCAGCAAGTGCCCTCCTTAATCCCCATCACCCATTTAGCCTGTCTCCCACCCACCTCCGCTGTAGCAACTCTCAGTTTGTTCTTTATTGTTAAGAGTCTGTTTTCCGGCTTACCTCTCTCGCTCCCTCCATCTCTCTCTGTTGTTATGGCACTTTGATGGACTGTTTTTAGTTCTTCAAAGGCTAACTCTATAAATACAAATTTATGTGATACACTTGATCTTCTTTTGCTAAAGACAGCATCAACCCTCCATAATGACTTGTGAAGAAATTATGAAATATTTCCTAACAATTCCAGTCCCCAATTTTATTTGATTACATTTATATTGGTTCTTCTAGTGTTTACATTTGTATCTGGACTAATTGATTTATCCGCATGAAAGCATCTGTATTTGATCTCTGATTGTAAACATTCCTCCACCACCTATCTCCTCTTTCCTGTGAATTTGTGTTATAATAATTTTAAATTGCCATGATGTAAAACAGGGGTTTCTGTTCTATAATTCCCAGTTTATATTCCTAATCGTATGGTTAAATGAACGAATGCAGAGTCAATGCTTCTCATATGATTTCTTGATTTATTTTTCCATCACTTTATTAGGAGCATTTTAAACATGTAGAAAAATTAAAATAATTGTATAGTGAATACTTATTAATGACTCTTATCTAGAGTCTGCAATTGATATTTGCTATATATGTTCTATCACCTATCTGTTTAGATTCACCCGTCTTACTTCTTGATGCATTTCAGAATAATTCGCAGGTATCAGTAGACTCTTGAACAGTTCAGCCAACACATCATTAAGCAGAGTTCAATAGTAATAGTCTTCATTCGGTTTTTCCATTAGCTGTTCTTTTTCTAATTGTCAGAATGATTTCACAGCAACTGTAATTTCTGACTCTGTTTCCATTTGAAAATGTGTTCTGAAGTCTTTATAATTGAATGCTACTTTTGCTTTGGTATAACATTTTACTCCCATGAATATTTTACATTATCCCACCAACTTCAAACGTGGGATGTCATTGTGAAAGAGATGAGTAATTATGATTTACTTTCTTAAGTGACTTTCTGTTTTTCTTTTTTTTTTCACCCAACTGCAAAAAAAGAATGTCTATCTTCAAAAGTCCTGTAAAATAAATCTTAATAGAGATAAGGTTCTTGTTGGCTTTTCTATATCAGATATTCTTAGGACATTATGACCAGTTCAGTCCATATATTCAGATCTTCTTATTCTGATATTTCTGTATTGCTTCCGAAATAACATTTAACATTTTTTTAATGTTTACTTATTTTTGAGAGGGAGAGAGAGAGACAGAGCATGAGCAGGGGAGGGGCAGAAAGAGAGGGAGACACAGAATTCAAAGCAGCTTCAGGCTCTGAGCTGTCAGCATAGAGCCCAACACGGGGCTCGAATCCAGGGACCATGAGATCATGACCTGAGCCGAAGTTGGATGCTTAACCAACTGAGCTACCCAGGTGCCCCCCTAAATAACATTTTTAGTACTTCTTAGTTCATTTATATGCTTCTCTTACCAGCCATGTGGATTTTGGATCTTCTCTTCTTCCCTGTCTGTCTCGATTCATTTTTAATCATCTATGTATCCGTCCGTCCGTCCATCCATCCATCCATCCATCCATCCATCCATCCATTCATCTAGCCATCTATCTATCTATGCATCTATCCATCTATCTACTTATTTACTTAGGCTATTTTCCTAATCTAATCCTACAAGTTATGGACAAGGTCTACTTTCCTTGTGCTGATCACAACATGACAGTCAGTTTGTGATTTAAAAAAAAAATCCCTTCCTTTACTTTCCTTTGCTTTTGAATAGCTTATATTCCATCTCCTTGTCTACACTGAGCCCTTTACCTCTGCTTGAAGCTATCTTAGTGTTTCCGTACGTTATTTTCACCCATTGTTTTATATTTTGTTTAAATGATTCATTGGCTCAGTAACTACCTTTTCTGGTGAAGTGTTGATGTTTCATTTGTTTTTCCGGTGTTTTTCCTAACCTCATCTTATGTTATATTTATAGAGACAGTTCCATGCTGGGAACTTTTTGATTTATTTCATACCTTTTAATGGAAGGCCTTCCTAAATCAGGTACCTGTAAAAGGTACATTCAGGAGTGAAACCATAACCAGGTTCGCAGGAATCATTCCCACTTTATAATGAAGCATCTTCTGACATTGGCTTATGTTCATGTGTGAGCTCTTTTGCCTTTCCTTCTTCCCAAGCTACAGAAGTCAGCAGGTCCTGGGCTGCTTCTAATCCTTTAGAGATGGGGGTAGAAATTACCCAGTCCTACCTCTCTTGTTGTATCACCGTGCCAGATAAGCTCTGGAGAAGACCTGACTACCAACCCACCATCGTATTACCCCATTTAGTGATTAATGAAGCCATTAATTATTCCTGTAGTAGAATTCCCACACTCTGACAAGGATGCTTGGTTGGCTCTGCCTGGGTCGCTACAGATAACTTTTTATGGTCACTTCCCACCTTTTTAATCTCATTCTCCCTGCTTTTGCAAGGACATTTGAGTTCATGGAAACCTCTTTCTTTGTTTTTACTTGTTTTGTTGTGTTTGTTTTTTTGAAGACAGATGATATATGTAAAGAGCCTTTTGGTGAATTTCTTCTATTTAGAAACTCTTCTCCCTGTCCATCCTGCCTCTTCTTTATGGTAGAGCTCCCTGGTTCTATGTAGTGTCTTCAAAGTTGTGGTACTGCTTTTTTCTATTTTATTTCTACATTTGAAAAAATTTTATCCGTTCATCAGTTGATGGACATTTAGGCTCTTTCCATAATTTGGCTATTGTTGAAAGCAAAAAAAGAAAAAATTATGTTTATTTATTTTTGAGAGAGAGAGAAACAGAGCATGACTGGGGGGAGAGCAGAAAGAGAGGGAGACACAGAATCCGAAGCAGGCTCCAGGCTCTGAGCTGTCAGCACAGAGCCCGACGCGGGGCTCTAACCCACGAACCACGAGATCATGACCCGAGCTGAAGTCGGGCGCTTAACTGACTGAGCCACCCAGGCGCCCCATATTCCTACATTTTTAAAGGCAAGAAATTTGGATAATTGAAAAGTGGGTGTTTCCTTCAAAGTGGTCCCGACAGAAAACTTCCACCTGTATAGTTTAATTTCATCTTTTCGACAATCCTCCAAAGCAGGCACAGTTACCCTCATTCTGTAGGTGAACAGAAGCAGCTCCGGTAGAACACCTGCCTTGGCCAATGTCACCCAGTGAATACACAGCAGACTGAGTTCTGACACCCCTCTTCCCTTCAGCGCACCGGCCCTCCTAGCTGGGAATGGAGAGCAAACACAAGGAAAGAAACAGCCCTCAGAACTTGGTGAGAGCTTTGACATTTGAAATAGATTAGAGAAAATAGAAAATTGCCCTTATTTATCATGAGCAGGCTTTGCCATGGTGACAGACTGTCTAATTGGCTCATATATATCTTTCCATTTCAGTATATGATTCCGCTCATTAGTATGCAATTCTCTTCATCCCTGCTGGGCAGGGATCCGAGGGCACTTATGGACCGTGTTCCCACCACCGGGGCCCTGTTGGAGAGTGGAATGGCTTTCATGTGATATGAAATGTCTCAGCCAAGGACTCCCCGTTTCTACACTTGGACATGATTTGTGCCTTTGCCAATCCAGGGACCAAGGCTTTTACTTTTTTCTCAGCCTTAATAGTGAGTGATCGGTTGTTCCCTTGATCTTTTCAATTAAGATAATTTTATAGGAGGGCCAAGTCTGTTTGCTCTTCATACACCTCAGTGCTTCACGCGTTTTCACTGCCGTATAAATGTTTCTTTAATTGACTGTTACCTGTTCTTTTTTTTTTTTTTTAAATTTTTTTTTCCACGTTTTTATTTATTTTTGGGACAGAGAGAGACAGAGCATGAACGGGGGAGGGACAGAGAGAGAGGGAGACACAGAATCGGAAACAGGCTCCAGGCTCTGAGCCATCAGCCCAGAGCCTGACGCGGGGCTCGAACTCATGGACCGTGAGATCGTGACCTGGCTGAAGTCGGACGCTCAACCGACTGCGCCACCCAGGCGCCCCGACTGTTACCTGTTCTTAAGGAAAGAGTTGTAGCACTTTTGATGGTCTCCTTTTATTTATCTTGCATCACTCTCAAGAATACATATTTGTTGACATTGTACCAACCAGTACTCAGATGGATGGTAAATTTCCCCTGGATCAGGAGATGGACAGTGGTCCCCAAGAATGGCTGGAAGAAGGCTGGGGGCAAATGAAGCTTTCTGGCCTGTTTGTGAAAACACGAAGGGAAACATACATTTGGTTGCCGTAAGCACTTTGTGCAGCGAGAACGTAAACTCACCCACCAGTCATACTAAGGATTCCTCCAGAATCGCAGCTACCAACCTGTCATCATGACCTTTTCTAGTATCACGTGCCGTGGAGTTTTATGTTACCCAAAGACAATATGACAGAAAACTGTGCATTACTTCCTCAGTAACTTTTCCCCTCCTCCTTATCCTCTCAAGAAAGAATACGTTCCGAAAGAGAAAAAGGCACATACTTACCACACATCAAGCTCATGAGCTCAGACAACAGGTGGAGAGTTTACACATTAATTAAGCTCCATTTTATGCCATTAGCTGCATGTGTGTTGGATAGTACTTGTGTGTGTATGTGGACACCACATGTACACACACATTCACGTGCTCACACACACAGCCCATCAAGTTCAGAAACACACCCAGCCATCCTTCTGCCTCCGAGTAGAAAAGGAAAGATTAGAAAGATCAGAATTCATCATAAATGGCATGTTGAATGTAATAGGAATTATCAAATTAAATCGAATTGAACAATAGAGACCTACATCGCTAATGGCAGCCCCAGCCAGAATTTTGCAGATTTGTCCCATTTTCCTGTGTAGAATATGTCATTTGGCGCAAATCCTAGCTCAGACCTTCTTTGCAGCTGCATAACTGTTAGCCTTGATAGAGTATTGTTTGCATCGTGCCTCAGAAAAAAAGAAATCCTGCCACATCTGGTTTCTTCTCTTCTGCTGGTAGAGAGCTCTCACACTCCGTGATACCGCATATCCTGGTAGGTCCCACTGGTTACCTGAGCACGGACGCCATCTTGTGTGCTTTGTATAAACAGAATGTAAAGACTCACTCTGACCAGTAGCCAGGTAGCATATTTCCTACTCTGTATCGTAGTCACTGTGTCGTACAAAAAGTTGTCCACACAGTACAACAAGAACTACAAGAGACACCGTCTTATTTAATTTCCTTCATTTCATATTTTAACGTCACTGAAGTGCCTTAAATGGATGCATGTCTGCGTGCACACATCTCTGAAACCAGCTTGTATGAGATGATAAGTGTTCTCAAAGCCACTTTGAATACTGAAGTCACTTGACAAGTCAGATTTCTGCATTTGCTGGTATTTTCCAGGATGGCTGTTTTTCTTCAAATATTTATTGAGGGCTCTGTATCTACCCCTCTCACGCACTTTTCTCCATATGTCAATCATCTTGATTTTATGTAAGTAAAATAAATTGTATTCATTTATTTTTTTTTATTTTATTAAGTTTATGTTAATTCCACCATAGTTAACATACAGTGTTATATTAGTTTCTGGTGTCCAGTGTGGTAATTCAATAATTCTGTACATTACTCGGTGCTCATCGTGATATGTGTGCTATTTAATCCCCATCACCTATTTCACCCCCGCCCCATCCACCTCCCCTCTGGCAACCATCGGTGTGTTCTCCATAGTTAAGAGTCTGTTCCTTGGTTTGTCTCTTTCTTTTGATATTTTTCCTTTGCTTCTTTGTTTCTTAAATTCCATATGTGAATACAATCAAATGGTATTTGTCTTTCTCTATTTCACTTAGCATTGCATGCTCTAGCTCCATCCATGTTGTTGCAAATGGCAAGATTTCATTCCTTTTTATGGTTGAATAATATTCAATTTCAATTGAATGTGTGTGTGTGTGTGTGTGTGTGTGTGTGTATATATATATACACACACACACACACACACACACATATATATATCAAATCTTTATCCATTTGTCTATCAGTGGACACTTGGGTTGCTTCCATAATTTCGCTATTGTAAATGATGCTGCTGTAAACATAGGAGTGCATGTATCCCTTTGATTTAGTGTCTTTGTATTTTTGGGGGGTAAATAGCCAGCATGTGACCACTGGATCATAGAGTAGTTCTATTTTTAACTTTTTGAGGAGCTTCCATACTGCCTTCCACAGTGGCTGCATCAGTTTGCATTCCCCCCAACAGTGCACAGGGGTTCCCCTTTCTCTGAATCCTCATCAACCCTTGTGGTTTCTTGTGTTTTTGATTTTAGCCACTCTGACAGGTGTGAGGTGATACCACATTGTGGTTTTGGTTTGAATTTCCTTGGTGATGAGTAATGTTGAACATCTTCTCATGTGTCTGTTGACCATGGCCATCTCATGTCTTGAACAAACAATTCTAAAACTTGTATGGAACCACAAAAGACCCCAAATAGCCAAAGCAATCTTGAAAAATAAAAACAAAACTGGAGGTATTACAATTCCAGACTTCAAATGATATTACAAAGCTGTAGTAAAACAATATGGTACCGTCACAAAAATAGACACAGAATCAAAGGAACATAATAGAATATCCAGAATAAACCCACAATTATATGGTCAATTAATCTTCAACAAAGGAGGGAAGATATATAATGAGAAAAAGACTTTCTTCAACAAATGATGCTGGGAAAACTGGACAGCTACGTGCAAAAGAATGAAACTGGACCACTTTCTTAAACCATACACAAAAATAAACTCAAAATGGATTAAGGATCTAAATATGAGACCAGAAACCATAAAAGTCATAAAAGAGGGTACAGGCAGTGATTATTCTGACACTAGCCGTAGCAACATTTTTCTAGGTATGTCTTGTTTGGCAAGGGAAACAAAAGCAAGAATAAACTCTTGGGACTACATCAAAATAAAAAGCTTCTGCACAGAGAAGGAAACAATCCACAAAACTAAAAGCCATCCTACTGAATAGTAGAAGATATTTGTAAATGACATATCTGATAAAGGGCTAGAGCTAGTATGCAAAATATTTATTTTTTTTTAAATATGAAATTTGTTGTCAAATTGGTTTCCATACAACACCCAGTGCTCATCCCAAAAGGTGCCCTCCTCAGTACCCACCACCCACCCTCCCCTCCCTCCCGCCCCCATCAACCCTCAGTTTGTTCTCAGTTTTTAAGAGTCTCTTATGCTTTGGCTCCCTCCCTCTCTAACCTCTTTTTTTTTTTTTTTTAAACAGGGATCCTGGGTAGCTCAGTCAGTTGAGCATCTGACTCTTAATTTCAGCTTAGGTCATGATCGCGAGGTCATGGGATCCAGCCCCATGTCAGCCTCCACACTGAGCCCTGAGTGTGGGGCCTGCCTGGGATTCTCTCTCCCTCTCTCTCTCTCTCTACCTCCTCCCCCTTACTCATACTCTCTGTCTCTCTCTCTAAAATAAAAAAAAGCAACATACATAAAAAAAATGATACAACTCAACACCCCCAAAACAAATAATCCAGTTAAATAAAAAGGGAAGAAAACATGAATAGATTTTATTTATTTAAAAATTTTTCTCAATGTTTATCTTTTGAGAGAGAGAGAGAGAGAGAGAGAGAGAGAGAGAGAGAGAGAGCGAGCGCAAACAGGGGAGGGGCAGAGAGAGAGGGAGACACAGAATCTGAAGCAGGCTCCAGGTTCTGAGCTGTCAGCACAGAGCCCGACACAGGACTCAAACTCATGAACCGAGAGATCGTGACCCAAGCCAAAGTCGGACGCTTAACCAGCTGACCCACTCAGGTGCCCCTAGATTTTAGTTTTGAAGTTCACCTAGTTGAGTGGCCTCTCGGTACTTCAGCATCTTGGGAGGTAATATGATTGGTATCTTTCAGCAGCACCACTAACGATTGAGGGACCTTGCTGTCATAACCAGTATTCATAGTGAAGTACTAATTCCTTGTTAAATATCACATTTGTGTTAACCTCTGAAATAATTTCTGGTGTGCATACGTATTATAGCTATCCCAAAACTGTAACCGCAGTGATTCGATTTATTTGTACACTTGAATGAAGTACAGCACATGGTCTGCTGGAAACGCTTGTGGCCAAATTGCCATCATTACTGTGCTTTACCACACCGATGTTTGATGTAGTTGAGAAGGCAATTTTAATTTAGTTTATTCTGACACCTATATATACCTGGTACAGACTTAATATGATTCAAGGCACGCATGCACACTCACGCATGATTCTTATGAATACACCACATGGGTGGGGACCAAGAAACATTCAGCATCTCACGCATTTGGTGTGGAAATTCCTTTGCTACCCCAAGTATGTTACCTTTGATACACCACTAAGGGAACCCTACTCATCTGTTATGAAGATTTATGTCTCTTTCAATGAGAAGGGGTGTCAAAGCTAGTAGAAACGGTTATGGGTAGCTGGACTGTAATACTCTCCATTCGTTAAGATAATATCTGCTTTCTTTTATAAACACTGGAGTCTCTCCTTCTCTTTCATCTGGCCCTTTGGAGTCTGAACAGTTCAACCTCAGCTATTCAGTGGGAGACCCAGATTCCAACTGGGCAGTCTTTCCATGAGGCTGAATGCCCAGAGATGGCTTGCTAAACATCGCAGAAACCTTCTACTTTCCTGCCTTCCCCTCCCACTCCAGTGTGCTGTGTGATAAATGAAGGATTATTTATAGACCAGGCCTTGAAAGAACAAGACATACAGACTTTCATGTATCCTGGAATGGCCCAACTCAGCCAACTGGCCAGAACACCCACCAGCAGGAAAAAAACATGAGCAGCAGGCAGGTAAACCACAAGAGATTCACTGATTTACAAAATACAGTTGAGATCCTAAGATGCAAAAGAAAAAAAAAAAGATAGATAGGTATAGAAATATAGCTGTAGTCCAGCTGTTGCCAGAAATTTCCATATGAATTGTATATGAATTAAGCAGCCTCCTAAATACTTTATTTCAGAGCTGCAGTAATGTCCACAATTAAAGAGCAGCAGCTATAAAACATTCCTTCAGTAAAGTGTCAATATGCTTCATGAAAACCATGCATAGCCCTGATAGCTTTGATAAACTTAATACGTATGAAAGATAAAGCCTCAAAAATTTACAGATCAACTTCACTCCTGAATTAAAACCTGGGTAAAGACGTGGGCAATTAATCGAATATTTGGAAGTCATTGTCCGTGAAAACCCCAAGGAATCTTCAACCCAGAGTTGTATCCTGGGAAATACTCTTCTTCAAGGTCATCAAGATTGCCTTTATTGGTAAATAACATTTATTGTGTTACCAAAAGCAAGGTACTGAGTATCATCACGTAGCTGTGAATGAATAAATAAGATTCTGGCTAGAATTTGAAGCAGACAGTGGTCTATCAAAGACATGTCGGGTCCATTTTCAAGCACTAGTCTGGGTTCAGGACATTCAAAAGATTCAGACTCCACACAGTGCTTAGCAAAACAAATCTGGTTTGTTCTGCTGGTTTTCCCAGTATTCAAGGCAAGGAGAAATCCTCACACATATTATTTTATGTTATGTGGTTTGGTTTGGTTTGATATAATATATAAAGCTGCTGAGTCCTGTGTATACCGGGAAAAAAAATTCAAAAAAGAATGTCAGAATAACTTGTTAACTAACGCCTGTATAGCATTCTAGAACATTTTAATGCTAACTAACATCTATGTTGCTGTACATGTAGAAGTGTCATTAACCATTTCATTGACTTCTTATTCTGTATATCCCAATCAGAACTTGCTTAAAAGAAACAAAAAAAGTCACACTTAATATTTTTAATTTTGTTTTCACCTTAGGGAATGGTTCTAATTGCTGGCGGTGATTTACAGCATTAATAAAAATAGGCTTATATCAAATATATTACGGTGAGAAGTGTCACTAGGAAAGGGAAGCCTAACCTTTATTAAGAAATCTAAGGGGCGCCTGGGTGGCTCAGTCGGTTAAGCGTCCAACTTCAGCTCAAGTCACGATCTCGCGGTCGAGCCCCGCGTCGGGCTCTGGGCTGATGGCTCGGAGCCTGGAGCCCGCTTCCGATTCTGTGTCTCCCTCTCTCTCTGGCCCTCCCCCGTTCATGCTCTGTCTTTCTCTGTCTCAAAAATAAATAAACATTAAAAAAAATTTTTTTAAAAAAGAAATCTAAGGGGCGCCTGGGTGGCTCAGCCGGTTAAGTGTCTGACTTCGGCTCAGGTCCTGATCTCACGTTTGTGAGTTTGAGCCCCACATCGGGCTCTGTGCTGATGGCTCAGAGCCTGGAGCCTGCTTTGGATTCTGTGTCTCCTTCTCTCTCTGCTCCTCCCCCAATTTGTGCTCTGTCTCTCAAAAATAAATAAATGTAAAAAAAATTTTTTTAAAAAAGAAATTGAAAACAGGTTCATTTATTAAGGAACTTCAGCCAGAGTTGGGCAGGAAAGAAGACAGTAGATTTTAGAAACACTAATTACTTTAGAGTCTTTCATGTCTTTGTGCCTCCAACGAAAAATACCAAGAGAAGGATATGGACATAAGCTTATGTGAGTCAGTAAGAATGCCTTTTTTCCTTAACTGTCTCTTTTATTTATTTGTTTTTAAGGTTTTATTTCAATTCCAGTTCATTAACATACAGTGAGTGTTACATTAGTTTCAGGTGTATAATATAGTGATTCAACACTTCCATCCGTTCTCCGGTGCTCGTCACAAGTGCCCTCCTTAATCCCCATCACCTATTTCACCCATCTCCCCCTCCGTCTCCCCTCTGGTATCATCAGTTTGTTCTCATAGTGAAGAGTCTGTTTCTTGCTTTGCCTCTCTCTCTTTCTTTCCCTTCGCTCATCTGTTTCTTAAATTCCACATAGGAATGAAATTATAGTGTATTTGTCTTTCTCTGACTTACTTCACTTAGCGTTATTCTCTAGCTCCATTCGTGTTGCTGCCAATGGCAAGATTTCGTTCCTTTTTATGGCTGAGTAATATTCCATTGTGTGTATATGCCACACATGTCTTCTTTATCCCTTCATCTATCGATGGACACATCTATCGAAAGCTTTCCCAACTTTCCATAGTTTGGCTATTGTAGATGATGCTGCAGGAAACATAGGGGTGCATATATCTTTTGGAATTAGTACTTTTGTACTCTTTGGGTAAATATCCAGTAGCACAATTGCTGGATCATAAGGTAGTTCTATTTTTAACTTTTTGAGGGACCTCCATACAGTTTTCCAGAGTGGCTGAACCAGTTTACATTCCCACCAACAGTGCACAAGACTTCTCCTTTCTCCACATGTACACCGATGCCTGTGGATTCTTGTGTTGTTGACTTTAGCCATTCTGACAGGTGTGAGGCGATATCTCATATTCGTACCTCCCTAACGATGAGTGATGTCGAGTATCTTTTCGTGTCTCTCAGTCATTTGGATGTCTTTTTTGGAGATAATGTCTCTTCATGTCTTCTGCCCATTTTCTTAATTGGATTATTCATTTTTGGGGTATTGAGTTTTATAAATTCTTTATCTATTTTGAGTACCAATTAACCCTTTGCCAGACATGTCATTTGCAAATATCTTCTCAGGTAAAAAATGCCTTTTAAAAAAATCTGTTCAATTACTGTTTAGAATATAACGTTAAAGAATGTATCAACGATAACTTATGAAATCGGTTATCTTGGTCACACATGAAAATCTGTGGCAGGTGAAGCTTTACTTTGATTCCTAAATAGTGATTGTGAAGACTTGGTGTTTTCTTTCCCATCTTTCACTTCTGAGACTATGAGAATACAGATTGGTATAATGAGCTTATACTTGGCATCGTGGGGTACACAATTTTTATAGGTCGGACATTATTTTGAAAACATAATTATATATATAATGATGTTGTGGTAGGCAGAAAAAATGGCTTTCCAGAGGTGCCTACGTCCTAATCCCCTAAACCAGTGACTGTGGAACATTACATGGCATAAGGGAATTGGGGTTACAGGTCAAAGTAAGTGACCTTGAAATGGAGAGATTATCCTAGATTACCCAGAAGGACCAATCTAATCACACAAGGCCTTACAAGCAGAAGACCTCTCCCAGGTGTGACCAGAAGGAGATGTAACCACAGAAGGGTTGGGGGGGGCGGGGCTGAATTTGGAGATGAGGGAGGAGGCCACTGCCAGGAAATTCAAGTGGCCCCTAGAAGCTGGAAAAGGCAAAAACGATAGCCTCCCTTCAGAGCCCCCAGAATGAACCCAGCCCCACCCACCTTGGTTTTAACCCAGCAAGACTTATGTCCAACTTCTAACTTCCAGAAGTATAAGATAACGAACTTGTGCTGTTTTAAGCCACTAAGTGTGTGGTAATGGGTTACAGCAGCGACAGGAAATCTGTACAGATATGAATAAGATTTAGCATTTTCTCCCTCCACACTGAGAGAAAGTGCTAGGAACTATATTTAAAGTTGTTATGAGGGTGGGGTGGGGAATATAGCCCCTCAGAACAAGAGAAACAGGTTTTATGTTTGCACGGTAAATAGACTATAACTATAGCACAGTTGATAGAATCAAGGAACTCAGCCTTCCTATTGTCTGTTGTTCAAAAGACACAAGAAACATTTAATTTTATTAGGCCAGTATTCCAACAGCCATGGGGATGAAAATGTATGCGATCAAGAATTCGCTCCGCTAAAGCAAATGGGTTTTTAAGAGTAGAGCAATCACATAAAAAAATCAGTGTTGACTTTTTTCTCCCCCCCCTTAAAAATTTCAGGTAGGTTGAGGTTGGTTGATGTACATATCACACCCCTGCTCGTTAAGCAGCTATACTTTGTGGAATATCATATGTGAGAAAAGGCTTTTTCACAAATAAGTTGTTTAATGTAGGGGATAAAAAACTGTTGGCTAACACCAACAGAAATGTGGTTGTTCAGGGCGCCTGGGTGGCTCAGTCGGTTGAGCGTCCGACTTCGGCTCAGGTCATGATCTCGCGGTCTGTGAGTTCAAGCCCCGCGTCAGGCTCTGTGCAGACAGCTCAGAGCCTGGAGCCTGCTTCGGATTCTGTGTCTCCCTCTCTCTCTGCCCCCCCCCACCCCCGCTCATGCTCTGTCTCTCTCTCTCTCTCTCTCTCTCTCTCTCTCTGTCAAAAGTAAATAAAACATTAAAAAAAATTAAAAGAAATGCGGTTATTCTTTCAAGGGCAGTTATTGCCCCCGAAGTGCAAATATATCTCATTCAGGGCATACCGAAAGCACAGTGATGTGTTAGGTGACAAGCATGGCCTTAAGTGGAAAGTAAAGAGAGGGACAGTTGGCCATGGCATTTGCCTGTGTAGGTCTCAGAAGTTCTGGAACGTCTCAAATGTTTTTCCCCAATGTGAGCAGTGTTTTTCCTTATCATGCGTTACTTCTCACTCCTGTTCTACACCGAATTTTTAAATAATTTTTAAACCATAAAGTACATACATGGTCCCCAGTAAGGAAAGAACAAGTCTTTCACTGGTCTGTGGAAAACGCTATATAATTTCCGTTGTTCTTTATTTGCCCTAGACATTTTAGAACCAAAATGGGAATTAGGGTTTTTAGAAGGAAATCGTGGGTCTTAGGTTTTGAGTTGGTAATACAAAGGCCTTCCATGCCTTCCACCAGGCAGCCCCCACTTGGGTGGGAGAGCCCTGGTCATTGAACGGGCTGGACTGTATTCACTCACACGTCCAACCTTAACCCAATGAGTAGTCCTCCGTTCCGAGGAAGAGTTGCCATAAGGGGTTCCTCACAGCGACTGCTAAGGCTGCCTGGAAAGACACCCCATCAACATTGTGTGCCAGCCCTGCCAGAGCACGAAGGGGTCAGCAGAACATGGGGCACAGGGAGGTGCTATAAAAGGAGGGCCCTCCTGATGCACAGCCCCCCCCGTCAGTAGAGGAGGAGACCCCAGGTCTTCGGTACCGCTCAGTCCTTACCGTGAGCTGATGTGCCACACGGTCTCTGCTGCACTGAGAGCCAGTACGGATGCTGGAATTTTCCAACAGCACTTTCAAAGCCATGAGGATTTACCAATATAAGCCTTCCAGGTGTCTTTGGTAACATACAGCTGCTGTACCTCATTGGTTGGAATGAACGTTGTTCATTTTGGGGTCGTCAGTAGAATTAATTACTTTGGGGAAAAGCCACATCCATGAGTTGCTGGGAGTGATTCTTCAATGAGATTCACTTTGCGACTTGGTCAGAGTCCGTGCTGGCCATTGCAAACTATGCACTGAGTGAACTTGCTTTGTTTGCTAATTTTATTGTTTCTTAACAGCATCGGTGACTGGGAATCATTCCTTCTTTTTTCTTTTTTTTTTTTTATTTGAGTTTATTATTTTTTTTCATTTTATTTTTTTAAATTTACATCCAAATCAGTTAGCCTATAGTGCAATAATGATTTCAGGAGTAGATACCTGAGTGCCCCTTGCCCATTTAGCCCATCCCCCCTCCTGTACCCCCTCCAGTAACCCTCTGTTTGTTCTCCATATTTATGAGTCTCTTCTGTTTTGTCCCCCTCCCTGTTTTTATATTATTTTTGTTTCCCTTCCCTTATGTTCATCTGTTTTGTCTCTTAAAGTCCTCATATGAGTGAAGTCATATGGTATTTGTCTTTTTCTGACTAATTTCACTTAGCATAATACCCTCCAGTTCCATCCACGTAGTTGCAAATGGCAAGATTTCATTCTTTTTGATTGCCGAGTAATACTCCATTGTGTATATATACCACATCTTCTTTATCCATTTATCCATTGATGGACATTTGGACTCCTTCTATACTTTGGCTATTGTTGATAGCACTGCTATAAACATGGGGGTGCATGTGTCCCTTCGAACAGCACACCCGTATCCCTTGGATAAATACCTAGTAGTGTAATTGCTGGGTCATAGGGTAGTTCTATTTTTAGTTTTTTGAGGAACCTCCACACTGTTTTCCAGAGTGGCTGTACCAGCTTGAACTCCCACCAACAATGCAAAAGAGATCCTCTTTCTCCGCATCCTCGCCAACATCTGTTGTTGCCTGAGTTGTTAACGTCAGCCATTCTGACAGGTGTGAGGTGGTATCTCATTGTGGTTTTGATTTCTATTTCCCTGATGATGAGTGATGTTGAGCATTTTTTCATGTGTCGGTTGGCCATCTGGATGTCTTCTTTGGAGGTGTCTATTCATGTCTTTTGCCCATTTTTCACTGGATTATTTGTTTTTTGGATGTTGAGTTTGATAAGTTCTTTATAGATTTTGGGTACTAACCCTTTATCTAGTATGTTGTTTGCACATATCTTCTCCTATTCTGTCAGTTGCCTTTTAGTTTTGCTGGTTGTTCCCTTCACTGTGCAGAAGCTTTTTATTTTGATGAGGTCCCAGTAGTTCATTTTTGCTTTTGCTTCCCTTGCCTCCGGAGACGTGTCGAGTAAGGAGTTGCTGCAGCCAAGATCAAAGAGGTTTTTGCCTCCTTTCTCCTCGAGGGTTTTGATGGCTTCCTGTCTTACATTGAGGTCTTTCAACCATTTTGAGTTTATTTTTGTGTCTGGTGTCAGAAAGTGGTCCAGGTTCATTCTTCTGCATGTCGCTGTCCAGTTTTCCCAGCACCACTTGCTGAACTGCTCCTTCTTAATTCAGTTGAGCATGTGCTACATGGCATAGGGTCCCAGGGTGCTTGATGGAGGGTGACTGGGAGGATGTTGGCTTGTGTATGAGAACCAGTGAAGCACTGTGCATGGGAAAGATTTCCACTGATGACATCTGAGACCAGCCAGCGTTTCTTGGCCAGTGCCCTTGGAACTGAGCCCTCCCATTTGATGGATCCCATGACATGGCCTTAGCAGAGTCCACTGTGGCCCTGACTGATGAAAGTAGAGCAGAAAGGTGGGCATGTCAATCCAATGTGAGCTGACTGTCAACTCAGCACGACTCTCTAAAGTAGACTTGAGTTTCTTAATTTGTATAAAACAGTGACTTGGACCACCCTTTCTATGACTAAGCGGATCACACAATGCACAGAAGTCCCAGCATCTTTTGTTGCCGTTTCTAGATGGCCTGCTGACAAGGGAGACCAGGGAGGGATGGTCTTCAACAAGGTCTTTGGAAGAACAGGTGCTCCAGGAGTGAGTGGGACCAGTGGTCTGGACAGAGGGATTTTCTAGCAGTTGTTGGTATTCCATTCTCTCCATTTGATCCAACTCCTTGGTATGTTGCCTGGGTCACTCAGTTTCTTCTTCTTATTCATTTCTCCTTGACCAAGAGCAGATGGTATGGGCACCTCCTCTGTTGAAGGATAAACCAGGATTCCTAACTGAATCCATCAGTCCCCTGATCTGGCCCCAGCTGTTCTCAGGTCCCCAGATCACCAACCTCTTCTTTGACTTGGTCTTCACAAATGTGGCCCCAACTTCTCCCTTCCAAGCCCCTCTTGTCTAACCAACTCCTCCACTCAGCCTGGAGGTCTCAAAGAGAAAGGCCCTCCCTGATTGTTCAAGTCCATCATTTTCCCCTTGCCAGTATTGTGACCTTTAATTATGGAGTAATTTACAGGAGCAAATGTTTACATTCTGATTTTTCCCGTTAGATGCTGTGCTCCATGAAGGCAGATCCACATCCATCCCCCTTATGGGGAACAGCCCAGCGTGTACCTGATGGCTGTGCCAACCTTATCTGCCAGGGACCCTACTCAGTAGTGCCTGGTCTCCCCCTCTGGCCTCCAGTAGTGCCCTTCAGTGCCATTTCCAGCCAGCCAGGCTTGGCTGACCCAACTCTGGACTCACCTACCTGCCTGACCCAGGAGCTCCAAACATACACAGACGAGGGCGTGCTAAGATGAGCTCTTAGCCAAAGTAAGCTTCTGGTGACTCGTCAGAAATAAGCATTTTCTAGAGTCTGGAAGCGTATATGTTTAGACTGAGGAGGCATGGCAAATTTCACTTAGTCTAGCCACCTTCTTTAGGCAAACAGAGAAGTGGGGGGATCGCCTCCACTGTTCTCACATTGTCCACCCCATCCCTACCCTCCTGCCCTCCCCTCCCCCACCACCGTGCCCTCTCCTTCTCCCGCTAATCTCCCCTCCCCTCCCCCATCACCCTGTCCTTCCCTTCCCCCACGACTCTATCCCCTACTCTGCCCTCCCCTCCCCGACCACTCCATTCACCTTTTTCGCTTGTTCCTTGCATCTGGACAGTATCACTGCCCTATGGCACTCTGGACAGCTATCACTGACCTGTCCCACACCTCCCACATCTGCCTTCTGCGTCCAGATACAGCAGTCTGCAGGCCATCCCCTGAAGTTACCACACCCCCACCATAATGCATGTTTCCTTCTTTGGGGAGACAGAAAGGTGACTGAAACTGAGCAGGAGGACAGGTCCTCATAATGGCCCAGCAGCACTGGGACATGTGTCATGCATCCATCACCCAGCTTTCCAGCAGTTACTCATCCAGCTGAGCGCTTTCTTGTGCCCACCTCAGCAGTGTGCCGACTCTTGTGCCCACCTCAGCCAGTCCCTGCCCCTGAGACCTGGAGTCTGCTCGGGGAGACACAAGACTGCCCCTTCAGGCACCAGCCTGCTCAGCTCCTCTGCCTGAGCCATGACATTTTCCTTTCTTCTGATGGTCATGTGCTGTTAACAACACGTAGTACACTGGGTTTCTCTAGAGATACAAGGCCAGTGCTAGCAGAAAGTCAGACGGATAGGTGCACAATTGAAGACACAAATGCTTGCTGTTATTTGCCAGGGTGCTTGTAAGATCTGGAAATCAGCTCTAAACAGGCACTCGGGCCTCCTTGGCAGTGAGCCCTCACAGAGGTGCCTGAAGTTGTCGTGTCTGAACCATCCACTTCCGCTGGAGCTTCCAGCCTTGGCTCCTTGGCCACGTCCCCCCTGCCGCCCCAGGAGTCCTTAAGTAAGATCAGGATGTCTTAGTTCTGTCCTACCCACAAAGGAGTAGGACACTATAAATTTTCTTGAGAAAAGACCACATAAAGTGAAGACATGAAGACATGAAGATTTTTAAAATCTTTTTAAAAAAGGGGGCGCCTGGGTGGCTCAGTTGGTTGAGCATCTGACTTCGGCTCAGGTTATGATCTCACAGTTGGTGACTGAGCCCCACGTCGGGCTCTGTGCTGACGGCTCAGAGCCTGGAGCCTGCTTCGGATTCTGTGTCTCCCTCTCTCTCTGCTCCTCCCCGGCTCACACTCTGTCTCTCTCAAAAATAAAATAAACATTAAAAAAATTTTAAAAAAACCCTTTAAAATCCTGTTAAAAAGATTGTCATAATAATGTAACTTAAGAAATCTAAAAGGCTGAACCTCAAAATATTCACATAGATGATGCTAATGACCTTGATAAGCTCTCTTTATTTTTGAATGTCAATATCCATTATTTGAATCATTGAATAATCTTTCAGGAGCACTGCAACAAGCTGTATTCAGCTTAGAGGCATTCCTGGCCTATACAGCTTAGAGGCCACTTCTCTAGGACCTTCTCTAGATCTATTGTCTCCCTTAGGACAATAAGATCCCAGGCAGGACTACAAAGCTAACTATTCTGTTTAACCTTTGTTTCCAGGGCAAAAGGAATTTTGCTAAGACATTAATATACAGGCAAGTTGATTCTTCATTAAGTAATGTGTTCCTCTCAACAGATACACATATATCTTATTACATTATACATCTTTAATATATATTTTTTATATTTTTCTCTAATACACAAATGAATTTCTTAGACTATTTGGACATCTTTGCGTTGAAAGCATAAGAGTCTGGCAAGATCTCATTTTTTTATTGTGACTGAGAATATACACACACACACACACACACACACACACACACACACACCACATTTTCCTTATCCACTCATCTATTGATGGACACTTGGGATGCTTCCATATCTTGGCTATTATAAATAATGCTGCAATAAACATAGGGGTGCATGTATCTTTTCCAATTAGTGTTTTTGCTTTCTTTGGGTAAATACTCAGTAGTGTGATTACTGAATCATATGGTAATTCTGTTTTTAAAAGAACCTCCATACTGTTTTCCACAGTGGCTGCTTCAGTTTACAGTCCTACCAAAGGCATATGGGGGTCTTTTTTCTCTACATCCTCGCCAACAATTGTCAGTTTTTGTCTTTTTGATTCTACCCACTCTGACAGGTGTAAGGTGATAGCACATTGTAGTGACAAAATAAGTAAGTCACAAAGATGGAAAGTTCAGCATAGGTAATATATTCAGTACGATGGTAATAATGTTGTCTGGGGATAGAGGGTCACTGTGCTTACTGTGGTGGTCACCGGGTAACATATAGAATTGTCGAATCATTATGTTGTACATCTGAAACTAACATAACCCTGTATGTTAGTTACACCTGGATTAGAAAAAAAAGAAAAAAAAGGAAGTGATAGAGTCTCATGATCTTTATTCAACATAAACTGTACAATCTGAATCATTAGAGAAAATAAGAGTATACTCTTCTTTGCAAGAAAATCAAGCAATTTTATATATTCTTAGTTGCAAAGTATCACAGTTATTGCGTGATGACGGTTACCTGAAGGAGATGGAGATTCTTCAAAGTAAGGGTTAACTGATGTCCGGAAAGCAGCTCATGTTAAATCCTAACTGGATTTCTGGAGGAAACTTGGAGGGCCTTGGGGGCAGCAGATTTTTATATATGATCTCATGTTCCAGATACACATAGCTGAGCTCTGTTCTCTCTTACCTATAGGAAATGAGTTGAGGGAGAGGGGAATCATCCGTGAGAAAGGACTTTTATACTGAACTGTAGATTCTACCCAAATATGAAATCGGCTGTCTAGTAATGCAGTACACATGACTGGTTACAGGCTTCCTAGCTAACACACCCCAAAGGGTTTAACAAAGACTTCCGGTACCGTTAATTGCTTATCAAAAAAGGTGTTCCATTTTGCCTTTTAAATAATGCGGGAGGCGAGTGGCAAATCCAATAACTTGGAGGAGGAATTCTGAAAGATGAAAGGAAATTTGCGTTTAGAAAGGCGAAGATGAGAAATTAGGCAAAACCCTTTAACCTTACGGTGTTTCAGAGAAGTGAGCCAGAGTGGAGTACGCCATGGCCCTTGGCAAACCTGGGTGCTGGGGACATAAGGAAGAAAGCTGGTGCTGACTGTTCCAGTATGGCGCATGAGGTTCTGACTGCCAGCTTCCGGTGGGGAAAGGTGCCCCCTAGCGGCTGCCTGGTCTGGATGCTTTTTAAGACAGCTCCAACATAGACCGGTGGGGAGACTGTGCAAGAAAGATCTTTATTCTGAACAAACGTGAGTAGTTTGACATCATAATCACTGTCATAAATATAGCACCACTCAGGGGCTGTCTTGTGCATTCTTCTACCTCTGACAATTTTCCAGGAATACTATGAGACGTGTGTGCCCAGTTATTGGGAGGAAACTCATGTTAAATAGATTTCTCAAGATCGTATTGGCGTTACAGGAGAGAATAAGATCTAGACTTTCTGCCTCCTCCATCTGGCTGCTTCTCACATTTGGGAACCCATAGCGTGGTAAATGTGCCGGCGGCTGATGAAAACATAAACCTGCCAAAACAAGTGATTAGGTAGGAAGGGAGGCAGTGTGTGCTATTGTTCCTCTTTTGCTTGGGGACTGCTTCAAGTTGAGAGCGGGGTTTTTGACACTCATTAAACCAAGAAAGGGAGAGGATTCATGCACAGGACAACGTTGGAGACACGGGTTAGAGAGGAGTATGGAATCCTTAACTAATGAGATCACTGGGTGAATCTGTTGGGGGGTCAGCACGCCTGGTAGGTCGACTCAAGGGACGTGAGCTGGTCTGAGAGATGCAGTGAACTACGTGGCTTTGTTCGTGCACAGGTCAGAGGACATTTCATAAGGCATTTTATGAGCAGGGGCACCACGTGCAGAGTAAAACTTTGGCTGTACTGAGTACATTTTTAAAGAGAAGTATTACTTATTTGGGGGAGCCCACTGTGGAGATTCTTGAAGGTCTTGAACTATAAGCTTCAGCCCTAGAGAGAGTAATGAGGTGATCAAAGAGAAGCTGTACAGGGATAGAAAAATGTTCAATGCGCTGAGCTTTCAAAGCAATGGCGAGAGAAGTGGTTCTGGTGTGAATAGTATCACTACTGCTATACTTACAAAGGAAAAATCTATTTGTGTTGGATTTTTACGAACTTCCAGACATTTTGACTCAGGCCTCAGATATGTTAAGAACTCCCCCTCTCTCTCCCTCTCTCTCTTGCTCCTAAAATAATGGGGAAGGTGTGGGATGAGACACCCTCAAGACTCCATGCAACTATGAGATTCCGTGACTCTAAAAATTAAATTTGAGATTTGGAAGGTTACTTAGGATAACCACAAACAAATAGAACGTATGGAAAGACACTGTTCACAGACCCATATTCATGTTATCCCAGAGTGAGCTGAGTCACCTCACGGCCCAGAGGCCAGCACGACAAAGGCTTCTGAGGTTACCAGGTGGAAATCATAGCAAACTCTGAGGACAAGTATAGATCTGTGATGGGGAAGCACAGGGAAGGGAAGGAGGGAGGAGAGTGGGACAGACAGAGTGAGGTGCATGTGGAGCAGCAAAGTGGGCAGTATAATCTAGAGCTCATAAGAAAATTCCATGCCACTCTGGAATCTGCCATTAGTCAGGAAAGGCATGGATATCAGGAGATCTGGACCCTACTCTCTACTCTGGAGCAAGTTACAAGTTTTGAGCCTCAGTGTCATCGTCTACCAAAAGAGAGGAGCAGGTCCACATGATCCCTTCAGTTCCCGTTTAGTCTTTGAACATATTGTGCTTTTCGTTTTCAACAGATTGTGTATTAGTCAGCTACTTCTTCAATAATGCATTATAACAAATAGTCCCCTGGATCTAAAACCATTTATCTCTCTTTCCCTTGAGTTCCTAGTTGGCTGGATATTGACTGGCCTCGGCTAGGTTAGGCTGGGCCGGGCTTGTCTCCAGGTACCAGATGGGGCGAGGTAGGCTCCACTTGATTCTGTTCCTCTCGGGACCAACAGGGATGTGGGGTTTGCTTTGCTCAGGGCAGAGGGCAACAGCATCAGAAGCATGGAAAACCGAGCACGCACATTGAGAGCCTCTGTTCCAGACACTTGGCTGGCATGATCTTGGCTATAAGTCACATGTCCAAGCCTAACTTTAGAGGCATTAAGAAATGCATGCTTCCCTCCGTGAGGCTGGCGATGGAAGAATGGAAGGGAACAATAAAGGATCAACTGCAATCTGCTATCCTGAGGCTTCCAGTTCAGTTATTGATCCTCCCGTGAGCATGTTTTGGCATATTTTAAAGCTGAGAAAGAAAGAGTAGCTTCTGTTGATATTACAAAGGCAAGAGGGGAAAAAGGAAAGGAAAAGCCACTTTTCTCCAGTACTGTATGTGATCTCTTGTCTCAGGAAATCTTCAATCTATACGAAGTCAAGGTATGTAAGTGTTTTTCCTTCACACGCTTCTAAATTCTCAATGAAAATATTAGGGTAATAGCTGCAGAACTTGACATAAATGCCTGTTTGTCAACTTTGTAAAGTGAATAGGAATATAAGCATGATGTGGAAACCACCGTAAATCAGGCAGAATTATTAAAACGTTAAAATATGTCATGCTGTTGTCACCTGTAATGGCTGCAACATTAGGATGGATGGAAAGCCAGAGAAAACAGTACCCACCCTTCCTCTGCTAGAATTTGTGATGAAGATCTTGCCTTTCTTTGTTCTCGATGTTTCCAGTGGAATTACGTTGACCCAAATGAAATGTCATAGATTGCCAATGTGATTTTACTTTTTCGAGATAATGTTCAACTCCATTTGGACATGCACGTAAAGATGTAAAGCTAGATTTTATTGTGATAACGAAATAGCCTCATGATGGGGAGTGGAACCATGGGGAGCTGGCTTCCCCAGCAGGGAAACAGATGCAAACACAGACCCCTTGAGTGGAATCCTGTAATCCACCTGTGGCTTCAACCCTCTAATTTACCTTAAGGCCGTATGAACATTCTTGTTAATTAGAAGATGTTATAGGGACACCTGGGTGGCTCAGTCAGTTAGACATCTGACTCTTGATATCAGCTCAGGTCATGATCTCGTGGTTTGTGCGTTCAAGCCCCGCATCAGGCTCTGAGCTGACAGCGTGGAGCCTGCTTGGGATTCTCTCTCTCTCTCTCTCTCTCTCTCTCTCTCTCTCTGCCCCTCCCCCACTCACATGCTCGCTCGCTCGTGCTCTCTCCCTCCCTCTCAAAATAAATAAATAAACTTTAATAAAAAAAAATAAGAAGATGTTACAGTATGGCCAGATACGAAACATTGCCAAAATAGAGAAAGGATTTTCCACAGCTTTACTGATCCTCCATTCCAGTATAAATCCATTGACCAAGAAAGGAGCATCGTGTGGATTTATGCCCGTAGCAATACAAGTGTGAATTAAAACCTTGTTTAAAATTTTTATTTTGGAACGAGTTAGCATTTTACAGCGACATAAGAAGTTGATTAAATAAAGTACATAAATTAGCCAATACTCAGAAGATCTGCACAGCCTTTCTGCCACTCGTACAGATTCCTGCCTTCAGCAGCACTGCTAGACCTAGACATGTGTGAGCAGACACAAAGAAGGAAAACAAGGAGTCTGTGGTGCTGATTTATGTGGCTCGGCATTTTTCCATCCCTGGTTTACAAGAATAGGACTTATGCTCTCTCCCTGCTGTTTTATGAGCTCTCATTTCATGCTTATACACACACATACTGGGGGAAAAGAAGGGGTTCATGGATGTATCATGTATGGTTTCTTGCAATAAAAGGATGTATTCCATTTGGGGAGTCTAGACATTCATCGATAATTGAATAGCAATTTAAAATCTGCATTGTTTTCTTTAAAAGATGTTTAATACATAAATGGTACACATCCGTTACTGAGAAATGAAGAGGTACAGATTAGTAAATTAAAAAAAAATAAAATAAAATAAAATAAAATAAAATCGCTCTATGCCAGCAAACTAAGGTGGATAATGTGAGCATTTGGTGTCTACGTCTAGACTTTTGTTTTTTTTCATGTATGTATATAACTTCCTGTAAAAGTTCTACACATGGGTATTTCACACATATCTCTTAAAAGAGATCACACAGTATCTAATGCACTTTTCTAATGTACTTTTTTTACCCAACAGTATATTTTGAACCACTTGTCTCTATCAACAAATGTATTTATCAGTTTGCTCTTTCTGCAGATATTTTTTGGTCCCTTCCAACATGCCCTCCCTGTGGGAGGTGAGATTACTCAGTTATGTTCATTGTGTTTATAACCCCCATCTTCTGGGCCTGCAGTTCAGAGGAGAAGACAGTTGTTGATGAGCAAACAGATGAGTGCATAATTACAAGTTGTAATAAATGTTATGAAAGTAACGTAACAAGAGCACAACAAGAGAGAACGTGTCAAGGTGGGGTGGGTGGTGAACAGAAGCTCCAGACAGGTGGCCAGGAAACTCAAGGGTAACTCAGTCAGGGGGGACCCACATGTGCGATGGTATTTCTGCTTCAGGACGTCTTCCTTTCATCTGTTGAAGAAGTGTCAGAATATACAGATTTTTGGAATCGGCCACACTATGGCCATCTTCCAGAAAAAAGGTCATAAAAAGCTATGAATTAGGAGGTCAATATCCACAGTGTGCAGGGGTTGAAGTTAGGGAGCTCAACTCCAGCCCTGCACTTTGCGCCTATGTTATGCGCCTCATGAGAGAGTAAAGGTCTGCTCGTTATCAGAAAGCCCTGGAAGACACACCGATTACCGAGAGCGAAAATATGTCATCTCACTCAGTCCCCACTTCTTATGTTGTTGACACCAAATGAAGGCCAAGTGCAGCTCTCCCTTAGGCTGACATGAAAGCTTTCACCTCAGAGACACTGTGTGGATCCTGCTTGTGAGTTCCCGTTACCAGCAATATGTCGGGTAACTATAGGCTGGTAGGACTTCTGACATTGAAGTTGACCAAGACCAAATAAAATTGCAGGATTCTGTTTGTTGTCATGATTCGTGAGGCTTCTAAAAATACGTGATATTCCTTTGCTCTGTGTTGGGTTACTGAATTCTCTCATTTACTCACTGTTCATTCATTTACTTATTCATTCATTCATCCATTCATTCATTCAACTCAATATGTATTTGAGAGCCTGCTGTGTGTCAGGCACTGTTCTAAACTATCAAGACACCAAATAGAAGACATGACCTTTGCCCTCAAGAAATTTATATTCTAGACCAGTTTCACCTTGGACAAAACCAAAAGGTATGTCTCATTGTGTTTGATCATTTAAAATTTTTTTTAATGTTTATTTTTAACAGAGAGAGAGAGAGACAGAGAATGAGCGGGGTAGGGGCAGAGAGAGAGGGAGACACAGAATCCGAAGCAGGCTCCAGGCTCTGAGCTGGCAGCACAGAGCCCGACGCGGGGCTCGAACCCACAGACCACGAGATCATGACCTGAGCCGAAGTTGGACACTCAACTGACTGAGCCACCCAGGCACCCCTGTGTTTGATCATTTTAGAGTTGAAAAGGACCTACAATATTATTTTATCCTCCTCATTTGAAGCTCAGTGATAGAGTGGCTTCCCTAGGATCATGGAGTCAGTCCATGTCAAACCCAGATTACACTCTGTCCTCAGGCTCCTAGTCTTGGGCCTGTTACTACTGTCAAAGATTTAACTTTAATCAGGTCCTGGATTCGGGGACTAGACTCCCTGAGCTTTTCTTTCTAGGTGTGGAACTTGAGAAGGTTATTTAATCTCTCTGTGCCTCAGTTCCTCCCTTGTAAAGTAGGGATAATTATAGAGCTTGCCTCATAAGATTCACACCAAGATTATGAGATGATTTCTGGGACGACTTAAGCCTGTCCCATAGTCAGCACTTGGTGAAGCTTGGCTGTTGTTGTTGTTGTTGTTGTTGTTTTATTCCCCATGACTGTGTGAACACCCTCGTGTGGGCTAGAGCTTGAGTTCTCCCTTCTTGGAATTCTCAGAGCAGAAGGTTCCCCTGTAGACTCCTCCTTGTTTGAAAACCATCCTGAACATGAACTGACTGGTGACCATGTCACAGAGCCTGTTTCTATCCCTTCCAAAGACAGCCATCTATAGAACATTCATTAAATAATTGAATGGTTTTGACCATTTTCAGGAATTCTGAAAATAAATTCCTACATTTTTGGTCAAATGTAATCCATTTCCTGTGTCTCTAAGGACTATATCTCATTACAGGTATACAGAGAATTTCTGTAACAATTGTGATGCAGTCTTTCACAAAATACAGTCCCAACACACACACACACACGCACACAGTCACACATACCCAAATTCATCTGAAAAATACTACAGTCCCTTTCTGGAAACTCAAAATTTACAACAGCTTATTAAAAACTCGGGAAAGTACTGAGGTTACAAGAGCTGAATTCTAGAACTTATTTGAGCAAGGAATACCTCAGGGCCAGCTTCACTGGGTGTGTGACCTGTGCAGTCGCACGGACCATGTGCCTAGAGAGACCTGGCAGGGCTTGGCTTAATGCTGTGTTGTTGTCATCTTGAAATCCTTAGTCATTTTTAAACAAGCAGATGTGCATTTTTATTTTCCACTGAATCTTACAAGTCTTGTAAGTCATGTAGCAATTCGAAACACCCCCGTTCATATCCCAAAGAGCTGGCATTCTGTCACACAGTCTCTGGCGAGACCCCCCAGTGCCTGCATCTGTCTAGGGCACTGCCTCTGTCTGGTCCCCAGGTGTGCACTGTTTCCTGTCGTCTGGGTCAATGAGACAAACTCAGTGAAGAGTCAGGACTCTACCTTGATTCTTAAAAATATGCACCAGATTTCCAGATCTCAAACATACATGCACACACCAGTAACTAACAGCATATACCAGCCAGGGTACTGAATGCCAAGCTGAGTAGAATTTAGCTTACCCTTGTTTTGATAACCAGAATTCTAAGTTCTTCCCCAGAGGACTAGAACTGGTCACTTAAACCAGAAGTACATGTTTAAGTGTAATCTGTATAAGCTAAGCATCTCAAGGGGGTTGTTCCCCAAATTCATCTTTATATAATTGCTGAGTTATAAGACTATTTGTAGGTGAAGAAATACATGGCTGGGGTGCCTGGGTGGCTCATTCAGTTGAGGGCCGACTTCGGTTCAGGTTCTCACAGTTCATGGGTTCGAGCCCCGCATTGGGCTCTGTGCTGACAGCTCAGAGCCTGGAGCCTGCTTCGGATTCTGTGTCTCCTTCTCTCTCTGGCCCTCCGCCTCCCTCCTTCTTTCTCTCTCTCTCAAAAATAAATAAACATTAAAAAAATAACACAAAACAAAATCCTGACGTAGTCTTCAGAACCTTTGAGTCTCCTTTTAAAATCTGAACCTACAATACAAATAATCATTTTTAGCTACTTTCTGGAAACAAAGCCCTCTGCCTCATCAGTGCACTTTTGTTAAGAGAGTCCACAGACTAGGGCGCCTGGGTGGCTCAGTCAGTTAATCATCTGACTTCAGCTCAGGTCACGATCTCACAGTCTGTGAGTTCAAACCCTGTGTTAGGCTCTGTGCTGACAGCTCAGAGCCTGGATCCTGCTTTGGATTCTGTGTCCCTCTCTTTCTGCTCCTCCCCTGCTCACGCTGTCTGTGTCTCTCTCTCAAAAATAAATAAACATTAAAAAAAATAAAAAAGAAAAATATATGGCCTATAACTGATAACAGAAGCACTTTTGAAATAGCACAAAAGTGAGTTTAAAATTTCTACAAGTTGGTGGAGGGATGGACACACAGATCAGTGGAACAGAACCTGGAAACAGACCCACACACATGTGCCCAGCCGATTTCTGACAAAGGTGTAGAGCAGTTCCGTGGAGGAAAGATTGTCTTTTTTTCAACAAATGTTCCCAGAGCAATTAGACATCCGTAGGGGGGAAAAAAAAAAAAAACAGACCTTGACCTAAGCCTTCTATCTTGTACAAAAATAAACTCAAAATGGGTCACAGGCTGAAATATAAAGTGTAAATGCATATTTCCAGCTAAATCAAACAAAAAGTATAGAAATCGAAAGCCTGGGAGGACTTTACAAATTATCTAGCAACTACCTTGTACTCTGACCCCAGCCATTACGAACAAGAAACTGTTGGCTGACGAGGCCTTCTTTCAACTGAGGTTTCAGCTCAGCAGCTGTAAAGCAAGGCCACCAATAGGCCATGTCACCTTGTCCCTCAGCCACTAAGTCAAAGAGCTGGGAAATACGGATCCTGGAGTAGTCTCACCCCGTCTCCTGCCTAATGGAAGGCTCTTGTCTGTGCCCTTGACATTCTGTTATATTGCTGATACATCCCATTATTGGAAAGCTTTCTAGAGCATTATGGTGGGGGGGGGGGGGGGAATGTGGGTCTTTAGAGACAGTAGCCCTAGGGTCAGACTTTTCCTTTATCTCCTATTAGGCCCAATCTACAAATGACCATACATGTGGCTTCTATTCAACATTATGAGAAAAAAACCTAGTGACTGATAGCCAAAATAGGTTTTGCAGACAGGTTTAGTAACTGGTTATGCTCCCCAGAAGATTTTGATACGGCATCTAATCAGATGTTTCTTGTGATACCTGGTGTATTGCTGATGATTAAGTTTGCTGAGAATGATAAATAATTACACAAATCCAAAAATCCCTTCACTTCTCCATACACAGTGCATATCGGAATTGCTTTTTGGAATCATAATTGAGGTGCTGCCGTGTTAGTTCGTTTAATTATTTCCACTTGATGGCCTGATTAGCAAAATTGCTTACACTGTTTCCTTGCATAATGCACCATGATGAGGAACAATTACTGAAGAGTCTGTGTCCCAGACCTCAGCTAAGCAACCATCCCAAAGCGAGGGTGGCCTTGCAGGCATCCAGAAGGATGTTTGAGTTCAGCCACTTGATTTCAAGATTCTGAGCTCAAACAGTCTGTCTTTCAAGATAGGGATTTTGGTCAACTCCAAGACATTGGGAAATTGATCCACTGCGTTGCATTTGCTGATGTTGTACTGTATTTGCATCCCAGTGTTAGACAATGCCATTCCCTTCCTGCCTTCAAGTTGTTTGTTCACACATGCTCCGTCTGCACTAGCTGGAGAGGTGGAGAATTCTTCCTGCACATATCCGCCAGTGCGATTGTAAATATATTATCTCCTGGCGGACTTTGTGTGGCATTAATGTTTGGCAATCCATATGACCTGCCACTAAATTATGTGTGCATAAACCCTCTTAAGAAGGAAAATAGTGAAGTGGTTCAGAAGGAAGTTTGTGGTTGTGTGGGCTGAGTAACATAGTAGGTTAGGACAAGAACCCAAGGGAAGGCTAGAATGAACGGCCCAGTTAGGAAGTAGAAAGATAGTCTAGAGACACCCTGATGGTTACCAGCTCCTCCCAAGAGGAACCTTGTGCCTTTGACTGGGGTGATACTTTCCAGTCTTTACTATTTGCCTAGACCTGGGGACAGGTAAGGAAGATCAACCTACCAGCCAGCGGCACGAACAAACCCAACCTGCTCCCAGATTTTATTTGCTTTCATTAATAATTAGACTTTGGTAAAACACTTTCCAAGAAAACTAAAATTGTGTGCAGGGATCTGAGATATGGGCAGTCCAAGCAAAGGGCAGCATGTGAACCAGCAGGTGCCAGGCGTTCTCTGTCATTACCACGTAGCACCTTGAACAGCCAATGTCCTGTTTGGTACTGGCACTTATTTTGTTTTTGATGGATGCATTCATAGAGGAGAAATGTGAACTTTGTTGTGCCTGCAGGGTGCTGGTGACTTGAGACAAATAGAAATTGTGTAGCAGTCACAGAAGAAATCGTGCTTTTCACAGCCAGGAACAAAGAATAAACCGGAGGGGCAGTGTGTGGTCCTGGTTATGAGAACAGGCTTTGCATTCACATGGCCTGAGTGCAGACCCCAGCCCAGCAGCCCTGGGCAAATGACTGAATCATCTGGGCCTTGGTTTCTTCATCTGAATAACAGAGATGACCACACCTAGACCACAGGTTTGCCTTGAGGTTCAATCAGGTGATGTGTGACAAATGAAAGTTACTTGCTGTTTTTATTATTTTATTTTTTACTGCACCTATTCAGGGCTCATTTTGTGGCTTCATGATGAAAAAGGGCTTTCTGCTTTAGGCCAAGATAATCAGCTTTCTCCTACCTAGTAGGCTGAGTGATGGCCCCCTGAGTATGTCCACATCCTAACTTCCAGAAACCTGTGGATGTTACCTTGCATAGCCAAGGGGACATTGCAGACATGATTAAGTGAGGAATCTTGAGATGTGAGGAGATTATCCTGGATTATGGGGTGCAAGAGAATCAGTGAGAGAAAAAGTGGTGTGAGGATGGGATCAGAGATGGATGATGGCCACGGAGCCAAGGAAAGCTGTAGCTTCCAAAGGTGGAAGAGGCAAGGAGCAGGTCCTCCCCTGGAGCCTCCAGGAGGAACCAGCCCTGGTGACATCTTGACTTAGACTTCTGTTTTTCAGAACTGAGAGAGCATGAATTTGCATTGTTTTAAGCCACTCTGTGGTAATTTGTTATAGCAGCAAGAGGAAGCTAGTACATCCTATTACATCAGATTTCAACTGGATGGAGGTTTTCTGAGAGTTATTGCATAATATCAACCTTTTATTTTGGTTTTTTTATGTTTATTTTTGGGAGAGAGAGAGAGAACAAGTGGGGCAGAGGCAGAGGGATAAGAGGACAGTGGATCCAAAGCTGGCTCTGTGCTGATGGCAGAGAACTTGACTCGGGGCTCAAACTCATGAACCGTGAGGTCATCACCTGAGGCGAAGTCAGCCGCTTAACCCACTGAGCCACTCAGGCAGGCACCCTCGTATCAGCCTTTAAGATTAAAAGAAATGATGAAGGCGTGACAGAGTAGCTACTTAGGTCCTGCCTGTTTCCCTCCATACACATTCTGTCTGATATAATGATGCTCAGGTTGTTTTGCGTTTTGAGCTACTAGTTCTGCCTTGGAAGGTTTTCCTGTTGTAGTTCTTCTCCAGTCATCTCAGGATCTGCTTCTACTCACCACGGCCCCACCCTTATCATCGCCGGTGGTTGTACAATTAGATAATAAAGTAGTAGTAACAGGGAACATGTACCTGCCATTAGCTCAGCCTAAGTGCATCACAAGCTTTCTCTCTTTTAACTCTGCAGCAACTTGTCCGGGTGGGAGCTGTGCTGACCCTATGTATAGATCCTGAAACTGAGGTCCAGAGAGGCCAAGTGGGCACTAGTTCCACCAGGGATGAAAATGAGCCCAAGCTCTGGAAGATGTTCTAGGCTGCCTCTTGACATCAACTTCCCAACAATGCTGGCTGGCTGGCTGGAACCGTCCCTAAGAGTTCTGAGCTAGGCTGTGAGTGTAGATGTGGTTAATTCCCCATCAAATACGTGTGCGTGGAGTTGTTTAATTATGTTGGTGCTGATTTTGGTAACAGGTGGGGGTGCAGTGGCCACCCCCTCCAAGTGTGGGAAGACATTCTTTAAACTCTTGGCATTACAGAAACATTAATTTTTGTTTATTTGTATTTTGCACATGTACTTAATGACTTTGGTTTGAGTTGCTCTGTTCTTAGCTAGGTGTCAGTGCATTTAATTCTTCCAGGGTGAAATTCCATTAAGGGCAGCAGTCATGCCTCATTGTCATCTGTCTCTCAGCATCTAGATCAGTGCCCAGCATGGAAAGGCCCAGGAAGTGTTTATCAAATAACTAAAATAGGTAGCATACCTTGTGGCATTTAATGGCAGCCAGCATTACCTGAGCGCTTAACTGCGTGCCAGCCAGGAAACCAGGTGTGGTTCTTGTATTAACTCACGGATCCTCCATTCACCATTATGAGAGTCCAGGTACGTGGGGGTTGGTAACTCTCCAAATTGCTGTGGGAGCTCTGAGTCGCAAGCCCAGGCTGCCTGCATCCACAGTTGGCACTTTTAAAGCGGTTGCAATACCACCTTTCTAGAGTCCGAAAATGTAACACCGTATGTGATACGTTGCAAAAATTTGCAAAGCTGCGGTTTCGTTTGCACTGAAATAAATCATTTTCCTCTGATACCATATAATAGCACCTAAAGTTTGGGTAACTGTAAGCTCCATGAGAATGAAGATTTTTGTCTTGTGAGCTAGTTTATCTCATAAGCCTAGAACCCCATATATAGCGTATGCTCAATAAATGTGGGTTGACTGTAAAAATCATCATATCTCAAGGGGTTCCAGTGATACTTGTGAAGGTGCATAAGAGTGAGGCTTCTAAAACATTGAGATGATTTCTGGTTTATATTTTATTTTTCTCAACGAGAGGACTCATGTGATACAGGTTATGTCTCTGTGTGCATGCCTGTGTGTGTGTGTGTGTGTGTGTGGAAGGGGGTTTTGTATGTGTGTGTGTGTGTGTGTGTGTGTGTGTGTGTGTATCGGGCCGTTGTATGAAAAGGGGGGTGTCATGGTATTCCCAATGCTAAAATAGAGTGTTTGCTCTACAGGGAATTTATGTTTACATATCACGTTGGGAGATGGTTTTGTCTTATACAGTCCTGAGTTACCTTAGATTCTATATAAAGACCCACCCACACTCTAAGAATTGATCAAAAGGTAGCATTTGCACTCATTGTTGGCCTACCTGAGGGTGGGTGCCTTTGTAGAGAGAACAGAGCATAAGTAAATCTGTGGTCAGATAGGTATGTGGGGGAAGACAGGATGAGCACACCAAGCCCTCCTCTAGAGAGTGAAATTCAAGTGGCATTTCAGGAGTTTAGGAGGGAAATTTGCCTTCATCATGGATCAGATGGAACCAGAACTATGAGGACAAAAAAGTAACATGTGGGAGGTGTTTCCCTCTGGATGGATGAGGCAGTGTGGTTTGAGATGTAATTGGTAGAAGGCTAGAAACATTTGCAATCAAAACTGAGCAGATTCATTGATATCATTTGGAGAATTCCCTTGGAAGAATGGGTCTTCCTGTCTAGAGTGCCAATACTCAACCTGGAACACAGTAGCTTGGTTGACTTGATCACCTCACCAGTCAAGTCTTACAGAAAAGTAATAGCACTCAGGGCAGCATATAGCAGACAAAAATCGAGGATAGCCTCCCTGGCCTTTGTTTTGTTTAGTCTGATGCATCGGGATACGAATCTGTGACATTCTTCCAGAGATGGAGCAGGTATGGGGTGGTCGATCATGCCCCCACTTCTTTGCCTGTGTCTCCTGCACTGTCGAGATTTGGAAGAGAACGCTACAAGAGAGGCAGCAGTATAGGGGCAGAGGTCTTAGTCCTCTGGGAGGGCTGTGGGGAGGCAGGATCCTGGCACTCACTCACTGCAAGGGGCCAATGTGTTTAGTAAATCTCTCTTGCCTTGACCTTCCCCTTTGAGGATCAGGGAAGCCATCCTGATACTGCCCCAGGTCTGAAGGGATGTGGGAATTCTGCCTCACGTTAACAAAGCTGACAAGAGCTCTGAGTCGTCCAGCATGCCAGCATATGAACGGCTGGATCCAAGGCTGGCAGTCAGCTGGGACCGGGAAGCCCAGTCCTGCTCTTGAGGGAGGTTCATGGCACAGAATCTGCTTGGCCACAACTTCTCAGCCAGCCTGGAATCCCAAGGTTAGGGCGGCTTGTTCTCTCAAATGGCTAATGACACCAGGCTCCTAGGCTCACACCTAGCAATGGTGGGCGTTCTTCCACCAGATGGAACTGTAATAAACATCCCAACAGTGGAGGGTAGTGAACTTGCACATTGCATTTCTTTCAAAGGGTTAGCCAAGCACTGATGAAGAAAGACCAAACATGAGCTAAGAAGGCAGTTAGGGTTTGACAGAGGGAACGACTGTGGACATTATCCCATTTATGCTGCTTCAGGCTCCTGTATGGGCGCCATTTTGGTTGTCCCCTTGAATGTGGTGATGAGCTGGTGTTTCCAGGAAGCAATGAGGAAATCTCTTCAAGTGCATGCCTCTGGGAGTATCTCTGGTTCTTCACTTCATCTCTCGTGTCATTGTACTCTCTAGAACAATTATCTTCAATGGTATTCATGTTTAAAAACTAAATCGTGAAGCATGATCCTTGATAATGTTAATGTGGCTATTTACATTATTATTATTTAAATGTTTGCAGTATATTGGAAGATGCCAAGTCCCTAAATATTTTGGCAGGTAGTAACAGGGATATAGATACTCTTCATCTGTTTTTACCGTATGCAGTTTCCATCCGGGTACATCCACACGGGAACCACCTCGCCGCATACTCAATGTCCAATGCAAGGGTGAATAGAGACAAGGAAGGGGTCAGAGGTCTCCTAGAAAACTGCCCACCAGTCTTGTGAGGTGGGAACCCATGTGATTGTCATAGGTAAACATGTCTGTGTTACTTACAGAAACCATGACTGCACCCTGGCTCTTGGGGACCAGACGTGAGCCCCGATCTCTGCACTGGTTTTGCTAGACGTGCTCTTGGGCTGCCCTTTCATTCCAGTGCTGCCAGCGTGTAAAAACTGGCTTTCCTCCATTCCCACACCCAAGCCCACAATTGCCCACAAATATATAAGTTGACAATAAGGTTCAGAGAAGCTATTTTTGTCCAGCAGGCAAAGTGATCGTTCTAAAGACCTTAAATTATTTGAAAAATTTAGACTCTTGATCCTTTCCTTTTCTGAAAACTCTGTGTGTGTGTGTGTGTGTGTGTGTGTGTGTGTGTATTACATGTGCATACATATATATACACATGCATACGTACATAATATAGCTGATACACATATACGTATATAATATATATATGCTTAACATATATACCTGTAACCTATAAATGTACTGTATAGACATATATTGTTCATGTACATATATGAATGCATGTTTGTGTATACGTACGTATATACATGTATCCATTTATGGGTGTTTGTGGAGTGTGTGTATATGTATACAAATAAGGTTGGTTAGGAAAATATATACTTCAGAATTTAGTAAAAAAGATGCTGGGCTCCAGTTTTATGATTGAACAAGAAGCTTGGGAAAGAAAATTTTAACCTCAGCTATGTCATTAACTTTTTGACCCTAATCTTCATGTAAGTGACCCACTGTCACTTACTACATGGTAGGTGGCATCATTGTAGAAGCCTGAACTGACATTATATTCTGGAAATAGGTATTTTATCTTTAATCCACGGTAAATTGTATTAGTTTCCTGTGGCTGCCAAAGCAAGTTACCAAAAACTGCATGGTTTAAAACAGCAGAAATTTATTCTGTCACAGCCTGGAGTCCAGAAGTCTGAAATCCAGGTGTCTGCAGGGCCACACCCCTCATGGCTCTCGTGGAGGGCCCTTCCTGCCTCTTCCAGCACCTGGTGTGGCCAGCGGGTCCTTGGCAAGCAATCCTTGACCTGTAGACTGGACCCTCCAGACATGTGGCAGCCTTCTTCTCCCTGTGTCGTCACATCCTTTCCCTCTGCGTGTCTGTCTCTGGGTCCAAATTGCCCCTTTTTTATAAAAACATCAGTCCTGTGGGATTGGAGCCACCTCAGTGACCTCAACTTGGTCATGTCAGTAAAGCGTCTTGTCTCCCAGTAAGGTCACATTCTGAGGTTCTGGCTTCAACATATTTTTGGGGGTGGGGAAAGGAACACAGTTCAACCTATAACAAAATTCTACACTTGATGGAAAAATAAAAGAAATAGATTTTAAAAGATATGTTGCTAAGGTATCTGTCCATGAACGAGGTTCCAAGTCTGGTTATCTATGTCTACAAATTAAAAAAAAAAATTACATTTTTTAACTTCATATTTTTTGAAATAAATTCTTATTTTTTATATTAGTTTATTTATTAAAGTGGAAAAACTGGCATTTGCTATTTCTAAAAAGATAAAGGACGATGGAAAAGAAATGAAATATGAAATTTTGTTTACAAGATTTCTCGATTTTTTTTTCTCTCTTTTTAAAAAATTTTAATTCAAGTTCGTTAACATACAGTGTAATATTGGTTTCAGGAGTTGAACTCAGTGGTGCATCTCTTACATAGGACACCCAGTGCTCATCCCAAAGAGTGCCCTCCTTCATGCCCGTCACCCATTTAACCCATCCCCCACCTACTCCCCTCCAGCAACCCTCAGTTTGTTCTCTGTACAATATTTGTCTAAATTCGTATCGCAACATCCCACCTCTATCTGCCCCACAACCTTCCCCTCTTAGATTTTTGCCCTGTGAGATTAAGAACAGGAAGTTATAAAGTGCCATTATTAACTTTATTTTTACTACTGAGTATGGCCTAAATAGAGGCTGTCAAATTGTGTGTACATGTTTTCAGGTATGATTCTGACCGGAAACTGAGCTAGAGTTGATTCTGAAGCTGAAGGGGGTGGGGTTGGGGGGTCTTCTCTAATGTAGGAGCCCTGGTGCCTTTGTACGTGCTCTGGGTTTGTAGCAAATCCCTTCCGTTTCAAGCATAGCTGTAAATATTCCCCCTTGGGATGCTGTACTCCAAAAATGTGTTATTTGAGACATGGGCTGTAGGTAGCACTCCATTAAAATTACTTAATGTTAGTGGAACATGTAGCATTGTTTAGGGATATTCATTCATGTAAATTTCTGAAATGGAGAAATCTATATTCTGTTTACATATATGTTTTCTTTTTCTCTTTGTATCTTTCACTCTCTTTTATGCCTTATGGATGGTGAATCAATTCACAATTAGCGGTTTTTCTTGTTAATGAAAACCTGTACACAGTATTTCTGTTCAAAATGTTCATGAGCAGAGTCAGCACTGAGAGCAGAAGCCCATTTGATGTAAAACGCCTCGAGATTCTCACATATGCCACTGCCTGGCAAAGTCAGAAAAGGGTAAATAAATTATCCAGGCAATACCTTCTGTGCCCTCTGGACTTGTATGCCTTGTTAGTGTCTAAGGTTACAGAAAAAAGAAATGGAACGCTGGGGTTGCCACGGAGACACCCAAGTCCTGTCAACAGCTCTTGCTCTAATAGTGACAAATGGTACTTATTACATCAGGACTAATTTCATCGGATTCTGCTCAGATAAAGATACTTAACCTTTACTGATAAAATTGTGTCATTATAATTACTTAGTCAAAGACCTTATTAGACAACAGTAGTCTATGTCCATAGATGCACATTTTATTGAGGTTTATTACATATTATGTTGATGGCATATTGGAAAGTTTGCTTTTTCTGCAACACCTTTAACTCTTGGAAAAACCTGCAGCAATGATTTTTGGGTTTTGTAGCTGCCTCGTTTGGAAAACATGAAAAATGTGGTTTCTGCAAGTTCTGCTGAAGGTTTTTGTTACATTTTATTTTCACTCCCTTCCTGTATCCTTTTTCTCTTAACTTTTTTTATATATGACTTGTTTTCATAACCACCTTTTCTCTAGAAATTTGAAAGGCATGTGTTCAGTACTTACTCTACTGATGATTACTCCCAAATTTATATAGAAGCATACAAACATATTTTCCTAGTCATAAATGCCGAAAAAATTAAAAGGTATCTGTATGTTTCTCGGGCATAAGATGACTAATTTGGTAGGCTTCTAAATTTGTTATTCTCCTGACAGAGCCTTATTTTGATAGCAACAGTCTGGGACTTTCCATCATGATGATGGTGGCAACAGAATTGCTTTCACCATTTTGTCTCACAAGAATATCAATAACACATATTTGGACCTAGTTTATATTTAACTGAGTTCATTGAAAGTCATGCCATATGTCATTGAGTTCTTTATTTTATCTTTTGATAGTCTGGGATATAATAATTTTTCCAGAAGGGCTATGTGGGTGGTGTATCTAAAATGCAATCCTGAATGCAGGCGATGGAAGACAATATGGCTAGGTATAGAAATTCACTCACAAAGCTGTACATTTTGCTTCATTTAAAGATGATGTGTTTTATCTAGTTAGAAGACTTTCTTTATCCTTATTTTTTAAATGTCTTCAATGTATGTTTAAGAATTTTTCTGTTTTCTTGGGCGCCTGGCTGGCTCAGAAGGTTGAGCATCCGACTCTTGATTTCAGCTCCAGTCATGATTCCAAGGTTGTGGGATTGAGCCTCACTTGGAGCTCTGTGCTGAGCGTGGAGTCTGCTTTAAGATTCTCTGCCCCTCTCCCCCACTTTCACACTCTGTATCTCTAAGAGAATTAAAAAATTAAAAAAATAATTCTTCTGTTTTCAATACAGTTGCCTGATACTTCATGAGCTCTTTCTATCTGAAAGCACAGGATTTTGTGGGCTCCTGAATAGACTTTTAAACCGTTTTTCTTAGTGTTTTAAATTGCATCAGTGTTTTAATTTTCCACTCTTTACTGTCAGTGCAATTTAATTTTTTCTTTTATCCCACCAATTCAATTTCATGCAATATTTCATTTTCTATTTACAGTGTTTAATTCAGGAAACATATTTTTTAATCCCCACCAAATCAATTTGTCTTTATGCTAGTTTGTCTCTTTATTCAACAGTTCTAGTTTTGTATATGCAATGTCTTTTTCATTTATATTGGGATTAATAAGACATTTTCTAAAACCATGTACTGTGTGTACTTTCTGCTAAAATATTCATGCTTTGCCCTCCAGTCCTTCCAGTCCTTAGCAAAACAGACCTTTCCTTCACTGAAAATAAATCCCATGTTCTTGTTGCCACAGTCCTCTTCTACCTTCCCTGGAATGGTGTAAAATTCTCCTATGCCCGGGTATGGAACTGTAAGATTTGGATTCACAGATACTGTAGTTTACTTGGGCATCTTCATATTTAATCTGAGCTTCCATCAAAACTGACTGGTGGCTTAAACATGAACTCGTTTATGCAGGGTGTTTTGCTGAGGTAGCTTGCGAAAGCTTAATTTCATGGCCAACCTGACTTTCCTATCTTTCCAGCTGCACAATTTGCCAGGATGTGAGGTAGATAATGTAAAATCTTCTCAACACACTTGATTTTCTGGTGTCATTTGACCTCTTCATGTTCATGGAGTTTCTTTACTCCCTTCTGGACCCCTGTGTTATTACATCAGGGGCTATTCCCAAAGGAGTTCTCTCATCTTTTATTGAGAAACCTTCATGTGGAAGAAAGAGTCCTACACAGTCAAGCAAAACATCTGTGTTTCAGTGTGCATGAGTCATGGATACACCGAGTGATTCTAGGCAAGAGATTTTCCCATTTGGGACCTCATTTTCCTCATTCGTATATGGGGATCATAGTGGAGAGCAGACATTTTTCTTAAGAATAAATGACATAATATATATGACAACATTTCTTATCTTTCATCACAATGATCATCCATATCCTTGACTTAGGGTGACTTAATGTCTGACGGGGATGCTTCTTCAAAAATCTTGTGACTAACATTTATCAAGCACAGTGATTATTATTTACTGAGTTAAACTGAATGAAGTTTAACTAGAGTCATACCCAAAAAATCTGGGTGGCGATTGTAGCTAAATGTCACTCTACTACTGTAAGATAAAATCTGAGTTATTTACTCTCTGATATGGACATACTGTGTGGTTCTATATATGCTCTTTGTTTTTCTTGTCTTTATCAAATATCAAATTCAATATTTGCTTAGACTTGTGGTCGTGTTTCTGAAATGAATTCTAATGTGTTTTTTGCGGTACTCAGAAATTCAATATTTCTTTGCAAAATCTTTATGGTTGTTTAAAAATCACTTATTCCCTCTGTCTTTTGTCTTCAAAAATGGCTTTTAAGCAAAAGGAACAAAATCTTTGTGAAATATTTTAGGTTGTCAGTAAAAATAAAAGCAAGCATATAGATATCAACTCAATTCTTATGACTCTATAATGCTATTAAAAGAGTAGTTCTGGAAATTGTCTACTCATTTAAGAATGGTTGGTTATATAGGAAATGAAAATATGAACACCAGCATTATATATATATAACCAGATGCCTCAACCGCATCGGACCAATGTCACCTTTTCAGATGACAGAATATTGGGTCAAGTCCTGAAGGAGCATGAACCATTTCAGAGTCCTTTGATTTGTCCATACAGTAGTAGTTACATGAAACATTCTTGAATTTTAAAATTATACAGTTCTTTTTCACGAAATGTTCATTAAATAATGATATTTTGAATGTTACATATATTGCCCTCTCTGCCTTCCTAAAAAATTCTACGTTTATTCTGCAAGTATCTTGCTTTAAATCCAACCACTAGAGAGTAGTGTAACACCTAGACACAATCAGTCTTGAAATATTATTGTAATTTTTCAATATAGTATTTTCATTATTTTATTTTACTAATTCGAGCAATTCAATTGACCTGAATATCAGTCCCCATAATTTTCTATGCAAATAGCTGAATATGATCCCTCCCCCCCCAAAAGTCCTGAGTTGGTCAAATTATTATTTTTCAATTTTGATCTTACTTTGTCCTGAAATAGAAAGCATATGTTTCTGTCCTGCCTCCATACTAATCACCAGATCATTTTGGGAAAACATTTATGCAAGAAATGGTCAGAGGAACGTCAGCTTTGTTTACAAGATGTAAATTCAACAAGCATCCATTAAACACCAAGAACCTACCAAGCCCAGGGCACTGCTTAGTATGTGTGTCTACATACAATTGCAAGGCTTCCCCTTAACTTAGTAAAGTATGTGCAGACAAATGAAGACATAACCTTGGGCTGAGCACGTCAGGTCAAGAGATTGGCACAGAAGAGGGTGACCAGAGATTGGGGATGGGGAAGAAGGCAGCGCTGAGTGGGGAAGTCAGGAACACACCCCAGAAGAAATAGAGAAGTGGGAGGGAACCGAGTCTAGAACAACAGTTTGGAATAGAAAAAATTAAGTCAAAGATGCTCAATACGGAAAAAAGAATGATCCTGATGTCCACGCGGGGCAGGACTTTTCAGGTTATAAGTGAAGTAGAGTGTGCAGGTCATTTCGTTAAAAGGAAATGTTTGCATGCCCAGACTGATGGGGTCTGGATTGTGAATGGCCTCTCATGCCAGTTTTAGGAGTTTAAATACAATCCGTTGTGCCACAAGGTCGTAACCTTTTCATCTTAAAAAAAAAAAAAAAATCCACAGTGTGACAGACACACATTATTCAACGTTTTTTTATTTATTTTTGGGACAGAGAGAGACAGAGCATGAACGGGGGAGGGGCAGAGAGAGAGGGAGACACAGAATCGGAAACAGGCTCCAGGCTCTGAGCCATCAGCCCAGAGCCTGATGCGGGGCTCGAACTCACGGACCGCGAGATCGTGACCTGGCTGAAGTTGGACGCTTAACCGACTGCGCCACCCAGGCGCCCCCAGACACACATTATTAATAACACTGGATGGTACTGTATAATTTAAATATATATATAATTTTTATTTCTCAGTTGTACCTCAGTAAAACTGGGGGAGGGGATGTGGATAGTATAACAGGGATACATGACAAGGTTGTGCCCTCCAAGGGCTGGGGTCGGGTGGAGGTGTGTATAGGAATGATAGTGGGGGTGGGGAGAAGATAGAGAGGAAGTGGCCTGGGGAGCAGGAGAAGGCCTCCCACAGTGGGTCTCAGATGCCCCCTAGGGAGCTTCTGTGAAAGGTGCCTTTTAGTTCTTACCGGGATGTGGGCTGTTGTGCAGATCGGAGCTTATTTCTTTCTCTGGGCCCTGGACAACTTCCTTGTCCAGGCATGGGTCAATTCCCTTGTGCCCCCAGGACTCCACACCTCTGTTCTGGCATTCCTCACAGTCTCCTACTCATTTGGCATCCCCACCACACTGTGCTCCTTGCAAACCTCTGGTCTGTCTCTGGCATCTTGCGAGGAGTCATCCGGCCCCGGGAAATTCCTTGGTTTCTCCACTGTTTCTTTGCTCCCTCTTCAGATAGGTCTGGAAGTCAGTACAGGACTCCATCTACAGTATGAACAGCCTAACAGTGGGGCTCCCACCTCTTGGAGAGCTCTACTGAGGGGACCATAGACAACAATAGCCTTTGATATTGAGCCATTTACACAGTTATTTTACACTAGAATGTGAGTTAAGTTCTGTCTTTTCTTATAATAACTGTCATAAACTCATGACTCTCATTTAATTACAATTATAAAAAGCCTTCGGTTGGGAAAAAATCCATCTCTTTTTTTACATAATAATCTTTAGTATTAACATTAATAAAGTTTATTGAGTGCCTGACATGGACAGAAATGTCCAAATCACATTCTAGGTGTTTTCTCTTTCTCCTGAGTAATTTCGTCCTTGGCTTCCACAAATCACACCTCGTGTCTGTAGACTCGATCCTGGAGAAGTTTCAGGTATATATCACAAATCCTGCCATATGTCACTGTGGATATACTTTTGTTGAGGATGAGAAAATTTTCTCTCAATTACTCAAGAATATTTATATGCTGTGTAAATCTGTAACTATTGAATATTTCTTCCTTCCTTCCTCCTGTGCCTTGATAAATCTCTTTAGCTTTGAGGCCTTGCCATGTACCTGATGCCTTATCTGAACACTGGGTAGCCTCAGGCAGGTCTGTGTTGGCAGGCGAGTCACTGGTTGAGGATCTTCCCTGTGCTGTGATTATAATAATCTGTGATTTTCAACACGTGCCTCTATTGCTAACTGGATCTGTGTTTCTCACACTGTAGGTTTAATTGAGATGTTTGCCTTCTTACCATTGCACTCTAAGAATTCTTTATTATTGTAGATACAAGTCCTTTATCAGAGATTTGCTTTGTAAGTATTTTCTCTTAATCTGCAATTGGACTTTTCATTTTTTTTAAATAGTGACTTTGGAAGAGTAAATTTGGAAATTGTGATGAAATTTGTTTCATTGTATTTGTTCTTTTATGATTTTGTGTCCTTGATGGGTCGCTTCAGTTGTCTTCAGTGTCTTCCAGAAGTGATACAGTTTCAGCTGTTACGTTTAGGCCTGTGATCCACTTCAAGTTAATTCTATGTATATTTTGAAGTAATAATTGAGGCCCACCTTTGGCATATGGATAGCTTACTTATTTTGCATATCGATAGCAAGATCTTTTAGCATTGTTTTCTGAAAACATCTTTTCTTTCCCCGTTGAATTACCTAAGTACATCAGTCAAAAATCAACCCATCATGTATGTCAGAGGTCCTGGCTTCTCTTCAGTTCCATTGACCTACATGTTTATTTTTATGGCAATAATATACTGTCTTGATTGCACAATTCTGTAAATACTCTGCAACTAGACAGCCTAAGTCCTTCAACTGTGTTCTTACCAAAAGTTGTTTTAGCTATTCTGTAGTTTTTAAATGTCTTTACGAATTTTAGAATTCACTTTTCTCCTGGGTTTATGATTGGGATTGTGTTGAATCCAAGGATAAATTTAGGAAGAATTGACACTTTAATAATATTGAGTCTTCTTACCCATGATTGTGATTTAACCCTCTGTTTATTTAAGGCTGTTTTCATTTCTCTCATCAATATGGTATATTGGGGTGTGTGTGTGTGTGTGTGTGTATATATATTTAAATTTTTTTTAATGTTTATTTTTGAGACAGAGCATGAGTGGGGGAGGGGCAGAGATAGAAGGAGACACAGAATCGGAAGCAGGCTCCAGGCTCCAAGGTGTCAGCACAGAGCCCGACACGGGGCTCGAACTCACAAACTGTGAGATCACGACCTGAGCCAAAGTCAGATGCTTAACAGACTGAGCCACCCAGGCGCCCCGGTATATTGGTATATTGACTGGTATATTGATATATTGATTTGGTAGATTGATTCTGTAAACTTGTTAGACTCACTTTGTGGTTCTGGTGTCTCCCCTAGTAAATTACTTAAGGGTTTTGTTGTTGTCGTTGTTGTTTGTTTTTCATGTAGACTATCATGTCACCTGTGAATATAGTTTTACTTCTTGCTTGCCAATCTGCATGCATTGTATTTCTTTGTTTTGTCTTATTGCACTGGCGAGGACCTCTATTGCAACACTGAGTGGAAGTGCTGACAGCGGACATCCTTGTTGCTCCTGATCTCAGGGGAAGGGCATTCAGCCCTTCTTATTTTGCATGTGTTCAGATGATCATATGGTCTTCCTTCTGCAGAATGTGTGTCCTCTGGGGTCTTCTAAGAAGCTGCCAAAACGGAAGCGAGTTGCAAAACATATTTTAGGGGAAATGCTTGTTAAATAAATAGGGCATCAGGAACAGGAGTGGGTGGAGAGGCTTTCAGACCACAGTGCAAGTCCGATATCTGTGAAAGGTTGGAGAGAGTAGAAAGAGCCTCAGATGGCTGTGCATGGCTGAGAAATTGTCAATCAGGCCAGTGAGGAACCCCAGAACAAGCACTGCTCGTCAGACGTGTCCTACATCTGGCGGAAATGGCCCATGTAGTGCCCCCACCCCCACCCCAATTCTTTGCTAGGAGCAGCCTGAGTACAGTGTGGCTGCAGCATTAATGCTGTTGTAGATCTGAGGTCACTTCAGGTGGTGGCATTTGGTGAACTGCATCACCCAGGGCAGATTCTCTTGAAGAGGAATTGACTGGCACACCTCGGTGCCAGTGCCGGCCGACTCTGCAAATCTAGCAAATTACACCGGTTGATTTTCACGTCTTAAACCAGTTTTCCCTTAGCAAGATAAATCTCATTGGCTATGGTATATTATTCTTATATCTGTATATCTAGATATCTAGATTATATATATCATTGGATTCAACTTGCAAATATTTTGTTTGAGGATTTTTTTTCCTATAATGTCTTTGGTTCTGGAATAAAGTTAATATTGGACTCATAAAAGGAGTTCGGAGCTGTTTCCTCCTCTCCTATTTTCTGAAAGACATAGTATAGTATTGTGTTATTTCTTTCTTAAAGGCTTGGTAGAATTCAGTAATTAAACCATCTTTGCCTAAGCATTTTGGGGGAAGCTTTTTTTTTTTTTTTTAATTTTTTTTTTCCAACGTTTTTTATTTATTTTTGGGACAGAGAGAGACAGACAGAGCATGAACAGGGGAGGGGCAGAGAGAGGGAGACACAGAATCGGAAACAGGCTCCAGGCTCCGAGCCATCAGCCCAGAGCCTGACGCGGGGCTCGAACTCACGGACCGCGAGATCGTGACCTGGCTGAAGTCGGACGCTTAACCGACTGCGCCACCCAGGCGCCCCTGGGGGAAGCTTTTTAACTGTAAATTCAAGTACTTTGATAGTTACAGGATTCTTAAAGTAATCTATTTCATATCAGGCAAATATTGGTAGTTTGTAGCTTTTCGAGAAACTGATTTCATTTAAGTTGGTGAATTTATGTGTGTGACGATGTCCATATTATTCCTTTCCTATCCTTTTAATATCTAGGAGGTCTGACTGATATTACTAATATTGGTAATTTGTGTCTCCTGTCTTAATCACATTGTCAGTCTTGCTGTAAGTTTATTAATTTTATTTGATATAATGGTATATCAATGGTCTGGGCTGGGCTAGCTTTCTGATGAGTAATATTGACATGTTTATTTTTAAACTAGCTCTTTGCGTTCGATCTTTCTGTGACTTAAGAATTAAAGTGTATTTCTTTTACACAGTGTTTAGTTGTATATACAGTCTATATCTTGTTTTCTTATGCAGTCTCACAATATCTGCCTTTTAATCGAAATATATAGACTGTCTATATTTAATGTGACTATTGACAAGGTTGGGTTTGAATCTATCATCTTGCTATTTGTTTTCTGTTTGTTCGATTTATTCTTTGTTCTTTCCTCTTTTATTGCAATACTTTGGATTAGGTGTATATTGATCATATTCATAAAATTTTATCTTTACTCTTAGCTTATTAGTTGTGTTTTGTTTTTGTTTGTGCTATTTGTTTTCATTATTTTGTTTATTTGTAGTGTTTTCTCAATGATTTAAATATACCTGTGGAACACATCACTCTGTATCTTCAACTAACATTTTCCCTGTCATATGTTCCAACTGGGAACTATGTGCTTGCAACTCACTGGGAGAGCCCATCAGGTCGTGCATTGTGGCTGCGGACCTGTCTCCAGGCAGGAAGCTAGGGCAGTCATAGAGGCCACCCCACTGGATTTCTTTCTCTCAGGTCCCGCTGCTCCATGCTGCCTGCTTTTCAGTCCTACAAGCCATTATTTCATAGATCTTGCCCATTTTCCGGGTGGTTTAAGATGAGAGGGTAAATATGGATCTTGTTACTCTATTATGGCTGAATGTGGAAGGGATTATTACATATTTTAACACTTAAAAAGCCCCAATAACTTTCTAATGAAACTTTTTATTTTTTTTATTTTATTTTATTTTCTAATGAAACTTTTTAATTCTGAACTTCTCGATATCCAAGAACTGCAGGTATTGCTAGTATTTACTCTCAAACTTTTATAAGAATGAACATCTAAAAGTATGGGTGATAGGTATTAAGGAGAGCACTGGGGATGAGCACTGGGCGTTGTATAGAAGTGATGAATCACTGAGCTCTACTCCTGAAGCCAATACTGCACTATACATTAATTAACTAAAATTAAAAAAAAAATCCATCTGAAGTATTTAAATGCCCTTTATGGTTGCCATGTTTTTGTTTCACTCCATCAGTGAATTAATATTGGGCCATAACACTGTTATTCAAGGAAATATTAAGTGATTGCTCAGTGAACAAATTAACCACAAATCACCTAAACATCTAGACAGGTCAGAAGGTAATATTCAAGTCCCATTCATAACTCACAGAAAATGGGCTATTTGCAATTGCTACCCGATAGAGGACAAATGCCCCGTTAATCAAAACTATGGCAGCCCAAGAACACTAGTTATGTCACTGAAAGGGATGGCTGGATCACGGAGCCTTTGGCACACCGTGCTGGACGCACGAGTGAGCACATCTTTTAGCCCTCACTCTGCGTGTGGTGTAGACAGGATCCTGTACAAATCTGCCCGTAACAGTAAATAGACTCAGGAAAGGAAAATGCAGAGCAAGCTGACAAGCAGAAGCGACACCTACTAAATACCCATTTCCGTAAATTGTTTAGCTGAATCTTAGAGTAAGAGAAACCTCCAATATGAGCGAATACCAGGTTAAGACTGTTGAACGCCTGCTCTTAGGTCAGAACTAGAAAATATTCAGTGTTCAGATTGCCAGTGTCCCTCGTTAAAATGTGTCCTCAAAAAGAAAATATTCGGTGTTCAGATTGCCAGTGTCCCTCATTAAATGTGCCTTCAAAACTGGACATGATGCTCAGCAGTGACCTTCAATCCTCCTTCATTCTGAGCCCCAGAGCCTTTTCTGTCAAATATTGCATACCTAGCATTTCCCTTCATATTATTTGCAAATGCTTCTCAATCTCTGAAACCTTGCAGTTCCCATTGTATTACTTGCTTTTACTTCTGCCTCCCATCCATCTTGCTAAGTGACCTTAAATTCCACCTTGTCTTTCAATATGCTGTCCACCTGCCTAGTAAGAGAAAACCCAGCTACACCACCGATGAAAACTGCCCGTGTTAGCTAGCCTGGAGTCTAGGCTTAGTGTCCTTGATTATTTCTCTCATTTAAACTATTATTTATTAACATTGCCTTATTTTTTTTTATCATTTACTCTCATGTTGGGCAGTCAGTGGCCCAGCGCTCAAGTCGTTCCATGTCCCTCAGGGGCAGGGCAAGCCTACCGCCAGGCACGATGTGCAACATCTTTTGTCGTTGTTAATAACTCAGTGGGCATATAAACCCACCAAGTAGCCGAAGAGCCTTATAAAGAACTGGGTCCCTTTAATGGGATCCTTGAAAGGTAGTGTTGTACCACCACGTTGTTCATTTGGATCCGGTTCATATACAGAGGGGTCATGCAAGTTATTCATTGATGCTTAATAATCACTCTGCAGCTTAGTTCCTAAGATAAGCGTTATTCTATGGCTCATGATTCTTCGGGGCAGGAAACTGCAGAGCACAGGGAGGTTTGCTTGTCTTGGCTCCTCGTGCTGTCTGCTGGATTCAGACTGAGATGTCAAAGGCAGCCTTCCCCCACCCGCCTCCGCCTTAGCTTCCGTGGCTCAAATGACCCAGCCCACTTGCTTTCCTTTCATGTGACCTTTCTGTTTATATGGAGCGACTTGCCCTTCAGGGTCTCCCTCCCATTTGGTTTCTTTCCATCAGGGTAGCTTAGACCCCTTTATGCGGCTGCTGCATTCTACCTGGACCAGAGAGAAAGCTGTAAGACCTCTAAATGGATGGCCTTGAAACTCCCATGATGTCACCTGCATGGCACTCTTTTGGTCAAAGCAAGTTATAAGACCATCTGAGATTCAAGGGGTGGGGAGTATAGATTTCCCCTTTGAATCTGGGATTCGAGGCAAAGTCACATCACAAAGGGAGTGTGGACACAGAAGCCTGGCTTACTGGGGACCATTTTGAACAGGTATCGCTAAGGCTTATCCCAGGACTGCACCACTGACCATAATTCTAGGTCATGATAAATAGCACAACTTCTAAATTTAAACATGACTGTTACACACGTGTGGTCTCAGAAGGATAAGATGATCAGATAGCTTCTCTGGTCCCCCTTCGATGGGCAAATGGCCCCTGTTATGTTTTCTGCGAGTCCCGTGTGCTCCGTGCCCCTAGAATATCAGTTTACTCAGTAGGAAAATTGCCTTCTTACTTGACTGTCTCTGCCACTAGACTCCGTTCCTGGGGGCCATGGGCTGTGTCCTATTCTCCTCCGAATCTCCCAAAGTTGGTATGACACCCTTTATATAGGAACTATCTATTCATGCAATGAAAATAAATACCTGTACTTAAATAATATATATTTTGTATGGAGCTAAATTAAAATCCTTACTGTCTGCACATTAGATTATTTTTCACATATCCTATGTCTTATGTCTAGTAATCTAATAGATGAATGAAAAAGAGTCGTTTAAATGCAGCTAAGATTTTGTTCTGTTTTCCCCATGTCGCGTAGCAGGCTGCCTGTCTCCTCCTATGACTCAGAAGGTTCTTGCAAGTCTCCTCTTGATCTAGGTGACAGTCAGGGCTGAAATAGAATTTCATTCAATGATTTCATTCTGCCATTTAATAAGCATGACTGTATGTGTTGGGTATGCCTGAAGACCATATAAATATCAGTCATTCTAGGAAAGAGGACCCATTCACTGAATCCAAGTGGAAATGAATACAAAGCAAACGATGTCAGGGGTGCCAGCTGCAGAGCCTTTCCTAGACAGTTACAACACGATAACCTCCAGTCAAGAAGAGACCACACCCTCCTCTGCTCGTCCTATTCCTAGCTGCTGGCATAGAGCCTGGTGGATGAGGGACCCTATTTGTTGCATAGAGTTTTAGTGATGTTATCACTTTCTGAAGAGGATACCCTTAAAGTTCAATTTTTCCCCATGTTTATTTGTTTAAATGAAGGGCAATTCATAGAGCAGATTTCTAGACACACAGCAGGCGCTTGGAAAATACGTGACGTCCAAAGGGGCCTATGCTGTATTGAAGAAGCACCTTGTTTCCAAGGAAACGCTCTTAGCTGTGTGCTCAACCTTTGGTCTCCAGTCCTGAGAGGCCATGTGAGCACATAATAGTCTCTAACTAGTCAAAAGACTGGGTCTGAGGGGCTTATTTGCAAAATTTTACCCAATGTCACAGACTTCCTCTAAAATCTTTAACAGATCTGCAACCTTTTCTTTGTTCAGAGAATCTGAAAGATTAAGGTGAGTTTAGTGTCTAAATCCTTTCCCTTTTGCCATTCATGTAAATTTCCAGAGCACTTGGCAAATGTAAAGTGTTTTGCTGCAGCATTTTGTTTATGCCACAGATGGATGCCTTTGAAATTAACCCTCAGTGAGACAGTTGTCGAGTGAGGTATTAGGAAGTCGTATTCACAGAAGACAAGAAAGGTGTAAGATAGCAGTCTTGATATAAGAGGGAGGAATTTGTGAGGAATTTGTGAGGAATTGTCTATCAAATGTTTATAGCCCCCCATATTCATAAGCTGAAACCTAGCGCCCTGTGTGATAGCCTTTGGAGGTGGGGCCTTTGGGAGATGATTGGGTCATGAGGGGGAGCCCTCATGAATGGGATCAGTGATCTTATAAAAGAAACCCCTTGAGCTCCCTCTACCCTTTGTTGCAAGAGGAGAAGCAAGGAAATAGCCATCTATGAACCAGAAAGCAGGCCTTCACCAGACATTGAACCTATAGATGCCTTGGTCTAGGACTTCCAGCCTTCAGAACTGTGATAAAAAAAAAAAACTTATGTTGTTTATAAAGCACCCAGTATAGGATATTTTTGTTATAGCAGCCTGAATAGATGAGACATCGGAGAATCGATCATCTATGTTCATTATTTGGCACAGTGCTTATGGGGTAGTTCAATAAATGGTAGCCATGATGGTCATGGTGATGGTGATGGTGACGGTTAATATTATAAAACAGAAATGCCCGAATTTCATATTATTTTCTGAAATATTTTATTAGTCAGATTTCCTGAGCATTTAAAATTATAACTGCCATTCCCTTAAAAAGTGTTCAAGAAAACATCCAATTCTCAAGCTTTGATAAAGAGCCTAATGTGCCTATCAGCTTTCAAATCTAAGGTCCCCTGAAAACATTTTAGGCTCTAGTGGATTCTGCCTGCTTTGTGATTGGCATTATCATGACAAAATCTGGGCTCCTGATAGGAGTAGAAGTACGTGTGTACGTGTGTGTATGCTGTGTATGTGTGTGCGTGTGTGCATACACATTAATGAGGAGAATGATGTCGGTGTCACAGCGTGAAGTGGATGTCACTGTGGAAGGCAGGTCATACCTGGAATGCCTCCCTGTTGTCTTTCAGGAAAACCTGTCCTACCTACAGCTGCCAGTGTATTAACATCAGACAGGCAAACCATCCATGTAAGAATAGGGCTGTGGAGGACGTAGTTTGATAAACTACGGATCTGACTTTTAAGGTATCTAATTCCAGGGAAAATTCCAGCGAGCATTGTCTTTAATTTGTTCTTTTGGAAAAGTAGGTTTGCTAACCACTTGTATTTTAAAAATTGTTGTCATTTGATGTTAATATATGAATGTGCATTCTCTCTTAGAGTATGCTGTTCTGTTGGTACATTTCCCTTTCGGTATTTTAAAGGATCCTTGGTAATATATAATGGTGATTTTCATGTACCACTTGGTATATACAGACATATAATTATGTCCATTCTGATGATTCTGCATCACTGAGCACTTTGTTGAATACACCTACACACACCGTATGTCAAGTAGGTGCTTGATGAAAATGACACAGTGATGGGCACGTTATAGGAGATGCCTCTTTTCAGCAGCTGGGCGGGGGGGGGGGGAGATGGACACCTAATTAAACGGACTGTGATCAGAAAGGACCGTGACAGGGAGACAGAGGCATAACGTATTCTCCAAATGTTCTCAAATTTGTTTAATTCATGCTTTCCTCAACTTATCACTCTCAGGTGATGTGAAGAGATGATTTATTACCTGCTGCTATACTGCTCTGAGTTTTAGCATTAAAATCAAGCCTTCCATTTTTGTATTGCAAAAGGTGAAAAGAAAGGTTAATATCGTAAGAACCCATTTTCCTAAAACTCAAATTCAAATACATACGTTCGAGTCTATTGAACTTAGGACTTTCCCCTTAAGAAATAGTTACTAAAAACAAATGGAGAGATACAATGCTAACGTTGAGGTAGTTCAGTTGTTTCTCATTTCTCTGGTTTAATTATTTTTTTTAATGTTTATTTATTTTTGAGAGAGAGAGACAGAGCAGGGGCGGGGGAGAGGCAGAGAGAGAGGGAGACACAGAATCCGAAGCAGGCTCCAGGCTCCGAGCTGTCAGCACAGAGCCCGACGCGGGGCTCGAACCCACGAACTGTGAGATCATGACCCAAGCCTAAGTCGAACGCTTAACCGAATGAGCCACTCAGGCGCCCCTCGTTTCTCTTATTTGCCTGCAGGGATCCATAGTCTGCCTAACCTTCCTATTCCTTTGAAAATACACACGTGTTTTACCCTCTTTGGAAAAATTGCCTTTTCTCCATTTAGAAATGATTTCGTATTTAAGCTCTCCAGAAATTTTCTTTTTCTCAAAGCAGATACCTTTTAATAATAATCTGAGATAGCTCAATCTACTTATTAGGACCCAAATATCATGTGTCCTAGAAAGAGTAAAACTCACATAGCCACCCAGATGTTATAACGGTCCCCTGTCAACCACACTGGGTGTTTTAAAAAGGTGAACCATTTGATTATTTTCCAGCACTGTTCCACTCTCTGTGTGTAAAATGCCTCCAGCAAAGCTGGATGGCCCTCTGTAGAAAGAACTAGGAGAGCTAGCAAGGCTGGTCCTTGGTAGGTCACCAGAGACACAGATGGGGCAGGTCTGGGAGGCAGAGCTTTAGGAGTGCTAGGCCTTCATGTGACCCCGATGGAACCATCCTGACTCCCTTCTCATGTCTTCTAAACAGGATGTGATCCCATCACAACCATTCTCAATATGTGGCCCTAGACCCCTGAGGGTCTCCCACACTCTTGTAGGGATCTGCAGTGTCTAAAGCATTTTCAAAGTAATACTAACATGTTCTTGGTCTGCTTCACCACTTTGCAGTAAATCGCTAGTGCCTTAGCACAAATCAAGACCGGGGACCCAGTCACACTGTGTTGTACAGGAATTATACTGTATTCTTCACTACCACACACTCACAGGAAAAAACTCTTTAAGAATGTCCCTTCATGGGGCGCCTGGGTGGCTCAGTCGGTTAAGCGTCCGACTTCAGCTCAGGTCATGATCTCATGGTCCGTGAGTTCGAGCCCCACATCGGGCTCTGTGCTGACAGCTCAGAGCCTGGAGCCTGTTTCAGATTCTGTGTCTCCCTCTGCCCTCCCCCACCTCATGCTCTATCTCTCAAAAATGAACAAACATTAAAAAAAAATTAAAAAAAAGAATGTCCCTTTGTGCAGTCATCAAACTATTAATTGTGTTAGATCTCAGCCCTTGAGTACATGATTTCTTAATACTCTATGTGAAAAAATGGAAGTTCATATAAAATACTTTGGGAATATACACAAGGAGAATGAATACATTAGGGGAGAGCACTGTGCACTTGAGTTGCAAGCTGAATCATTGGGTTTTATTTTGTTTTGTTTGTTTTTGGTTTTGCTTTGTTTTTTAATGGGATACCACTTTTAACATAAAAGAATAATGAATGGAAAAACTATGATTATTGGGATTATAGATATTTAGCAACTGTTTTCTTAGAAATGAACCAAGGTGCACCCATCACTTTCCATGCCACTTCAAGGAAAATAACTGACACAATTTGGTCCAGTGGTAAAATTCGACCTTTCAAGGAAAAATTTAAATTTTGGGAAAGTTTTATCCACCACTGTGTGCCTGAGAGTCTTCCAATATCAGAAAGACTTTTCTGGTGAGATCGGTGATGATATTCACAAAAACCATTTTTTTGACATTGAATATCGAAATGTGTCAACATTGAGAAGATCTGCAAAATTCAGCGAAAGATATTTTATAAATGACTAAGCATGACGATACAAAAGTCATGCGTCAATAATAGATTCACTCAGATTTGAGGCAGAACTTTGGGCGATGAATTTTAACAGAGTATGAAAACACCACTGCAACTGACCTTTCAGAAACTAGCAAAGACTGGCCACAGTGATCCACAAAAGCAATTCAAGCACTTTTTTCTTTGCCGGCTACATACACGTGAAGCTGCTTCACCTTGATAGACTTGCGCCAAAACGGCACACCGCAGGAGATTGAGTGCATGAGAATTGCACGGTCTTCTATCAAAGCAGACATTACAAAGACTTCACAGAAATGGAATGGCATCACTCTGGTCCCCATTTTTTTTTGTTTTAGAAAATATGGTTAGTTTCATTAAAAGAATGCTTGTTTATGTTAACGTGCGATGGGTTACTATTTCATTTCTTAGAGAATTAATAAATAAATATTTTACAACTTTAAAATTTTCTGCCACTCTAAATATCAGCGGTTCTCATAATCAAAGTCTATTTGAGGTACTCAGTAATTTGTAGGGCTCTGAAATGGGGTCCTGAGAGCCACAGCTTTAGACCTGCTGCATAAGGTATCAGAGGACTGTGCCTCTGGGATGGGAGCACCTCTGACCCACTATGCCTGTTCCAATCACAGTAGGTTAACTAGTGACTATTTTCCACCTGGGATTCTATTGGAAAATCCCACTGGGAGAATCCATCACATACCTATGTAAAATTTAGAAATATGTCCTCTGGAGCAGAGAAATTCCGAGACAAAAAAAAAATCTTTACTTAATTTCACTTGTCATGTCACACACACACACAAAAATGGGTGTGATTATGTCACATTCCCCCCTTTTTGTTTTTTTGTTTTTTTGTTTTTTTTTTTACTTTTGAGAGAGAGAGAGGCAGAGCGTCAGCAGGGGAGGGGCAGAGAGAGTGGTATACACAGAATCCGAAGCAGGCTCCAGGCTCTGAGCTCTCAGCACAGAGCCCGACGCGGGGCTCGAACTCAGGAACCATGAAATCATGACCTGAGCTGAAGTGGGACGCTTAACCGACTGAGCCACCCAGGCGCCCCTATGTCACATTCCTTTTAAGGTCAGTGTGAAGTTGATGTGAGTCAGTGTTGGTAATGCACTTAGAATACACCTATCACTACTAAATTCATATAAGTATTTGCTGAATAAAAAATTTCTAACATCAGCAAGTGATGACATATTTGCAGGTCACATTACTAGGCAGGTAACCAGGTTGATGTGACTCTTGACCCCTGGGATTCAGGAAGCTTGTCCAAACCAGGCAGGTTCAGGAAGGACGCCTTTCGGTGTTTGCGTTCCAAGGGCCGTTCTCTGTACACACGGTGACATATAACGGCCATACAAGGCCACACTGATCAACTGCGGATTGGACTGAGCACATAAGGAATTAGCGACCCTGACTGTGCAATTTAAGCGGGCTGGTCCTCCCACGAGCCCTAAGTCTGTTTAGAAACTAAAAGTAACTCAGCTTCCAATACAGAGCTCTCCACCCACACCCCTAAGAGCCGTGTGTGGCTGGGAGATCTCTGGCTTCTCATTTGACTGACCCCTTCACTCCTTAAGCAATGAGTGTTTATGGGCGATGCAAAACAAAACAAAACAAAACACTGCCTTTTCTTGACTCCCGACTTCACTGTGCAGAATTCGGTATGTATGCACAATTCCAAAATGAACATGACAGGCAGAGCATGATGTTGCAGCCCTCGAATCCTGGACACTTACTTACGTCCAGCTCTAAGGATTTCTTAGCTGAGCCACCATCAACAGATTGTTGACCATGTTAACATGAGATGGGGAATTGGTGGCTTCTGAATGTGGGGGAAAAGGAAATGAATAGCGACAGTGAAAGCTTTCGCCTAAGGGGAAAAACACGCGGGGTGTGTTGTAGAGCCATTTGGAGTCGGCTGCAAAAGGTTAGGATTTGGGATAAGGTCGAGTTTGAGGTGACCTTGAACTTTGGGATAACCATTCACACTTTGCTCAGAAGCGCTGTGGGACCATTATAATTGAGTCACTTCTTAAAACAGCTGAATGAGGGGCGCCCGGGTGGCTCGGTTGGTTAAGCGTCCGTCTTCAGCTCAGGTCATGATCTCGCGGTTTATGAGTTCGAGCCCCGCGTCGGGCTCTGTGCTGACAGCTCAGAGCCTGGAGCCGGCTTCGGATTCCATGTCTCCCCCTCTCTCTGCCCCTCCCCTGCTCACGCTCTGTCTCTCTCTGTCTCAAAAATAAATAAAAAAATTTAAAAAATTAAAAAAAAAATAACTGAATGAAAGTGGCAGGTCACCGAAGAGGATGCGAGTGCCCAAAGGGCAGGGACTCTGTAGGCTGTCTGTGGCCCTGTGCCAGGGAATTTAGGTAGGTGTTTTCACCAACAGCCAGCTGAATACAGACATCCTCAATGAGGTATGGTTCGTGACACTGCCATGTAAACTGAATTTGTTATCAAGATATATTTCATTGCTAATGCTGCCACTGGTGTTATGGAAGTAGGAGGGCTAAAAGTCCTTGCGAGGGCTAGTCGCAGGATTTAGGGGCCTTCATTCACCGTGTTTTCCTCACGTGAAGGGCCACAGCCATCTCAAGTTAGGTATTTTACTCATGGTAGCGCCCGTTCTGGAACATTCCAATGGACACGGATGTAAGTTGCTCCTAGCCAGTGTATTTTCACTTGTAATCTCCCTCATCACATAACCGAAGCCACCAAAAGCAACCAACACGATCCTTGCATGTGGAAATCATCCTTGTTATAGTGGATAAATGAGCACCAAATCTGATCTAACTAAATTTAGCTAATTCCCAAGGTTAGAAAGTTAGGGTGGGGAGTGGGGATGATGCGCCTGGGTAGCTTAGTCGGTTAGGTGTCCAACTTTGGCTCAGGTCATGATCTCACAGTTCGTGGGTTCAAACCCCACATCGGGCTCTGTGCTGACAGCTCAGAACCTGGAGCCTGCTTCCACTTCTGTGTCTCCCTCTCTCTCTGCCCCTCTCCCACTTGCTCTCTCTCTCTCAAAAATAAATAAACATTAAAATTAAAAAAAAAAGAATTTTTTTGGAAAGTAGGAAAATTGTGAAGAATCTCTTTTACATAGTCTCTGTTATGTGTGATTTTCAATGAAATTCCATTACATTATTGTTTGCTGTCTAAACATCCTTTTGACCTGTTTTTGTGAACTAAATATATAATTTAGGATTTGAATTAGAGTTGCCTTTTGGTAAAAAGATGTGGTAGCGATGAAGACAAAAATAAACAAAATCTCTCTAGTAAGTTCAAACTTAAAATTGCAAACGTCGTCTTTATTTAGGAAATTAACACCTTCAATGCTATTCTGAAGCATAACCAGTTGCCCTGGAGTTGGAAGGCTTGGTGAGGTACATTTACATCACACAGACACCAAGCCTCAGCTTTCCCTCACTAATGGCTTGGAAGGGGCTTCAGAGAGAGTCCTGGTAATCAGGTTTGACATTCTGAATTGATGGCTGATGGAGTGTAAGGGCCAAGGTACAGAGTGATCTCAGGGACTTTTAATAAAACTTGGCAAATGATCAGGATGCACAGTCAATCACACAGCAAAAGCCCATATTCCCCACCCCCATTCTTCCCCAAGAGGGCCCCTGAGCAAACAATAAAATAAAATAAAATAAAATAAAATAAAATAAAATAAAATAAAATAAAATAAAATAAAATAAAATAGTAAAGTAAAGTAATACCACAAACATAAAGAATCTTTAACAGAATTTGGTCCACAGAGAGTGGGATTCTTTCTTAGAACTGCTTTATCATTCAGTTTCTTTGAGTTCATTAATTTAGAGAGAAAACAAAACTAATAGCAAGGTCTCGATATTTGTAAATTTTGGGGCGCCTGGGTGGCTCAGTCGGTTGAGCGCCGACTTCGGCTCAGGTCAGGATCTCGCGGTCCGTGAGTTCGAGCCCCGCATCGGGCCCCTGTGCTGACAGCTCAGAGCCCGGAGCCTATTTCAATTCTGTGTCTCCCTCACTCTGACCCTCCCCCATTCATGCTCTGTCTCTCTCTGTCTCAAAAATAAATAAACGTTAAAAAAAAAAATTAAAAAAAAAATAAATTTTGTTTTTGTTCGTTTGTTTTTAGTTTTGTGATTTAGGAAAAAGAAAGCACAGTAATTCCTTGCAAAGACCACTATGGCATCTGCACAGAAGTCTTCAAATTCTATTATCAAATCAATTGTCACTAATTTCAGGGATCCTAAAATATGAACTTACACATTGCTCTCAGCCCTTCCAACCGAAAATAGAGGCAAATGTTATAAACTCCAGGTAGAAAACTTGCTTCATTTCAAAGCTGGATACCAAAGATACTGAATTTTTGATCAAAAAAAAAATTGAAAGTAAAAATAAACCTGACCTTTGAAGAGAGGAATTTCTTGACTTCAAATCTGACTTTCATTTTTTTTTCATTAAAATATAAATAAACATAAAGTAAAAAAGAATGTCCCAGAATAATCTCTTCTCAAGTTAAAAATATGGAGCCACATCAACTTATTTTTGGAACCGGCCAAGAACAGAGAGGGAGGAAGAAGTTCAAATGTAATGTCTTACCATTTCTTTTTGGAGTTAGGTTTCATGAAAATCTTGCAGTTCTTTTGGCAAATTAAACTACCTGGACTCCGTATAGTTGTATCACCTATGTTAATAAGCATCTCTTGACCATCTCCCGACCCCAGTTTATCCATGTTATTCTACCTTTCATTTCTTTGAAATCGGCCTTAGGGTCTCCTTGGGAAGTAAGTAGCATATATTAAAGATTCTGGGGTTCGCTGATGTTTAAACCACTCTCCCATCTAAGACTGCCTATCTCTCTATTCTAATCTCTCTTACCGCTGCACAATTACACTAAAAAACAAAACAAAACAAAACCCAAATGTGAACTTGTGAGCGGTGGTGCAGGAAAATTGCCCTCTACCCTCCAAGGTTCTTTAGCTGGTCTAAGAATCAAGCTGCCATGAGACAGACTAACAGGAGAAAATCAAACAAGGTTAACAACGTGCATTCCTCCTGGTTACATGGGAGAAACCCAGGAAAACTGAGTAACTCTCTGGAGTAGACGAAGCCATCACCTTAAATTCCATCTTCAACTAAAACCAAAAGATTTGGGGGATGGGGAGTCCGTTATGGGAGGTGATTAAGAAAAGCACAGTGAGTGGAGTCAGGTTGTTATGCAGATTTAAATCCCTGCCTGCTCCAGTGAACAATTTCTAGAGATTTAGTCTTCCCCCCTCTTCCTGGTACCATGGGGGAATACCTTACACATGAAGATTTATCTTCTACATGGAAACCTCTCTTACAAAGGGTGACTTCTACTCAGTTTTCAGAGCTTCTCTTCTGTCTGCAGTTTCTTAAAAACAACCAGCTTAAAATAATCAATATGCCCAAAACACGAAGGTTGGAGGGGCCAAATGTGCTCCCCTACTTGTGCCTTTGGTCCTGTAGGTCTGTGTTGAAAATCCTTCTCTCCCTGTCCTTTGGATGAAAATCTTCCATTTTTTAAAAATTCAGCACAAGATGGAGGCTCTCCCAATCTGTCCTCCTCTTGGAAAGACCTGGTGTTGCCATCTTCTATGCTCTCTCTTCTGTAAATATTTCTGTCTGAACAAGGGCTTGGATTACCCAGTGTGTGTTCCCACCTCCTTATGGTTTGTCAGCGAGGTTGAGACTCAAGGAAGCAAAAAGCTACCTTCTGAGATACCTTTGTAGCCAGGACTCTGGGAGGGGTTAGGATGCTGTCAGAGGCATAGGGGCCGATACAGGTCCGTGTGCTATCATTTTTCACCTTAACTGTATGAAAGTCATCTGGTGTGGTGTAGTGGAAAGGATGTGACATTGACCTCACGTTGTGACCTCAGACCTCACATTACATGACCTTGCTGAACCTCAGATTCCTCATTCAACTCATAAGAGCGTTGCGGGGATTGAATGAGATAATAGGCAAAATGCCTGGAAGATAGTAATCAATAAGGATCACTTGGTGTCCCTCACGTTGATAAACAGAATATTCTGAGTGAAGGAGAGTATGGATTTACTGCTGTATTCAGACCCTTACAGGTTGCTATTGTGCTAAACCACTCAACAACTATATTGTAGAATTTATTTGTTAACAGTTCCAAAACGTCATCAATTTAATGCCTTTCTTTAAAAAAGTATAGGTTTGGGCCCAGAAACTTTACCTTGAGGAGCTAATTAAGGAAATAATTAGAAATACAGATAAAGATCTATGTGGAGCGTTTTATTTTATGTTAATTATAATGGTGAAATATTAGAAGCCCCCAAGAGTAGATAGGTTAATTATTGTATATCCACCCAATGGATTATTACACAGTATTAAAATGATGTATTAAAACCTTTTAGTGAAAGGAAGTCATGATTTAGTAATACTTATACAATATCCATTGCGTATACACATGACAAAAATATTGAGTAAAATATACTGCATGAAAGATATTTAAATAACAATATAATCTTAATAATCTGAATGTACATAATCTATGTAGAAGAAAGAATAGAAGGGCCATGCAAAAATATTAATCATGGTCAGCTGTAGCAGCCAACTATTCCACTGGTAATGGAATTATGAGGGATTTGTGTTTTATTCTTCAATGTTTCTATATTTTTTAGATTTTTCACAGTGTGCCCATATTTGTAATCAGAAAAAAAATGTAATTTAAAAATCTATGAAAATGTGGATACCTGTATACCTTGAGTTTTAAATATATACACATAAAGATATACATTTAATAGTTTTTCTCAGACTGCAATTTTCTTTGTGTTTTCACCGAAAAAATATAAACTCCCAAGCCTTGGGAATGTATCATTTTATATTTAGATTCCAGCTCACTTCTTGGGGGAAATTCATTCATTTTTCACTTCTCTTATAACTAATATTTATGGACTACCACTATGCCAGATGCTGTGTGCTTGGGTCCTGAGAGATTCTCAGACATGAGGGGTTCTTTGGATGTGGCTTTCAGAAGTGGGTGAGATTGAGAAGTCAGTTTACTTACTATATTATTATTTATCTGGATGTGAACTTGATTTGAAGGTATCCTAAACCTTTCATCCAAGAAGATTTTAACGGTCATAATCTGAAGTCGGAAGTCGGTATTAGAAAACCACACATTGAGTGCTTTAAATGTGGTCTTACATTCGATGTCCAGGAAGCAGAGTTTGAGTGATGTCTAACTAATGCAGTAATGTTCAGTTCTGTACGTATGTAACATCTCATGGCTCTTTTTAATGCTTGGTTTTGGGCTGGTAGATTTTATTATCTTTTAAATGTTTGTACTTTTATATACATTTTTATTTATTTGTTTGTTTTTATTTTTACTTTTTAGAGAGAAAGTGAAACTGTGAGCAGGGGAGAGGCGCAGAGGGAGAGAGAGAATCCCCAGCAGGCTCTACTCTCAGTGTGGAGCCCAATTCAGGGCTCAATCCCATGACCCTGGGATCATGACCTGAGCTGAAATCAAGAGTCAGTTCATCCAACTGAGGCACCTGGGTGCCCCTTATAGATTTGTTTTGAGAGAGAGAGAGAGAGTGTGTGCATGTGCACACAGGGGAGGGGTAGAGAGAGAGGGAGAGAGAGAATCCCAAGCAATTTTAGGCCCAGCACAAGCCCAGAGCAGGGCTCTGTCTCACTGCCACAAGATCATAACCTGAGCCAAAATTCGGAGTTGGTCGCTTAACGAACTGAGCCACCCAGGTGCCCCGAATGTTTGTACTTTAAAAATATTTTTTCATTATTAAAAATTATCCTGGTGGCTCACCTAACATCAATACTATCTCAGGAGCAAAAGCTTCTGGCAGTGCTTATCGTGTGTGTATTTACTTTGTTTTTCACCTGTGTCACGTTTTTAAGAGCCTCACAGAGTCAGGACCATTGTTTCTGAGGTCATATTCACGATAAGGTTGCTGTGTGATCCTTTCTGGGAAGCATCTCTACGGTTGCATTTCATGGAGCTTGGGGGGAGCCAAGGGAAGGAGCTCCTGGTCTGGAGTAGACCCAAAGGCTTCTCCCACCCACACATGGCTGCTCCTTTCCCTTGCGTCATGATGCATAACACAGTCTCCATCCTGGAACTGGGGGCATTACAAGAATTCGCGTGCTGTTCTTCTCTGCGACTCAGAAGAATATTCAGAATAAATTCATGCGATTATTCCCTTCTAAGTTTTCTTGGGGTGGTTTCTTAGAAAAACAGTTGCAAGTTTATACCATACAGGATTATTGTTTTCTAATCCACGCTCATCCTGTAACTATTCTGAATTTTTTTAACGTTTATTTATTTTTGAGAGAGAGAGAGAGAGATGGAGCATGAGTGGGGGAGAGGCAGAGAGAGGGAGACAGAATCTGAAGCAGGTTCCAGACTCTGAGCTGTCAGCACAGAGCCCAACACCAGGCTTGAATTCACGAACCATGAGATCATGACCTGATCCAAAGATGGACATTCAACCGACTGAGCCCCCCCAGGCGCCTCTCATCCTGTAACTATTTTAAATGTATTCCATTTTAGGAAGGGTATGGCTTATAGACGACTGTCCGATCTTGTCATTTGGGGCTGTTTCCTGGGTGTTTGTGCTTTCCAAATGCTTACAAATCTTGTTTCTCTGTAGTGTTTATCCACACTAGGAACACAAATAATTTTTAGGGTCTTGAGCCATATATATGACTGTTTCCTGCTGACAGACATTTTTATGGCATTAATAGCATTCATTATTGGATTAATAGGATTACATGTTAGAGAAGCAGAGTACTAGTTATCAGGGATTTGTCTTGTTTATTCACTGTTCAACTATGAGGTTTGGATAGGTATGGAATGTTTGATGGCGACATGTCATCATGGAGATGAGGGGAATTGGAGAGCACTTTTGAAACGAGTGGTGAAGAGGTGGGGACTCATCCTCTGGTGGTTGTTCAGTAGGTATTGGTCCCCACAGCCCAAACTTCCTTCTCTGCGCATCCACTGCCCCCTCAGAGGGGAGGGAGGAAGGGATTGCCCACAGCTCTTTTTCTCTGAGATGACCCAGGCCACATTCCAACTCTTAGGATATGCACATTATAGTCAAACACTCCACCCAAGTGACATGATAGAGTTAGCAATTCTTCAATTTTTTTGTAGCAAGAAACTTCCAGTAAAAGCAACGGAACGGTAGAATGATATGCTTCTCTAAATGCTATCGATAAGCAAGTATTTACTGAATGAACACATTCCATGCTCTGTGAGGGACTATGGGGGATATCAGCAGACACCAGTTCGTAAGAAGCATGTGTTCTGGGGATGTCCTGCGTTGACACTGTAGTCAGTCTCACACTTGCCTAGAGAAAAATTCCGTAGTAGGCATGAACATTGGAGAGAGAGAGAGAGAGAGGGAGAGAGAGACAGAGAAATCTCAGTACGAGCTAACAAAATTGTTTCTCCCAAAAGAAAGAAAATTAAAATACTTTGTAGTGGTACTTTGAAATCACTCACGGACATGTTATTTCATTTGATTAAACTGAGCAGGGGGTTCTTTCATGTTCTCACTTATCCGTACTTTTTTTTGCCTATAATTTGTATTAAGAACGATGGCATTCTTTTCTCAAAGAGGAAGTGGGTGCATTGTCTAAAATTCAGCATCCCTCGAGATTTCTGTGTTTCGTGTTTATACACCCGTAGACTTTTTAACATAACATTTGCTTGTTATTTAAAGCTCATCTGAATGGGTAAATAAACACTGATGCTCGTTCTAAAAGCTATAAGGTCTACCCAGGGTAAGAGCGCCTATGTGCATGCACATTGCTTATATATAGCAGTGACTGCCGATGTGACCCATGCTCCGTGGAGTGTGTTCAAGACTACAGTGATTTCATGCAACTTGATCTATCTGATAGGAATTGCTATAAATCTTGAAGTCATTTTCCATGATAAAGCTATTCTCTTAGGAGAAACTCTCTCCCTATCTCCCCTCCCTTGTAAAGAATTATGGGTATAGTTTGTGCCCTCTTATTTTAACTGTGTTCTACAAGAGATGGGAAGAGGTGAGCTTGCTTTGAGATGATGCTGTTATAGCTTAAACTGTGTCCTCTAAAAGTAAACGTTGAAGCCCTTACTTGCCAGCAGCCCAGAATGTGACCATGCTCGAAACCGGATCGTTAAAGATGTAATTAGTTAAGAAGAAATCAGACTGGAGTAGGGTGGCCCTTGATCCAGCATGACTGGTGTCCTTGTGAGAAGAGGGAAAACTGGACACAGACGCAGAGGGAACAGGGTCATGGGGAGACAGCGGTAGAGGCTGGAGTTAGATGGCAGTGAGCCAAGGAATGCACACGGCTACTAGACCTGGAAGAGGTAAGGAAGGATCCCGGTCTAGAAGCTTTGGAGGGAGTATGGCCCTGCAGACAACTTGGTTTCATACTCTTGTTCTCTAGAAATGGGAGAGAAGGAATCTGTGTGGTTTAAACCACCCAGTTTTTGGTACTTTGTTATGGCTGCCCTAAGAAACTAACACAGACGCCATATTGAAAGATGAAGCCAAAGGCAAAACACAAAACAAGTGGCACTGGCAATCAACTCATCAAAGGCCTTCCGTCTTCCTGCCATGAATTATTCAAATCTCCTTTCTGCACCTGTCAGTTTGAAAACGAAGATAGTCTTCTCTTGCTTGGCTATTACAGATCCTCCTAAAATGGTCGCTCACAGATGACTGGTAGACTCCATATTCTTTACTTCTATGCAGTGGAGAAAAAAATGAACAAACTTTGAGCTTGGATGGAATATTGAAATCAGCCTCAGACGCCTCCCGAGAAGGTCTGAATTGGAAATTGGGCCAGAGAAGTCAGAGGGGACTTGGTTCGTGTTAGTGAACATCGTGTGGGGTAAGGTGTGTGGGGCCAGTTGAATAGCAAACTGTGTAGGCAAAAAGGTTGGCCAGTGCACATGGAGAAGACCTTTTTGGGAGGGCTTGTTCATCCAGGGATTATACCTCATTATATTTTCTTTTTAGAACAAGAGTTAAGGGTATGCTTTTCTCATTCCTTTCATTAATCTGAGTTAGTTGAATACAGATTACTGTTGCACTTCAGCTATGCTTTTTTGTTTTGTTTTTTACGTGAAGTCAACATTTTCATGTTATTCATTCAAAAATAGCATTGTATCAAGGTGACACTTGGGCTATGGTTTTGATGCTAAGACCCTCATCAACTTGGTTCACATGGTTAAAAATGATTTCGGGAATTTAACAAAGAATTGTTTTAATATACTTGGAAAGAATTAATGCTAAAATATCTGTGATGGAACCTCATCACTCTTTTTGTATAATCCTTTGTGGTATTTGTTATATACAGTGGGTATCCTTAGGTTGAGCCAGGAAAAAAGTAGTACCCAACAGTCAGATGTCTTTTTTTGTAACATTAGCTTTTTCCTTATGGCCTTCATTTTATGCTATTTCTCTCTATAAAATATCAATTACTTAAAAGGATATTCTCTAATTAAAGTTTAATATCCAGAAATGAAAGAAAGATGGCTTCAATGCTAGACATTTATAACGACTTTATTATATCCTTGCTCAAATGGCAAGTTGAAGTTTTCACAGCATGGCATGAGAATAATTTATCAGAAGATATCAAAATGAGTAAAATCTATGTTGGAGAAAGCCCTTTTGTACTCTCTCAAGAAGAGAGCAAATTATCTTAAAATGCAAGGAATTTTCATTCATCCTTTTTAAAGGACTACCCTACTTTGATGAAATGCATGTTGAATTAGATTGAAGGAAAGGGTAGATTTACCATGTTGTGTTCCACTGATGTGTGAATGGCAAAGGATGTTTAACTGTACACTGTATTTATTGTGAGAAAAGCTTGTATCAGCTAATATAAAATGAACATGTTCCACATGGAATTTGTAAACAATTACTAGGGGAGAAAATGTGGGAAGAAAATGTAGAGAATTTAAGAAAAAAGAAAGATTTGCTTACCTTAGAGCAATGAATGCATGCAACTGTACTCTGTACTTCATTTGCATTGGAATGCATCCCAATAGGCCTTGGTAAGATTGGACACACTTCTCAAAATGTAAAGTTGACATTTCTTAGAATTGTATCAAATATTTTGAAAGAACACAGCTTAAGTAATCGATGGGAGAGAATGGGAGAGGGGTGTGTGTGTGTGTCTTAAAATGGCATTTATTTCCATGGTTTTGCAATGAAGATTCAATGAAATAACGGCCATAAAACTTCTCTGTAAACTGTTAAGCCTGTTCTGGTGTCTCATATAGTAAGTCAATGCCTACCAGGGTAAGACGCGGGTGGGATGGCATTTGCGAATCCATATCATAAGCAGACTAAAGTGATTACCTTCCTTTGGGTGCAGATATAATGCTACTGACCTTCCTCGTGCTGAATGACACAGGGCTTGAGAACACCCTAACTCCTATAACATCCCTCCCATCTTACAGGCTATTGCCCAGTGTTTTCACTTCATACAGGCATTATTTGTTTAGAGTTATCCATGCACACCAGCCCCTTTGCTCAGCATTCCGTTGGGCTCTCCTTCGTTCCTTGAGTATCTGGCCTTCCTGGGAGCACATCTCGGAGTCCCAGGAGAGTGAGTGTTATTGGCAAATTCTCTCTGTTCCGATCAATTCTGGGGTGTTGTCAGGTCTTTTTCTCCAAATATTGATGTCTGCCATTGATGTCCTGCTTCCTCTTTCTGGACTATAGCCGTGTAGATCTCCAACATCTCTCTTCCAAGGCTCTTATACCTCTCATTCATATTAATGTTTCTTTTTCTCTTTAGGAAATATTTTGGGTAGTTTCCTTGGATTTATGTTACAGTACACTGATCCTAACTGCGTCTTATCTAAATATTTATATCAAGGATTACTTTTTATTTCTAAACATTCAATTTTCTTTATCTAATTTCACTTTTCTGATGATGTCTTACCTCTTTTTCTTATTCTCGATTCAATTTTGTATTTCTGCAGACATTTCAGAAACACCTAATGAGTAATCTGTACCCTGTCATTCCACTGTCTGGGGTCTCTGTCGTTTCTTCTGACTCTTCTTACAGTAAATTGTTCTTTAATGTGTTCTGTGGTTTTGGATTGGGAGCTCAGGAGTGGAATGGAGGAGTGGGTTTCAACATCCCTGGTAGCTCAGTTCTCCAGGGAAGATTGACTTTTGCTTCTGGAAACTGGGTCACTCTGTGCTAATTTCTTGTCACGACGTTTCTTAGACCCTGCAGATAGTGTAAATCTAGCCCCTAAACCTGAGCAAGCATCGTGCTGCGGTTAGGCGTGTTTCCTACCCAAAGCCCAGGTAGGAGTAAGCAAGGGCATTTGCTAAGAATCGTGCTCTTCTAGTCTGCCCTTTTGGTGGGGGTGGGGGGGGGGTGGGGGGTGGTGGTTAAGTTTCTGCAGAGGCTTCCTCACCTTGTGTGGCACTAAAACCTTCTCCTTTCCTCATTGTCCCCTGAGAGAGCAGATGTCCCATAACACCCACAGCATCAACAAGATCTTTGCTCTCGAGTCTTTGCTTCTCTCCTCATGTATAGGTCCCTAAGGACTTTCCTCATCTAACAGCTCCGCTGCCCATTTAAATGGATGTTTATAATATATAATATAATATAATATAATATAATATAATATAATATAATATAATATAATATAATATAATATAAATCATATACTATATGTTATATATATGTCATGTTATACATGTATATTATATGGTATCATATTATACTATATATTATATATGTTATGTTATAGTATATATATTATATTGACCCATCATCTGTAGTTCCTTATACCTGCAAGCATTTCAAAATAATTAATATTTTACATCATCAGAAAGGAGTCCTGCTACAACTCACATTTGACTTGTCGACCATATATTTTTTTTAACGTTTATTTACTTTTTGAGACAGAGAGAGACAGAGCATGAACGGGGGAGGGTCAGAGAGAGAGGGAGACACAGAATCTGAAGCAGCTCCGGGCTCTGAGCCATCAGCACGGAGCCCGACGCGGGGCTCGAACTCACCAGCCGTGAGATCATGACGCTGAGCCGAAGTCGGACGCTTAACCAGCTGAGCCACCGAGGCGCCCCGATTTGTCAACCATATTAAACTATTTGAAAGAAAAACAGGAAAAGAAGATTCTAAATGATATGCCATAGTGGGTGATGGGCAGGGAGGAGGGCACCTGTTGGGATGAGCACTGGGTGTTGTACGGAAACCAATTTGATGACAAATTGTATTAAAAAAAGTAAATAATATGCCATATTTTTATGGCAGAAATGACTGAAATGAACCCAAGGAGGGATTTTACCTCAGTATTTTAAAAGAAAGGTCATTAGATGGTTGTTTAACAATTAAAAATAATAATGAAAAGGCTGGTCTGAGTGCAGTGGTGTTTACAATTGATCACAGGCAGTTACGGATTTCTTTGTTCCTTCTCCACTCACACTGCTTCACTAGACTAGCCTAAAATAATAATAGTAGTAGCAATAATAATAATAATAAAGAAATATGTGTGGAATTGAGAATCCTGATTGCTTAGACTTTAAACTGAGAAGTAATCTGATAGGGCCCCATCAAAAAATAGAATTCTGCTGATCACTAGTTTCTATCAGAGCCCAAGAAAGAGTAAATGGGAATTGGTTAGAGAATAATAAAGTGGAAATCACGTGTCATTATGAGGAAGTATTAAGGTAGCAGAAATCCCACAGGCATTCACTGTTTTGTTTCTGAGAGCACTTCCCACACAGTGTTTCCCAACACACATGGGTTCAGTCCTGTCCCCTAGGGCGAGCCTCTGGGGCTCATGTGGGTTCCGTCCTGTCCCCAGGGCGAGCCTCTGGGGCTCGTGTGGGTTCCGTCCTGTCCCCCAGGGCGAGCCTCTGGGGCTCAGACAGGCCAGCAGGGGCACCAGGTGTTCTCCAGGTAGTGCAGGGTGTGGGCAAGGAGTCCCCTCACTACCCCAGTGCCTCCGCAAGGAGTGACACCTACACATGCTCAAAGCGTGTCTCAGAAAGAGCCTCGTATGTTCTACAGTTGCCTTCAACTGAAGGCTCAGTATTTGAAAATCTTCGCAGAGACTTAAGGTCCTGGGTCCATTTTCCTTTTAATTGTTCCTAGGAGGTTACAAAACCCATTAAGAGTTGCTTTGCGATGAAAAATAAATAGGTTCTATTCCAGGGTTTATTCCTTTTCCAAGGCCTTATTTCATTTATCTTCGCCTGGGAGGTGGCCTAAGGAAAGGTGAACTAAAAGCTCCCTGTTAGGATCTAGAAGGCGAGTACATTGCCACGGGTGTAATTAATGGGGCATGATATTGCTTTTAGGCAGTGATGTGCATTAACGTTTATCCAGTACCCTCCTGGCCTGACGGTAAGGGCTGGAGCCACCCTGAGCTCCTTGTTACCACTGAGAGCCCTGGGTGAAGGGAGCTCTGCTTTAAGGCAGCGAGGCTGGTATTGACAACAATACCCATCGGCCCAGAGAGGACCCCCCCCCCCCCTTCCTGGCTGTGAGTCATGATAATCACTTATTTTCTATTCAGGCTTATTTTATGATTTGGAATAATGCAACCTCTCCTTTCTCGTAAAAGTTTATCCATTTAAAAATGTCTACTATACTTTTGAAGGAAAGACATAACCTGACCCAAGGCTGCAGTAGATGCCTCGTAAACCCAACAGCATGAACTCTGACCCCGTCCTCCTCCGTGGGCTCAGGAACACCAGTCCTCTCAACCAGAACTGTGGCCCACGGTGCGGCTCGTCAGGCCTTTCAAGTCACACGGCATTGCAGAGGACCCAGGAAAATTGAAAACACAGCCTCTCTCCCCAGTAATTACATATGTAGGAAGACACGTTAGTGAGACGTTGTCTGAGGAGACTTTCTGTAAGAGCAGACTATTGACATCGCCGAGGCCATTAAGTAGTGTGGTGGATGGATCCCTTCATTCACTGGACGTGTATTTAATGAGCAACTACTGTGTGTGTGTCTCACGCTGTTCCCAGGCGCTGAGGCTACAACAATGAAAAGAATAAAACGGAAAGATACATGTCTCCACCGAGCTCAATTGTAGTGGTTAGCCTGACTTATATTTATACAATATGATGTCATGCTTACGTTCAAAAAGAACGAACTAGATTTCTCTGCGTTAACCTGGAGAAAGCTTAGGAAGCATAATGTTGGGTGGAAAAAAGCAAGTTTTTCCAGGATAAACAGTAGGCTATTGATGCAAATTTGAAAAAGGAAAGAAGATACAGAACAATAGGTATCTGGTTCATGCATGTATGTGTGTGTAATGGAATAAAATCTGTGAACAGAGCACATACGCTAGATTCCTGATAACAGTGACTTTTGGGGAGAAAAAGAGGGCAGGGGAGGGAACAAAGAGAAGAATTTATCTTTTTTGTGTAAAGTGTCATTTCTTTCATGAAAATAAATAAAGCAAATAGTAGTGCCGACAGTGATCGATTCTGAGCAGTGGGCACATAGAGGAGCATTTTATGTCTGTGTGGGTCATTTAAATACTTCATTTACCCAAAAAGACTGAAGGAGGATGAGGGACTGAGGACACAACGGGGGGAGGGGCAAGTCAGAAGAAAATAAATCGTTGTGAGGCCAGGACTTCCTCTAAAGGACTTGGTCCCTTGTAAACCAGGGACCCCTCGTTGTGAAGCTGAGCTCGCTGCCCCGTCTCTGCCCTGGGCTCGTGCTGCCCTCCGGCTTCCCCAGCAGCCGTCCGTCTTGTTGCCTGGCTTTGGCGACATCGTTTACATCTTCCCAGCTCTGCTCCCCGCAGCATCCCGTAGTCCGCCCACAATTTGACCTCTGCCTCGCTTGGGTTTACCTCTTGCCCCGTAATCTGAAAATCATCTACCGCTATTCTGGCACCAAACCCCCGGCCGTCTGGAAGCCCTACTGTACCCTTCATGACCTCACTGGTGTGACCACAAAGTTCCTCCACCGAGGGTCCGCCCTGTGCTTCCCCACGTCACCCATTTTGCTGCTCGCCTGGCCCTCTGTGAGTCCAGATTTCTCTGGCCATCCTTTTCTCCAAGGAACAATGTATATAACTCACCTCCTTGTAAGCATCACGCATACACAGTTCATCTCAAATTCTGGTCAGTCACGAACCACCTTTATAATTTCTGCAGTCACTGAATGTCATCTTCGCTATTATTTATCTAAGTAACTCATATTCTTTTAAAGCAATATAACATAAAGCAAATGTGCGTTGCCGTCTTTAAGTAGTATTATTAGCTGTGTGTGTGTTTTTGTGTATCACATACAAATATAGAGATAAATTTCACTCCTATGTGGAATGTAAGAAACAAAACAAATGAGCAAAGGAAAAAAGAGAGAGAGAGAGAGGCAAACCAAGAAACAGACTCTTAACTACAGAGAACAATCTGATGGTCACCAGAGGGGAGGTGGGGGAGGGGAATGGGGGAAACAGGTGACGGGGATCAAGGAGGGCACTTGTGATGAGCACCGGGTGTTGTATGGAAGTGATGAATGACTATATTCTCCCCCTAAACCAATATAACATTGTACAATAACTATATTGGAGTTACAATTTAAAAACTTAATAAAAAATCTCAGATTAAAAAAATACAAAAAAAACACATAGTGAAAGTGAAACAATGCTGTTAAAATCTGGCCAGATACAATTGCCTTCCAGAGGCTCTTAGCCACTGGCTTACTTTTCCTATGTTAAAAAAAAAAAGAAAAAGAAAAAGGAGATCAGAAATTGTTGCGGGAGGAGCAGAGAGCATTCATGCCCACAAAACACCCCGAGAATCATGGCAGAGGAAAGCTGGGTGCACAGAGCTGGTGGGCAGGTCAGGGGAACCCTCCAGAGGCTTTCCCTTGTAGCTTTCCCAGCAGTGATTCCTGTCCCACCCTGATTAATTACAGATACGTTATTTTTCAGACTTCGTTTACCTCCACACGTATGTATATTCAGCTGGCACTATTTCACCCTGCTTTGTATGGTGGTGGGTTTTCTTTCCCTATAACAATGGGAATTTAGTCAAACAACAGCCTTTAGTCACGGGGTTGTCTTCAACCCCATTCGTAGCTCTGCGCGTCGCGGGCAATTGCTATGTGACTGTATCAGTAATGTTTTGTTAGAAAAGACCTTGCCAGGCAATGGGTTTCACGATCAGCTGGGTCTTGAGAAGCCAGTTGGGGAACGGAGTTAGCCTCACAGTGGAAGGCTCTGGGACATGGAAACTCGTGTTTGGCTTCTACCCAATCCCAATGGGTCAGGCCACTTAAAACCAAGAGGGTCTGGGGGTGGGGGAGTGACACTAGGCGCTGTATCTGACACGATTTCTACCATTGTGTGGAGGGGGGAGCTTTGTAACTATGTTACCTGCATACAGATTTGCACAAAAGCTCAGTACACTCCTTGCAATTCCTGTAGACATCTTCGTGCATTGTCAAGAAACAGACATAATCCAAGACCTTCAAGTGATGCAGCTTAGAAATGATATCAGCTGCCTCGTCTGCCATGTTGCTGTAAATGCAGCCACGTCTGTGGCCTTTACACACTTGGCAGTCTGCATATGTGAAAGGAAGATGTTGAGAATCCCGAATATATGAAGTCTATTAGACTTGCCCAGAGGCGGGAAACCTAGTGGGGAAAAAAGAACAGCCGGATCTCCAGGTGCTGCGTGGTGCTCTTCAAACATTTTTTTTTTCTTGACTCGCTGTGAGAAGTACACAGTGAAAAATACGTTTTATAGTGGAACCCAGTGTGCACATAAGCACACCAAGACACATGCATACACACAGACGTATACACACACATCCACAATCTTATATGGGCGCCTGTGAACTCCAACAAAGCTTTCATAAAGTTCTTACACCTCCTGTTTGTGATGCATGCCAATTCGTTCTGTCTACTCTATTTTATTTTTAAAAAACAAAGTTACAGTCCGTGAAATTGACTTCACAGCCCATAGGTCACTGCCCACCATGGGAAGAACCATTACCCTGTAATATTAAGTGGCCACGACGTTGTGTCTATTTTCAGTTTTAACGGTTCCTATTTTTCTAAATTCTTTCTGGTAGCCATATGTCATATTCATGAGGCAGACCAACTCCATGATTAATTTTCACGGCATTTCAGCAGTAAGCCCAGGGACTCCGATTCCACTTGGGTCCATAGCACGGTTAGACCACGTAAGCACCATCACCGCGGATCAAAGTGCCATGCTTTGTTCTTGCTCTTTCTTTTCTTTCTGAACATGTTGCTTTTTAATGAGAACTGTATCACATAGCCACAACTGCAGCAGATGGTCAACATGAAATATGCATTCCCTTCAGCCTCAGAGTCAGAAATCTTGTGGGAAAGGGAATACGGTTGGTGCGCTCCTCCCAATATGAGTTAGACCCCATGGCATTCTTATTCTTCCCTTTCCCCACAGTCTATAAGGGGGCCACTTTCCATGCCCAGAAATCCAAAAAAGTCACCCACGAACAACCAGTGCCACGCCCCAAGGCTTCTTCTTTCCAGCAAAGGCTTTCCTCTGTGGCCATCCCATGCCCCTCTCCAGAACCTAGGAGTCACCTTTGACCTCACCCCAGCATCCAGGCCACGTCTGCATCTGGTCAATTCTATTTTCAAAACGTATCTTATTTCAGTCCCCTGAACATGCCATCATTTCCCTACCTCAGGACCTTTGCACATGTTTTTCCTGTCTTCCTTGTTCTCAGCCCTGCTCTCCCAACTGCGGTGTCTCTTCTGAAACCGCCCCCCGCCCCCGCCCTGCCTAAACAGCAGTTTTCTTCATGTGAATTCAACCTCCATGCCTTAATCCTCTTAAGAGCACTTACCACCTTTTGTAATTATTTTCTTGGTCTGTTTACTTGTTTTGATTCTCTCCCCGACCAAAATTTTTGCTCCCAGATGTCACGGCCCAAAACTGTTTCGTCCAGCATATAAATGAGTAAATACAATTTAAAGTTTTCTAAGCTTCTTTGTTGGCTCTTTATAAAGATCCTTAAAAGAATTCCTTTAAAAAAATCAAATTCTATTCTTTGTAAGGATTTATTCCTTTAAAATAACCAGGAATCTAACTAGAGGAAAGATTAATGGCATCCTGGAATATCTGCTCAAGAACGAAGATCTGATCATTAAGAGACTAAATAGGGTAATTAGGTATACAGTCAGAATGCAGGGCGCAGGCTGAAATTAGTAGTGTATAATTGAGCCTCATTTAACTGCAGGAGAATTTCACTGAGAGAATTTTATTTACATAAGAAAAGTGTCTTAGTGAGATGGCTTTGCGAGAATTTAAACACATATATGCCGAATCACCCTGTGCTTCTCAAATCCAGCCCCGGGTCGCTAGCTTATTCTTCTCGCCCTGTGTGCAGGAGCAATGCCATCCTGTCTGGCCAAGTGATTTCTTCCAGACAGCCCAAGGTCCAAGCTGGAGCCTCACGACCCCTTGAATATCTTGGTGGCGATTTTGTAAACCTAGCAGATCCTGACAATATGACGCCCTACGTCCTGCGCCTGTCTTGGGGGAAAATCCCAAATAAGTGTGTCATCAGTGTCCGAACAAGTATTTAATCCAGCCCTGTGCGAGGTGAAGGGGCACAGCAGGGGAAGAAAGGCAAACGTGGGGATTATCCTGCCTCAGGATTATTGTGTCCTTGGGGGAGGCAGTGCCAACCCACATAAGACTGGACTGAATGCACTTAGGTATGAAGTTCCGTGTTACCAAAGTGGGCCGGAATCAGGAGGTCCGCTCCATCCTGGCTGAGATGTGGGGTTGGGTGTGCAGAGGGGAAGGATTACAAAGACCAGGGTAAACATTGAGAGCCCCCCTTCTGCTGTGACGCACGCGCAGATGTGATCCGATCGAAAACCATGCTAAACAGAAGGCCATCCTCTGACACATTTACTCCCAACGTCAATATTATCCTGGATTTCTCTCCTTCCCCTCTGCCGTGCCGCTCAAATGAGTTTGGTCTACGCCTGCTGCGTCCATATGCTCACTGACACCTTCTTCAAAATAAATTTGAGCCGCACAAGTAATGCAGTAATAGAGTCTTCTTTGGACATTTTCAAGTACGTGAGACCATGGGGCAAAACCTCTCATTCTCCCTTCCCTTCCCCTCGTCCACAGGTGACTTCACAGGCAGCTATGGCCAACGTTTTGGTGGATGGCTTCTGACACCTTCCTCTCGGTCCGTTTACACCCACTGATTTATACACACATGCACACATTCCTGGCCTTTTGTACAGAACATCGTGTGTTGGTCTGTACTCACTTTATCGGACGTCTTGCAGATCTCAGCCTGCACTGTGCATACATTTACCTTACTGTCTTTTCAGTGGCTTCATAGCGTGGCTACGCCCTAACTTGACTCACCCCCTGATTGGCATGTAGGTTTGTTGACCGTTTCTCATTTTCATTTTTTTTTTAAATATTTTGAAAGTCGGTTAATTGATTTTGAGAGAGAGCGGGAGAGGTGGAGAGAGAGGGAGAGAGAGAATTCCAAGCAGGCTCTGTGATGTCAGCACAGAGCCCGACTCGGGGCTGGGTTCCACGAACCGGGAGCTCGTGACCTGAGCCGAAATCAAGAATCAGCGGCTTAAGTGACTGCGCCACCCAGGCGCCCCGACGGCTTTTCATTTTTAAACAAGGCCTCCATGCACTTCTTATGTGTACCTTGGTGTGTGTCACGTATGAGTGTTTCCACGGGGTAGGCTCCTTGAAGGGTCTATATATATTACTCACTGCTTGTAGCTAGATATTTAATGTTTGTATTGATCTAGCAGGTGAGATACGTTATCAATATATTTTATTGCAGATTACAGCTATTCCTGAATTCCTTTTGCTAGCAGGCACCTACAGGGACACTCTTGTTTAACATCCCAATATTCTCCAGAAGGTATTACTGCCCCGTTGCACGGAATAGGACACCGAGGCCCTTTTACGTGACATGGATATTCTAGTTTATGCTGGAAGAGAGACTCAGCTGACATGAAAGTCCTTTGTGAAAGTCCTCCCCGCCGTGGTTTTCATAATCCCACACCCTCCCGGGTCTCTGTCCCTCCTTCTCTGGGCTGTGTCTCGCTGGCCCTTTTCCTTCGCTCCCACACAGGGGGTCCTGGACACCAGTTCCCAAAAAGGGCTTCTTGACATGCAGAGCTTGATCCCCGCAGCTCTGTCCCCAGCTTGACTTGCATCACACAAGCAAAGTGACCCAGCACCTCCTCCCTAAAAGTAGACACCCCTGCCCAGCTTCTCTGCCTGCTGGTGCCACCACCCCCCACCCACCCATCGGGACCACAGATGGAGGGCTTGGAGCATTCTTCTCCCCAGTCAAGGCCTGTCGATTCTTTAGCTTAAATGATTCTGGGCTTGGGGCGCCTGGGTGGCTCAGTCGGTTAAGCGTCCAACTTCAGCTCAGGTCATGATCTTGCGGTCCGCGAGTTCGAGCCCCGCGTCAGGCTCTGGGCTGATGGCTCAGACCCTGGAGCCTGTTTTGGATTCTGTGTCTCCCTCTCTCTCTGCCCCTCCCCCGTTCATGCTCTGTCTCTCTCTGTCTCAAAAATAAATAAATGTTAAAAAAAAATAAAAAAAAAAAGATTCTGGGCTTGTCACTTCTGTTCCATGGGCCCTGGTGCTGTGCCCTGCTGACTCACAGGGGCCGTGACCCAGTGCCAGGGAGCACGGCGCCTGAGCGTGTGAGCTCCCGGCCAGGACACCAGGGCATCACGCTGGTGGGATGCCAAAAGTTGTGTGAACACAGGCAAGCCACTTAATCTCTGTTCCTCACTTTTCTCATCTGCAAAGTGGGAATAATACCTGCCTCATGAGGTCGTTGTGAGAACAAAGTGGGTCAAAATGCAGGATGTTCAGAGCAGTGGTGGTTCTTCCTAGGCTTGTAATAGCTGTTGGCTCTGATTAGGATTAGTATGCATACCCAGATGTCTCTGTGTCTAAATTTCCACTTTTTCATGACAACTGTGACATTGGATTAGGGGTGCACCCTACTTCAGCCTGACCTCTTTTAAAAATTATTTTTTAAGTTGTATTTATTTATTTTGGGAGAGAGAGACAGAGAGACAGAGAGAGTGCATGAGCAGGGGAGGGGCCGGGCGAGGGAGAGAGAGAATCCCAAACAGCCTCCGTGCTGTCAGTATGGAGCCTGATATGGGACTCAAACTTATGAACCGTGAGATCATGACCGGAGCCGAAATCAAGAGTCGGACACTTAACCAACTGAGCCCCCCAGGCGCCCCTCAGTATGACCCCATCTTAACTAATTACACCTGTAACGAACCTATTTCCAAATAAGGTCACATTCTGAGGTCTTGGGGGTTAGGACTTAAGTTCTGAATTTTGGAGGGGACACACGTCGACCCATAACACCGGGGTAGAAGTCTTACCTTAAGGGCCTCCTCCTTTCCCTTATATGTGGCTTTCAACATAGTTTTCTTTGAAGAATCCTTTTTATCAGGCCACCCAGCTGCTCAAGAAATAACTGCTGCTCCTTCCCGCCTGCCTCTGATTACAGCTTGGCCCCCACCCATCACGTCACAGAACAGACATACCTCAGACCCAGGTGAAGAGTTAGATTCTGTTCCAGTCTACATCTGGATTAAGAGAAAGTGATAACTTGAAGGTTACCATAGATTATATATATATATATATATTTTTTTTCTGTTTCCACTTCTGTTTTAGTTAATGCTAATTCAAGTTTCAAACTAAAAGATGTGAGATCCTCATTTAGAGGCTCATCTCGTTTCTAGTGCCATATACTTAGAACTTAGATTTCAATCTTGCGTTTATTTCTTGGAGGCTGTTAGGAAAACGGCTCAGGACGAAGCTGTTTCATTACACAGTTGGCTGTCAATTGGAGGTGGCAGGCACAGCTGAGAAAAGTTTCATTGTGTTTTACTCTGCCACTTGGCATCTTATTAGAGGAACCATCTGTTCTTTTAATTACTATTAACTCAGTTCAGATTGCAATAGCAAAAGGAAAAAAAGAGGGAAAAAAACCCTAAGATATATTTCTGACTAAGTGAAAAATCAGATACGCTTTAAAAAATCTCCCTGAAAATAGTGTCATCCCTACTGAAGATTTAACGGCCTGACTGCATAGGAAAGAGCCAGAAAGCATAATGCAGGAGGAATTAACATCAAAATCCGAAAATATGCTCATTTTCATATAAGAATATATTATGGTTTCTCCTGGAGGGGGGAAATACTGGTTTTTATGTATTATACATGAGGAAGTTTCACGTTGAAACCTAGAAGGAGGTATTTCAGCTTGCTTTCTTGTTGCCCAGGCTTAAGAAGAGACATTCTGTATACACGTGGTGATAGACTGTTTGATCACCCATCTCTCGAACAAATATTTTCAGCTAGCATAGCTAGGCGCAGCTTGGTGTAATGGAGATGAAAAATTGAGCAAGACAAATCAAGTTTCTGCTACTCTGGTTGGAGGAGAGAAAAGCTAAGCCAACCTGAAATTCACAAAAGGCAGCCTCACGATGTGATAAAATCAAGTCCCATGAGCGTGAGTGATGAGGGGTAAGTTAATGCGGGCTGGCATTGTTGGGAAGTTGATTTAGAAACTGAGGCCAGAAAGATAAGAAGGGGCCAGCCAGGTAGAGATACAGGCTCAGGGCCCTTCAGGTGGAGCGACTAAGAGAACAGGGTGACTGGTGCATGGTGGCAGAGGGAGAGAGGGGGCGAATGGCTTTTGGAAATATGATCAAAGCCTGAAGCATTGTAGGCCACCGTGAACAATTCGGTCTACTGGGACCTGGTCAACACGAAACCATCTACCCAATCTACTGCGCTGCATGACCATGGATGCTGAGTGGGGAGCAGGCTGAAAGGAGCAGGAATGGAAACAGAGAAGGTGGGGAGCCCCAGACTGGGGTGTTTAGCAGAGACAGGGAAGCGGACCATTCCGGAATTTATTTTAGAAGTCAGAACGGAAGGACCTTGTATTAGATGAGATATGAGAGGTGAGAAATGGTTAATTTGGAAAACTTCAGAATATGCATCTTATGTTCGGATACTGACAAATATACCGGCAAACATTCCTATTCAAATTACATTCTAATGATTATGGAGGAAGACCTCAAGCTTCCATGAACGTCCCAGTCCACGGCAAGAAGGATTTCTGAGCACAGTGTCTCTATTGCCCTCCCTCTCCCTACAGCCCCTCACTGGGACATAGGAAGCGACTCCGAGAGCCTTGTCCTGTTTCTCTGCACCTGGGTCATAACCTGTGGTACATACAACCTGTCTCACAGGGGGTTGGGAAACGTTTTGCCTGTGGCGACACAGCTCCAAGTGGCGGAACTGTGACATAAAACTCAGCCATGTTGCTTCCACTTTGATGTTTTTCCTGATACATGAGGCTGCTTCACATAAGTTAGCAAATAAATGAACAATTAAATATTACGTTCATGTCCACGTGGGCTCTTCCCTGTCTGGCTCAGGCACGCCGATGGCCCTGGGCAGCTATGTGCATATCTTGTCGACTGACGACTGACCTATCAGAACAGAATAGCAAACGTTACGCTTGCTTTTATAGATCCCCTACGTAATACATAGCTCTCTGCTGGATGACGTCCTTGCATTAATCTAAACTTCAACACTGGAACAGAGAGGATACTATTCACCATCTGTCTTTAATAAGACAAAGTTTAAAGAGGCTGAGTGTCTTGTCTGAGGTCACACAGCTGGAAAGTGACTTGGACAGGTCTGGAATTCAGATCCGCTGGATTCGGGACTCCAGCTTTTTTTTTTTGTTTTCTCCACGATGAGAAGTCTTTCCAGGGGGTCAGCTTGTTTTACCTGGTACCAAGGAAAAGATCTTTTAACTTGATTCTTTATAAGAATGAGAAAAAAAAATGGCTGAGTAGATTGAACACGCAGGTTGGTAAAGGATGCTTGGACATATAAGGTTAATTATTTATGTCCGAGTAATCTGCAAGGATATGTAACAATACATAGGTCTGGTAATAATACACGTTTCCTCCCTGGGTATTATTGGTAGTTACCTTCATGAAGGTGAGACGGGTTTCCCGATTACACTTCTCTCTCCCATCCTGTTTTCTCACCTTGTTGCCATGTGTCCAACCCTAAGACTGAAATCTCTTTCGATCGTAAGCGCCCTGAAGACAGGGGCCGTGTCTCCCTCCGTTTGGGACTCCCAAAGCCCAGGAGAGTGCTGGCACGAAGAACGGTGGACCATTCGGCTCCGGTCTTCCTAGAATCAGCTTGTATACGCTTTCTTCTGGAGGTCACGTATGCCTGCTTTCTGCAGCTCAGATCTTCAGCTACCCATAGTTGGACCAATGGGTTTCTAGAACTGTTGCTGTTTTAATTTCTGCCTCTGATGCTTTCACATAGAAAGCTCAAGAAGGCATTGTGTCTGAACCTCAGGAGCCGGTGCTGTCTGAGCCTACTCCGCCGTTCAGCACAGCAGCAGCGGGAGGAGTGTGGCCGTGGACTTACACCCTGAGTGTTCCTACGACACTCCCAGTTGTGCAGACATCCCATTTTCCTTGCTAGTCTTGTCTCTGGATAGAAATATCCTGCCAGGTGCTGTGCTGAGCTCGCGCAACTGGTACAAAGCTGTGGGTTTATGTTCACGGCGCTGACGTACAAGCTCATGTTAATAACGTTGGAGAACCGCACCAGCACTTACTCATGACCCATTAACTCTTAGTTTCTGGCAAGTTCTAACAGCTGGGCTATGTCTGGTTTCTACCTTTCAGCGTACTGAATGCATCACTTTGTGAATGTATTGACGAGGATATTGAGGGCAGAGAGAAGTAATGATTCTCAGTTTGCCCAGTTGCAAAGGAAGGAGCAGATAAACCATTAGAACGAGGGGCTTAAACATCTGGGAACCGGTTAGTGCATGTTGAGAAGTCAAGAGAGCTACTGAGACCTCCCTCTAATAACTCAGCAGCGCCCCTCCATAATTGATGTCCACAGTGGCGACCTGGAATCCAAAACTCATTCACTATTGTTCAGTTGACCGACTGATTCACGATGCGTTTGACGTGACAAAAAGTATGCGCTGTATTTTAGAAGTTTTAATCTAAAGCACTAATAGCTTTCCAGGGGAGAGAAAACTACCTATAAAATTTTGGCTTTGCACAGTTGTATGCTACAGGACAGATGTGAGTAGTAAAATGTGTGTGTGTGTGTGTGTGTGTGTGTGTGTGTGCGTGGATGAGACAGAGAGAGAGTTTGTGTGTGTGTGTGTGTGTGTAGTTTATGGACATCGGCATTTTGTATCTTGCTGTTGGAATATTTTAATAGAAGCACATTCTTCAATCCCATTTAGGGATGTGAATGAACCATTTATTCTGTATGACCCAGAAAGCTCTGATGACGTAAGGCAGGAAGCGGTGTGCCTTGGCAAGTTAGGGAGCAGTTACGATTTCTTATCACCATGGAGACAAGACATCTGGGGCTCCAGAGACTCTGTGTGCTGCCCCTGAAAATGCCATGCATCTTGGGAGTTCTGACTGTTCCCCAGGACCCTGGGTCTTCAGGGCCTCTCTCTTAGTCAAAGGCTCCTGTTCTTTGTCTTTATTTTGTTTTAAAATGTCGATGGCTTTTGAAATGGGTTTCAATGAGAAATGAGGGGCGAGACAGAGATGGTTCAAATGACGTACAGTAATTAAGTCAATTCCCTCTTCTTGCGAACGTCTCAGGAAGGTTCAAAACAAACAAGGTTCAAGTTCTTCTGAAACAGCACGTCTGAACCGTCTTCTTTAGCATGCTAAGTGAGTAAAAAAAAAAAAAAAGTGAGATATTACAGGAGCGAGTGAGTGATTAAGTTAAATGTGCCTGGAGAATGGAGCCCTCTCAGGAGTCAGCAGAGTAATGAACGCACACTGCTGTGCGGCCCTTCCGCATTTTCCAGCACTCCTGAGCTGTGCTGCCCAGATTCTAATGAAAATACCCTGTGTCAGAAAGGCGACGGGATTTATGTACACTAGCTTTTGGTTCCTCTTTTCTGTCCACTGCTCAGTACTTAGAAGAGGCTCGATATTAAAACATTATGTAAGTATGCAAAATCTATTGCAAGAAAAACGTTTCGGCTATACGCAATGTCTCTTGGCAAGGAATGCTGGTGTGCGATGACATAGGAAAAGTGGTAAAATGTATTTTTAGTTGCTTTCCCTGGGGAGAGGGGAGGATAAGGCAAAAATATCTAGAATACAGAGCATTTGACTTTCTAGCTATTCTAATACATAGCGTATTGGTGGTGTATTTTAAAATATGTAACTAAATAAAATTGTTTAAAAAGTGAATTTTTTACTTAAAGATTTCTATACTGTTTTTTCGGTTAATTTGTGTCCTATCGTTTATTTTTATTTTTATTGTTTTAATGTTTATTTATGTTTTGAGAGACAGAGAGAGGCAGAGTGTGAGTGGGGGAGGGGCAGAGAGAGAGGGAGACACAGAATCGGAAACAGGCTCCAGGCTCTGAGCTGTCAGCACAGAGCCCGACACGGGGCTCAAACTCACGAGCCGTGAGATCATGACCTGAGCTGAAGTCGGACGCCCAACCAACTGAGCCACCTGGGTGGCCCCAATTTGTGTCCTTGTAAAAAGCTTATTCTAGATTGGTATTTCTTTTATGATTTTTTTTTTCTTACCCACACCCTTTTGAATTGCTCTTTCTTGCGTAAGAAATCATAAGCCATTTTTATTTTATGTGAACAACTGATCGATGGATAAAGTGTAGTCCTTATAAGAAATTAGTGGGCATTATGTTCAGAACTTAAATATTGGAGACTTAAAACTATTGAGGTCAAGACTCCTAGTCAATTCTGATTAAAGTAAACCAAAGGAAGTTTCAAATGAACATAGGACAACAAACAATAAAAGAAGGTGATTTTTTGGCATTTTTCGTCTTTTCCCAAAGAGACAAGATCACATTAACCCCCAAGTAGCCTTGCATCCAGTGGTGGAATATTCCATAGGAGGGTCTAACAGTGGCAGGGGGTGGTATCCTCAGTCATTCACCATGGGGGTGCCACAGCTCACTCTGGGGTTTACTGCTTTGCCCTTATTTGGCTTATCATCAGATTATAATTGAACAGTAAAATTGTCTCCAGGTATTTACATTTTCAAAGGGAAAATTATCTCTATCCTTCTTAAAGCAGCATTGACATTTGATCTCTTAATGTAGATGGTTTGATACGGGTAGAGCTGTACAGACAAACATCTAGGGATGTAGAGAGTACACCCCCCCCAATGAAAAGTAGGGATTGATCATTGTTGGGGTAGCAGTTAAGTAACCCCAGAGTTTTCCAAGACACTGATTACAGGAGGAATTGATCTTAGTCTTAGAATCAAGCATCAGGTGTTGGCTGTTATTATGAGCAGGTTAAGACGGTCCTTCCTGGGAAGTTTCCACAAACTTTATATTTTATGTATTATTGATTTATAATCTAACATTTATTATTTTTTTAAGTTTTATTTACTTATTTTTGAGAGAGACAGAGAGAGTGAGTGGGGGAGGGGCAGAGAGAGCAGGAGAGAGAGAGAGAGAGAGAGAGAGAGAGAGAGAGAGAGAGAGAATCCCAAGCAGGCTCTGCACTGTCAGCACGGAGCCCGATGTGGGGCTGCAACTCACACGCCCTGAGATCATGACCTGAGCCGAAACTAAGAGTCGGACTCTTAACTGACTGAGCCACCCAGGCGCCCCTATAATCTAACATTTATAATTTATATATTTATTGATATATAATCTAACATTTGTGTGTTTAATTGAAACACTTCAACGAGAGACAGTTCATACATATGTGAGGTAGAAATTTACTAGAGAAAGTTAATACTCCTTTGATGTGTCACATTCTAAGAGAAACGGGGTCAGCAAGGAAAATCTGCTAAATTAGCTCCACAGCAATTATATGCCGGGTCTGTTGCTCAAAATATAAACATGTGTGGGACGCCTGGGGGGGCTCAGTCGGTTAAGCGTCCGACTTAGGCTCGGATCATGATCTCACAGTTCGTGGGTTCGAGCCCCACATCAGGCTCTATCCTGACAGCTTGGAGCCTGGAGCCCGCTTTGGATTCTGTGTCTCCCTCTCTCTCTGCACCCCACCCCGCCGCCCGCCCCCACCACTTGAACTCTGTCTCTCTCAAAAATAAATACACATTAAAAAATTATTTAAAAAAGAAAGATAAACATTTGACCTAAAAACTTAATTCATGAGATTTGATTTTCTAAGCATATATTTAATGTATAGCATAGTTACTAAAAACTCCTAATTTAGGGTAATTGAAAAGTTAAAATAGCTTGGACCCTTAAGGTAACCGACACACTCCTATCATTAGCCTTTGCTAATGGTTCTTTCATTTGGGGGGGGGGGGGTTGAAAAAATTCCACGTCTTTGTTTATGTGGTTGGGTTGCTTTTGTTCTATTTTAATTGCATAATCATTCTCTTCTATTTCAGGATCTAGATTTCTCATCACATCCACGGGAGCCTTGTATATTAAAGATGTACAGAATGAAGATGGGTTGTATAACTACCGCTGTATCACGCGGCATAGATACACCGGGGAGACCAGGCAGAGTAACAGCGCTAGACTGTTTGTATCAGGTAAACACCCATCCAGCCCGTGTTTCCTGTTTCTGTGACACCTTTGTTAGTGCTCTGAGCTAAGTCAACCGAACTTGTAGGACTCAAGACTCAAACAAAGGCTTCCTTTGTTTTTTCTTCCAAAACAGTTTAGCAACCAAAGGTTTGCCAATGCTGAACGCTACAAATATAGGTATTCCGAGTGAAGTCATCTCGGGTTTTCCCAAATTCCACACTCCTTTGAGCCAACATGGCTTCTGTTTTGAAGGGAGCGCCTCCTTGCCCTGGGTGTGTGTGTTCCATCCAGCAGCACCTTGAGGCTGCCTATGACACAGAGCTCCGAGGGAGAAGAGCGGGGACCCAGGGACACACCTCTTGTTCCCCATATTCCGTCTAACAATATTGGGGACACTGCCCACATCTCAAGTTAAAGGGCTAGACGCTCCCTCCCGCCTCCTGCCAGGATTATTGTCCAGTGGAGGAAACGCGAGGGCAGTTGATTCCACTCTTGTAAATACGCCAGCTTTGTGCCTTCCTTTATGGGATTTATACTTGGAGAAAATATCAGCCGCTTGCATCATCGTCACAACTGGCTCGTCGCTGGCCCACCTGTCCCACAAGTAAGCAATCTGCTCACACGGCGATATGCCAGCTCTTCACGGAGCGGTGTGGAATGTGAGATGTCCCTCTTGGTCCTAGAAATGTAGCGTGGAGTATGTGACATTTGCCCTTGCGGCTTGAGAAGGTAAAACCGTTCCCCGAGGTGACCCTCTTTAACCTATTTGTAGTGATACTTGTTTGAGGGAGAAGTGATGGAAAGCTGTTGACCGTGGGGGTAATGAAAAACATCTTGCCCGAACACCCCCTTACTGAGCTTCTTCTCTATCTTGGTTCCTGTTCCACGTTCACATCCTTACGGTAGCCAGAGACCACGCGCGCTCTCAGGGGCTGTGCAAACACAAGTCAGAATTCAGCCATCTCCCCTCTGCACAGGGAGACATTTTTTCTTTACCTGTTGACATGGAAAAGAGATTTATTTTATCCCTTGTCTCATAGTGCTGTGTTTTTGTCTCTGTAAGGGCAAGACGATCAGTACACTAAAATTACACTGCGTTAAAAAGAAAGAAAACCTGGAAAAAAGCGAATGAGAAAGCGAATGGCATCTGTGATCGTAGTCCATGGTGGCTTTAATGACAGCACGGTGTTCTACTGGCTCAGAATATCCTAGGAAAGGTCTTGTGTGCAGTGAGGAGAACATGGTGACAGTATTGGGACAAGAAAGGAGAAGGATGGAGGGGTGGATCTGGGTACAAGATTAAATTGAGTTTTAGCAAAAGAAGCAATACACGTTTCTCCATCCAAAAAAAGTGACTTAAGTGATGAGAATCTGGGAGCCCATCTTTCTTGGAAGAGAAGACTGAAAAGAAATCTGAAAAAAAGAGAAAACCAGCAAAAGGAAGAGAGAGAGAGAGAGAGAGAGAGAGAGAGAGAGAGAGAGAGAGAATCCTGAAAGGTGGAATTGTTTATCTCTACTCTAAATTATTAAGTACTTATTTTCAAATTCGACTCTCAGGGATCAGGAGGCTGATTTACTTTTCTGAATCCCAAGTTTGTTAGTGTTGTTGTTTTGTTTCATTTCATAGAACATTCTGCTGATGCTTTAAACATTGACAGCAGGGCCCATGAGCATTTGGTCACCATGGAAGTGAGGGGGTCCATGAGGCTGTCCAGCGAGCATTTGTGACGGGAAGTGAGGCGCTTCTGGGCACAATCTGTGGGGGAATGTCCCACACTGACACTGAGCATTTGGGGTTAGAGGTGTAGCTGTGGGGTCAACTGAGTCAAGTGTCATGGAAAGGCACTTGAGAGAGTCTACTGTGTGTAGAACATAACTGTTAGGACTTTTGTCACAGAAACATTAATAACACAGTTGAGGGGGGAAATTGTTAATGCTAGAAAATGAGACCATGAACGCTGAGTGAGGATGACTATTCTAGAAATCTAAGCCCTGGGGGAGCCTGGGTGGCTCAGTCGGTTAAGCATCTGACTCTCAGTTTCAGCTCAGGTTATAATCTCACAGTCGTGGGATTGAGCCCTGCATCAGGCTCTGCATTGACCGTATGGAGCCTGCATGGTATATTCTCTCTCTCTCTCTCTGTCTCTCTCTGTCTCTCTCTGTCTCTCTCTCTCTCCCCCAAATAAATAAACTTTTAAAAGATGTTTATTGGGGCGCCTGGGTGGCTCCATCAGTTGGGCGTCCGACTTTGGCTCAGGTCATGATCTCGCGGTCCATGAGTTCGAGCCCTGCATCAGGCTCTGGGCTGACATCTCAGAGCCTGGAGCCTGTTTCGGATTCTGTGTCTCCCTCTCTCTCTAACCCTCCCCTGCTCATGCTCTGTCTCTCCCCGTCTCAAAAATAAATAAATGTTAAAAAAAATTAAAAAAAAAAAAGATGTTTATTTACTTATTTTGGGGAGAGAGAGAATGTAAGCAAGGGAGGGTCAGAGAGAAATGGAGAGAGAGAGACTTCCAAGGAGATTCTGCAGTGTCAGCACAGAGCCCAATGCAGGGCTCAAACCCACAAACCGTGAGATCGTGATCTGAGCCAAAACCGAGAGCCGGACACTTTACCCCCTGAGCCACTCGGGGGGCTCCAATAAATAAACATTTCTTTAAAAAAGAAATATTAGCTCTGAAGGAAAAAGAAAATCAATTTTACTTTAGATTTAAATGCATTTAAAAATGCACACATGGGGTTTGGGTCATGTGGGTAGCAAGGTTTTTAATGATCTCAAACTCACCCTGAAACTAAAACAGACAGACTATGATGACAGAGGAAAAAGCACGTGGATGAGACCTTCGGCGGCACCCAGTGGAACGTGGACATGAGTGGGTGTGGATGAAGTGCGGACAGCAGTAGGGGCACGGGAACAAAGCATTGTCACGGAAGTGGCAGGAGGCGAGAGGGGGAAGACCCGCGAGGACTTCACAGTCGCAGATCGGCAAAATAGTCAGCAAATACTTCTCTCCAAAGCAGAGGGCCAGCCCTTGGGTGGGCCCCTGGGGCAATGGGTGTAGGAGTATTCATGGCACTCAGATAGACCTACCCGAGTTCTGAGTTGAAGACGAGTGTGGAAGGACCATGAGAGTAGTCTGTGGTGATCGCATCACTCAGTGGTAGCCCAGCTCCTTGAAGACCTCATAGGTGTTCATTCAGCAAATACTCCTTTCAGAAGAACAGGAAGTCACCCTGATGGAAACTGCTGGGTTTAGCAGTAAAATGGAGTCAGAGTGACTCAGCATTACTAAAAGTGACAAAGAGAGAAGCCTCAGGGGAAGGCCTGGAGGAAGTCCATCCTCTAAAATACTATAATGGGGTACTCTCTAGACCCTAGTGTCCTTTAAAGATCCCCCAAAAAGGGACCATGGCTCCTTAGAAGAATGGTGGATTGCACTGTCTGGGACAGGAAATGGATAAGACGAACCTGAAACATTAAGATTGTCAAAACGAGACAGGGGACATCTTCTGAAGGCGTTCTCGTTGGCCCGAAGTGTGATGAGTTGAATTTCAGAAATAACCGATGGCACGCGATTGGTGACCATTAAACATTTCAAAATCTTTTGAGTTCATTACGAATACGCGCACGTACATATATATGCAGTAAAACCTTGGTTTGCAAGCATAATTTGTTCTGGAAACATGGTTGTAATCCAAAGCACTTGTATCTGAAAGCGAATTTTCCCCCTAAGAAGTATTGGAGTCTCAGATGGTTCATTCCACAACCCAAAAATATTCATATAAAAATTATTACAGGGCTGTACTATAATACAAAATAATAAAGACAATGTAAAATAGGGGCGCCCAGGTGGCTCAGTCGGTTAAGCGTCTTGACTCTTCATTTCAGGTCAGGTCATGATCTTGTGGTTTGTGAGTTCCGGCTCCTCATCGGGCTCCGTGCAGGTAGCGTGGAGCCTGCTTGGGATGCTCTGTCTCCTTCTCTCTCTGCCCCTTCCCCCCTCATGCGCGCGCTCTCTCTCTCTCTCTCTCTCTCTCTCTCTCTCTCAAAAATAAATAAATAAACATTAAAAATATATTTTAAAAAAAGGAAATAAAAAATATAAAGAAAAATAAACAAATTAACCGACACTTACCTTTGAAAACCTTCGTGGCTGGTGTGAGGGAGACAAGAGAGAGGAGGGTTATTGTGTAGGACGACTTTGACTATCAGTAACAGAATCACTGCTGTCTGTTGCCTCAGTGGAGTCTTCTTCCTTTTGTGCAACTTTAACAAGGAACCTATCCAATGACACTTGCTTTTGCTTCCTTTTGAGGATTTTGCAGAAATGTGACATTGCATGGTCGTTAAACAGATTCATTGCCTGCACCGCTACAGCCTTGCTTGGGTGGTGCTTTTCTACAAAATCTTGCACCGTTTCCCACATTTTACCCTTCTCCCTGATCTCATCTGAACTGAGGGATTCCTCTGCCTTTTTCTCCTCCTCTGCAGACGAGATGCAGACATAGACTTCTTACAAAATCTTGCAATTTTGGCCACTCACATACCTCACTCATACTTCTTGATCATTTCCTTCTTAACTTCCACCGTAATCATCTCCTTCTTGTTCCCCCTTTTCTTTTCAACCTTTGTCTGCATGGGGGCCATTGTATATGCTCACACGCATGTTGACTACAGGACAGTATCAATAAACTTGTTATATGCTGTATTTAATGTAACTGGCAATAAGACAGCAGAGGAAAGGGTCTATATCTGAGGCAACCTGAGCTAGAATGAAGCAAAGCATTCCTAGCTTACTCTCGTACGGAAAAGCAAAGGGCTGTCCAGAGGTGCTTTGAAGTGATAAAAAATACACCAGTGCCAGTTGTGGGCACCTTCCAACGTTCTGAAAAATCACTGATTTCTGCCAAGCACCACGGCCTAAAGTCAAGCATCTGAGCATGGGAGACGATCACCCAGAATCCTGCAGAGAGAGAGAGAGAGAGAGAGAGAGAGAGAGAGAGAGAGAAAGAAGAAGAAGAAGAAGAAGAAGGAGGAGGAGGAGGAGGAGGAGGAGGAGGAGGAGGAGGGAAGAACCATTGGCTCAGTTGTGATCACGTGACATTCGGCATCACCTACTGCTCGTATTACAAACATCGCTCATTTATCAAGTTAAAGTTTATTAGAAATATTTGCTCATCTTGCAGAATCCTTGCAGAACAAGTTACTCACAATCCAAGGTTTTACTGTACTTGCATACTTAAGTTCATATATATACTTGGATACATGCACCCATGTCTATTTAATGACAACAAAAGCACCAATAGGAATCTCATTGGTCTACACAGAGGAAATTAGGGCATCACCACCTGGTTTTGGTAAGTGGTAGTTTATTTTTTTTATTTTTTATTTTTTTATTTTTGGGACAGAGAGAGACAGAGCATGAACGGGGGAGGGGCAGAGAGAGAGGGAGACACAGAATCGGAAACAGGCTCCAGGCTCCGAGCCATCAGCCCAGCGCCTGACGCGGGGCTCGAAGTAAGTGGTAGTTTAAAGAGAATCACAATTCTCCTGTCTTACCTATGACTACTGTATTTCAAAATGACCAAAGAATCCTAGTTCAGGAAGGATAGTTCTTATCTGCCGAATAATCACATCTACTGAAGTTGAAGGAAATATGACAATTAGAAAATCATTTAAACCCTTAATGAAATAGTCCAGACAAACTTTATTACCTGAACTTGCTGATGAACTTAGCATGACCGAAGATGAGAAAGCCACACGTGATATGGGTGCAAAGAGAGAGAGGTTGGGTGGCACATGGGTGGCTCAGTCGGTTAAGCATCTGGCTCTTCACTTGGGCTCAAGTCATGATCTCACAGTTTGTGGGTTCGAGACTCACACTGGGCTCTGTTCAACAGTGTAGAGACTGCTTTGGATTCTCTGTCTCTCTCCCTCTCATGTGTTTGCTCGCTGTCTCTCTCTCTCAAAATAAATTTAAAACAAAAGAAATAAAGAGGCTGAACCTGATCTAATCATATCATTAGAACTAAATTCCAGTTTATGAGGAAAATGGCCACAGAGGAACCCATTGAAAATTCAGAATTTGGGATTTGCTGCAAAACAGCCCACTGGCTTCTTCAGTAAGTTGAAGACATGAGAGAGAAAAGAAGGAGGACCTTCTTTGCATTAAAAGAGAATCAAGAGACATAGCTGTTAACCATAGAACAATCCAGACTTAATCAGATCAATTGTAAATAATAATAATAGTTAATAATGATGTGTTTTTAGCCCCTTGGGTAAAAATGAATTTGGAATAGATACTAAATGGTACCAAGAGGTTATTATTACTATTGTGTGTTACCGACATTGTGGTTTTATGAGAAAACTTGTGTTTTTATTAGAGAAGCATACTAATGATATGGTGATGACAGACGTTCTATAATTTGACTCAGTGTGTCAGCACCAAAAGCAAAGACTATAAAGAAGTAAACAGATAGATGATAAAAAAATTTTTTTGATGCCTCTTGTGTCTGGGTGATGAATATGTTGGATGCATTATATTATTTTTTTCTAATTTTGTGCGAGTTTGCAAATTTTTGCGATAACTGGTTTTTAACATGTAGATATACAGTTTGAAGACAAGGGGATGAAAATTAAATACGATGCTGTTTGTTTGTACTAATTTTATACATGAGCAAATATCCCTCCAAGAGCCTGTCACAAGGGTTGCTTAAATTGTATACTTAATATACAGAAGAAATGCCCCGCTCCTTTTTTGTAGTTTTATTGAGATTTAATTTACCATCTCTAAACTTCACCCACATTAACTATACAATTCAGTGATTTTAGTAAATACAGAAAGCTGTGCAACCATGGATGTCATCCAATTTTAGAACATTTCCACCACCCAGAAAAATCCCTGGGGCCCATTTGAAGTCAATTCTAATTCCCATCTCCAGCTCCGGGCAACCACTAATCTACTGCCTGTCTCTATAGATTTGTGTTTTCTGTATATTTCATATAAATTGTATCTTACAATTGTGGCTTTATATCAGGCTTCATTCACGTAGCATGATCTTTTAAGGTCCGTCTGTGTTGTAAGATGTATCCGTAGGTCACTCTTTTTTATGGCTAACTAATAGTCCATTGTATGTATATACACATCTCATTTATCCCTTTACTGATGGCCATTTGGGTTGTTTCCACTTATTGGCTATTATGAATCCTGCCTGAGGATTCTAGTTTTTTCTCTACTTCCACTTGAGCCCTTGTTCTTGTTTGTGGTTTTTTATTAGAGCCAACCTAGTGGGTATGAAGCAGTATAAACACTGTAGTTTTTTTTTTTTAATATAATTCTAATGTGTATTACCCCAGTGGCTAATGTTATGGAGCATCTTTCCGTGCGCTTATTAGTCATTTGTGTGTCGCCTTTGGTGATTTATCTATTCAAATCTTTTGCCCATTTTTTGAGTGAGTTGTTTCTTCTTATCATAGAGACGTCAGGGTTCTTTATATTTTTTGGAGATAAGTCCTTAATCAGAAATACTACTTGCAAATATGTTCTTCTAATAGGTTGCTCCTTATTGTTTTCTTAATGGTATCTTGGAAAATATAAAATATTTTAATTTTCATGATGTTTAATATATTGATTTTTTTTTTTTTGCCCCTGGTGTTTTTGGTGTTGTATCTAAGAACTCTGCCAGACCCAAGGTCATGAAGATTTGTTTTAGCTCAAACGTTTAGACCTGCCACCCACTTTGAGTTAATTTTTGTAGGTGTTGTGAGGTAAGACTTCTAAATTCTTCTTTTTGAAATGGATATCCAATTTTCCCATCCCTTCTTTTTAAAAAGTCATTAGAATTATACAATGCTGGGGCGCCTGGGTGGCGCAGTCGGTTAAGCGTCCGACTTCAGCCAGGTCATGATCTCGCGGTCCGTGAGTTCGAGCCCCGCGTCAGGCTCTGGGCTGATGGCTCGGAGCCTGGAGCCCGTTTCCGATTCTGTGTCTCCCTCTCTCTCTGCCCCTCCCCCGTTCATGCTCTGTCTCTCTCTGTCCCAAAAATAAAAAAATAAAAAAAAAAAAATTATACAATGCTATCTTAAAATTTCTATCAATGATTAGTTTCAGAATTATAAAATTTAAGTGAAATAATTGGGTATTGCTTTTTTGTGACTAGTGTTAGAAGTGGCAGCTTTTGGGGCACCTGGGTGGCTCAGTCGGTTAGCCTCCAACTTCGGCTCAGGTCATGATCTCACAGCTTGTGAGTTCAAGCCCCGCGTGAGGCTCTGTGCTGACAGCTCGGAGCCTGGAGCCTGCTTCGGATTCTGTGTCTCCCTCTCTCTCTCTCTGCTCCTTCCCCACTCACACTCTGTCTCTCAAAAATAAATAAACATTCAAAAATGTAAAAAAGAAAATAAAAAGGAAAGAAAGAAAGGAAAAGAAGTGTCACCTCTTGTTTCCTGGGTTGTGAGCTTCTCCTACGGAAAAACTTCTAACCTCTCCTACCAAAGGAGTGACACCTTCTCTGTGTCACCTCCAGCACCAACCCTACATCCCACTCTAAACAGAGCAACAGATTTTATAACTCTGTAGTCCATAAGAAAGTAACTTGCTCTTCAACACTCTTCCAAATCTGTCTGTAACTTCCATCAGGAGGGTATTGAAGTGATAAGGCCTCTGCTGGCAAGGGCTCCTTGCTCTTGTGGGCCTCTTAGGTCTATAATCCCTCTGGAGCCCATACCCAGACAGTGTAGGAAATGTGAGTGTAAGTAATTATGGACTATGGAATTAATTTTTCAGTTACAGTGGGTGAACCACAGAAGAGTCCTAGAAACTCGGTCAGTCACATATCCTTTACGAGATCATTAGGTTCCCTCATTGTATCCCATGAGAACATTCACGTTGTTCTTATAAAGCTCCAGGGAGGTGAGAAGAGCAGCGGGTTTGTCATGGACTTCATCTCTCATGATTTCAAGGGAAGCAGCTTTAGCTCAGTGGGTCTGCCATTTTCCCATGGTCTACTGGTCGTCCCTGGTGGCTGTGGAATCACAGCACCTTCAAGAGGACATTCCACATGGTTCTTGGATACAATAGAGGGTATCCAGCCCTTTGCTTTGGGGGTTACTGCAGGTACATTGAAATAGGCACAGTGCTTTTCTAACTAAGGTGAAGATAAGAAGATTTCAGGAACCAGGAGCCCATATCTGTTCTTTATCCTTACGGAGACCAGTGTGACCACCCATGTGTGTGGTCCAGTGCAAGTTCAGAACAGGAAGAATAAAAGAGCAAGGAGACTTTTATTTTGGGCACCCAAAAGGGGATCTCTATTTTTACATTCTTAATAATATTCCTTGAGAATATCAATTCCTCAAAGCAAGCTTAGACATTGAGCTGGGTGGTTTCCACTGACCCACTTCTTGAGAGTATTTGGTCCCTTTCCCCAATGGGCTCAAGAGTTTATAAAACCAGCTAAACATCATTTGGGAGAACGGGTGAATTAGACACTGTCATAATGTCAAACAACTATTTCTGCTACTGTTGTTCTTTGGAAAGGAGAAGTCTGACATCGTCTGGTTATAGAACAATCCAATTTCTGGCCTGGGCCAACAATTCCGGTAGAAGCTTGCTGATTCTAAAGTTCCTCATTATTTAGTGGGAAATGAAAAGTAGAACCTTTTCTGCTGCCACCTTCTGAAGATTTTGAGCAGAAGAAATGTATATGAATAGGGCTTTTCTTTCTGTTCTTTAATAGAAACTTAAAGATCTGTCGTCAATAGTTAGTATGACGTATAGAATTTAATTTATACATGAGGTCCTCTGATTCTAAATGGCCACTTCAACTCATTCACCGTGTCTAATAAGAGTTTTTCTTTCTTCCTCAGACCCAGCGAACTCAGCCCCATCCATACTGGATGGGTTTGATCATCGCAAAGCCATGGCAGGGCAGCGTGTGGAGTTGCCTTGCAAAGCGCTTGGGCATCCTGAGCCAGATTATCGCTGGCTGAAGGACAACATGCCCCTGGAACTTTCTGGAAGGTTTCAGAAGACCGTGACAGGGCTGCTCATTGAGAACACTCGTCCTTCAGACTCAGGCAGCTATGTGTGTGAAGTTTCCAACAGATACGGAACTGCTAAGGTGATAGGCCGCCTGTACGTGAAACGTAAGTTGGAGGGTAGCTTGGAACAGTGATGTTGGCTGCCATTGATGGAGCTCTTGATACAAGATGACTTCCAGGCTCTTGCTATAGCCTTCCATTAATCCTCACAACAGTCCTGCTGAGACCAATATTACCCCATTTTGCAGATGAGGAAATGAATGCTCAGACAGATTGCTCGCGATTACACAGCTGGGGTGTTTGGATTTAGGATTGGAATTCAGGTTTATCTGAACCTCCAAGCTTTCCATCAGGCCACAGACTATGTATCTGAGATCCCATTACCTAGTTGTTGAATTAACAATGGCCAGCCTGTCTGAACACTGACGGAGGAGGAGGGGCGGGCTTGTGATGTCCCTGCAAGGGATGATAGTCCGATCACGGTGGGTGTCCTTGGCTGGCTTTCAGATGCTACTTTATGTTCCTGAATGGGGCTATTATCCACAGAAATATGGAGCTCTAAATTGTCAAAATATTGGACTTGGACTCATTATTACATATCATTTAATTCAAATATGGTGGGTGTATTTCATCTCTGATTGGTTTGTAATGACTGTCTTGAGAGGGATGCTGAAGGCAGACCCCAGAGGAAGGAGGGGTGTGACCACAGTGGGGAGCACTCTAATCTAGGCAAACGCCCTCCATTTTACTCACGCAGAAACCAAATCAATGCGAGTCACATGACCACAATTGAGCGGCAGGGCTTTGGTCAAAGCAAGTGGCCCTGAGATGCCACTAGAACATTCTTTTCATAGTGTATGATTTTATATATTACATACGATAAAATATTTTTTCATCTGATGAACTGACTGATCAAGCTAAGTCATAAGAGTTGGCATTGAAAGGGAGGCATTCTCTTGACCTGGATTTTTCCAACCCCATGCCTATTAGTGCAACTGCCTGTTCCAGGGTCACTCTGGGTGTGGTCTGTTCTAGCACAGTACCACCCCAACAGAATATGTTAAATATCCCAGTGACTGCTTGGAACCAGCTGCCCAGGGTGAGTCCTGAGAATATCATGAAAACGTGTTTAGGCCGGGCTTCAGAAGAAATGGAAGATAAGTTCCGCACAGCTCTATTTCTGAAGCTGAAGAAACTTCCAGATGCAATGATGCAGTACTGGAAGGCAAGGAAGAAGTGTCCCCACAGCTTCAAAACCTCCTCTGTGTTAAAACACCTTTCACGGCTCCCCATTTCCTGCTGAATAAGTTTATATTTTAGAGTATTGTCAAAATCATTGTAAATAAGCCTGTCTGGTGATATTGCCCATACTTTTGCTTGAAAGAAAACTGACCAACTCCCGTTACATTTAATTTCTTCCTATTCCATGTATAAGCCATCCCTATCCTGACCACAGGTCACACTCCTCCCTCCACATGGAAGAGGGTTTTCAAATACTTGAAGGTCTAAACTTTCTGTCTTTCTAACCCCAGTGCAGTGCCCTCCCCAATGACACCCCCTGTCCCAACCATCTCAGGCTGAGCTCTCAGCGTTTATTGCTTTCTCATTTATCAAAATCTACACTTTAGAAGTTATTTGCGGAAAAGTGTTAATTCTGACCGTACTTTGTTGTCACCCTTGTACTCTTGCCACATCTGGACAAGTCCTGAAGTGCCCCTCAAATGTTCCCCAACTCCCTCTGACTTCATGACTTCTGTCTTTCTTCTCTAGACAGAAAGCATTCTCTTGGGTTCTAAATCCAAAGCCCTCTCTTCTCCCGTCTCTTCTCCTCTGGTGCTCTCTTTATTCATAGGGCTCTGGATTCCTCCCCTCTGAGAACAAGGCTGGATCTGCAGCCTTCGCCTGGCTTCCTTCCTGAGTGTTAGACAGCATGTCTCCCAATTTTACATCAGATGTGCCACTGGCATTTCAACACAGCAGCATCGCAAAACAAACTCTCCACCATCTCTGCGTGGTCAATGGCTCTTCTTATTTGAGATGTCTTCCCCACTCCCGAGCCCTCTAAATGCAGGCTTTAAATCCTGGATCCTCCTTAAGCCTTTCCTTTCCGAGTCCAAGTCCTGCCAAGTCCTATAGATTGTAGCTCATGGTGCTTCTTAGCCACCCTCCCCACGCCCCTCCTGTCCTAGATTGAGACTTAACTGCACCTCAACTAGACATTTGGAGTGCTCCCTTACTGACCAATTTCCCCACTCCAGTTTGTGCAATACAGTATGATCAATCAATTCTCCTAAAAATGTGTTTGACTATAAACTCACTTGCAAAAAATTCTCGAATGCTTCCTTTAGTCCCCTCTGACTTAATTCCAAGATCGTGTAGCCTTTTGAAATCTTGTTCCAGATTGCCTTTGGAATTTTTCTCCCATAATTTTCCTACAGAGATTCTGTGTCGTGTCCAAAGTGAACAGGCACGCTCTCCTTGTGACAACGGCTATGCTTCATGCCCTAATTCACAAAATGCCCTTTCTTTCCAGCTGGCCTCAGCTCTATTCATCGTTGATATCTAAGGAATTTCCTGATCTTTCTACCGATCCCCTTCCACATAGTATATGTCTCTGATGGTCCCTATATCACTTCTTGGCTACTATATTAACTCTTGTATTTGTCTCATCTGCCAAAAGACCGAACTTCTTGGAACCAGAGACTTCGTGGTGTGGTGACAGGAGATGTCAGGAATAATTGGGGTAAAAAATGGTTTTAGCTATTTACCGCTTGAGTGGATTTGGTTCAGTTAATTAATCTCTCTGAACAACCACTTCTTCTTCTGTAAAATGGATATGATAAGACAAAACATGCAGGACTATGGGAAGACTGACTTATATAATGTACAAAAGAAGTGTAATAATTTTATGGCACATGCCAGGTGCACCATGAATATAATTCATCTCTGTCTTACCTGTAGCATTAACCCTACTTTTGGCTTCTATTAGATGTTCAGTAAATGAACTTGCTACGTAAGATTGGGTTTGTTTTTGTTTCATTGGTCACAAAGTCTAATATCAACCTATTTTCTTACAGCTGTGTGTTATGGGCCCTGGTTGAGCCACAAAGGGGGGTATGAGCAGGTGTTGTGACTGTGTGAGAATCGTCCAGAGAAACCCGTCAGTGCTACCGTGGGACAAGGCAAATAGGATTTAAATGTTCCAATACCTGTGTCCTTATTGGTGGCCAGAACTTGGCATTTCTTATTGTCAGTGGGTGAATCCCCACACTTACCCAGTGAGAAAGCAGTTTGACCAAATGTTGGTCTGTTTGCCCCACAGAGAAAAAAGACCAGAAAAAAAAAAACAAAACAAAGAGTAAAGAGGGTGCTCCTGAACAAAATGGCGCACTATGGAATAATCCAGAACATAAGAACTGCGTAGCATTGCTTACAATGATGCCTTTGCCTTGTCAGAAGCTCAGGATGTTGTTGAAATGATGTCTATGTATGTGATGTTCTTACCTTCTTTTTTTTCTCTCACCAAAATTTCCAGAGCCACTGAAAGCTACCATCAGCCCCAGGAAAGTTAAAAGCAGCGTGGGTAGCCAGGTTTCCTTGTCCTGCAGCGTGACAGGCAGTGAGGACCAGGAACTCTCCTGGTACCGAAACGGTGAAATCCTCAACCCTGGAAAAAATGTGAGGATCACAGGGATCAACCACGAAAACCTTATAATGGATCACATGGTCAAAAGTGACGGGGGCGCATACCAGTGCTTTGTGCGCAAGGATAAGCTGTCCGCTCAAGACTATGTGCAGGTGGTCCTTGAAGGTCAGTGGGCCTTGTTATAGGGTTCAGCTGCAAAAGAACCCAAACGCAGAGTGCTCAGAAGAATGATGAAGCAGTGCTGATAACTCCCAGTGTTAGGATTTCTGTCTGTCTGGCTAGCTAATAACTCGGCCCTGGTTTCTCAGGATACGCCGGGCTAATAAGAGACCAAGTGTTGGTGAAAGTTATAAATGGTGGAAGTACTATAATAAAAGTAACTTCACATAAAGTTAAGTAACATAAATGTCGCCCACTCATGTGTTTAGTTACTTGTCAAGTTACAGACCTCAGAAACGTGGAACATATAGTTTGGTTGACGGCGTGTTAGCCCAGACTGGAGTTTCTCGATGATGCTTTGTTGGAAGAGCCATTTGATGCTATAGGGTGGTTACCAGCATCTCTGGCCTCTGCCCGCTAGATCGCTAGATGCTAGCAGCATCCAAGTTGTGACAACCGAAAACACCTCCAGACATTGCCAAATATCCCAGGGTTGGGGGTGGGGAGAGATAAGGAAATAACAGCCCCCAGCTGAGAAGTACAATTTTACGGGCAAAGTGTAGGGCAAAATTTCAGTATAGTACTTGGTGGAAAGAAAAAAAATGGCGTCTGGTTGGCACAGTTGTCACTGATCGGGTCCAGATATTCACCAATTTAGGTGAACAGAATTTGTGAGGAATGACCTCGGGTTATTATAGTAGGTTTCAGGTGTGTTGTTTTCTTTTCTTACTGTCCTGCTTACATCTTCAAGGTTATCAATCAGCCAGGGAAAAAAAGCTATCAAGGTAACATTCAAGTGAGACATACATTTGTCACCGGATAATTGAACAAGCTTTTGTCTGTGTATGTGTGTGTGTCTTATTGGAAATTCTGTCTTTACATATAATTTAAAATTCATTTGATGTCAATTGATTAAAATAATGACGTGACTTTCCTATAGTCTAAAGAGAAAAAATATTTACGTATGAACATTAGTTTAAAATATGCCTTGATGCTCTTAGGGGATATTTCTGTTATTGTTTTTTTAACCTTAGCTTATTTTTTTTTTTTCATTTTTTTTTTTTATTTATTTTTGGGACAGAGAGAGACAGAGCATGAACGGGGAAGGGGCAGAGAGAGAGGGAGACACAGAATCGGAAACAGGCTCCAGGCTCCGAGCCATCAGCCCAGAGCCTGACGCGGGGCTCGAACTCACGGACCGCGAGATCGTGACCTGGCTGAAGTCGGACGCTTAACCGACTGCACCACCCAGGCGCCCCTAACCTTAGCTTATTTTTAAGAAGCGGGCTTAGCAATGAGATTCTTATTTTGATTCGGGCATTTTCTTGCAAACAGTTTTTTTTTTTTTTTTTTTTTTTTTAAAGCAGAGGCGAAATTGCCAGAAGGCTTGGGACTCCTATTAAGTGCCTGACACCGTGTTCCCCGTAATAATTAAGTACAGAAAGTAATCAATTTGTACAGAGCCAGTTTGGTGCTGCTGATGCACTATAGTCCTTACATAGCCACTATTTTTAGATTCTTTGTAGAAGAGGGACAGAGTACCTGTCTAGGCCTAGTTACCTTGGCAACTATCTCGTGTGACTAAGAAAACCTAAAGAGCATATTGATAATCCATAATGATGTCGGAAGATTTCAGGTTATCAGAGAGTGACAGCAAGAAAGATTTCAAAGACACTCAGGTCTCACTGGGAAAATAATGTCTGCTTTCATCTCCAAAAAAGCCTGTCACTTGAATTAAAAAAAAAAAAAAAAGGCGGGGCAGAGGAGCATAGCGAGCATTCTCATGGATTTATTTGTCGCGTGTCAGTTTCCATTCAGGACAAGAAGCTTCACTTTATTTTTTCTCTTCTGAGAGATGACAGTATGAATGTAGCAAAAGAGAGCAGAAGTGTAGTTATAAATACATATCTAGTAGCTGCCTTAAAATGGACTCTAACTAGTATCCTTGGCTATAACCTCCTATTATTCCCATTGAAGTAGCTTTAGGTTAATGTAAATTATAAAAACTCACAATACTGTGAGCTGAGAATGACCATTGATATAAACGCAGAATCTGGGAGTATTTTCTAGGAGGCCAAAGAAACTGGGAGTTTTAAAAGAAACTGGAAGTCTGAAGAAACTGAAATCTGATAATTAGAGATTCAAGATCCAACCAGAGTAACTGGAGAACGGAATAATAAAAAAGAATAAGAACAGGTCCTACTTCAGAAAACGATAGAATAGCATGTATCAGATTAACCTGGAAGTAGATAAAAATTATGAACTTGGGGAAAAGCAAAACTGTACGTGGACACTGGAGAAACACCAAGAGCGGGTGGAAAGGATTTGACCCATGAAAGAAGAGCAAAGGGTTAGGTGATATGTGCACTGATACCACTTTTCCCCTGAGGACAGTCCCCAGGCTTTGTGAGGTAGGAGGGGAAACCTCGAATACTAGAAGAAAAGCAGAAAGCTATAGTTCTATGGGATTGACATACAGAAGGACAAAAGTCTGCAATGTCAAATCACCTGCAGTTGAGGAAGATAAGTTGAAATTCCAGTAAGGAGGGAATTCCTTAAATTCCGAACAGTGGGAAGTCCTAAAATCTAAAGATAAACTTCCCTGAAAAACTTACTTGACACCCGGACTGGAAAATGTGGAAGATAATCCCAGTAAAAATTAAAAAGAAAAATAACTAGACATACAAAAAAGAGAAAGTAGGTAGTAGAAATAGACCTTGAGAGAATCCAGATGAATGTTAGACAAAGACTTAAAAACTTCTATTTAAAATATGGTCAATACGTTAGGGTCACCTGGGTGGCTCAGTCGGTTAAGCGTCCAACTCTTGATTTCAGCTCAGGCCATGATCTCACTGTTCCTGGGACTGAGTCCTGTGTTCAGCTCTGTGCTAACAGCATGGAGCCTGCTTGGGATTCTGTCTTTCCCTCTGCCCCTCTCCCCCACTCCCCCACTCATTCTGTCTCCTCTCTCTCTCTCAAAATAAGTAAACATCTTAAATAAACAAACAAATAAATAAAATATGTTCAATAAGGAAAATACGGGCGTAATGAATAATTATCTGGGAAAGACCAGAAGAGAAAATGAAAACTATAAAAAGGAACCAGTAGAAATATAAAAATTCAGTGTATTGGCTTTAATGGAAGATTGGAGAAGGAAGAAAGGATCAGTGAATTTGAAGATAAATTAGAATACATTATCCTGTTTGAAGCACAGAGAGAAAGAAATCTGCAGAGGAAGTGAGCAGCATCTCAATGACATGGGACATTCATTAGATGGTCTGATCTCCATATAATTAGAAGTCCAGAAAAACAGAAGATTGAGACTGGGGAAGAAAAAAATATTTCAAGAAATAATGGTGACAGTTTTCCCAATTTTGGTATTAAAGTTCCAGAGCCAAAAATCAGTAAATCTCAAGTATAAATATAATCACATGCAGACACATTATAAAGAGTCCTGTTGCTGAAAACCAAAGATAAATAAAAAAATCTTATAAATCTGAGAGAGGAGAAGTCTTTTCTTTTTTTAATTTTTTTAAACATTTATTCATTTTTGAGAGAGAGAGACAGAGCATGAACAGGGGAGGGGCAGAGAGAGAGTGGGAGACACAGAATCTGAAGCAGGCTCCAGGCTCCGAGCTGTCTGCACAGAACCCGACGTGGGGCTTGAACTCACAGACTGAGAGATCATGAACTGAGCTAAAGTCGGACGCTCAACTGACTGAGCCACCCAGGCGCCCCTGAGAGAGGAGAAATCTTAAGTAAAGGGAGATATCAGTACAAATGATGGATGACTTCTCATCAGATATTTTGGAGGACAGAAGACAGTGGAACAACATCTTTGAAATGTTGACAAGGATAAAAAAAAAAAAAAAACCCTGTTGACCTAGGTTCCTGTATCTGTGAAGAATAGTCTTTAAAAAACAGGGAAAGGGGCGCCTGGGTGGCGCAGTCGGTTAAGCGTCCGACTTCAGCCAGGTCACGATCTCGCGGTCCGTGAGTTCGAGCCCCGCGTCAGGCTCTGGGCCGATGGCTCGGAGCCTGGAGCCTGTTTCCGATTCTGTGTCTCCCTCTCTCTCTGCCCCTCCCCCGTTCATGCTCTGTCTCTCTCTGTCCCAAAAATAAATAAAAAATGTTGAAAAAAAAAAATTAAAAAAAAAAATAAAAATAAAAATAAAAAACAGGGAAAGTAGATATTTTCAATAAACCAAAGCTGGAAGAATGTGATAGCAGAAGTTTTGACACATGAAGTCACTGAAGGCAAAAAGGAAATGACCTAAAATGGAAATTCAGATCTATAGGCATAAAGCCCATTAGAAAAGGCAGGAAATATGTTAGTAAGCATTCAGAATTTTTTTTCTCTTTTAATGTCTTTAAATAATAATTGACAAATTATAAAATTATAACACTGTTTTATAGAGTTTAGGTATAAATAGATGTAATAACACAAAGCACAGAATATAAATGAAATTATTTGTGCTAGGGTTTTTACATTTCACATGAAGTAATGTAATTTTCACTTTTAGTACATGAAATCAAAATTATATAGATGCACACACACATATATTAGACATATGAATATTTATGTGTATATATCTCTACATAAATATGTGTGTGTATATATACATATGTAGTGTGTGTATATACATGTATATATACACACACAAATATGTATATCTGTATCTATATCAATATAAAGCTGAGTTCGAATTTATCCCATAAACGTACGATTGGCAAAACATAAAATCAAAATTTATGTATGTATAAGGCATCATTAATAGAATATAGGAGAAAAACCAATTGATGACTTCAGTATATTCAGAAAACACCATTTGACAGGATTCAACATCCATTCAGAATAAAAAATTCTCAGGAAACTAGAAATGTAAGGAACTTCTTTGACCTAATGGCATTTATGAATTTATTTACTTAAATGATTTATTTATTCATACTTAATGGCTGAGGACTAAATATTTTTCCTTTAACATTGGGACTGAGGATGTTCACAAATACCTCTTCTATTCAACACTGTTCCAGAAGTCCTAGGTAGGCATGAATAATAAGTAAAATGCATAAAATTTGGAAAGGAAAAGTCTCAACTGTCTTTAATCACAGACCTTGTTGTTTACGTAGAAAATTCCAAGTAATCTATAAAACAGTTCCCAGATACGTTTAGAAACTCAAGATACAAAAACACAATTTTTTTGTGTGTTTATATAGTAGAAACCAACAATTGGAAAATAATGTTTTAAAATTTCCATTTATATTAGGATAACACAAAAGATACTTGGGAGTAAATTTAACAACAGATGTGAAAGATTTCAACATGTGAAACTATACAACTATACATTGCTAATATAGAGTTGTGATGACCTAAAAAACTGGAAAATATACCATATTTAAGGACTAAAAAGCTAAATATTTTTAAGGTAGCAGTCCTCTGTAAGATAATCAATGTAATCCTAATAAAAATCCCAACAGCGTAGAAAAGTGAAAGTCCGGGGACACCTAGGTGGCTCAGTTGGTTAAGTGTACAACTCTTTATATCGACTCAAGGCATGATCTTGCAGTCGTGAGCTCGAGCCCCATGTTGAGCTCTGCACTGAGCATGAAGCCTGCTTGGGATTCTCTCTCTCCCTCTCTGTCTGCCCCGTCCCCCCCGTCTCTTGCTTTCTTCCTCTCTCAAAATAAATAAATAAGCATTTAAAAAATAAAGAAAAATGGAAGTCCTATAGTCTAAGTTGATTTAAAAGACATGCATGAGAAAGTTACAGGACTGAGAATTGTGCAATCTTTAAAAAAGAATAAAGTTGGAGGACTCATACTAGCTACATTAAACAATACAGATACATAACTCAATAGAACATACTGGATGGTCTAGAATATGCTCACACACATATATGATAAATTAATTTGCAAGAGAGTCCACAATATTCCAAAGGTAAAGGAAAGTCTTTTTGACAAACAGTACTACACAAGAATGTAACAACAACAACAACAACAAAAAATGAATATCAATCCCTATCTCACACCTTATACCTTACACAGATTTAATTTGCTCTAAAATATAGACTGGGATATAAAATCCCAAACTATGAAGTCTCTAAAAGGAAACATAGAAGAATTATTCATCGTCTGAATGGTAGGCAAAGCTTTCTTAGGATAAAGAAAGCAGTAAAAGTCAAATACACCATTAAGAAAATAAAAGGCAACTACAAACTGAAAGAAAACATTTTACATATGCAAAAACACACATCTATTATATATATATATCTGGCACACATTTTATGTAACTAATATATCTGACAAATATATTTGACCATTATAAGATACATGATAAATATTTGTTTTCAACATACATAAAGAACTCCTACAAATCAATAAAACGTAGTCTAACATAACAACGGACAAAAGATTTGAGTAGATATTTCACAAAAGGAGATACACAAATGGCCACTAAGCACATAGAGACAACATTATTTCCATGATACCCTTGCCAAAAATGCACAACCTGCATCTAATCATGACAAAACAGAAAAAACCCAGTGTGAACAACTGGCTATGGAGTAATTCTTCAAAATGTTAAAGCCAAAAAATGCAGAAGAGACCAAAGAATGATCCAGACTGAAGGATGCATGCTAAGGAAGCATGACAGATAAATGGGATGTGTGCTACTGGTTGGGCTGGGAGAGAGAGCTGGGAGGGACATTGTTGGTCAGCAGACGGACTTTCCATATGGACTGCGTGTTCGGTGATGGAACACCTCCGAAGTTTCATTTCTTAATTTCGCTGCCTGTCCTATGGTAATAGTAGAATGTTTGCAGGATAGAGAACCCACACTATAGGATTATATGGATTTGAAGTTCAAGAAGAGGCAAACAAAGTCACATTGAAAGAAATCAGGACAGTGATTCCCTCTGGTGAGAGGGGATTGGTTGAAAGGAACCCTGGGCAAGTTGTGGGGTCCTGAAATGCTCTATGTTGCACTCATTTGGGTGGTTACACAGTGTACGTATTTAACAAAATATTCTGCTTGTACACTTAAGATCTGTATGTGTCACCGTATGTAAACTATATCTACAAAAAAAGGTGTAACTGAAGAAAACAGTTACAACACAGATTTTTAAAAAAGACACGTTTTCAGTGCATAGTGTAAAAATCAGTGCAAAGAAATATACAGCTCTGCACATCCAAAAAAAAAAAAAAGTTGAATTGTAAGATTCAATAAAATAACATTCCTCAGCCTCGACAGCCGATTACGTACAAAGAATAACAATCATGGTGACGTCTCACTTCTCCGTATATAAAGGCAGAGCATGCTGAAGCAGAGTGTGTGGTGTTCTAAGGGTAAAAACACAGGTTCTTTACTTTAATATTATGAAGCCCTTTTTTTCATCTTTGATACTAAAGCAAGATGCTTGCAATTCAAGAACACTGCAATACTCCACTGTGGTTGCATGTGGGGAAAAAACATACTCAAGGGCCTTCTCCAGTCACCCAGGAGTTGGAATGAAATTGACATCCAGGAATTTGCAGGAGGAAAGACGGTAGAGGGCTCAGCAAAGCACCCCCATCAGGAGAACCCTACATGGCTGGTCCCTCTGGCCACAGAAATAGGCTTCCTGGTTTCCAGGGAGGAGTGTACCACTCACTCCTCCTCAGGGGTACTTGTGTTAACAGTTATCTTTCTGTGATGGAATTGTGAGCTAGCTTCAGGTGTGTTTCCTCCATTTGTTTGCTTTCCAATTTGTCCGCAGTGAATGTGTGTGTGTGTGTGTGTGTGTGTGTGTGTGTGTGTGTGTGTGTGTAAATATATATATATATACATATATGTGAATATGTATGCATATATATGCATGTATTTATGATTGCTACCATACAGTATGAGGGAAATGGTTCATATATATGATGGAAAGACAATGGAGTATGAAAATTTTGTCTTTGTTGAAAATATTGGAAATTCCTGTGGAAAACTCCCTAAGACCTAGATCTTACTTTGCCTGGGACGGTCTGAGGCTGTGCCTGCCTCCCTGGCATAATTACTTCTGGTATCTGTTTTGTTCTCAAAACTGTCCCATGTTGGATGATAAATTTGTACAGCCACCAACTTAAGACACTTACAGAGATATTTATTACACACTGGAAGACTCAAAGTTTATTTGGCTTTGTTCCCACTCTCAGAGTTTCCATGACATTTACATGGACTTCCCACTTATCATTAAAACTATAAAGGATGATTTTTTATGAGAAAATAAAGAAGGTGAACCTATCCGTCTGTCAGTCTTTACTCCTCTGAACAAGTCCCTGGGGCATAAGCCCTAATTATCTCAGAAGTGGAAGGCTAAAGTGACCATTTGGAGGGGTGGGTTTCCTCTGTGTTTATAACATGTAATAGGGACCTAACAGGTCTAGATTGTAGACTTCTTGGGAGCTGACGTTGTGTAACTTGAGCATTTCATGAGACTTGAGGTTTCATGATTGTTCTTCTTAGGACAATCAGGAAATATATAGAAGTAATTTATTAAAGGTTGCTAACACTGTTTGCCTATTTTGAAAATGAAATGTTGCTCTGCTTGGAATTTAGCTCTAGCCATAAAACCAGACTTGCCTGTAGTGTTCAATAACCAGCATGTCTGTCTCCTAACCATTACACAAATGTACTTGGAGGTCGTTTAATTATTTGTATGTGCCACTTCCTTCCATCCTTTGTCTTCCTGCAGACGGAACTCCCAAAATTATTTCTGCCTTTAGTGAAAAAGTGGTGAGTCCAGCAGAACCAGTCTCCCTCATGTGCAACGTCAAGGGAACTCCGTTGCCCACCATCACGTGGACCCTGGACGACGACCCGATCCTCAAGGGTGGCAGTCACCGCATCAGCCAGATGATCACGTCGGAGGGAAACGTGGTCAGCTACCTGAACATCTCCAGCTCTCAGGTCCGGGATGGGGGAGTCTACCGCTGCACTGCCAACAATTCGGCGGGAGTCGTCCTGTACCAGGCTCGAATAAACGTAAGAGGTGCTTGTCAAATCAGCTCCTCAAAAAAAACCAAAAAACAAAAAACAAAAAAAACAACAACAACAAAAAACCCAAAAAACAAAAAAAAACCACATCTAACTCACTGTAGTGGAGAAGAAGGTTTCTGCATGCCCTGAGCTGAGTCTCGGAATGCCGAAAACAGATTCACCGTTGCTTCCCATTTCCTACCCTCTCATTTCGGCTCCAGAATGGCCCAGATTGGGTTCATGTGGGAAGTGGCATTTTGTTCTTTTCAGTCAGCTTGTTCTCTTTGTTACTCTTCGATTTGTCCACTTGATCTTTTCTTTCCCGGTTTATGCTCTGCACGCTCTTTTCCTTCCTCCTCCTCTTCTGTTCTTCCACATTCATGGTAAAGCTCCATGTACCTGGTATTTTAACTTACATTCATAGTGCACCATGGCATAACCTCCGTCTTGATAAACCTACGTCATGGAGAGAGTTTGAAAATTGAATTGCTCCCGGTGTTTTCACAAAAAACAGCATGATTGTTCAGGGCAGACTAATTACTTTTTGTTGAAGAAATTGCCTCTTCTCTTGTAATTCAAGACATTTTCATAGAAGTAGTTGATACTTAGAGTATTTAACACTCCTTCGATCCATTTGAAAGTAATGAAACGAAAAGGAAAAAGAAGGACAGCTCAGTAGAAGAATCCAAATGCAGAGAAGATCGTGTAATAGAAAAGCTGAAAAAGATATTTTTCACATGGAAATAATCTACATTGTTTTTCTTTTACTCAAGGAAAAGTGTACCCGTTTCCACACATGAGATGTACCCTTAAATTATTTTCAAGAGTTCCTTTGTGTCTCTCTAGGGCCTGCAAGCATTCGGCCAATGAAAAATATCACAGCCATCGCAGGACGGGACACGTACATCCACTGCCGTGTGATTGGCTATCCGTATTACTCCATCAAATGGTACAAGAACTCTAATCTGCTTCCTTTCAACCACCGCCAAGTGGCGTTTGAGAACAACGGCACTCTAAAACTCTCAGATGTGCAAAAAGAAGTAGATGAGGGAGAGTACACGTGCAACGTGCTGGTTCAACCACAGCTCTCCACCAGCCAGAGTGTCCACGTGACGGTCAAAGGTAAGGCTGTTCTCCCTGTCCCCACACGTCTTGCCCTTACTCAGCTCTTTCACCAGAGGGACGATGAAGAGCAGGGGGGATCTTAGAAGCTGCATGTTTACAGCAGGACAGTTACAAAAACAGGAAGGATAGAGTACCTCACATGTTCTGATCTCTTGACTCCTCGATGCATCCACTCCTGCATCAAGAGCTGTGGTTGATATGATTTTCTTTTCATGTGGAAGTTTTGGTTTGGTTTTCCAGAGGACATGTGTTGTCAGTATTACCACAAGGAGAGAGAGAGAGAGAGAGAGAGAGAGAGAGAGAGAGAGAGAGAGAGAGAGAGATCTCATTGGCTTCGTTACCTAGTTGTCCGACAGATCATTTTAAAACACATATAGATCTTCCTCCACTTACAGTGGGGTTACGTCCCAATAAACTCATTGTAAGTTGAAAATGTAGTAAGCCAAAAATGTATTCAATATATCTCACTACGAAACCTCGTAGCTTAGCCTAGCCTACCTGAAACATGCTCAGAACAGTAACATTCGTCTGCAGTTGGGCAAAAATCATGCAATGCAAATCTGACTTTATAATAAAATGTTGTCTATATCCTGTAATGTATTAAATACGGTACAGAAAGTGAAGAACAGAAAGGTTGTGTGGGTGAAGTATGGTTGTCTGTTTGGGTTGTTTACCCCTGTGACTGCTGGCTGACTGGGAGTCGTCTAGCATCAACGTGAGGGTATCTACTGCATAGCACCAGCTCTGGGTGGTGGGGGGGGAAGTAGGTTCAAAATTCAAAGTACAGTTTCTAGTGGATGCACTCGTCTTCTACACCATCGTGAAGTGGAAAAATCATAAGTTGAACCATCCTAAGTTGAGAACCATCTGAATCTTTGTTTTCCTAAAAAATCCTGAAAGCACGTTCTTGCAGAATCCTACCAGAAGAGGTTTTCTGTAACAGATCAAGACTTCAGACTTCTCATGTTGAATAGATGATCAGGTCAAAACAACAACATAGGAATTATATGATTAAAGAGCTCCACAGAAAAATTCCTTGATTTTTAAATGATTCTTTACATCTCAGTTCACCAGGATGAACTTTGGGGGATGAACAAAGTTTTCCATGGCCTTCCCCAACCTTTTTCCCCTATAAACCTTGTTAGTTTACCTTTCCAGGACACCTATAAATACACATACACACACACACATACACACACACACACACACACACACACACACATGCACACACACACATGCACACACACACATGCACACAGATGTGCATGCACACATATAATCTGTGTAATATATCATGTATGTTATATAATATGTAGCATATATGAGGTATAATTTCACATTAATAATTTCAGTCTTTTAAAAATAGCCACATATCTTAAGACTTTTCTCAGATCATTAGAATTTCTTGGTAAACCAGACTGTGATAGCTGCATAAAACTTCATTTTGTAGTTGAATTTATTTCTTCAACTGCCATTCCTGAAACATCTGCTTGATGCTGGGCTCTACTCCAGGCATTGAGGGAAACAGTGATGAAGAAGGTAGACAAGTTTCTTCCCCTGTCGAACTCTCCTTCCAATCACGAGAGACAAACAGTAAACAAACAAAACAAGCAAATAAACCAGAAAGTATAATACAATGTAGAGAATTAAAACATGTTAGTATCTTAAATATTAGCTGCATTGGAGAATTAGAAGCTAGATCAATGAATGTTTGGTGCTTTGCTGTCTTAAAATTCATTTTCTATCTGAATGAATGTCTTACCCACACATTGTTTTGTAACATAGTAAGTTGATCATTTGGAAATTATTGGTTTGCTGAGTTAGGTAGATCTTTGAAACATTGACACAATTTATAATAATGTCAGAATATCACCATGGTTTCATCAGAAAAGTATTTCAGTATTGGGAAGCTGTCGAGTTCATAGTGACAGATACAAGTCTTACAAAAGTCTATTCTTTTGCTTGAGAGTTTCAATTTCATTGTTTGCAGCAAATACAGTCAGTTGTGATCATAGGAGTGACAGGCTTATTTCTTTTTTTTTCTAGGAAAATGTCTGCTAGTTACCCAAGCCTGAATAGCTATAGCTTTTAGGCAGCCATTCTCTGTGGAAACAATGGAATTCCATGAAAAGAGTGGCTAGTTGAGCTTGTAACTCAGACAAGTGCACAAGTACTTTGCTTCAAGACAACCTTCCTGCTCAGCAGATAGATCAAGTGCTTTGTGCATTTTCCCCATTTTGTTACACAGAGCATAGAACTCTGGAAATGTCATGGGCTTATTATTTTTATGGCTCCATAAAGTGTCCTTAGAAACTGCTTTTGACAAAAATTGGGACTGTGTGGTGGTAAACAACACAATGACAGCTAGTACATTTTGGTGTCAGTGCCATGATTTGTGCGAAGGCCCCAGCAGTCTTACCCACCGTTACTTTTGTGTATCTATGCAAATGTCACCCCATTGAGAAAGGTGAATAATATCTTAGTGTTACAGTGAAAATGATTATCTTTTTGCCATCTCCCTAAAATGTTCTCAGGGATCCCCAGAGGTCTTCAGATTACATTTGGAAAATATCTTGGTGCTAAATATTTCTTTCTTTCTTTTCTTTCTTTCTTTCTTTCTTTCTTTTCTTTCTTTCTTTCTTTCTTTCTTTCTTTCTTTCTTTTCTTTCTTTCTTTCTTTCTTTCTAAATTAGCTGCCACCAGAATATAAGCTTCTTTTTTAATTTATTTATTTAAATTCAAGTTAGTTAACATACAGTGTAGTGTTGGTTTCAGGAGTGGTACCCAGTGTTTATCACTTACACATAACACCCAGTGCATCAGCAGTCAAAAATAATGAAATATTGCTATTTGCAACAATGTGGATAGAACTAGGGTGTATTAGGCCGAGGGAAATAGGTCAGGCCGGAAAAGACAAATATCATATTATTTCATTCATCTTTGGAATTTAGGAAACACAACACATGATCATAGGGAAGGAAGGAAAGGAAAAATAAGATAGAGAACCTAGAGAAGGAAGCAAACCATAAGAGACTCTTAAATAAATATTTCATTTATTTCTAATATTTAACCATTTTGAATGATGTGTCAAATGCCCTTCTCTATGCATTGGCCTTTATCTACTTGTGAGATGATTTATTTCAGGAAAAATTGCCAGTGTGACCGTTAGATAAATGGATACAGATATTTTAATGTCAGGTTTTTAGGAGACATAAATTCAAACAAAGACCATTTGAATTATTCACTTATATTCTTAAAATGTTCTCGACCAGCAGAAATCAATGTATTAATCTTTATCCTTTTAATTTTGTGTGACAGAAACTGACTCAAACTGGCTTATCCCCAAAAGGAGAATTTATTGGCTCTTAATAACCAAAGTATCGATCATTTTAGAAAACAAATCAGATAGTTTTGGTTTCAAGAATTTCTTTTCTTCTAAGGATATATTATGTAGAATAATCATTTTCAGGTTCTTGGCAAGGATTGTCGAATGAAAGAAGGAACATATTATTTTGTGCAATATTTCATTATAGTTGCCTGGTGAGGAATAGCCGTCAGTGAGTGGGGAAGTTGAAGGGATTTGGGATCTGCACTGCTACAGGGAGGTTGGGGAAGGCTTCTCTGAGAAACTGACATCTGATCAAGGACATGGAGGTGGGCAAGATAGCCAAACATATACCCGGGGCAAAGAGCATTCTAGGCAGAGGGAACACAAATAGTCAGGAGTGGGCCTGGCAACCTAGAGAACTAGTAGAGAGGCAATATGGCAGGAACAAAGTGGACACAGGGTAGGGGTATGGTCAGAATTAGCAGGGTCCTCTCATGGCGGACCAGGGCTGGGCTCGGAGGGTTTGAGTTTTTCCTTTGAGTGAGATGGAGGGGTGATCAGAGATGTCAGATTAAACAGAGATGTCACCTGGCCTGGGTTGTAAAAGGGTATGCCTGACTTCTATTGCTGAGAAAAGGCTGAAGCCCAGAAGGGACAGAGAGGGGGTGAGGAGAAGACAGATTCTGGATATATTTTGAAGGTCTCCTCCATGGGATTCCCTGATGGACCGGATGTAGGTGTAAGAGGATACAATCTGGGCCTGAGCAATGGCAAGACTAGTGCTTCTGTCAGTTCAGCCAAGAGAAGATGCAGTGAAGCAACTTAAGGGAAGAAGTCAGGAGTCTACTTTTGGATGTACTGAGCTTGAAACACTAAGTGGATCCACTAAATAGACAGTTGGATAGGTAAGAGTGGAATTTAGGACAGCAGAATCTTAAGCAGATTTGGAGACATCGGTGAATAAATAATGCGTAAGACACAGGCCTACATGTGACCATCAGGAGACTGTATACCTCATTGCAGATTTTCACTCATATAGACAGATTTATCAATCCCTTAGTTAGACTCACAGTAAAACCTGTGCACCAGATATCTGAAGCTAAAGTCCGATGGAAATTCGTACAAGAACTGTTTGAAACTTAAATCTGTATCTTTAAATTTCCTCGATGAGGACAGATCAGTGTATCAACCATGATCCTATCGATTGCAAAGCACAGGAGCTCATTCAGACTGGTTTAATGGCAACTACTACAGTGTATGGGGGAGGTAGGGGTGGAGGTCAAGGTTGTATTGAACTAAACTTTGGGAGGGGCAGAGAGAACGTAGGCCTTGGGGGAGGCCTGGTCTAGACCTTTAATTACCATCTGAAGCTTCTGATTCTTTGGTGTTTCCCTCTACACATCGGCTTCGTTCCCTCTGAGCAGCCCTTCCATTCGGCAAGAAAACTGGCCCTGAGTGTCCGTGGGCTCACATGCCCTTTCCCCAGTGGTTCCACATAGGAAACTTGTAGGGAGGGATTCTGGCTCCCTCCCAGGAACAGGCCACCACCCATTCCTGGACCAGTCACTGTGAGCAGACCTATGGGGTGCCTGGACAGGCTGCCCACTTACCCCCATACCTCCACACCAGGGAGAAGGTTGCACTTATCTAAAGAAAGAGGGACATGAAAGCAACAGACATTGCAAGCTGTCTCAAGATAGTGAATTAAAACACGAACGGAGCTGATCATGACTTCTGAATGTGTATTCACTTTACTTAGTAAAATGTGCTCGGTAAACAAAGGCCCCCAAGCAGGTCAACACCTCAGAAAATAAGTTCTGTCCAATAGCTAAGAATTCTCCCTAAAGGAAACCAGCCCCAGGGCCAGAAGAATGATGTTAGGCAGCAAACGCCAAGTAAAGACCATTGATAGAAAGCATGGGGGAAGGGGCCAGGCGGAAGGAAGACGTCAGGTGCCACAGGAAGTCAGACAGACAAGGGGACGAAGAGAGCAGAAAACCCTCTAGATGCGGGATGACGTTGAAACCAAGCAGGTCTTGATGAAACCTACAATAGACGAATGGACAAAGCAGGAGACGTCCCCGGCAGTCTCTGATGGTAGCCTTCTGGACGGCAGGTTACACCTCCATGGAGCCCACCATATGAGACTATCACACACTAACAAACATTTGATGGGAAAAACCTTAACAGTGGGTTTGCCAAGAAGCCTGGACTACTGAACTTGCTCAAAGAGGTGCTGAGTTGGTGTTCATTGGATGTATATAGCTTTTCACGCAGATGTCTTGGCAGAGGAGAGAGTATAGACTTTTGGTTAGTCGTTGCTTCAAAGCATGTTTTAAAAGGAGCATCTTGTGAACTAAATACAGTTGTCGGCTATCAGTACTCTAGCACATCCCCTTTACTTTTATTTAATTTCATCTCTTCTGTGTTGACACATCAAACTGTAGACACCAAAGGAGGAAATTGCAGGCTGGGCATACCAGGATAAGCCGGCGTATGTCTGTGTGGGACTTCCCAGATGAAAAATAATACATTCTGGGTTTCTGTGTATCACCTGACATCCCCTTTCATTTTTTTATTCATTGGTCACAGTTACCTGCATTGCACTGCAGCAAAAATATTTAGAGTAATTCAGTTTAACACACTGCTTGCATTTCTTACTTCAGATGACTTCTAACTTTCAATATATAGTAGTAATTATACACCATGAGCAATTTTAGCCTTTCCTCAGATGTTATTAGAAAGGTTGTAACCGAACTGACTTCTGAACATTTACATTTGGATTTTAAAATGTTTTGAAATGAAATATGTAAATTAAGTCACACTCCAGTGGCCGGGATTGTGGTCTATCAATGCTTTTAAAAAATTAATAACCTTTACTGATTTCAATTAAGATAAAGGTTATGATAAGGGAAGAGATAAGAAATCAACTGAATGATAGGAAAAGACAGATTTTTTTTTGCTTTGTGAATCAGGATTGAAAGACAGTCTTTTCTTATTTTATTTATATAAATAACAGCTCGATTACCTTTCTGGTTAGACTGCACAGTGAATATTTTATTCGGATAATTTCAGAAGAGCAAGTGTGATCCCTCACACGTTGGCTTCCTTGGAAAGCGGGCACACTCATTGCTGTCAATAATGCCACAAACTTGAGGGGGGGGCACACCATTTCCGTCTTGTTTCCAGGAGGTTCTTTTTTTTTTTTTAAACACTGAAAGCATTGTGTGTGGGGGAGGGGGGGTGCGCGTCTGTGTGCGTTTATTTCAACAACATTTGGAAGCAATACTATTTTCCAGCCATGTCCTTTTTGCTAATAGTCTTGGCCCTTCGCTTATTTTGTAGCATTGACTTACAACTTTGAAAAAAAAAAAAAAAACTTCAAAGATCGATTTAAACACCACGTTAACTATTGATAATGCCTACAACGTAAGCGGTTCTGAATTATATTAACCAACTACAAGCACCATTGTGCTGCTTTCGAGCATGTAGGGAGAAATGAAAGTCAAAATCCCTTCACTTCATTTCAATTTAACAAGCAGGGTTATATTTAACACATTTCAAAGCTTTTTCTTCCTCATTTTAGGTGCCACATTGAACTTGAACAGTGCCTAATTGAGTGTTTTAATTGCTAGGGACCAGCACTGCCAGGAAAGTTAATTGGCTGCTACATAAAAATGTCACCTTCTATTTATATTTATATAAAACTTTATAGTTTACAAACACTTTCATATGTGTAACCTTAATTAATGCTCACAGTGACTCTGTAATGTACATAAAGCATGAGCAGAGAAGCGGGATTAAGAGCGTGCGGGAGGCTTGCTCAAAGCTGTCCAGTAATGTATTCGGGATTCAAATACACGTCTTTGGGTTCCAGTGCAGCCCTGTAGTGGGCCTTAGAAAAGCAATCGGCATTGCAGTGGGAGGCCACGGTGGAGGGGAAGGAAATCAAGGCAATGAACCCGAGAAGAAAGCTCCTTGAAAAGTTAAGAAAGAAGATTACGTAACAATTAGGAAGGGCGTGAGGTTATTGAGGGCTTAATTTAAGAGAGAGAATGAGAACTAGTTACATTGATGAGAAGTAAAAGGAGGAATGGGTTTGGAAAGTGAGGGTGGGTAAGGACCCGAGGCGACTCCAGAAGTCCTCGCCTGGGTGACCGAGAGGCTGAGACAGGGAGCCTACGGTAGTCATGGCTTGGGAAGGGCTTTTGGAGAGTGAGGTTTGGTTGACAGCCTCTGGACCACCGTTCTGGATTCCGACCACAGGGACTTTGAAACATGGGTTTGGAGGGCTCCAATGAGTAGAGAGCGACAGTCAACACTGTAAGAGGTCAAGAGTGACTGAGGAGCATCAGGCTTTCACAATGCTTTTTCATGAGTTTTTAAAAATCAGTGTTGGCCAATAATGAGATGAGATGATGATGCTCGAAACACAACAAGAGCGATCACGGACATTAGCTCCCCCTTAGCTCATTTCACCGTGATCGTGGTGGCACTTTCCCATCCTAATGGGAGACACGCCTTTCTCATGCCCTGCTTCAAACTGAGGGAAGAATTAGGCGCCGTTGGCAGTATTTCCGGCCTGACAGTAGAGACCTTTTGCATTCTGCCCCCTGACAGGGACAAGGCTCTGCACCAGTTGACGCGTTCTGCCCCCAGCACAGCTCTTTGTCCTCCCCTGCACCTGCTCTGTGGCCATGGCGATCTGGCTAGTGCTGCTGTGGGTGCAGCTGGGGAGGTGGAGGCTGAATTAAAAATGGGGCTCAGCTCCCATCTCTGAGCGAGCAGTCGGGAGTCTGCCTGCCGATGACATCATTCTCCGGGGACTCCTGACAGCTGATGCCGTTTGGCCCCTTTGGCCCCGGGAGAGGCACGGCTCTGTGCGCGGCACCATGGGCAGGGCCATCCACTCCGGACATTTGCCCCTCTGCTGTTCCAACGAGGCTCGGGACCCACCTCTGTCAGGGATGACGTTCTTCTCTCTTTATCGATAAGCTCCGCTTGCTGCTGGGGTCATTGTTAGTATTGTTTGGGGGGAAACGTGGCGTTTCCAGGCTAGTTTTCTCTTTCAGGTGCCTCATTAAAGTTGAGCGGCGTTGAATGTAGGGTCCTATTTGCTGGGTCTCGCGTGGCCTTAGACTGTTGTCATTCACAAAATTTTTGCACTGATTGTCAGCAACTGCTTAGGGAAGGTACAGTTTCTCTTATGAATAATATGGGAGAAAATAGGCCTAGTAGAGGAATGTAGGGTAAGGTGGTAAATGTGCATTCCTTTTGTGGGACTTTGTGGTTTCAAATGGAGATTTACATTCTTTTGGTGACTCCCAGGGTGACAGAAGAAGGCTGATGAGGTGGGGGACTTGTACCACCCCCCCCCTTGATAAACTACCAAGGAGGAGTTTAATGGGTGCAGGTGGCTGCATTCACTCCCCTGGCTGACGATTTATGCTCTCAAGCTCCCGCAGGAGAGAATGACTCTCCTTTGGTTAGGATGTCAGAATTGAGCTCTGAAGTCAGCTTGACTGTCTTCTTCAGACAGGTTTGTCCTGGAGGTGGAAGACCTTGTAATTCCGCCCCCCCCTTGATTCTGGAAAACGAAGCTGGTACCTTTCTTCAAGGGAATCCTTCGTTAGATTTTTTTAGAAATGACACCCCAAATTGTTTTTCTCTCAGTAGAGGAAAAGGAAAAAAGATTATGTATTGGATTTGTTACGAAGTCAAAGAATGCAGGCTTTTACTCAGTTAAAGCTAAGATTGTGGAAGAAATAATATTTTGCAATACTTGGGCTTGTTAAACATGGGAACGTGGAGAAGGAGAGAATTACGTAGGCATGAGAAAAAAAGAAAGGATGACAAGAAAATTATGGCACTTTCCCTGCCTAGCCCGTAATCAGTCTCTTTGCAGACATACACAAGTGTATGTGTACCTATATCCAGCACACGGTAAAAGACCCTCAGGTCGTACTTAAGTAATATTTTTCTGATAATATTGTAAGTCAGGAAAAAAAACCCCACCTCTCAATCATTGAAAATCATGCAGTGGGATCTTTCATGTGGATTGGTACATATTATAACTATATAACTTTGTGCACATGTGATATATAACATAAATAATGTTTGCGTATTTTATTTATACTTATATATAAACATAAAATATATGCATGGGTTAAAATCCTGTATAAATATTTATATTTATATGCATTGGGTGCCTGGGTGGCTTAGTCAGTGAAGCTTCCAGTTCAGCTCAGGTCAGGTCTTGATCACAGGGTCATGAATTCAAGACCTGAATTGGGCTCTCTGCTGGGCATGAAGCACAGAAAGGAGGTTATTTAAAAATTAAAATTATTTAAGATTATTAAATATATATATACACACACTATATTCATATATGGATAGACATATTTGAGTATATATAAGAGATGCCTGCATATGCATAAATAGATGATACAAAGGTAAAGCCTTAGGGATATTAATGAATGTGGAGTTCACCTAGATGAGACTACCGTGTGATACTCACCTTGCCCTGGACGGAACCTGCATTTTTCCCGACTCTGTCTGCACAGACTTGTGCAGTGCCCCACCCTAAGCTCTGAGCCCGTCCTGATTCTGCACAGCCCACGATCACCGTAGTTCTTCCTTCTGTCGGATACAAATCTGCCTCCTCTCGCTGTTCCCTTTTGCTCTGGTCCCATTATTCCCTCCAGGGTGGCACTGAACAGCTGACCCCCACCTCCCCGGAAGCTGCCTACTGAGTATTTATGTGTGTATTTATTTTTGTGTGTACTTAATATACTTATTTTAAATCTACTTTTTAATGCCCTTATTAAGATAGACATATAAATGGGGGCGCCTGGGTAGCTCAGTTGGTTAAACATATGACTTCAGCACAGGTCATGATCTCACAGTGTGTGAGTTTGAGCCCCGTGTCGGGCTCTGTGCTGACAGCTCAGAGCCTGGAACCTGCTTCCGATTCTGTGTCTCCCTCTCTCTCTGCCCCTCCTCCGCTCACGCTGTCTCTCTCAAAAATAAATAAACAAAAAAAAATTTGTTTTAAATAAAAACTTAAAAAAAAAGATAGACATATAAATGTATATGAAAGCATGCAAAGTAAACCTTTTTGATGTTGTCCCCCAGCCCTTTGACACTGTGCCTCGTGCTACGATGAATATTCTAGTAGATGTGCCCCTGTGTGATATTAACTTGGTATCACTAATGACTGCAGAGCGCCCTCCAAAATACACTTTAGGCTGCTCCCAGCCACACACAAGAGTCCACATTTCCCCATATCTGTGCCAGTGCTTGATATTATCTGCCTTTCACAGTGTTGCAGATCTAATGCCTGTGGATTTTATTTTAATTTGCTTTTATTCCATTACTACTGACGTGGAGCATCAAACTCTTGATTATTAGATATCTGGGTATCCCATCTCTGAATTTCCTTGGCCCACCTCGACATCATTTTCCCTGCGATTTTTTCCTGCTTTGCTGTAATTCTTCCATGTAAATTTGAATCTCTTATTCCATAGAAATGGTTGTGAGTACCTTTTTCACGGCTGCCTCTCAGTTGTCTTCCATGGGGTCTTGATTCAGAAGTCCCTGAGCTCATGGAAGATCTATTCCTACACTATTTTCTGTGTTCACTCTATGTTTATATTTCCACTCTGCACATTTAGGTCTTTCGTCCACGTTGAGAACTGTAGATACAACGGAAGTGGGTGTCAGTTTCTTCTTTCTCTGTATATTGAGACAGGTTTCCTAATACCATGAACTAGATGACCCATACTTTCCACTCTTCTCCATATACCGAGATACGACGGTGGTGTCATCACAGACAGTCTTAGTTTTGTGACATGTGCTAATGCTTTCTTTGTGGATCTCTTATCCATTAAAAAAAAATGTTTCTTCTTAACATTTATTGGGTGTAAATCTGTGTATATGTGTTCAATTACATTTAATAGTTGTGTTATTTGTCATCTCTAGCTTTTTTTTATCCCCTTCATTGATCAGTTATTAAACTGGGTGTTAATATTACTAAGTATAATTGTTGATTTACCTATTTTCTGTCATAATCTCTGGGTTGTTTTTTTTTTTTTTGTCTTCAATTATCTACTGTATGACTCAAAAGTTCCTCTTCTTGCCTTCTTTGTTTCACATTTTTCCTAGGAGATCTTTTCTCATCTTTAACTCCTGTTTTTCTGTAGCCTTTTGTTTTATGATGTTTGGATCGAATTTTTTAAAATTTTTGTTCGTTTTTGAGAGAGAGGCAGAGACAGAGCATGAGCAGGAGGGGGGCAGAGAGATAGGGAGACACAGAATCTGAAGCGGGCTCCAGGCTCTGAGCTGTCAGCACAGAGCCCGACACGGGGCTTGAACCCACGGATCATGAGATCATGACTTGAGCTGAAGTTGGACTCTTAACTAGCTGAGCCATCGGGCGCCCCTGGATCTAAGTTTTAATCATGTATGTGTGTGCACGTGCGTGAGCATGTACGTGTGTGACTTTTGACACATGTTTAACACCTGTATGTTTATTTTAATTAATCTGATATCAAAAGTTATTTTAGATTTTAATTACATTGTTAGCCCCATATTTTCCATTTAATCTCTATTTCCTGTTCTCTGCTTTTACTTAGAACTAAATAGACTCACTCCAATACTGGTAATTAGATTTATGATATGATCTGTTTAGGCTAAATGGTCATAAATATGCCACAATCGTATTTCCTTACAGATGAAGTTCTTTGCCCTAGCTATTCACTTCAGTCACAGAATTTGTTAATTTATTCAAGAAAGAATCAGTTGCTTGTGTTGTATATTAATCTAGGCGCGGGGACAGCATACCTTGGTTCTGCAGACCTGACTTGTTCAAGTTGCCTATGAGTGATAACAAAACCCAGAGGGTTTTACTCTACCTTTCACTCAAAGACGCAGATCATGTCACTGCTGATACCCATCTAGTGTGAATCCTCACCATGAAGAAATTGACACAGAGAGTTCCAGAGACTGATGCATGGACACACATCTGGTCTGACTCCGTGGAGAACTGTCTGTGTAATCAGTTCTGCAAATTTACGATGATGTGAATATTGTGTGGATGGACTACCAAAACAAATATGCTGTTTGTCTATTTTCAGGCATTTAGCCATGTTGCTCCTTCATTATATCACTAGTTCAGTGCCCTGAAATTTGTCAAAGAAATTTAATTGACTTACAGCTTCATTGCAATGGTGTAACTACCTTTTTATACCCTTGTTTCACCATGACGTATTTCGACCTGTTGCTCAAGAAATGTAGCAACTTGAAGTCAGTTATAATTAATAACCAAGCTTCTGAAGAAGGGTGACCTTTTCTAAGTCAGGGTCATGGAAAATACTGCTCAAGTAAATAGATGACTGACAATCATTATAAAACAGCTGCTTGGAAAAAAAGGAATAGGAGCTAAGTTTTAAAATGAATGCCTGTGCTCTTTCGAATCTTGCCAATTCTTGTCATGTAGCCTCACTGTCATCACCTCTGTTTAGAGCCACATGGCTTTGCTTCCATGGATAATTTATATAAGCAAAAGCAAAGTACTTGCAATCCACCTGGATGAGTCTTTTCTCCATCTGGATTAGTAAAACCTGAGCTAGATTTCATTTTCTTTTTTTTTTTTTTTTAAGTTTCTTTATTTTTGAGAGAGAGAGCACATGCACATGTGGGGGAGGGGCAGAGAGGAGACACAGAACCCGAAGTAGGCTCCACACCATCGGGACAAAGCCTGATGTGGGGCTTGAACTCATGAACTGTGGGATCGTGTCCTAAGCCAAGATCAAGAGTCGGACGTTTAACCAACTGCACCATGCAGGCGCCCCTAGACTTCCATTTTCTTGAAGCCATGATGATTCAAATAGCTTTTCTTTAAATATTGGAGATGCAGTCTACTCAGTTTTATTACCAAGTGTAAATGTGTTGCTGCCCTTCACTGGGGGAAAAGCAGCCTGACACCCTCCTCGGTCCAAGGTGACTCTTAATTGTAAAATACAGAAATTCTCATGAATTCTCGAGTTGTTCATCATTTGTAAATGTTAAATGAACTATTTACTTCAGCATGATATGGTTATGGCTATGAAACACCTTCCAGGAAGAAACATCTCACACGACTAGGATCTAGAATCTCCTCTGGAAACCACCCAGCTCCTTCCAGCCCCGGGTTGATGATAGCATGGGTGACCCATTCTTCTTGAGAAGTGCTTTGGAAGGAGACGCTGCCGTCCTTCTCAGAGTTGGTTGTAGTGTTTTTACATCCCCAAATTCCAAGCAGTCTGTCTTTCCTTTATGTCTAATTTGTATCTTCCTAGCTGACGGGAACAATAGTTTCTGTTTCTCTTCATTATGATTCCGCATTATGCCTTAAGCATGTTTTTTCTTCCTGAAATGCTTTACATGTATTTACTCTCATGGGCTTTAATTGGTAATTTTAAGCAATTTTTGAAAAAAAAAAGTTATTTCTCTTACATATCTCCTTACGTTGTCACATTTATGGCTCTATGGTTGTCACAATCTGGCAGTCCAAAATACCTTGTTTAAAAATCATTGTAGAAGAGTTACTCTTATGTCTGCACTGTTCCAAAGTTGTACTATTTTTACGTCAACTGAGCTACTCTGTTGGCAGGTGCTGAGCTTAGGAACCTTTTGCTTTAGGCCTCATCTGCTAGGAACACTTTACCTAATATATGTAGTATGTAGATATGCTTGGGCACTCATACCTATGTGCGTTTTGATTTATATTTGCCATGCTTTCTTGTATTTCTGAGTTGAGGCTTTTGCGAGTTCTTGAGTACTGATTCCACTATTAGCACTGAATTCTTACTCATTTTAGTTCTATTTGACGTATATTCGTGAGCTTGTGAGTATCCATAACCCCTTAGGATAGACAAAATTTCAGTTCTGAACATCGGCTGAACTTGGGATACCGAAATGAATACCAACCAACCAACCCGCAAAGGAACACAGACTGTTGTTTTAGGTAATGAGTAACAATCTTAAAATTACCCTTCTAAACTATTTTTTTTTCCCTTGTGCTTCTATCAATGACAGAATGTTTCTATTCTATTCTGAAAGGAAGATACTTTCAGTCAAATACAGAGTGGTCTCATTAAAAGAGAACCCAGCGTACATGATAATTGTCTTCTGGTCACAATCTGAAATGAATAAAAACAACGTGGACGGGTGGACGGGTGGATGGACGGGTGGACGGGTGGACGGAGTATATACTGGCAATGTTACGTACGGATTTGGTTCTGTTATTAATAGTAGATCAATTTTCACTGTAGGTGAGTGAGACTGCTGTAGGTTCAGCTCCGCAGGAAGCAGTCTCTGAGAGAGAGAGGTCTTAGTGTGTACGGTGTTCATCAAGGTGTGTCCCAATAACCAGCACTATTGAAGGAGGGAGAGGAAGGAGGACTGGGCACAGGGAGGAGAGGAGCTGTGGTGCAGGCTGATGACAGCCTTACCATCCCTGCAGGGAGCTCTGGAGAAAAAAGGACTTTCAGAGCCATCATGAGTTGGGCAGAATTGTCCTCTTCAGCCAGTCAGTGGACGTAGGCCACCCCAGAAAGAGTCTGTCCTTGGGGAGGTGGATCTCTGCAGCCGGAACAGTCTTCAGAGTGGCTGGTAACTGAAGGGTGCTGCCTGACATCACTCCCAGCACTCGGGGCACACATTCGTTCTTGAAAAGGAATCTGGGCCACGTGTCACCGGGTGCGTCAACTTCTACCACTTAAATAGACGCCGAACAGCTATCGACGTGCATCGTAAACGCTTCTCCTAAAAATATTTTTTCCTTAAATTGCTCCCACTTTCTATGATGACATTAGCCCGATATTTCAAATAAGAAATGAAAAGGATCACGGTGTATGATGATAGCATAATCGAACTAGACTTTTGTCATCAAGATAATTTGTAAGCCAGAGGACCTCTTTAGTTCTTTGATTCTGTAGCAGGATTCTCACACAGAGTCATGACACCGAGGCCTTTTTCTTCCAGGAAGCAACTTCATTTGTGCCGGCGTGGCTCAGTTGGGTTCCTACCCAAAGAACTGAGCCCCGAATGCCATGTGGCGTGGTTTTTATACATTTTTTTACTTTTCGTCTCCCATATATGGTAACACACAAACGTGCAATCTGATTAAGCGGTCTCATGTTACATGGTGGTGAAGGATGCTGTCATGTACACGTATAGCCAGGCTACCTTGAGGTTTGTTTTTTTTCTTTCCTTAGAGAGGAGACCCTCTCTACCACAATTCCTGTGCCTTATTGAATTTATTCAGGGAATATCTGTGCGTTTACTGTGAATGGGCTGCAGTCAGTGGAAGGACCTGCAGACAAATAACCATTACGCATCAGCAGGTACCAGATGTCTTGAAAAGGGAGCAACACGGGGTGAGAAATATTTCCGCTCGCCGTGGGAGAGCAGTGGATAGACAAATAGGAAAACACTGATTTCAACACAACACCGTCAAAGAAATGTGTATGCAGGAGGTCTTTTAGGGACACAGAAGATGGACATCTAACCAGTTCTGGCGCTAAGGTGGGATGGGAAGCCTGGAGTCGAGAAGAAGTCTCCAAGAGAAACTGGCTTGAGTCTCAAAGGGGATCGGGAGCCTGAAAACGTCTCCGAAGCAGCAGGCAACGGAATTGAGTGTTCACCGCAGAAGATGGTAGGAGTGGGATGGGGTCCTGGGGGCGCATGGGGCAGAAATGGGATCAGAGGATAGTTCCCTACGTGCAGAGTCAATCAGCCCGAAACAAAGAATCCCCAGTGTAGGCAAGCAGCATGAGTCAGCACAGAGACAAGCATCAAGTTGCAGTGTCTGTTACTTTCTACTTGATCCTAAAAGCAGTGAAGGAATTAAGGCAGAAGGACGTGCTCACAACTATGTTTTAGGACATTAATATGGTGGAGGTCTGTAAGATCAGTTGCAGTGCAGAAAGATTAAAAAATTAGGGAGACCTGTTAGGGCACAATGGAAGAGGTTTTAATAAAAGATGATGGTGGTGTGTTTGGAAGAAAAGGAGCCAGACCAAGAGATACTGAGAAGTGAAGCAGAAGAGACACCGCAGCCCGCTGATCGTGGCTGGAGATCAAGAGAAATGCACAACGAGGAAGGCTTGTTATCCTAGCTTGTAGCTGGGAGGTTTTGTAAGCGCTAACAGGAACAAACACTGAACATGAAGCTTAGATTGAGGGAAACCCGATACTTTTGGTTTTGGATTTGACATGCTTCTGGGACATCAAGATGAAAATATTAGCAGACATCTAAACAAGCAGGCATGAAGCTTGCAAAGGAGTTTTTGGTTGGAAAATGTAGAAATAAGTCAGCTGGAGAAAGACAAGTATCATATGACTTCACTCATATGTGGAATTTAAGAAACAAAAAAGATGAACATATGGGTGGAGGGAAAAAAGAGAAGAGAGGGAAACAAACCACAGGAGACTCTTAATGTTAGAGAACAAACTGAGGGTTCATGGAGGGAGGTTGGTGGGGAGATGGGCTAGACGGGTGATGGCCATTAAGGAGACACTTGTTGGGATGAGCACTGGGTGTTGTGTGTAAATGATGAATCACTGAATTCTACTTCTGAAACTAAATTGTACTGTATGTTAACTAACTAAAATATAAATAATAATAAATAAAATATAATGAAAAGTTAGGGAGAAAAAGAAAATGTAGATCGGGGAATCAGCAGCATGGAGTGAACATCTGGAGTGGAGGGACAGATGAGGTCATCAGGGAAACAGGAAGGAAGCAAGGCCAGGACCGGCGGCCAAGGAATGAGGTTTCCACCAGTGTAGGGTCAGTAGGGGGCACACAGTCTCCAGTGAATTGGAAGCCTCTGGTTTCTTTGGCATCTATTGGCCCCAACAATGCCCTTCTTACACATCCTGCCCTCCTGAATCTCGGCCTCCTGCCTGTCCTTCTCTGGCAGGCATGGGCCCAGGACTGACAGCCTAACTTATGGTGAGTCCAGAGCAGCTCTGGCTCAGGAGATCACGCTCACATAGCAGTGCTCCATTGGCCCAGATGGCCATAACTGAATAAGTGAGGCCAGATCTTGACTTTATCTCCCCAGCTCGCCCTACCAGTAGGAGTAGAGATGGCTCAGCACAACCTCGAATTAGAAGTCCTGGGCCCTTAGGCTAATCAGACTGTGAAACAAAGCCTCTCCTTTGTCCTTATCATCTCATTGTTATTGTATATTGGATCTATTTTCCTTTCTACTCCCTAACTCCCGGCTTGTCTAACATTCGGAGTGTAAATACATGTTCATTGTCACCTGGAAAAGATATTTTTCAAAACCATTATGCAATTAAGACGTACAAGACGTTATTTATTCCACTAGATGTGGGAAGTGGGGATGAACGTGATACAGCTTCTGCCTCCTGGGTCATTCTACTGAAGGGAAGAGGCATGTGCAAAGACTGCTATGCTCATGCGCCATACTGTGACCCTCTCCTCTGTAGGATCTTAGCAGCAGGCTCGTGGAGCGGGTAGAGGAAGAGTGGAATCTTGTGGTGCGAATAGAGCGGAGAACTACATCACGTGGGGCTAGGAATCTACAGTTTTGGAATCTAAAGCATGTTGTAAAGTAGCAGAATCGGACAAATAATCAGTCTTAGGAGTGGAGAGACAATTGAGTGACATGCTCCTCTCACAACGACGCATGCTCCTCAGCCTCATCGTTTTAGAGTCACAGCTTGTATTTCAGCAGACGGTACGGGGCGGTAAGCCTTTGCTGGTCCTGGGCATCTCCAGTGGGCATGTGGGCACCTCAAGTGCATATGTAATCAGGACTGAGCTCCCAGAGATCAGCCATGGGCTTTGCATTTCCATAATGGACAGGATCCGCAGCTGCGGTTTTTGGAGACTTTGTGAAACACGCAAGATATAAAACAAGAAAACTTCTTGAAGGATAAGGAGAGAGAGTTTGTTGGACAGAATGGGGAAAAGGACATGGGAAGATGAGAATATTCATTGCTGTAACCAAGAAGACTGGCTTGAGGTAGGTTCTTGGAGCAGCCGAGACCAGAAGCTGTCAACCTGAGACTGTCTGGAGCCGTGGGGCATTACAGCACGACTAGAAAAGAGATGATAAATGTGGAGTTGATCAAATTATATATGACGATGCAAACTCAGCCCCCATGCGTCTCGACATCCATGTAACATATTTGATTTTTCCCAGTGAGTTGTGGGCCCTGGGGCCAAAAAAAAAAATGGTAGGAAAAGGAAAGAAAGGGCGATGCTTGCTCATTGAGCAGCTTCTGTGCACCCCTGGGGCTCTGTGCCTGTGTGTTCCATGAAGCCCTCACCAGCGCTCCTGAATTGTGCTCTTTATCATCACCTTACACGTGAAGAAACTGAATCACAGACTTAAAGAAAGTGGATGAGGAAAACACTGCAAATTACCCAAGATTGGCCAACACCCAACCCATGTATCTTTCATGTCATACTTCTCTCTGGGAAGAAAATAACAGCTCTTTTTTCCCCATAAAGAAGAATATACAACTAATTTTTGAGGGACAAGACAAAAATATATGAGCCTGACTTTAGAAAGAGTGTCTATAAATTAGCATTTGGTTGCACTTGATGGTTCCTAACTGCCTGGGAGAGAGGAGCCCCACCAGAACAGATAATGAAGTCACCAAACCTGGTAATTAGTGACATTTAGCAGATATTTATATGCTTTGTGAGGCCAGGTTAGGTCAACACCTGTTGTCGGTCACATTCCGCATTTCTGTTCCTGTCATATTACCACCTTTCACTGTCAAATAAGATTCAGAGAATTTAGCTTGAGAGGTGATCTAATGGACCAGATGTAGCAAGTGATGTGTCTCAAGCAGGTGGTTTGGCTCCACCAAAGTCATCGCGAGCAGTTTTTAATCGCTTCGTTTATTTTTTGCCTCTAATTTTATAACTTACAAATGTACAGCAAGAGATTTGGGGCCCTCTAAGGAAATTTAAGCATTTTATACAGCAGACTTGTGTTCATGGCTAAAGCAATAGAGGCAGTCTATGTAGTGAGGTGAAAAGTGTCATGATCCACAAATCAGTCTGATGGTTTAGTCTGCATTTTATAAAGTACATCCTGATGTGGCAAGTAAAACAAATAACAAACCTGATTTTGACGTTTTTCTGGGAAAATGACTTTTCCCTCTAACCAAATCCTCTTTTTTATCATGAAAATCTTTAACTCTTTTGGGTGGTTTTTTTTCCTAAATATATTTTAAAATATTTTATTTTATTATTTTTTTCCTTTACAGATATACCACTCAACACTTTATGTCACTAATATTAAATTATGTTTCTATATGTTGTATATCCATTAACAGAGTTTGACAGATTTTTATGCTTTTGTGTTATAAATTCTATACAAGAATTAAAGGTGGACTTACACATCAAAATTGCAAAATACAGTATTCTATACTTGCCCATAGATTTAATTTTACCAGAGAACTGCATATTTCCATATGGCTATGTGTTGCAGTCTAGTGTCCTCTTTTTAAATTTTTTTTTAACATTTTTATTTATTTTTGAGAGACAGAGAGAGACAGTGCACACAGGGGAGGGGCAGAGAGAGAGGGAGACACAGAATCTGAAGCAGGCTCCAGGCTCCGAGCTGTCAGCACAGAGCCTGACGCGGGGCTTGAACCCACAAACCTTGAGATCGTTAGCTGAAGTCAGACGCTTAGCTGACTGAGCCACCCAGGAGCCCCAGGTGTCCTTTTATTTCAACTTGATATTTCAAGTTGATATTTCCTTTAGGATCTCCTGCAGGACAACCCTGGTGACCTCCCTCTGTTTTGTCTATCTGGGAAAGTCTGTCTCTCCTCAGTTTTTGAATAACAGTTTTGCTGGGTGCAACATTCTTGGCTGGCTATAGTTACTCTATTAACTATAACTTACGATTCGGAGTATGCAACTTTAGGTATGTACTATGATTGTGTATTCATTGCGACCATGCTGGTGATGAAGGGCAGTTTGTCGCAGCTCAAAATGTTCCCCAGCTGCTGTGCATCTTGCACTCTTGTGTCTATGTTTTATAAAGTTTATGCCTGGTCCCTCACCCCCTTGCTTGCCAACTCTGCCTTCTCACTGACTCCGCATCAGTGTGTCTGCGTTCTCAGCACCAGGTTTGGGCTAAGAATGAGATTGCTAAGAGTGTTATGATAGTTCAAAATGCAGTGTTGAGGGACGCCAGGGTGGCTCAGTCGGTCATGCATGCAGCTTCGGCTCAGGTGGTGATCTCATGGTTAGTGGGATGGAGCCACTCATCGGGCTCTGGGCTGACAGCTCAGAGCCTGGAGCCTGCTTTGGATTCTGTGTCTCCCTCTCTCTCTGCCCCTCCCCCCACTCACACTCTGCATGTGACTCCCTCTCAAAAATAAATAAACATTAAAAAAAAACCAAACCAGTGTTGAAAGCAAGAGATTATCCTTTGAGCACTGCAGGTGAGGGTGACTATGTGGGCTTCTGGGAGCTTGCTTTCACTGCATGGGAGGCACAGGTCTTCAGCAGTGTCTCTCTGTGATTCAAGTTTCTGAAATTTACTCCCGGGACTATAATTACATCCCTTAGAGTTCTATAAACCAATGAATTCCAGAAGCTTTTAATTGATAGAATCTGTTTTTGCATTCTTCTTAAAGTCTGATTCCTCTGTAGCTACTTCTTGCCTCTGTTCTTGAAAGTAACATGTACCTGCTCTGTCTCTATTCTAGAACTTTCTTTTGCTCTTAGAAGTAGACATCCTTGGGACACCTGGGTGACTCAGTCAGTTGAGCGTCCGACTTTGGCTCAGGTCATGATCTCACAGCTTGTGAGTTCGAGCCCTGCGTCGGGCTCTGTGCTGACAACTCAGAGCCTGGAACCTGCTCCGGATTCTGTGTCTCCCTCTCTCTCTGCCCCTCCCCCACTCATGCTCTGTCTCTCTCTCTCTCTCTCTCTCTGTGTCAAAAATAAATAAACGTTAAAAAAAAATTAAAAGTAGAAATCCTCATAATGAATAATCACTGACAGTCTGCATCCTACATATTGTGTTCTTATTAGGCAAATCAAAAATATGCTGTCTAACCTTTCTTGATCTGGAGAATAGAAAGTCCTATTTTTCCTCTCCCTACTATAACTGGTAGAAATGGAGCCCTTTCCTTTGCCAAGTGACCTTTCAACTTAACTGTTTTACTTTTTCCTCATCTGAAAGGCTTACAAAATAGAACCAATGCTAAGCAATGGATTCAGGTGTCCTCGGATGTTTGTAGACCCCAGTGCTCACGTCAGCAGTACATATACTAAAATTGGAAGTTCATAAACTCCGTGCTAACTCATTCACACCTGATGGCAACCCCCTCCTTCTACAAATAAGGAAGTGAAGGCACAGAGAAGGGGTTAAAAACTTTATTTAGTAGCACAGCTGGACTTAAACACAGGTAGTCTGGCTTCGAAGTTCTTATCTCAAAAAAAAAAAAAAAAAAAGAAAGAAAGAAAAGATCTACAATTCAGATAATGAGCACCAAGCTCCTGAGTGCCTACATTTGTCTCAGTGGACTGACACTCAGGTTCCTATGTGTAAGGAACTAAATAAAAGGAAATGTAGTTGCTTTTTTATTTTAAAAAAATGGTAGTTTATTAAGTGTCAATAATAGGTACACATGTAATAAACATTTATGCCGTTTGGGGCAATATTTAGAGAAACATGAGCACGTCTGCTACAAGTTGGTACTTCCCCACCCAATGTCAGCTATGAGTAATCACAGCCTAATCCAGCCTGATTGTTTCTACCAGCCCCAGCTAGAACCTCATCCCGAGATCTTTTTCTCCTGGTGTCAGATTGACTCGTTGCAGATTCACAGCTGTAACTTTACCTTGAGAATCAGCAAACTGTCAGCTGTCACCAGTTTTGACATCGAATGAGCCTGGTACCTTAAGCTATTTTTGTTTGTTTGTTTGTTTCTCTGGTGAGACCTAACTTAAACCATTTATTCACTCACCGGTCTAACTCTAGCTGTATTTGCAGTTCTGAGTTCTCTCTTCCAAATGCTTTTGAAAGCATATAGTAGGAGTAATAATAATATGGAATAGCAGAATAGCCACGGCTATGCTCTGTTGACATCTGCTGCCTATGACTATGCTTGAAAGCTCCACTGAACAGAGACCGAGGTGTTATGGTCATTGCTGTGTGGCCAGCACACACGGTGTTGTCACATGTATATCAGGAACTCAGTAGGCACTTATTGTGTGAACAAGTGAATGGATGGATGGATGGATGGTTTCCATTCAGATGTTTCTCAGCTTGATCTCTTATATCTCCCCAAGCCTGATCATTGAAATGTATCTATAATTGATTTAGTGAACAAACTGTAGATACCCTACTATTTCATATAAAACCATCTGGTATAATAACTGATTTATTGCATGCATAGTAATCTTGGTTTACAACCTTGTATATTTCCAAACTTTTGAAATAAAATTGGTAAAGTCTGAGCCCTCACTCTTTAGTGAACTAGTCCTATGGCCAAGGGCAAAGTAATATCTTTGAATAAGTTTCCCTCTTTACGACTTGAGACTCTGAATAACAACCCCATAAGGCCGATGGGAAGAGCATATTGATAACTTGCCCTTGATCCCATAACCAAGAAGTAACCATGGTAGGATTCAAAGTTGGCTTCTCTGGCTCAGTTTTAAGCATTTTATGACTTTGACACCCTGTGAGATCATCCAGGAGTGGTCCTGAGGCAAGAAGGTAAACAGAAGCTTATCAGGGAGATTAAATCAGAAAAGAGATTTCCAGACTGAGCTTGGCTGTGTCCATGGCTGGCCAGGTTGAAGGCTATAACCTTGTCCTCATTAGCAACACAACTCAGGACATTGGCCATGGACAGTCCATAATTTAAAGTCATGCACATGGCATGTGTAAAATTGAGGGGTATAGAATGAAGACATGATTATCCTAACATAAAATAAGTCTTTTTCATTAATACTTGCTGTTAGTTGGGCATTAGTCCTAAAAAAAAGCGTGTTTAACAATGAAAGTGGAATCTCTTCTTGAACAGGCTTAAAGTATACCCATTAGCAAGGCATGGGATGCATTAAAGAGGGAATAGTAATTGTTGTGGTAGTATTAGTGAAACAGGAGAGAAATCTTTTCTTGTACACATCATTTTCAAAAGCTTCTAAGGAAAACACAGACTCAAATGCCTCTTTCACAATGAATAGTACAGAGTCTGAAATATTTTTATTCACAAATAATTATGGTATCTTTTAAAGTTTGTCGAAATAAATTGAGCTTGTTTGCTAAAGTACAAATTAAGCCATGCTTTTCATTTAGAACGATGAGAGAATTCAAGTAACAGGATGGCACAACTTCACCTCTTCTCCCAGTGCATGTATTTACATGTTATGGAAGTGACTGTTACTCTTTCAATGTCATGCAAAAGGGTAAAAGGAAAAGGGAACGTAGAGCGTGCGTGCAATTCATTAGCATCTTTCCTCTGTTACGTTTTCTTTTCTTTCAGTTCCGCCTTTCATCCAACCTTTTGAGTTTCCAAGATTCTCCATTGGACAGCGGGTCTTTATCCCATGTGTTGTGGTCTCAGGGGACTTACCCATCACGATCACTTGGCAGAAGGACGGCCGGCCAATCCCAGCGAGCCTCGGGGTGACCATCGACAACATTGACTTCACAAGCTCCTTGCGGATTTCCAATCTCTCCCTCATGCACAACGGGAACTATACCTGCATAGCCCGGAATGAGGCAGCAGCTGTGGAACACCAAAGCCAGCTGATCGTGAGAGGTAAGTGGGATGTGTGGCATCAGCACAGTCAAATTCAACGATGCTCACGGAGTGCGTTCACTTGCAATAACGTGAAAATTTTAGACTTTGCAGAATCTGCTCTCGTCCCATTCAAATAAAACTCACAACTGTAGAAGCCAACTACAAACTCCGCTAACACCAAACCAAGTCTTTATTTACCTAAGATGTGAAGCTCCAAATAATTAACAGCTAAGAAATGCATGCAGAAAGAAGTGAGAGTGGCATTTAATTGATGAGTGAGGCTTTCCTTGAATTAGCCCCCAAAGTCCATAAGCTCCTGCTGTATTGCATTCACTCTAAATGGCACTTTTTATAAGAGTATTATTTAGATCGATAGCCTTAAAAATAATGTTTGTCGAATATCATTTGTCAAATCACACCTTTTCCAAAGAATCATAAAAGGATAACTTTTCTTTTTTTGTTATTTTTTATTATTTGTTTTACTGAAGTGTAGTTGACACATAGAGTAGCTTCCTGTATTTTTTTTAGTTTAGTTCTAGAAATGCAAAATTAGTTTCAGTTTAGGAATATGTTTTGTTCCTCTCTTCTGTTTAGCATCAGACCTCTCATTAATTTAGAAAGCTATGATAACATTCATCAAATTAAACGAAGTGGGGTGGTATTTATTTAGAAATTAAAATAGGATAGTCCAGGGGTGCCTGGGCGGCTCAATTGGTTAAGTGTCCGACTTCAGCTCAGGTTATGATCTCACAGTTCATGGGTTAGAGCCCTGTGTCAGGCTCTGTGCTGACAGCTTAGAGCCTGGAGCCTGCTTCAGATTCTGTGTCTCCCTCTCTCTCTGCTCCTCCCCTGTTCATGCTCTGTGTCTCTTTCAAAAATAAATAAACATTAAACATTTTTTAAAGAAATTAAAATAGGGTAGCCCAGCTTGTAGAAAATATTGGCAGGGGACTCGATGCATCTAAAATGTAGGCACCAGTCTACTTCACATCTCTCTTCTAGTCACCAAATTCCCATGAAGGCTCCACTCCACATGTGCAAAATGAGCAGCTAGTATTCTCTCATGTGTGTTGGGCACAGACATGTGGTTTTATGATTCTCCAAGAGCACTATGCATTCATCTCTGAGCACAGTTTTCACCCACATTGTAAAAGCAACTGTATGAAATTTAAAGACTTGTGTTAATGTTGATTACTTGCATTTTAAAGTCTCCAAATATTGGGCTCTCAGAGTAAGTGTTGGGAGAGGTTGATCTCCATTATCTTCCAAACATCTGAGCAGATCTGAGCAGATTGTTTCTTGATCAACAGATGCCTGTGTCTTTCCTCAGTCTTTGAATCTTGTCCCCATGACATCCTTCCTTCCTTTCTGGCTGAAAAGTAGTGCATTTTCTATGTAATGGCCAACAAAAGAAACTGAAGTATACTTAGAATTTATATGAAGAAACCAACTTTGTATTTGTAAAACGTATTTTCCCTGAGTAAGACAATATATTTTCAGTCAGATGCTGAAAGTAAGTGTTGCAGATGAGAGGAAGCACACCTTTTGCTTAGTAAAGTAAAAAGAAGCATCTTTAACAGAAGTGAAGAAGAAGCAAGGAGTAGCAGTGTGACATGGGAGAGAAACGAGAAGGTCCAGATCCAAGGCATTCCAGCATTTGAGTTTCCAAAATAAGAGAAGGAATTAGCAAAGGAAACAGAGAGGGAAAAGAAGCCAGTGAAGTAAGAGGAAATCCAGCAGACTATGAAGTCATGGAAGCAAATTAGGAAATATATCAAGAAACGCAGGTAATAAAGTATATACAATCCCACTGGAAATAGAAAAAGGCAATCCAAGAATCGGTCATTGAGTTTAGGGAGATGGACATTGTTTGTGACCATGAAGAGTGGTGTGGTTGCAGTGAATGCCTAATTAGAAGGACTAAGGAACAGACAGGGAGGTGAGTAAATGTGTGGGAATTCAAGAAAAGACAACTATTTTCATGTTTTCAGACACATTGCTATGATGGGAGGCAGAAAACTGGTGAGGAAGTTGGAGGAGGACATGGGACAAGGGAAACTCACATGCTGATGGGAATGAGCCAGTAGAGAGGAGAGAAACGTGGCAAAGATAAAGAGGAGATAATTACAGGATCAAAGTCCTTGAGTTAGTGAATTGGAATTAGATTCTTTGCACCAATGGAGTATGTTAAAAACAGTATATAAAGAGCCATTGTGGGGTATTCTAGAAGATTGAACCAACCAAACTGGTTAGAAATTTTAGGGAGGCAGATTTTGGTTCAAGTAACTTGAAAAATAAATTTAAAAATTTAATGAATGGTACCATCGAAGAGTAACAGGTAATGGATTTGTCCACCTATCATTTAAAAAAAAAAACCTATAAAACTGGTAAAAAATATATATATAAAACAACCATTTCCAGGCAGTGGAAGGCAGGAAGCAGAGGGTTGTGATCCTGGAGAAAATGGAAATATAGGAGTTGAGCTCCAAAATGTACCCCAGCTCTCTGAGGCACTTTCCAAACCATGACAGAGGGATGCAGAGCCCAAGTAGATAACTGTGATCTTGCTGGATGGAGAAAACAGATAGAAATTTGGAAACCATCGAAGTGTGAGATTTTGCAGTGCTGGGGAATAGGGAGCTATTCAGAGAGCTCTAAAAATCTCCTTAGCTAAATACTACACTTCACATGCATAGGATGAGACTTCATGAAATCGATCAGAGAACAAGTACCAGGTAGACGTGAGATGAATGAAGAATTCAAAGGCTACACAGTGCTGGGATGTATTGGAGTTCTGAACAGCCAGAATAGAGAACACATGGAAATTCAGTTAAAATCTCAGAGGGGACACTAAGAGGAGAGCTAATCTATCCTTGGAATAGGAGCTATTCTAGACAAACCCTAAAAGAGCCTAAAAAGATCCTTGGTTGTATAAAACTTCGCCAGTGAATTAACTGCAAGAATAACATTCAACACTTTAAGTCAACAAAACCCATACTCTCAATAGCATAGCATATCCACAGTGTGTTACACATACTTACTAGATATGTAAAGAAGGAGGAAAATGTGAGCCATAAACAAAAGGAAAAACAATTAAAGTAATGGACTGATGGACACACAGATGTCCCAGTTAGCAGGCAAGGGTTTAAAGTGGCTAGCTACCCTCTTATTTCAAGGGTTCAATATAATGAACTCAAGTAAATGAGTGCACAGAGAACACAAGAAGGGAAACATAAAATATTTTTTAAAACAAGAACCAGAAAGAAATTCTAACTCTGAAAGATATAATGTCTGAAATGAGAAATTCACTAGATCCATTTAATAAGATATAAAGAAATTGTGGTTTATATATACAATGGAATACTACTTGGCAATGAGAAAGAATGAAATCTTGCCTTTTGTAGCAACGTGAATGGAACTGGAGAGTGTGATGCTAAGTGAAATAAGCCATACAGAGAAAGACAGATACCATAGGTTTTCACTCCTATGTGGATCCTGAGAAACTTACCAGAAGACCATGGGGGAGGGGAAGGGGAAACAAAAATGGTTAGAGAGGGAGGGAGCCAAAACATAAGAGACTCTTAAAACCTGAAAACAAACTGAGGGTTGATGGGGGTGGGAGGGCGGGGAGGGTAGGTGATGGGTATTGAGGAGGGCACCTGTTGGGAGGAGCACTGGGTGTTGTATGGAAACCAATTTGACAATAAATTTCATATTTAAAAAAAAGATATTAAATACTGCAGAATAAAGGATTACTGAACTTGAAAAGAGGGCAAGAGAAAATACCAGATATTTTCACAGAGAGTAAACAGTGCCTCACTGAGCTTCGGGAAATGTCAGCCCTTCCAACATATATGTAGTTAGAGTCAGAGAAAAAGGTTCAGGGAAAAAATATATATTTGAATAACAATGATTGGAAATTTTCCAAATGCGAAGAAAAATGTAAATATACATATCAAAATGGTCAGTGAAACCCTCAAAAAATAAGCACAAAGAGAAACCGTGTCAGGGCTCATTATAATTGTATTGTTAAAAACCAATAATAAAATATTAAAAGTAACCAGAGAGAGTTACCTGGATGGCTCAGTCAGTGAAGCATCCAACTTCGGCTCAGGTCATGATCTCATGGTTTGTGAGTTCGAGCCCCACATCAGGGTTTTTGCTGTCAGCACAGAGCCCACTTCAGATCCTCTGCCCTCATCTGTCTGCCCCTCCCCCAGTCATGTGCACTCTTGCTCCCTCTGTCTGTCACAAATAAATAACCATTAAAATAAAAAAGTAACCAGAGAAATTAAGCTTGTTACATTCAAGAGGACCAAGTAAGAAAACTTTAGACTACTCATCGTAAACAATTCAAGCCAGAAGAGAATGGAACAGCATCTTTAAAGTGCTGAAAGAGGGGCGCCTGGGTGGCGCAGTCAGTTAAGCATCCGACTTCGGCCAGGTCACGATCTCGCGGTCCGTGAGTTCGAGCCCCGCGTCGGGCTCTGTGCTGACAGCTCAGAGCCTGGAGCCTGTTTCAGATTCTGTGTCTCCCTCTCTCTCTGGCCCTCCCCCGTTCGTGCTCTGTCTCTCTCTGTCTCAAAAATAAATTAAAAAAAAAAAAAAAAAAAACGTTAAAGTGCTGAAAGAAAGGTGTGGAGGAAGAACATTTATCAATCTAGGATTCTGTAACCAGAAAAATATATTCTTTTTTTTTTTTTAGAAAAATATATTCTTAAAAAATGGATGCCAAATAAAGGCGTTTTTAGACAAGTAAAGGTTGAGAGAATTAATTACCAGCCAGATTTTACTACAGGAAATGTTAAGGAATGTTCTTTAGGCTAAAAGAAAACAATTCCAGATGGAAACTGATCTTCAAGAGGAATGAAGAGCTCTTGATAAGATAAATTTATGGCTAAAGATAAAATATACCATATTATCATTTCTTTAAAAACATTTAGATGTTTAAACAACAATAATTTATAACATGCAAAAGTAAAATATACAACAATAATTTCACAAACAGGAAAAAGGAAAGTGGAATTTTACTTCGTAAAATGTATCCTATGTTATACATGAAGTGGCATGAAATTATTTGAACATAGATGTTGCTAGTTAAATACATACAATGCAACCTCTTGAGGAATTATAAAAATGAAACAAATAGGTATAGATGTGAATGCAACAGAATAGAAAAAAGAGCATTAAAATACACTTGATTAGTTACAAAAGATAGGAAAAGAGAGACATAATAACAAAGAAGAAATGGAAAATAGATGGAAAACTCAAAGACAACTATATCAATACTTTCATTAGGTATAAATGGACTAAACATACCAATTAAAAAGCAAAGACTGCCAATCTTAATTAAAAAGCAAGATTCAAGTACATATTACCACATTTTAAATATAAAAGACATAGTAATTAAAAGTAAAATGATATAAAACCAATCACGAAAAGCTTAATTGGATGTATTAATATTAAATAAAATAAGTCTCAGGACAATAAATATTACTATAAGCAAATAAGGACATGTTATAATAATAAAATGGTTAATTCATCAAGAAGACATATACAACTGAAATCTGGATGCACCTAATAACAGAAATCCAAGCACATGACTATGAAATAGAACTGAAAGGAGTAACAGACAAACAACTAATGACAATTGGGAGTTTCAGCACTCCTTTCTTAATACTTAAGAGAGTAAGTAGAAAAAAGAATCAGTAAGAACAGAGAAGATTTAAACTACCCATCAGCCCATATAACCTAATTGATATTTGTAGATTATATCCAACAACTTCATAATGCACATTCTAGAATTCTGATCACCTGAAGAATAAGAATGTAAGTTTTATTGTTTAAAGCCACTAAGTTTGTTGTGATTTATTCCACCAGCTCTAGAAAACTAACGCAAAGGCAAATATCACTATAGCTCCTACAGACATTAATTAAAAGGGTAGTAAAGAAATCTTTTGGACAATTTTATGGCAGTCTATTTGACAATTTAGATCAAATGGCCAATGATTTCAAAGACATAAATTATCAAAATGGATACAAGATAAAAGTGAAAATTTGACTAGCCCTATGTCTGTTATAAAATTTGAATTTTTGTCAAAAACTTTTCCACAAAAACTGAAGGCCAAGAGAGCTTTAAATAGCACTCTTGGGGCGCCTGGGTGGCTCAGTCAGTTAAGCCGCCGACTTCGGCTCAGGTCATGATCTCGCGGTCCATGAGTTCGAGCCCCGCGTCGGGCTCTGTGCTGACAGCTCAGAGCCTGGAGCCTGTTTCAGATTCTGTGTCTCCCTCTCTCTGACCCTCCCCTGTTCATGCTCTATCTCTCCCTGTCTCAAAAATAAATTTAAAAAAAAAACGTTAAAAAAATTAAAAAAAAAAAAGAAATAATAGCACTCTTACACAAACTCCTTCAGATAATACAAGGAAAGGGAATAGTTCCCAAATTTTTATGACATAGCATAACCTTAATATAAAAAGTTGATAAAGACATCACTTACAAAAAAATTTTCAAGCTGTTATTGCCCATGAATGTGGGTGCAAAAATAGTTGGCAGAATATGAGCATATCAAATTAGCAGTAAAAAGAAAGGATAACATATCATGACAAAGTGGGCTCTATCACAGGACTAAACGCTTGGTTTAAGATTCAAAATTAAATCCATAGAATTTACCATATTATCAGTAAAGTAGAAAACTCACTGATATAAATGAAATAGATGAAAAGAAGTTACTAGAAATTCAATAGCCATTCCTGATTTAAAAAATAATAAAACTTTCAATTAGCAATCAATAAAAGGTAAGTTTCACTAGAGTAAAAGTCACCTATGAAAAATCCATAGTGTTTTGTACTTCTTATCCTCATGATTAGGAAGGAGATAAGCCTATCTACTCTCAACATTTCTATCAGGATTGTTTTAGAGGTCATAGTCTTTGCATTTAGACAAGAAAAAGAAATGCAAGCATGACATTTGTAATAGAAGGCACAAATGTACCTACATTTACATATGGGTCTGTACAGAAAAATGTTCACAAATCTACCAGTGTACAAAAGAAAAAGAGAAATGAGTCAAAGCGTATCAATATTTAAAAACAATGAAACGCAAAAGAAGACTGTAACAGAGGAAAAAGGAGACAAAGGAATAAAACAGAAAGAAAACATTTTGCTAATGCCCATAACAAGTCCATCCCTATCAATAATTACTCTAAATGTAAATAGAACAGATAACTGATACCCACAAAACATAGATAATCCTGAAGAACAGTATGATGAGTAAAAGAAGCCAGACACACAAAAAAGAGTAACATATTCTATTTGTATCCATTTATGAAAAATTCCAGAATAGAAAACTATTCAATGGAGATAAAAATCAGAAGAATGGTTACCACTGGGAAGGAGTATTGGCAACTGACAAGGAATGGACATGAGGGAAATTTGGGGGACAGTAAAAGTATTCTAAATCTTGATGGGGTGTTGGTTTTATGATTTTAGGCACTTGTCAAAACCTATCAAACTATACACTTAAAATATGTGTCTATTACTGTATATAAATTCTGCTTCCATTTTTTAAATATTAAAATATAATCTTCCTAAGGTTCAAAATTCTTCAAAAATGAAATAATTAAGTAACTTACTTCGAAAAATAACAACTTTCTCACCAAGAGAACTTTGTTAAAAATGGGTTGGTGTTTTGGAAGGGACTGTATAAAAGAAATAGATGTCACAGATTAGTGGCTGACCTCAATAAATAATAACTTCCCTCCTGGCTCTAATGCTCAATGATTTAAAATGAAAGTCTATTATTTATACACTTTATTCCTTACAGGCTGTATCATCTTTTATAACACATGTGGAAAGTAATCTAACTTCAACATGACTTTTAGTAAATCTATATTTTTGTTAATTGTATTTAACAGCATATAGACACATAAGTATACAAGTTCCTTTAACTTATGCTACAATGGGGATAGGCTTATGATTCATTCAATTACTTTAAAATTGGACCAGATCTGGAGTGCCTGGATGGCTCAGTTGGTTAAGTGTCCAACTCTTGATCTCGGCTCAGGTCTTGATCTCATGGTTGTGAGTTCAAGCCCCGCATTGGGCTCTGTGCTGGGTATGAAGCCTACTTAAAATAAACAAACAAATAAGTAAATAGGCAAACAAATAAATAATGTTATATATATTATACATCTATATACACATATATACTATATACATGTATATAGTAGATGTATATATACACATATAGTAGATGTATAATAGATAATGTACATATTATGTATATAAAATGGGACCAGATCTGGAGTCATGTTTGGTAGGTACTGTAATAGGTTATCATTCTGATTTCAGAAAGTCAGGCACCCCAAATAAACCCTAATCATTGTCAAAGCAGCTTTGAGCCTACTTGTCCTTTAATTTCAGTTTTCATGGTAATGGCTAAAATGGATTTATTAGATTAGGACTACAAAATATCCTTCACTCTCGAATAAAGCATTTTCTGTTTTAAAGTCCTTCTGTGTAGTCATCTTTACTATGTTTTTTTTTTCTTAAAATTTTTCAGTCTGGTGAGTTCAGTATTTTCTTGTTTCAGTTGCTTGCAAAAGAAAATAAATATTCTGAGCTGCACCTCTTTGAACCATCCATGGGTAGATACAAGTACATTCTTTTGCACCCATTCCCAGATGACTGCATTTTTTCTGTCTTTCATCTTTCTCTTATTCCATCATTAAACAGCTGTGTCTTTAGCACATACTTGTAATTGCTGGCCCTGGAATAGTCGCTGGGATGATGAATACTCATTTCTTCCCAGTGAGAGCTCCCATCTAGTGGAAGACAGGTGACAGCCTTACATGGTGGTATGACAGGCCGCAGGGAAACTGTGAAGGAAGAGAGGGAAGTTACCTTATTTAGGTTAGGAGATACCCAATGGGAGGGAGGGATCCTGATGGGTTAGAAAATACAGCATCGAGTTAAAAAGAGACAAAGGAAGGCAATGTGTTCCTGGAAGAAGGTCTGTCACCTGCAGTGGCATGGAAGGCTTGAGACAGCAGGTGCATTTATTTCCCTGGTGTGGTAGAATGGTGTGGCTGGGGAGCAAAATGAGGAAGGATGAGACTCTAGAGCTAACTCTGGCTCACAGTTTGTAGATTCTGTGCACTAAGGTCTAGAGGCCATGGGAATTGATGAGGGAATCTAAAGCAATAAAATCACACAGTTTATGGCAGGACGTTCCATGCACTGAAATAAAGTGAGACCATGAGCCCGGAAGTCCGGAGGGGAGGCCTTTGTGCTCTATGCGAGAAGGGGTGATGGTTGGAGCCAAGGTGGTGGCAGTGGGGATGGCAAAGGTGGGGCTAATTCAGAAGACAGTTTGCAGGAACTGACGGTCTACTCTTTGAGAAAAATATGTGAGAAGCCTTGATGACAGACGTTCTCCCCAAAAGTAGCTGGCCAAGGACCATGCTGGGAGTGGGGAGCTGCTCAAGGCGTATAATATCTCAGAGTTCTCCTCCGTTTCCCGTCTGCCCTCAGTACATAATAGTTGGGACAGGGAGGTTTCTCTGTGGATGGTTAATGCCTGCTGTGAGTGACAGCCTCTTGTTTTTGATTGCTAGAAATCAGGCAGCTGCTCAGATTGCAGCTTTTAATTCGAAGGGTCAAGTGGTTGAATTTGGTCATCACTTCAGCTGGATCATATTCTGAATGAGCTAAATAGACATTGTAGTAAGATGAGGAATCTTATTTATTATTGCCATTTAGAATGGAGGAGCATTCCATATTGCAAAGCGTGGACTTACCAGTTAACTTTGGAACACGGCTTGTCATTTGGTTCATGAAAAAAATATGCAAAGGTATAGTTGGGGAAGCAAAACCAACATGAAAAGAGCAAACAGCATTAGAGAATGATTATGTGGGTCTTTATTTAAATCTTTAACTGGAGTTAAGTGGTTTTCTCTTGGAGGCTTTAAAGCTTTTGGTCTGAGATGTAGTTTGGGATAAATAGAATGAGGAGTTTAGAGACCTTGAAATTGCCTTGTCACAGTGAGGGTGGTTTGGAGGACTTCAAGTGACAGACTATTAATTACAAGAGCAAAATGAACTCTAATAAGGGGGAGATCAGTGATGCGTTCAAGGGAGGCTTCATGGAAGGAGTGAGCTCCATCAGCCCTGATGTGCATAGGGTTTAGAAAATAAAAATGCAACACTCTGTCTCCCAGTTAGAAAATCAAGGTCCCCCTTTCTGCTTTTTCATTTTCTATGTGACTTTGAAAACATGAGTGAATCTCTCTGATCCTCAATTTACTAACCTATAAAATAGGAACAGGGAGACTTGCTTCTTGGAGCTGCTGAGAAAATTTAATTAGGTGACAAGGTAACAATTGGTATGACCTTTGCACTTGGCTGACAGCAGAGCACTCTGATTACTGTCCATGAATGGGGGGCGGGGGTGGGGGTGGGACGGAGGTATATGTTCCAGGCATATGTTCTGAGGTCGGAGACTGATAGCACCAGCCAAGACGTAGAGGCTGTGCCATAGCCAGAGTTGGCCTGTCTGCTTATTTTCAACAAGTGTGTACTTGACATAGGAAAGGCTGGGGAACTACAAATGTCCTTGAATGGATTGTCTTGAGGGAGGAAGACCGTCTGGTAGCAGTTGATGGGCTGTGCTTTGCAGACAGAAAAGCCAAGGAAAACCCACTGGCCTGCAAGCCTGCCTCCCCAGACCTCTTCCCTGCTTCTCTTCTTTCCGTTTTCTTCCTTTCAGCCCTGTGATGATGTGGACACCTCTTAGCTTTGTGACCTTGGGTAAATTCCTTAACCTCTCTTTATCTCCATTTTTTATTCATAAAATGGGATACTACCTAGTAATGATTTCCAAGGGCTAAATAAAATAATGTATTTATCATGGTGCTTGGGACATAATAAACACTCAGGGAGTGATGACACTCTTCCACCCTTGTCCCTCTGTATGCCCCCCTTCCTGCTACATGATTTTGGATCATGATTGAGGGTATACTGCATCGAAGGGCCATGGGGCAACCCAAGCATTAGGCAATTAATTAGAATGAAGGCCTTGGGAATATGGCCAAAAAGGTAAAAGTACAATATAGTTTTGGGATACCACAGCAGCTGAGACAAATTGCACATGGGAGATGAAGGTAACATCTAAGACATTTCAGCTGAGGTGTGGAATAAATGGGTATGACAGCAGTGGAGTTTGCGAGCCCAGTTCCTAGTTATTCCTTCTATCGCAACCTTATGACCTAGAATCATTATAGAACTTAGCACAGTTTTTGACTTGTCAGGTAATTGGGAAGATTTATAGAGACTTAATTTAAAATAAATTAGCTGTTTTCCTACAGGAAGTTGAAAGAAAAAAGAAAACAAAACAACGCTTAGCTCTTATGTGTGTGCCTTATGGCTTACACTGTCTGTGGACCAATAATCTTCCTAATGTCATGCTCAGTGGGGTGACCTTGGCACTAAAGAAGCCATTTGGAGGGAAAGTACTAGACTTAATGACTGAACACACCTGCCCTTTGGTTCCTAATATTGGCTCTGCGTCACTGAGAGGAAAGCTGCAGATGAGATGATTTTCTATCTGCGGCTCCATAGGAGGTCAGTTTTCTCACATTTCTTTATGTCCAATGATGTAGCTGCTGTTTCTGACTTTTAATGATTAGCTGCCCCATAGAAAACAAACACTACTCAAAAGGCCTCTAGTTAACCTTTATTTGGCAAGGAAAATAAAAGTTATACAGGGCCACTATCTTATTGCTAGGTTTAGTGGCCTAATTTTTGTGCCATATTTCTACTATAATTTTATTTCATCCATTGATTCTTCCAACAAATATTTCTGAAGCCTCTATTCTGAGTGCTGGAGTGCAGTGGTGATCAAAACAGAGATACCAAGTTCCTGGCCCATAAGACTCACATTCCAGTGGAAGAAAGGACAACAAACAAACAAACATGCAAACAAACAAACAATGTCAGGTATCTGCATGTACTATGAAATTAAAACTCAGTAGGAGGATTGAGAGTGATGGGGATAGGAAAGGTATGTCAGATAGGATGGACAGGGAAATCCTTTCTCGAGAGATTTTTGAGCAGACTTGACTAAGGTAAGGGAGCAAGTCACAGGGCTCTCTGCAGGAAGTGGGCTCCAGGGAAGAGACCAAGCATGAAGGCCCCAAGTCAGGAGTGAGCTTTGTGTGTTCAAAGAGCTGCAAGAGACCAATGTGCTCAGTGTTACATAAGGGAAGAGGCAAAGGAATGAGGGCGAGGGCCAGGCCATCTTTCTGGTTGTGACAGGAAGCCATTGGATTTTAGTGTCGGGTGTCATAAATTAAATCTTACCTAGACTTTGACCAATTACCATCTTGACTAAATGCCATCCAGTAGAGAGTGGCAATATTTATGTACATATCCCCTCTTCCCCACCACCGCCACCAAATAGCTCCTAGTTTTGCTTTCAGTAAAACTGAATCCTTGTTCCTGGTGACAGCTTAGGGCAGCTTACATCCATCCTTTGGAAATATATAGCTTCTTGGAGGCCATGAATTTTAAACATAAAAAACCATTGAATCGCGCCTAAGATTGAAAAGTACCTGTCCTAAAAAAATAAAAAATAAAAAAAAAGAAAAAAAAAAAAAAGTACCTGTCCTATTACAAACATATTACTATTCCTCTCTCTTTTTTTTTAATTTTTTTTCAACGTTTTTTATTTATTTTTGGGACAGAGAGAGACAGAGCATGAACGGGGGAGGGGCAGAGAGAGAGGGAGACACAGAATCGGAAACAGGCTCCAGGCTCCGAGCCATCAGCCGAGAGCCTGACGCGGGGCTCAAACTCACGGACCGCGAGATCGTGACCTGGCTGAAGTCGGATGCTTAACCGACTGCGCCACCCAGGCGCCCCTTTTCCTCTCTTAAAAACAGCAAAAATAATCCCCCCCCTCCTTTAACAAACAGACCAAGCCAAAGAACACTGTGTTTTAAACAGCCCTCATTTTAGACAAGGTGACAAGAAGGGATCCCTTGGAGACTTCAGATGTTATCAGACTACATGGGTCCCATGACACAATTTGGGTATTTTGGAACATACGTATCTTAAATTTCTCTTTCTGGAGGGACAGATGTAATGTTTGTGTAGTTATGATTCAGACAGGTGTATGGTACAAATGACCTACAATTGCATTTTGGGCGTGTGGCATAATTACTTGGTTGAATCCTTCCCTTCCATTTCCTTAATCACCCTCCTCCCCATTGGAAAATCCTTCTATTGGAAAAACCAACCATATTGGCAAACATGCTCACTACAACATACAAAATAAAGTGTTACACAAGTTAAAGGAGAGCAAAATATAATTTTAAGAAAGGAAACCAACTTTTGGGAATTAAAACCTAGACAATACAGAGTACTTAGTCTTTGGGTCCTATAGGAAGTTTTAGCTCAGATTACAACAGTTCCACCTGTAGTCTGTTTCTTCTTGGCCAAAATCCTCCTATAGTGCTTTCTGCTGTCTTCCCTCAGAAGAAAATAGGTCCATCCTACTCTCAAGGTCTTTGGGCATTGGGGTCACTGTGATCTGTGTTATGATCTTAGCCATGATACTTTGGAGAAAGCCTATTTCCCTGTTCTGTAAAGCTAGAGTAATGTCCATTTGTTTTTCCTTTCAGCAGATATTTTCAGAGTGCTTTCTATGTTCCATTGCTGTGCTCTGTGCTGGGGATACAATGGTCAGTGGGAAAGGAATGGTTCTTATTCTTATATGGTGAAGAGCCTTATGGGGGAGACAGGCAATTAAACCAGCAACACCAAACAATTTTGATAAAGGCTATGGCAGGGCAACAAAGGGTTCTGTGGGGGCATTTAATCTCATTCATAGCACTAGAAAAGGTGTCTCAGACTAAGTGGGCTCGGAACTGAGATGCAAATAATAAGTGAGAGTTCGTTAAACAAAGAAATGCAGAAGCATGTGTGAAGTCCAAGCAGCAAGAACAATCATGGGGACTGGAGAACAGACAGAGTTTTAGAACAGCTGGAGAAAAGCCTGCAAGAGGGGAATGTCAAGAGATGAAGCTGGAAACCAGGGACCCAAGTCATAAAGAACCTTCACAATATTGTGTGATTCTGGATTATATCAAAGAACAATTGGAATGCACTGACGATTTTAAGCAGGCAGTCACATCGTCCAGTAAGTGTCTTGGATTCTTCAAGCTACTGTGTGGAGAACAGACTCAAGAGGGGTGGTAGCTGCCAGGTAGACAGACTCCAGTGACGAGGCTACTTCTAAAACCAGATAAGAACCAGTATTGGCCTTTGTCTCCGGGAAAGTTCCTCCAAAAGCAGAGTGTGAGGTACGTGATTGGCTGCAAGTCACTAATGATATGTGATTCCTGGATTCCAGAGTGAGGGCTGGATGGCAGGAGTAAGATCAGAAAGAAAGGGAAAAAATCAATAAAGGTTGTTTTAATGAGCTTGTTGCCACCTTTGGGCAGTGGGGGATCCTTTATACTGGGAATCCTCTGAGGAATCACAGATAATCACAATCACTTCTTAAAGTGTTGTCTCTGGACCAGCAGACTCAGCATCCCTGGTAGCTTATTAGAAAGGCAGTATCTTAGATCCCTCCTCAGATCTACTAAGTCAAAACTTTGGAAGATATGGCTCAGCAACTTGTGTTTTAGTCAGCTCTTCAGGTGATTCTGATGCCCTATAATGTTTGATCACAGGCATAGAAAGAACATGCCTCAGACTCGTCCCATGGGATTGGAGGATGGAGAGAAGAGGCATTTCCCTCCCCCAACTCCTGTCCCTCATTGGTATATGTTTGTCACCCACATTTCTGGGTTGCATCAGGGAGAGTGAGTAAGCATTTGTGACACCAGAGAAGGCCCTGGGACAGCAGAGACTCATGCTCTTGGTGTGGTACCCTGGCAAGTGCATGGAACTGTCCAGCCCCTAGTGTGCTGAAACCAGATGAATGGAGGATATGATATGTGGCAATTTACCACACACCTTGTTTACCCATGGTGACTAGGGCATGCAATAAATATGGAGAGATTTTGAGGATATGTGATACATTTTCGAGGAAGAACCATCAGTGCCAGATATAAGGAGATGAAAGAGGAAGTTATGAAAGATAATTCTCAGTTTTATAGGCCATTTCCATCTATAATTACCTTACACTTACAATATGTCAATGGCTATTTCTCATGTAAACCTCTTTGATCAGTTTTTAAGTAGTGTCCCTTTGGATTAGAACCAAATTGAGGGGAGGGGTCATGGATCAATTATAATTAGACAGGCTTCCAGAGAAAATGCAAGAGAGTAGTGATCCTGTCCATTTGACAAAAGGTTTCCTTCTCTTAGCAGAATTTGAGCCAAATAGAGCATAGACTATAGATGACTGCATATTTACTTTCCACCTGGCCAGAGTGATTTTGGCATTGTGCCTTAAACTTTATAATCTATCCTCAAGATTTATTACTTTTACTAGAAAACTTTGCTCTATATAACCTCCAGAATTTTTCCTAGAAATAGTTTTCTCAGCTTGAGACAGCCATCCCTTATCACCTTATTTTAAATATATTTACATTTTATTGAATATATTTGTCTCAGAATACCATCTAAATGAAGTAAAATCGCTTGCTAGTTAAGCAACATTGAGGAGACCCATTGGCTGCATACATGATTTAATTTGCAAGTTGGGAATTGTGTTTGTTAAGGATATGTTAAAGCTGGACATACCTGCATTTATTAAATTAACAAGCACTCCCAGAGCACTTAATATCTTCCAGACACTGTTCTGAGAACACTTGTAATCTTAATTCCTTTGATCTCCACACCAATCCTATAAAATGAGTACTGTAATTATACCCAATTTAAAGATAAGGAAATTGAAGCCAAGAGACATTTGATAACTTGCACCAAATCATCCAACTGGAAGAAGCAAAGTTGGAGCTCAAACCCTGGTATTTAGTCCTTGGCCCTGTACTCCTAGATATCACTGTTGTCTCTTTCAAAATTTTTTTTTTTCAACATTTTTTATTTATTTTTGGGACAGAGAGAGACAGAGCATGAACGGGGGAGGGGCAGAGAGAGAGGGAGACACAGAATCGGAAACAGGCTCCAGGCTCCGAGCCATCGGCCCGGAGCCTGACGCGGGGCTCGAACTCACGGACCGCGAGATCGTGACCTGGCCGAAGTCGGACGCTTAACCGACGGCGCCACCCAGGCGCCCCACTGTTGTCTCTTTCAGAAACACAGCAGTGATTACAATCTCCAGCTGCTTCTTGTGTCTTGATATCATTCCCTCCTCCTCAACTGTTTTATGGACAAAATGATCTTCACTGTGGTTCATATCATTCCAATGTGTTTTGAAGCTTCTAGCTAACATGGACTCTTACTTTTCTCCCAGTCCATTTCGTGTTGTGGCTGGAATTACTATTGATCTGTAGCATGTAGGCCCATATTTCTGTCTCAAAATAAGAATTTTGGAAATTGCAAGGCAGACAAGACTAGCTTTACCAGGAATTAAGGAAAGGAGATGAAGAACACTCACATTTGCTAAGTGCCTGGCATATGGTAGACACAATCTATCTCCTCTCATATAATGGACTGCCTCATTGAAAGTTCATCCCATAATTAATCATTGATTTTGATGGAAAAGATTCTGAGATTCTAATACCTTCAGATGCTGCCTTTCCTAGAAGTATATGTATCTTCTCTTTAAGAGAAGACACAAATACTCTTACAATGACAATAACTTAATTCAAAGCATTTGCTTTCTCTTGGCAGGTGTGTTTCAGGACAGAGTGCATGTGTATGATTTGGGTAGGGATGCATTTTTTCCAGCACTTCATAAAACTCACCAAATATGCATTTATTTAATATGCTTTCTTAATATGTACACGATAAAGTCTTCATGGTACCTCACTTCACTTAGCTTCCATCATCCTCTGTTGGTCCAGAAGAGTACTTACTGACATCAGGAATAATGGTCTGTGTGTCTTCATCAGATTTTGGGGAGAAGTTCAATACCATGCTGTGTTCTTTATTGCCTTTAGGGGATGCCTATTAATTTTCCCTTCATCTCCTATTAGAACAAGAATAGATACCAAATGCTTTGAGCAGTGCACACCCAAGAGGAATACTTCCTCTTGATAATTGCTCTTTGTTCCTTAAATTGTGGTCCTGATTCTATTTGCCATGGAGTGGATTGCTCAAGATCTTCCATACCCCAAGTAAAAATCAATGTCCTATTCCCTTGGTTTATTCAACTTCCACACATAAGAGGCCAGTTTTTCCCAGAGCAAATTAACTTCAGTCTGCAGAATCTCACTGATCTAAATAAGAAAATTTTCCTACACTGAGGTCACTTTCCTGACTTATTCCAGATCACATATACTATTTTTCAGTCTTCCATATAGGTAACCTGTTGTTTTTATTTTAATGTCCATTAAAATTATTGGCATTATTAAAATCATAGCTTTGAAAGTTGTGTTCTTGTCCAAATTAAGGGTGACATTTCTCTCTTTTCAGTTCCTCCGAAATTTGTGGTTCAGCCACGGGACCAGGACGGGATTTATGGCAAGGCTGTCATCCTCAATTGCTCAGCTGAGGGCTATCCTGTACCCACCATAGTGTGGAAATTCTCTAAAGGTATGAAGTTACTTGATTTGCTTGTTACCTGCCGAACATATGTTAGAATCTAAAGAATTAGATGAGCATTTCGAGTCCTTCCAGATGTGTTTCTGGCAAGTAAATATGTTCCCACCTCCGCCAAGTCTTTCCTCTCACAAATAACCCTACTCCACTGAAATGTTTTTATTTGGACCAGGAAAGTATCTGGTCTTGCATAGCATTCCCTGGGGAAGATCACGAATGAGGCAGGTTATTCCATGGAAGCTATTTCAGCACCATGGATAGCTCTGCATTGCCTACAGGAGTTGTGTAACCATAATCCACTTGGAGAGAACTGCATACCCTGACATGTGCAGACACAAGGATGAATTGTCAGTATTGCTCATTGTTTGGAAAGTATTTCCCTGTTGTTTATACATTTGTGGTTAAGTGGCTTTAGAAGGTTAAAAATAAAAACACATCCATCCCCTATTTTCAGCATCCAGTGTTCTTTGTTTTCACTCCTAATCATGCTTTCTCTGTGCAAAGGCAAAGCAGCCTCCCCACTTTTAAGGTAACACTGTCAATGTTGCAGGAATAGAAACTTGTAACATGCAGACTGATGGGGAACATTCTAGACACCATGAAGATCATTTGTGTCCATCTTTTTTTTTTTTAATTTTTTTTTTCAACGTTTTTTATTTATTTTTGGGACAGAGAGAGACAGAGCATGAACGGGGGAGGGGCAGAGAGAGAGGGAGACACAGAATCGGAAACAGGCTCCAGGCTCCGAGCCATCAGCCTGGAGCCTGACGCGGGGCTCGAACTCACGGACCGCGAGATCGTGACCTGGCTGAAGTCGGACGCTTAACCGACTGCGCCACCCAGGCGCCCCCATTTGTGTCCATCTTATTGTCTTCTCCAGGAAAGCGTTCTTAACTGTGCTTATGAACATATTGGAATTCTCTCTCTTTTTTCATTCACTCACCTTCACTCATTAATGTATCAAGCAGTTGAAGGCCAAATACACACTGGTGGGATAAACAAACAAATAAATCATGGTCTCTTTTCCTAACAGTCTAAGACCTACTATATGTGTTTAATTGTTCTGAGTCTGTTACCTATTTGTTTGCTTTATTATGGTTTGTATTCCACATACTGCTTTTTAAAATAACATGCTGTATTTCTTATTATGGAAATAACAACAATGGAAGAAAGACAAAATGGGTCACTTACCACCTCCTTCCTGGTATATTTCCTTCCAGGGAGAAAGAGAAGAGGGAGGGAAGAGAATGCTAGAAACCATTTCGTTGCAGGAAGGAATCATTTACATTTTTAAGAATTCCCCGAGCCTACTGTCCTATAGCCTGCCACATACATTGTCCATGCCAAAGCACTTTATTCAAAAAGCAAAGCCTGTTGTTCAGAGTAACTGCCCACATGACTTTTTATTTTAGGCCATATTTGAAGCCTCATGTTGCATTATATGGAAACAAACAGCGTGCATTTAACTTAGTTTGCATACATGTTCATATATGATATTATGAACATTTTCCACAACACTTACCTTCTTCAAAATTATTTCTAATGTTTGCCATTGTGCAAGGCTCCCTGTCTCTCCTTGAGATTGTTTTCAGTTTCTCCTATACACTCTGCAGACGAACATCCCTGTATGTGCATCCCATCCAGTGTACATGTGTGTGATTGTTTCCTTAGAAGTAAAGTGGCATTTAAGGCTTTGGGTCTGTATGGCCCAGGGTTCTTGGGAAAATATTGTGGCAATTTGCACACCCACCAGCAACGTGAGGCTGTGTGTATCCCTGTGTCGTCACCAGATAGAAAGGATCTTTTTATTCCTAATCTTTACAATATGATGGGTGAAATGGCTTTCTGTTTTAATTTGTATATTTGGATTACTAATGATGCTAAACATGTTTATCCTATGTTTACTGCTTCCCTTTGGGGGAATTTCTTATTCATGTTACTTGCACACTTCCCTCCAAGTCTTATTTATTTGTAAGAGTGTTATTCTTAGATGAAATAATGCTTTGTCTGTCATGGATCTGGTAGACATTTTATTCCTTCCCATCACTGATGTGTGAATGAAGTTATAGTAGCCTTTTTTTATTTTAAAATTTTATGTGCAATATGAAATCATCAAAGAAACAATGAGAGACTTCAACAAACAAATTTTTATAAATGTGTTTTAAATTCCCCTCAAAGGGCACCTTTTGGGATGGGCAGTGGGGGTTGTATGGAAACCAATTTGACAGTAAATTTCATATATTAAAAAATAAATTAAAAAAAATTAAAAAAAATTCCCCTCAAATAACACCATTCAAAGATAAACAAGGATAAGTGCTCTGAACGTTTTTGGCTAGCCTTTCAGACCTGTCCCCTGGAAAATGCATATATCTGTGGATATACCTGTAATTCTGTGGGCTCTTTAAATTGATCTTATGATTCTTCACTTATAATCTTCCTTCTTCAGTTACCAATATACTGTGAATGTCTTTCCCTGTGAATAAACATGGGTATTCACTATGACTTTTTAATATCTGTGTAGAGCTTACATTAATACATCCATAAGTCCATCTAACTATCTCTTACCTTTGTTAGGATTGGGCTCAGTGACTTAAAGCCACAAGGGTTTACTCTTTCTCGTATGAGGAGTCTAGATAGACAGTTTAGGACCAGTTTGTTTTTTCCTCTAGGTCGTCAGGGACCCAAATTGCTTACGCCTTTGATCTGCCCCTCTCGACAAGCAGTTAGTGCCACTGAGCTCCGTGGCCACTTCCCCTCTCCCCAGAAGAGGAAGAGCAGAGCTGCCACCCAACCTGAGTCACCTCCCCCCAAGGACTTCTCTGAAATGTCCTTAAATCAATTCCTCTAACAACCCACCACCCAGGTCACCCCAGCTATAGGGGGTCTGCAAGCTGCATTGTAGCTACGTGCTCAGCCACCATGCCCACAGCTTGGGCTATTTACTAAGAGGGGAATATGGAGACTTGGCAACTAGGTGTGTCCAACACAATTGTTGGATAGTGTTTGCTTTTTCCTGGGTTTTCACTGTTGCAAAAACATCACAGTGACTCTATCTCATCAATATTTGTACGTGTTCATTTTTTTCCAGGGGTAAATTTCTGGAAGTAGAGTCACTGGCTCAAAGAGTAAGCGATTTCTATAGCTTTCAATATGCCTTGTCCACTCGCCAGAATTTTATTCATGTGCACATCCTTCCGCAGTTTACAATGTTGCCTGGTTTCCTGCAACAAAAATAATATCGTGTGTTAACGCTTATTTTTAAATATCTTTCAATGGAATAGGGGGAGATTGTGTAATACTATTTTAATTATACAAGTGACACAGATGTTTCTTAAGAAAAATTTAGCCTTGCTGATGGAATGCGTTTCTGGTAATCAAATATTCACTGAGAGCTTAAGGGCACCTTCGTTATGTGTGACCAAGGGGGGAAAAAAAGTTGTAAACCCAACAGACTTGGGCTGTTTCTCTGAGAGCTGCGACAATCTAATCCTGAGGCTGCAGAATTCCAGAGTAAACCGCAGTGGCTTAAGGGCTGCGATTGCAGGAATGAAACAATCTTTGTGGGAAAATAACGTTATTAGAGTCTTGACCTTGGGTCCAGATGCATGAAGTCTAAAACATTCAATTCTGTCTCCTATTGTTTTTTTTATTTCCCTTTACATGAACAAACGAAGTCTCTGGTCTAAAGAGATTTTTTTTTTAAATCAGGGCTTAATACCATAGTGGGCCTCACCTGTGTTCCCAGAAATCCACAACGAAGCATACGTATGTCATTTATAGTGGAGGGAATGGGTTTCAGTCACTGTCCTAGGGACCATTCCCTTGTTAGCCACTAAGGCCCAAAGAAGGGCTGCTAAGGTAAGATACAGCTAGTGCACTGGCCCGTGGCCGGCCTGGGTATCCTTTGCTCTCTGGCTGCCCATGGACAGGGCCACTTCTGACCCCCCAGGGAAGCGTGGTCATGGAAATGTTTAAGGGCAAGGGTCAGAGCATGCCTGGAAGGGGGCACAGGGGAGTGGGGAGTAGTTTGCATTTCAAGTAAGGTCGTCATGGAGAAGGTAATGTGAGTAAAGCCTTAAAGAAATGGGAGATGAGGTTTGTGTGTGTCTGCAGGGGAAGCACTGAAGGCCTTAGTGCCAACTAGTATCAAAGCCAGGGGCAGAAGTTTGTGCCTGGAATGTTCCAGAAACACTAAGGAAGACACTGAAGCTGGGGCAGAGCGAAAGGAGACCTCAGAGGTCCCAGGAGGTCAGATCTCTCATCAATCATTACAAGTGGTGTGATGGTGCCATGGTGGGGATGAGTAGGGGGTCACAGTAGTGACAGTGACGCTGTCCCTTTTCTTCCACTGCCATGCTGAGCCCAGAACTAGGAGGCTATTGGAGCAATCCAGGAGGAGTGGTGGGTCTGCCCATCCCCCCTGCTGTGTTGAACGTAGACCATGGGAAGGCAGGACTCGCGGCAGGAGCCCATTAGATGGCCTGAGCTGTGATGTGGCTTGGATCAGACAACAGTGCAGGAGGATCAGCAGTTCAGAATCTACAGCCTGATGGGCTGGTATGGGTGTGGGTGAAGGGACAAAGCCTCTGAGAATAGATGGAGCCATGCTGGGGGGCCAGATTGGGTCATGGTCAGTATGGGAGTGTGAGCCTCTCTGTAGACATACTCGTCAATTCCCAAGATAAGCAATGAGGAACTTCCCAGGTATACTTTTTTTTAAATGAGTGCTTTCTCTGCTGTCATAGCTTTTACCTTCCGCCTGTTGGCCGCCATATACCCAACTTGAGATTTACATCCATTCCGTGACCTGGGCCCTGTGCTATCCCTATCCTTAGCCATAGTTTTTCCAGCGAGCAGTATTCCAAGCTCTGCTTTACTCAAAATGGTATGTCTGTGTCTTTTCACACATAAATCCAGTTTGGCCTGTAGGAGATGGGTGGCTCGCATTATCGTCCAGGAGGAAACCGAGGCTGCCTGACTTCCCGGTAGAAGGGACTTAACCATCTTCCTGCATGTACCAAAGAGCTGACTTCGGAGTCTGGCGAACGTACAGTCTGTGCCTTGGTGTCATTCATTTGGGGTCAGTTTTCCCACAGATGTGGTGTGCTATTTAATATTTAGATTCTTAGCATCTTTTATTTAAGAAAAAAATCTCTTAGGTTACGTCTGTAAATATTTGTTCTCTTCCCTTCTCCATTTGCTTCTGCAGGGCCTCCACATTTTTCCCTTAATGTATATTTTCTACATCTTTTACTCAAGCAAATTTGTTCTGTGCACAATTTTTCCTTCCCGTTTGTGATTTTACTTTTTCTTCTTCTTTCGCCACTTCTGCCAGTTCATATTTCACTCTTTCTGGGGCTCTCGCTTCCTAGGCAAGTGACTGGTTCACAGCGTTCATCTAACTCCTGGCAGCATTCTTCTGGTGTGATCCCATGACCCGCTTTCTTTTCCTGTGTCTGTCTTCCAGTGTTCTTACAGTGTCTTTGCTTCCTTTTGAGAACTCCCATTTGGGGAAAATTCAGATCCCTAGAAAGAGAACGCTGTGTGCAGCTATCTGGTTCTGCACTTAATGCTGCCTGTCTGATCCTGAGAGCCACAGCAGGTGCAGGGAAGCCTCTGCCCGACCCAGCCTGGGCACACTGGTGCTGGTTTTGCCCCTCGCTGTGCCCCCACCTTAACAACGCGTCCTTTGCTGATGCTTGCCCACATTCACAGCCACGGTCGTCTGTCCTTTTCTTTCTGCATGTACCTCTGCTCGTGTACACTTTTGGTTGTCCGTATACCTCCTTTGTAGCTCACATTTTCTTTCCCTCTGTGTCCTAATTGTTCTTGTATGGTTTCCAAAAAAAGAAGAAATGTTAGTTTTATGCTGCCATCTTTAAATCTTACACCCTATTTGTTTATATACTAAGCTATATAAAATTTGGACTTTCTGTAAGAAAAACAAGTAAAGTGGGAATCTAGGAGGAGGAGTTAAGAAATCGTCAGTTAAGAGAGTCGGCAGAGCTCGGACCCAAGACACAACACTGGCTGTGTTACCGCAGGAAAATTACTTAACCTGTGTGAACCACAGTTTCCTCGCGCACGTGTGTGTGTGTGTGTGTGTGTGTGTGTGTGTGTGTGTGTGAGAGAGAGAGAGAGAGAGAGAGAGAGAGAGAGAGAGAGAGAGAGATAAGAGGATTAACGTGATGGTTTAGTAAGATGATTCATAGAAAGCATTCATTCTGGTGCCTGGCACATTGCAATCAGTCAATAACATTAGCTGTCATCAGCAGCAGCTCACATGGGAAGCCAGTTGTCCGAAAACCGTTTATTGGATAGCCCAACCTTTCCCCCACTGACATGAACTGCTTTATAGTCTACGAGAAAAAAAGGTGTCCACCAAAGTCTGTTTCCGATGCTCTCTTTTACTCCGATCTGTCCATTCTGGCATCAGGACCACGTGTGTTAGAGGCTTAGCTCTTCCAGACACATTTTAATACCTAGTACGATACTCTCCCCATTTGTCTTCCAAAAGTGTCCTGTATTTCTCACATGGATATTTGTTTGCTTATTTCTTCTAGATGAATGTTAGGATAATTTTGTCAAGTTCTAAAAAGAAGTTATTCTGAAAACTTTGGAAGATTGTAATAAATCTAAAGGTTAATATGGAGAACAGGGATTTCATTAAAATATTGAGCCTTCCCAGCCAATGGCATGGACATTCTCTGCATTTATTCAGATTTCGTGTGTGTGTCCTTTAAATTCAGTTGCTTTCTTTCTGTGTGCCTCTGGCAGTGAGTATTTGTAAACTTCTGTCTGCAAGTGTCTTTGATTGTCTTCGGTTTTCTGGGTGGAAACGGGGCCCGTCTATAGCCAGGGTTTGTTGGCTCTCCAGGGCCACCCAGCGAGGGAGAGGTTGTCCTTAATTTGGCAGAGTTCCTATTTTCTTCCACTCTCCAGAGCACACAGAGGACTGCAGTTGGCATGGGGCTTCCTTGCCCTGCCTGCTTCTCTCAGATTGCCTTTCTCCGTGCCTTTGCCTGTGTCCTTCCTCCCTCAGCAAAGAAAGGCATGTTCACACAGGAGTAAAGCTTCTCTAGCCCCAGTTTTCCTTGGATGCTCAGAGCATCCACACCACGTGGCTCATGGCAGTTTCTCCCGTGCTCCGGTATCTCCCACTGTCCCCAGAAAGCTGTTCCCCGTTGTCATTTCTGTACCCACAGGTGCAGTCTACCAGAGAGCCTAGCTGTCTCTTACCACCAAGGTCCCAGAAGTTTCCTCTTCTTCTGGGTGTCTACCCCCCTGCCCAAACCCTCCTCGCTCGTCATATATAGGGGCCATTCTCTGGATGTTTTCATGCACTGTGTTCAATTCCAAATTAAGAAACAAATGCTGCACTCAGTACCTGGTCCAACAGCTCAGGCGACCCCTCTGGAGCCTCCTCCTACTTCAGGGGCTGACCCTAGAGTGCTTCACCTTGATCCTGCTCACCCCTTCTCTCCCAAGGTCGAGGTAGACATCCCAGGGCCTGTGTCTAGGGATGACACGAAGAATACACAGCATGGGGCAAGCCTCAAGTCCCTCCAGTTCTCCTGGGCTCACCACTTCCCTGCCCTCTGTGTGGGCAGAGCGCCCTGAGCCTCTGACCCCATGGGTTCACCCTCTTCCATGCCATTGGTTTGCTGGACCTGCAGCGATCCTCCCAGCTCTTTCTAGCAACACCTGCTTCAAGCTCATGCATCAGGCTCATCAAAGTTATTGGGGCCCAGTTGTTTTCCAATGTCCTTGTCCCCACTAGCACATAAATGGGTGATGAGAATCTGGAGTTAATGCAGGGAAAGGGTTCAAAGAATCTAAAAAGGAGAAGACAACGCCTCCCTGTGATGTGAGTGGTGAACACAAACCCAACTTCAAGGCTGACTGTGGCTCCCCGTTTATGACACTTGTGTGGTCCCCACATGGGGACACTAAGCATAGTGAGTTCTTGGGGAAGGACTGTGAGCCGAACAGAGAGGATGGATACTCAACTTAGTGTTTTATTTTCTTCCTTTGATGGTAGAATAAAACTCACTGTGGATGAAAATCTGTCTTCCTCTGCTATATGGGTGGAGTATAGTGGCCCTAGGAGCTCCTCCGAGGTCTTTCTCCCTCCCAAGGAAGCTGAAATTCCGACCAGCCTTGGTAGAGTCACCAGGACGACAGGCCCCGGGCCCTTCTTGTGCTTCATTTCTTTCTTTGTCTTTACCCCTCCATCTGCCCTCTTCCTCATTGTCTTCCTCACTGCTCTTCTAGATAGAGGCAGCCACACCCAGGGCAAATATGCAGGGGTCTCTTGCTGCAGGGAAAAGGTGGCTGAAGGCCTTTTAAGGCAGATACAGCTGCATGATCCCAACACACAGCGATGGCGACCTCGAGCCGTTTCAACACCCTGAAGGAGAGATCATGTGTCTTGTCAGCAAATGCAGACTTGGGTCAGTTCATGGTTATGTCTTCTGCTAAGCGACTCGAGGGCATAGTGTTTTGTCTTTGTGATTAAAAAAAAAAAAATCCTTGCCAGCTAGGGATAGTCATGCAGTTGGCATGCTGAGCTAGTCAACTCCCGAATTGCAGTCACCCCAGGGCAGGCATGAGCTCGCCCACCTAAGGGAGGTGGTTTTCTCTGGATATGGGCCTTCATTATAGACATAAAGGAATTAAGGGAAGGAAACTGAATTCCAAGTGAGCATAATTGATGGCCTCGATGCTGACCCAGTTAGGGTGTGGTGTTTTATCAAGAAAGGATTTATGGGGTGCCTGGGTGGCTCAGTCAGTTGAGCGTCCAATCTTGATTTCTGCTCAGGTCACGATCTCATGGTTCGCGTCATGGTCTGTGCTGAGTGTGGAGTCTGCTTGAGATTCTCTCTCTCTCTTCTCCTCTCTCTCTCTCAAAATAAGTAAAGAAACAACTTATGCTCCCTCTCTGTCTCTCTCAATGAACAAACAAACAAACATTTTTTAAAAAGAAAGGATTTAATACCGGGAAGTAGAGGCATGCAAAATTTTGGCAAGGGTGGGAGAAACTCAGCTTCCTTTCTGGAACCTGAGAAATGTGACAACCTCGAGAAGCCACTTCCGTCTGTGGTTGCAGCTGCCTCCGCACCAGGGCAGTGAGTTGTCCTCCTGGAAGTCACCTTGGCATCTGCCTGTGCACCGACTTGTTGCTTCTCAAGGAGAGTGATGGCTTTTCCATCCCTGCACGTTCTAAACTGTATCCAAGTGCCTCTCACTGGTGAAATACAAACCAGAACCTGGTGACAATTCAGCAGGAAATGGTTTTTCTCAGGCTTCCAGTCCCAGCAATTTAGGGAAGAGATCAGAAGTGTTCCAGTAGGCTGAGGATAGACAGACCATCTCTGATGCAAGCATATGGACAAAATGTCACATGCACATCCTGTAGAGCCTGGAAAATACTTTCTTGGGAATAGCTTGGGCTTGGGAATAGCTTTCCGGCCTGGACCTGGACCAGTGCCTCAGGACCCTACCTCTGTCCACTTCTGGGTTCTTCTCCAGAAGGAGACACCAGAACTTAGCACTCAGTCACTGAGCACTGGTGCCATGGGCGGCTGCTCACCTTGGAGCAGGTGCCATCCTGCTGTTGGGACTTGCTCTCCCCTTCCCATCTCCGCTTCGATCTTTGTGCCCCCTCACTCCCTGCAACCCACCGACTATTCCCAGACAAGGAAGACCACCTCCCTGAGCAAGCAGAACATACTCATTCTTCAGGGAAACACCACCCTCTCCAGAAGGACAAGAGGGATTGTGTTTTCAATTCCTTGGTGGGCAAAGGGACACGCTTCCTACTTTGCCATTGGGTGCAGCCCAGGGAATATAGACAGATCTCCTTTCTGCCGTTCTGCTGTTCGACTTCAAATCAATGTTATTTCAGCCCACTAGGGAGACCCTCTGAATGTGCTCATTGACCAACTTCTTCATTTCTTATGTGGGCATTTATGTGCACATTCACACGGCCTTGCTTCCTTTGGTGAACAGTAATCTGTAGAGCATGGAAATGCATTACTCTTCCTGTTCCATATACGGTGAAATTAAGGATGCAGAGAGAATAAGCTACTGCTCAAGGGCACAGTTCGTAAGTTTCCAATGCTTCTGACTCTTAGCCAAGTGCTCTGGCTACAGACCAGCAAAGACTCAAGAGTGGTAGAAAAGATGAAACAATCACCATCTTCGCAGCCGCCTTCCAAGTGGGCGTGCTTGGTGACACTCAGCTATTCTTCCCCCCTGTGCCCACTCCCCCAGTCCTTGGGAGCACTGCTAAGTGTATCTTTCCATAAAGAAGAAAGGTCACATGGTATTAACACACCCAGTAATTCAGTATGTGCCTTACATAATGCTTTAACATTTTCTTTTCATGTAATAGAGCATTAAAATTGTCCCCACTCGACCCCAGCTATCCACAGAAAATTGGCAGCTTTTTAATTAATGACTTCTGGCTGCTACAGTATATCTTCTAGCTAATTTCCCAGAGCACTCACCTCATGCCAACAAAATTACAGAATTCTGAATATTGTATGCACTGTGTTATATTTTGCTCTTTATAATAATGATGAACAACCTAAAGTGGATGGCCGAGAATTTTATCAAGCTGTGACAAAGTCTACTTCCCTCCAGCTGAACAAATGGGTAACCCTTGGGACTGTTGTTCTTATGGTAGATGAATTGGTTCACTCTTCTGTTTAGCAAGCGTGATCAGATTTATAAATTGTGTAACTCTTCCAGTTAGGTTCACTTCCTCATGAAAAAAAGATTTAATGTTTTTCAAATGCATATACTTTATTCCTGTCTTTGTTAAGACCTTTTCATAATGAAGAGGCTTCTCTTAGTCTACATAGGAATTAATAGATAATCCTATCCAGTGATTTAACTGAGACAGCTGAGCTTAACACTAGTTAAATTTTATATTGTAATGCTTTAGTATAAGTGTGTCAAATGTTGTAAGTATTTTTCTGGTGAAAATTCTTTGAGGAGAGGAAAGCATACGTGTTTTTGATGTCAATGATCCTATTAACTGTCTCATATTCTATCAGCATTTTGTTAGATTTTTTAGGGTGTTGTACCCCATTTTACATAATTTATAAATCCCATTGCATTTTCAGATTTCCTGGTTTTCTGCCTTATGGATGTATTTTTAAAATCCTACGTTTGGCTGAATTTTTAGGTTATGTGTATTAAACTACATCTGGATCTCTTACTGCAGTAAACTTTGGGAAAGGCATCAATAGCCTCGACAGCTTCAAAACATGGACTAAATTTAAGCACTTAAATAAAAATTAAAGGATTTTTCAGTAAGTTCTAATAGTATCCTTTTATCCTTGCCCAAAAGAACACATTATCCATAAAAACGAATTTTATAATTGGTAAAAACTGAATTTTTAAAACATACTGTCAACTTTTACAGGAGAAAAAAAAACATATGATCATTTCAATAAATATTGAAAGGCAGTTGATAATATTCAACATTCAGGCCTGACTTTAAATGAGGGGTGGGGGTGGGGGGAAGTGGGTGATGGGCATGGAGGAAGGCAGTTGTTGGGATGAGCATTGGGTATTGTAATGGAAACCAACCTGATGATAAATTATATTTTTTAAAAATAATAAAATAAAAATAAATAAATAAGCAAAAATAAATTTGTGTAAAACCGGAGTATAGAAATGCTTTATAAGACCCAAGTGCTTTGGCAAATGAAGGAGGAAAAGACAGGAAGTCCAATAGATACATAGGCAAAGGATGTAGATGGGCTGTTCACCAAGAAAACAGGTATAAATTGCCAAAACATGATGATGTGAAAAGATGCTCAAACTTATCTACAGGCAAAACAAACAAAAAATATCAAAAAAAATTGTCAAAGCATGCAAATTAAAATAATGATGAAAATCAAAAAGGTCAGTCATGTACATGTGTGAGGAAAAATTAACCCTCAGCCAACACTGATGGAAATGAAATCGACGTGTTTCTTAGGAAGCAGCTTAGACATACATTTCAACACTAAATGCACAGAATTCCCCTTCGAGCATTAATCCCAGAGGTTGCCTACCACTCTATTGACTGACTGATAAGTGGAGAGATTCCTTGCAACATGGTCCTTCTTCTTGTGGAGTAAGAAAGACAGAAATTCAACTAATCATAAAATCATCGTAAGGAGAAATCTTTTAAGAAGGAGTATTGTGGGCTTACTGTATGCCATACCATAGTTAAAGAATTTCAATGCCTACATCACCTTATTAAGGAGATTCTATCTTATCTCCACTTTTACAGGTGGAAGAAACTGAGGAACTGAAAGATTACCTCATTACCTAGTTATTCGGTGTTACTGATGATCTGATGCCTTGCAACAAATTATCCCCCAAAATTAGTGGCATGAGATAATGCACATTTATTACCTCCTATGTCTGTGGGTCTGGAATCTGAGTATGGCTTAGCTGAGTCCTCCTGTTCAAGGTCTCTCCCAGCACTGCAGTTAAGGTGTTGGCCAGTGATGCAGTCATGTCAAGGCTCAGCCTGGGAAGAGTCTCGTCCCCCAAGCCCACTCGTGTGGTTGCTGTGTTGTATGGCAGGATTCAGTCATAGACTGTTGGTTGGAGAACACCCTCAAGGGAGCCTCTCCATAGGGTAGCCTACATTCCCCACAGTGAGGCCACTAGCCTCAGAGAGGGAGGGATTGAAAGAGAGACCACAGAGGCTCCTGGGTGGCTCAGTCCATTGAGCAGCCAACTCTTGATTTCAGCTCAGGTCATGATCCCAGGGTCGTGGGATCGAATCCCGTATTGGGCTCCATGCTAAGCACAGAGCCTGCTTAAGATACTCTCCATCCCCGTGCCCCTCCCCACTCACTCTCTCTAAAAAAAAAAAAAAAGAAAAGAAAAGAAAAAAATATACATATGTATATGTAAAGAAGAGAGGTACCTGGGTGGCTCAGTCTGTTAAGTGCCCGACTCTTGATTTCAGCTCAGGTCATGATCTCACGGTTAGTAGGATCAAGCCCCGCATCAGGCTCTGCATGGACAGCTCAGAGCTTGCTTGGGATTCTCTCTATCTCTCTCTTTCTCTCCCTGTCCCTCTCCTGCTGGTGCTCCCTCTCTCAAAATAAATAAACTTTTAAAAAAATGTTGGGGCACCTGGGTGGCTCAGTCAGTTAAGCATCTGACTTCAGCACAGGCCGTGATCTCACGGTTCATGAGTTCAAGCCCCATGTCAGGCTCTGTGCTGACAGCTCAGAGCCTGGAGCCTGCTTCAGATTCTGTGTCTCCCTCTCTCTCTTCCCCTCCCTAGTTCACACTCACATTCTCTCTCTCTGTGTCAAAAATAAATAAACTTAAAAAAATTTTTTTTAATGTTAAAAAAAAAAGAACAAAGAGAGCCACAATCCTTTGTGATCATAGCTACATGCCCAGTATCTGCCCCACAGTGGGTGCTCAGTAATCAAACAACAAATCCCATTTATGTAAAAATAGAGCACATCTTTATATTCACTTATAAAATATCAGGAAGGGAAAATTATGAGATTGGGGTCTTGAGAAGAAAAAGAGGGCATTTACTTACTTACTATTTGAATTTGGGGCCCAAAATTCTCAGATCCCTAATCTAAGATTCTCATGTTTTATACTATAATAAGTAAACTAACAGATACCTTTCATTAATTACTTTTCAAAACCAATCACTCATTTACTGGCATGTTCATAATTCATCAAACACTTGTTAAAAATCCTCTGTGAATTTCATGTGAATTAGGTTTCTAATGATCCACATTACACATGTTTCTAAATTTGCATTTTTTACATTTTGATGATTTGTCTATTCCCCAAGAGCAAACAGATTAGGGATCGGAATGTTTTTCTTCATTTTGTCTCACTTTAGAAAGTATTCAGAAGCTGATACCGGAGAGAGCAACATGTGGCAATTATGAAAGAAAAGTGTTGTTACATCTTTAAAACTTTCCATCCTTGATTTTGAATGCTTTATGAATGAGACATATTTTTTAAAAAATCTACTTAAAATTATGTTATGATATTTCATGCATCAGATGTGTGATAAAATACTAACCCAAATGTGTATTATTTGTATATGCTCCTCCTTCCAACTTTGTTTTAAAAAAATTTTTTTTAATGTTTATTTATTTTTGAGACAGAGAGAGACAGAGCATGAATGGGGGAGGGGCAGAGAGAGAGGGAGACACAGAATCGGAAGCAGGCTCCAGGCTCCGAGCCATCAGCCCAGAGCCTGACGCGGGGCTCGAACTCACGGACCGTGAGATCGTGACCTGAGCTGAAGTCGGACACTCAACCGACTGAGCCACCCAGGCGCCCCTCCTCCTTCCAACTTTGTAGTGATCTTACAGATGTGGGCTTCTTACAAACCAGATGTCAGCCACATATGGGACATGAGTCAGATCCTACCCACACCCAGTCTTTCCATTGGATGCTATTAGAACACAGGCTGCTTTGTTTGGGTATTTTCTCTGGCTACTTTTGTGCCTCATTGGCCAGAAGTATGTAGTTATATAACAGTGTGGTCTGCAAAGCCTACAACATTTATTATTTGGCCCTTTTGGAAAATGATTTCCTAGTATTGTCTGAAAAAATTGAGAATTTTGATCCATGAACATTTCTTTCAGTCTTCATTGATTGTTAGCAAGAACTTTTATAGTTTTCAGTGAGCAAGTCTTGCACATATCTTATTTAATGAATTTCTTAGCATTTCATGTTTTGATGCAAATGTATCATTTTTTTAAATTTCAATTTCCAATTGCTTTTTACTAATACATTTGTAAACAAAAATTAACTTTGAGTTGTGTACATCGATGTATCCCATGACGTCCCTAAACTATGTTTCTAGCACCTTTTTGGTAAGTTCTTTTTTATTAAGTATGACTTAGTTATAGGTGTTTTTGGAGAAACCTTTATCAGGTTAGTTCATTGTCTTCCTAGTTTGCTATGAGATTTGATCAGGATGTTGAATTCTGTGAAAAACATTTTTTTTGTATCTACTCACTCTATTTCTGTTTTTGTATGTTGAAGTAGTGAGTTTCTTTCATTGGCTAGTTCCTGAATTTAAACCAACCTTGCATTCCTGGAGTAAATCTCACTTGGTCATAATACATTGTTGTTTGTGTGTTGATATACCTGATTTGGTAATGTTTGGTTAAGGATTTTTATGTCCGTGTCCATTAGGGATATTGGTCTCGAGTTCTCTTTTCTCTTAAGATTCTTGTCTGACTTTGGTATCAGGATAATTTTGTGTAAAATTGGTTTTATTTCTTCTTTAATTATAGGTAATATTTACTAGTGAAGCTTCCCGGGTTTTGGGTGTTATTTGTGGAAGGTTTTTAACTATAAATTAAATTTATTTATAGATATGACTATTAGATCTACCTCCTTTTTCTTGAGTGATCCTTGATAGTTTGTGTCTTTCAAGAAATGTATCTATTTAATCTAAGTTGTCAAATTCATTGGCACAAAGTTATTCCTAATATTTTGCTATTATGCTTTTAATTAAAATAGAGGCTATAGTGATGGTTATCTTTTTATGGTTATTTGTAACTTGTGCCTTCTCTCTTCTACATCAGTCCTAGAGGCTCACCTACTGTTTTTTTTTTTTCAAAGAGCTAGCTTTGGTTTTACTGATTTTTTTTATCTGTTGTTTTTCTGTTTTGTATTTCACTGATTTGGGTTTTCCTCCTTATTATTTCCTTCCTTCTTCATACTTTGGGTTTTTCTTGCCCTTCTTGTAATAGCTTCTTAAGGTGGCTGCTTAGATAGTTGATTGGTGACCTTCTTCCTTTTCTAATACAGTAATTTAATGCTACACACTTCTAAGTTTTGCTTTTATCTGTATCTCACAAATTTTGATATGGTGTTTTTATATTCATATGTATATATTCTTTTTTTTTTTAATTTTTTTTAACGTTTATTTATTTTTGAGACAGAGAGAGAGCATGAACAGGGAGGGTCAGAGAGAGGGAGACACAGAATCTGAAACAGGCTCCAGGCTCCGAGCTGTCAGTACAGAGCCCAACGCGGGGCTCGAACTCACGGACCGCGAGATCATGACCTGAGCCGAAGTCGGACGCTTAACTGACTGAGCCACCCAGGCGCCCCTCATATGTATATATTCTTATTACTCTGGTGATTTCTTCTTTGACTCATGAGTTATTTAGACATGTATCATTTAATTTTCAAATATTTGGGGTTTTTTTTCCAGATGTATTTGTGTTATTGTTTTCAATTTTCGTTTTGCTGTGGAAATAGAACATAACATGTATTATTTTTATCTTATAACATCTACTGAAATTTGTATTATGACTAACAATATTGTCCCTTTTATTAAGTGTCAAACGTGCCCTCAAAATCAATATGTATTCTGCTATTTAGGGTGCAGAGTTCTGTAAATGTCAGTTAAGTCAAATTGATTAATAGTGGTATTAAAGTCTTCCATATTTCAAATCTCATTTCCTCTGCCCCCCCCCCTTTCTTTTCCTTTTGAGACTATAATTTTCAGTGTTAGAATATTTGATGTAATTTCAGAATTCCAGGATAACCTATTTCATATTTTCCACTTTTGCACTTTTTTTTTTTAACTTTGGATGTTTTCCACTGACCTAGGTTTAAATGCATTAATTTTGGGGGCGCCTGGGTGGCTCAGTCGGTTAAGCGTCTGACTTCAGCTCAGGTCACGATCTCGCAGTTTGTGAGTTCGAGCCCCGCATTGGGCTCTGGGCTGATGGCTCGGAGCCTGGAACCTGCTTCCGATTCTGTGTCTCCCTCTCTCTCTGCCCCTCCCCCGTTCATGCTCTGTCTCTCTCTGTCTCAAAAATAAATAAAAAAACATTAAAAAAAAATTTTTTTAAATAAATAAATAAATAAATAAATAAATAAATTCACTAATTTTTTTCCTCTGTCCAACCTGCTGAGTAGCTTGTTTAAAGATTTATTCATCTCTTACATTGTGGTATTTGTTTTTATCATTTTGTCTTTCTTATAGTTTAATGGTTTTAATATTGCTTCTGAACCCCCCCCCCGTTTATGGATATTAATCATAATTATTGTAAAGTCCCTGTGGAAGAGCTCCCCTACCATAGTGATGTCGATATTTTTTTTTTCTGGTCCTTTTTTCTTGCTTTTTTGTGTGTCTCGTAATATTTTATTGAGTATGGCCCTGGTGCATAAAAGGAAAGAAAAGTAGAGATTGCGGGAGGTTATACTTACTTCCAGTCCTTGTTATCTGCTTTTATGCCGAGGTCCTGGTCTCCCCAACCTCTGCCAGAGATGGGATTGTTTATCTCCTTGTGGGGCTTCTAACTTTTTGTAACTAATTTCACTTAGTTGTCTGTGACTTCGACTTTCTAAATGACTCAGAAACAGTATGATTTTGCAGATGAACAGCCTCTCTTTTTTGTTGTTAGAATGGAAACGACATTCCTTTGTGTCTCTCTCCATTGTCAGCAGAAATGGAAATCTGTTCTTTTAATTGAAGTCTTCATATGTCCTCTGTGGCAGTTCTGTGTTGGTAGCAGCCACCTGTTGTGGGGATTCTGCTTGTCCTTCTTGTTCGGTGTGAAATGTCCCCTCGGTACATTATGAATTTCCCTGGTCTCTTTGGTGGGGCTCGGTTACCTGATCTAGACATGAGGGAAGGGAGGGCACAGCCACGGTCTCTGCCACTGTGAGCTAAGGAGTACCAATTGGTAAGTGATCCGTTTGGCATGGAGATAGCATGAGAAAGTGTCTCCCTTCTCGTGTCCCCAGATGCAAAGCCTGAAGTTTCCTGCAGGTGGGGTATGGTGACAGTGCAACAGTGTGCATGTTCAGCTCCCACGAAGGATCTGGGGCCATGGAGACCAGCATGGGGCTCACGCTGTGGGCTTTCTCCAGGAAGATGGAATTGGTCCTCACCGCCGGGTCCTGTCCCCAAATCCTCAGACTCAGGTCACACAGTAGGGAAGCTCTACCAGCTTATCAAGGCTTAGATCACACTCTCCCAGTCTCACCCAGGGCCCCCTGCACAGGGATAAGCAACATAGCAGGTTAATCTGAACCGCCGTCTTCCCGGAAATCTCCCTAGACCACCCTTGGTCCTGCTTTTTATTACTTCTAAAAGATATTTTTTTTCAGAACAGTTTCGTAAGGATCTTCCATATGAGTCATATCACACCTCTGTCCACGGCACGTGTCATCGGTGGCATTTTCTCCTTGAACGCCATACTCTGAGGAGAGCGGTGTTTTAATTGTGTGCTGTCTTACTGGCACCATCTGACTTATTTATTTAGACGACATTAAGTGATACTAACATGCATGTGTGTCTAGACTGCAGCGTGACTGTGCTTAGAAGAGAAACCTGCGATACTTGTATTCTCTTTGTACACTCACCGCAAGCAAAGTCTTCAAATGCCCTGTCCCTGGAACATTCCTTGTTTACATTCATAGTAATTCCCTGGGAACACAAGGCTTCTATTTAGTCTCAGGAGAGGCGTCTACTCCTCTGCTGTTCCACTGTGATGTCTTTGAATAATTTATCAGCTACTTAACACTCATCAGATTTGGCTTTTTGTGTAGAAACGACCTGTAACAGTCTCTTACTCTCTCTCTCAGAGTCTGAAGCAGTGTCGTTTTAAATAAATGTGCTTCTCTCCAAACAAGAATTTACACGTTGGGGGGAAAAAATTCCGCGTATCCCACGACTGCCCTCTAGATGGTAAATACCCCTCACTTCTCTGTACTAAGCTGCGTGAACTTGAACTCACTGTCTCCCCTTGTGTGTTTCTGTCGGCATCATCCTTCCTCCTTCTTGTTCTCCTCCAGGTGCTGGGGTTCCCCAGTTCCAACCAATCGCCCTGAATGGCCGAATTCAGGTTCTGAGCAACGGGTCCTTATTGATCAAGCACGTCGTGGAGGAAGACAGCGGCTACTACCTGTGCAAGGTCAGCAACGATGTGGGTGCAGACGTCAGCAAGTCCATGTACCTCACGGTGAAAAGTAAGGAAGAAGAATGCTTTGTTTTACCTAAATAGGTCTTTTTGTGCTTAAAGTTGCCATTGTCTCCGCACACATCTGTTTAAAACAAAACAAAACAAAACAAAACAAAACAAAACAAAACAAAACAAAATGTTGGTTGGCTACAGCTGAGGTTTGAGGTTTTGCTCGCCTGGGACACGACCGAAGAGGAGGGCAAAAATCCAGCCGGTTGCAATAGCCTGACTGTGTGCCCGGTGTCTGGGGCCACATGCTCGTGTGCCTTGGGTTCCCTTGGCCGTGCATACCTAGCAGGTGAGTGGGCCTCTGCCTTTAGTGCCCACATTTCTATTCTGTTGATTTTACTGCGGAAAAGCCCAGCGTATGGTCTTGTGTGTGCTCTTTTCAGACGTCTGTTTCCACGCATTTTATGATTTGCAAGCTGGCTTGTCCCTAGGTTTCCTTTTAGAGATCCTTATGAAATCAAGCAGCCGGAAACCTCATTACCAAAGACACACAACTACAAGACAGGAACATGTAACACCCTGCCTAGGGTCCATGTTGCTGACCCGTTTTATAGGAGAGGGCGACTTATAATGAGATTATTTTTCTACTTTGGTAAGTAAACCACCAAAGGAAGGACGTAAAACGGGCCAGCTTTTGTAAAGTTGCTGCTTTTTAGCAAATGGTTGGGCGCCTAGTTTACAGCGAATTACTTATGTCTTTGTCCATTTGTGCAATTTTCTGTTAGATAAATTGTGATCTCTTCCAGATAAGGCTTTGATCGGCCTTTCTCTTTTTTATTTTAATTGTGTTCTCAGTAGGCTGGAAAAGACCTCTACCGTATCTCTCATTAGAGGGATTGAATTTAAAAGTGAATCTCAGTGGGTCTTATGTATATGTGTGTGTGAGAGAGAGAGATTTAAGCTGACTGCACAAATGCTAGTATCCGCCCTATTTCACTCAGAATTTATTCTAGTCCGTTATATTTCCAACGTAATGCTGAAAATATCAAGCTATTTATTTGCTATACTTTTATATCATGAAAAAATTACAGTTTGAAATAGGGTTGCTTTAAAACATGTTTTGTAGATATCCAATACATAAATTTGATTCTAAATTTTATACTCTGGAGGAACTGATTTGCAAGAATCTGAAGACAAATTGTCATTTCATATAAATCCAAAGTTGAAAGGATAACTTAAAAAATTATAAATTGATGATATTTGAAGGAAACCCAAGAGCTGAAGACCAGTATTGGCCAATATTGATCCATCTTTCCCCAATAAAAGAAATATATTTTTTAATTTGATTATATTTAATAGAATGTGAATATGTTTGATTCTAAATTCGGTTATATTTTGCCACTTTGAAATATTTTAAAATTATAAAAATTCCGCAAGTCTATATCTATGCTGTAATAGATACAGGGCCCTGTGAAGGATGTGAATACTTCATCCCTGGACTTACGTTTTGGAAGAGGAGATAACAAGGAAGTATATAGAGCTTACTAATATTAATGCAAGATGGAGAGTAATATGATATGTGCCATAGTTGTACCTTTCAGGGGAGGATATAACTTTCATTTTGTGGGGACTAAGGAGCATTTTATGGAGAAAAAGTCTTTTAAGTGGGTGGAATTTAAAAATACAAAAGCTGGTTTTCCCCAGATTTCCTCTCTACACACCTTTGATGCTCTTAGTGTGGGGCGTGGGAGAGGACCACGGAGATGTCTTTCTGCCCTTAGCAACCTTTCTTTCTTGTGGGTTGATGGGGAATGGGTGTATACAACTGCCATCCAGTGGAATACACTGGAAAAGAGTTCCAAACACAAAGGCGCGCAGACAGGGGCGTGATTTACATTTGTGTGTAGGACCAGTGACTGCACAGTGACAACACATGGATTTAAGTTCAGTCTTAGACGATGCAGTGGGTATCAACAGGTCCAATCCTTGAGGGTGGATAGGGGCGCTTGAGGAAGAGGGAACAGAGAGCAGAGAGAAGAAATTAAAACTCCCAAGGCAGGAGGTAACTCTGTCCGCGTGTTGTACCCTGTACATGGAGGGGGTTAGACAGGGAAACGTTTAATAAAGGTGAGCAAATGTCAAACAGAGATGGTTCTTAGAGGTGGCCAAGTTTGGATTCTCTCAAACCATACAAACTATTAGCAGAGAGATGCTTTTAGTAACAGTTAATTCTACCAGTTTTTAACCCTTGGTTAAAATGTGTTCAGTTTCAAGTGTCTGGTATATTTAACCTTTTAAAATCATACTATTTGAATTCTGGAAAGTAAAAAGAATAATTTAAGAAAGCTATAGAAGCACAAAGACAGGAGATATACAACAAATAGAGGTGTTACTCAAATGATACCATTAAAAAAAAGAAACAGTAACAACAAACAGGGATAACTTCGCTTTTTCTGTGTGTATTTGTGTGACCAGACTACTTAGTGGATTAAAACGGACTCGTGGAGGCAGCACACAGCAATGCAAATCTGCTGCTTGGTATTATCTATTTTACCATGAAAATAGGGAGGAAGGGGGCGCCTGGGTGGCTCAGTCAGTTGAGCATCAGACTTTGGCTCAGGTCATGATGTCACGGATTGTGAGTTCGAGCCCCGCATCAGGCTCTCTGCTGTCAGCACAGAGCCCGCTTAGGAACCTCTGTCCCCCCTCTCTCTGCACTTCCCCTGCTCGCTCTCTCTCTCTTAAAGGTAAAAAAATAAACGTGAAAAAAAAAGGAAAGAAAATAGGAAGTTGAGCACAGAGCACACCCTGGCTGACTTTATGCCCCTATGAATGGTAACATGTTTTATTGTTACTTCTGTAGAGGACAGAAAGGGAGCACTAAGCTGTAGACACACACCCACATGCACATGTGCAGTTACAGTGTGTGCACAGCAAACCCAGATGCCTTCCAGGTAGAGGCAAGAAGAGAAAGAACCATCATCCCGTTCTCTTTTATTTTAATCTCTTAACATGGCCCTAAAAATGGCATGCACCCACACCCATGTACACACACACACACACACACACACACTGCATTCCATACAAACACAGAAAAATCATCCCAAATGAACTAAAGCTACCTATTCAAACGGCAGCCAGGAGAGGAATGAGAGCATAACAGGGACACTACTGGCCAATCCCTGGGAAAACCATTGCATGGTATCACCAAAAAAAAAGGAACAAAGCGTCCTCCCCCTCTCCCCCAAACAGTTGATTCCAATATTTCACACACTAAAGAATTTCTCTGTATCGTTGGAATTGGTTCCATAAAAGTGGTAACAAGTTTCCTTTGAGGTGGTAACCGCTATTTGGACAACCTCCAATCAGTTCTGTCCCCTAAATGAAGACCGTCTTGGGGAAAAACAAGGAATCCTACATTCCGGGTCAAAATTAGGAAAGTCCTCAAAGCCTGTGTGCCATGGACGTGGAGGGCTGAAGTGTCATGTAATTAACAGGGAGCCCAGGGTCGGGTGAAGAGCCCCCCCCCCCGCCCCCCGAGGTTGCAGCCCAAACAATCTGGTCCTTCTGGTTCTCCACTTCTCACTAGTGGTCTCAAATTGCTTTAGTTCTCTGACCCTGTAAAATAAGAAGAATCACACGTTTCCTGGGGAGGGGGGGGTAGGAAAATTAAATGGGATAATGTATGTGGAGATACACTGTAAATCAGAAAGCACTCTATGTGCAGATGTGGCACATACACATAGCAGGTGGTCCTGCTGGTAAGAGAGAAAGAAACCGTACAGGGTGATGGTGCTGCACACTGGAATTCTTCCAGAAAATCCTCTGAACAGGAAACTGAAAGGGTTGTAGGGGAGGAAGAGGAATCATGACTTCCGAGATCCAGGCGGGGGGTACTTTCACTGTCCCTGTGATGCTGACCCATGGGGGTGGTGCCTTTGGAAACTCTTATTCCTGACTCCAGCTGTTTATGAATCATCAATAAAATGTTTGGGGATTTCAAACTGAAAAAAAAAATTGTTTGGGTAGAAAGGAAATTTCACGGCTTTAAATAAAAATTTTACGTACTCTCTCATTTTTATAATTCGTATTTTTAAAAAGTGGGCTGCAAATATTTCTTTTTTTTTTAATTTTTTTTTCAACGTTTTTTATTTATTTTTGGGACAGAGAGAGACAGAGCATGAACGGGGGAGGGGCAGAGAGAGAGGGAGACGCAGAATCGGAAACAGGCTCCAGGCTCCGAGCCGTCAGTCCAGAGCCCGACGCGGGGCTCGAACTCACGGACCGCGAGATCGTGACCTGGCTGAAGTCGGACGCTCAACCGACTGCGCCACCCAGGCGCCCCAGGGCTGCAAATATTTCTAAATGTAATAGGACAGAACTTTCTGCCCGATCAAGCAATGTCAGGAAATTAAGGCGGCTTCTTGGACAATAGTCTGGATTCCCAGGACGGCTGGTGCTGGTTTTATACACATCTGAAGGACCTGAACTCTCCCAACAGCCCCGGTTGCCAGGGGCCCACTGGGGACGCGAGAACCTTGCACTGGCTGAGCGAGCCTCTTGTCTGGGAAGTTCTTTCACTCGGGTGCTTTCAAAAACCACTACTGCACTAGGAGAGCAATTTGATGGTGAACCCCCACCCCCACCCCACCACACACACACACACACACACACACATGCGTTTTTGACATCAGACACATGGAGGCTGTGAGCAGAGATGAGGCAACCAAGCTTGGATGAACCGTCAGGGACAGCGACCAGTGGGATAGAAAAATAACCGTTCAAATCCTTCAGGTTTGTTGGTCTTGCTGTTTCTGGAACCACATTATTCATTATTATCCCAGTCACAGCTTAGCTTTTACCAAAACGCGTGCCCGGAATAGGGACCCGAAACATCAAATGTTGTTGAGGACTTCGGCAGAAAAGACAGAGGGACACCGGGCTGTCCTTTCCATCAGACTCTACTTTCCAAACTTTCTGTCTGGCCTCTGGTGACAACGCTGCACCCTCGCCCCAGGCCCACGGGGGCGCTGCAGAGCGTCTCCATGCCCAGACCTTGTGCGAGCTGGGAGATCTGGTTGGTTGGTTGTAGTAAGAAAAGAGCTGCCCCAGACCGCTGGATCTCTCAAGGGGATGAGTCGGTGTCCCGAATGTTTCTCCCAGGTGCCAGAATCACGTCCTCCCCTCCCCACTTTCTGCCTCTGGGCCCGCATGCTCCCTGGAACTGATCTCTGTGTGGATCTGAGGCCCCGATGCACAAACAGCTCCTGTTTTGACACTGCATGCAGGATGAAAGAATGTCCCTTACCAAACAGGAGCAGGGTGCTGCCCGGAGAGGTGGTTGCTCTCCGGATCCAGTGATGCCACTGCCTCTCAGAGCCAACCCGCAGGATGTGGTGGGGCCTCGGTCCCCAAGCCTCCCTCGGGCTCAGCCCAGGCAGGTCCCTGGGTACCATGCAGACATCTCTTTTTCCTCCAGGATTCGGGCACATAGGCCTTGCAGCTCATGTACACTCACTGTCAGCTTTGGTCAGTCTCCTGGACGTTGGCCATGATATTTCTGGATAGACCTTGGTGATGTGATAGGATCTCAGGCCACTCAAGTCCTGCCTTTGCTGGGGAGGATATGTTGGGGGGTGGCGTTCAAGAATCTACCGCCATCTCCGAGAATCCATTCAACTTCTGTGACTTCCTACCCTCACACTGTGTCCCCACAGATCTTTACCCTACACCTCGTTAGCTAAATAAAAATCCCCTCTAGTCTTTGCGATGGCTCTGTGAGACTCCTAAAAGGAGGAGCAGGGCCCCCAGCTGGCCCTCCGTGAGGCTGTGATGGCCTTAATAATTCCTATAAAATGTTTTCCAGGCCCCTCCCAGTCACTTTGACAGGACACCCTTTCCTCTAAAAGCAAAATAAGGTTTGTTTTCAGGCTGCTTTGTTCTTAGCAAGAGAGGACAGTTTTGAATATATAGAATTACTAAATTATAATTTTTTTGTTTCCTAACCTGCCAAGATAGCTGAGTGGGTCCAATGCTGTTTTCCCTGATATTTTAATTCGGGAGCTTCTAAATTTTTTTTTCAACATTTATTCACTTTTGAGAGACAGAGAGAGGCAGAGCATGAGCAGGGGAGGGGGAAAGAGAGTGAGACACAGAATCGTAAGCAGGCTCCAGGCTCCGAGCTGTTTGTTAGCACAGAGCCCGATGTGGGGCTCGAACTCACAAACCACGAGATCATGACCTGAGCTAAAGTCAGACGCTCAACCGACTGAGTCACCCAGGTGCCCCTTAACTCAGGAGCTTCTAAATCACACTTTGACTCATGGGCCCCTGTAGGCAGATCCCATGAGGTTCTGGGACCCCTTGATATCAGGTGCAAACGTGTGGTTTTTTTGCTGAGGGGAAACACTGTGGCCTTCGTGATTCCCTGAAAGGGATGCATGATGCAAGAAGATCAAGAACCACTGTTCTGGAAAAATCACATCCTGGATGGCCTTGTGTATTTTCCTTGCAGTGTCTCTCGGAGCACTGGACTGGAAGCAGCCAGGCACACAATGAGAGGGTAGAAGGGGCTAAGGAGGAGTAAGCAGCCCTGAGTCAGGCAGCAGCCTGGGTTCTGTTGAAAACTAGGATTTTCTATTTCACTACCTTTGCTTCATGTCCACACTCTTACCACGGCCTTATGCCACGTGTGACATAAATGAATCAAAGCGATGTAACTCTGTGGTTGCCAGTCAGGCTCGAAGCTCACACAGCCTGGGCTCCCTCTCTCCAAGCCTCCGTAGATTAGAGTCACAGAAAATACGTCTCTCGTGGGATCCCTATAAGGCTGGCATGACCCATCACTGAAGCACTCAGTAAAAATTCCTGACGTGGTTGTTGCAGAGCAATGGCGGCTACTGTTGTGGTTGATGTTAGGGCTGTTATTATAATTATCATCATCATTCCTGAATTACAGCTTATGACTCCCCCCAAACAAGCCACATTAGTGTCTGTTATAGAGTATGAGGTGCCCCTGACTCCAAAACATCCAGGTGACACATTTTCATGACTTTAGAGTCCGCCAGCCCCCACTCCGATATATTCTACATGTATGCACACACTCATATCCCTCACCCTTCCCTTTTCTGGTCCAGCTGTCAAAAATATCTACGCTTTTCATGGCAATGCCTGGGTGCAGGAGCAGAGGATGGGAAGGGGCATGGGAAAGTAAGAATGGAAAAGGGGGGGGCCACTTGTCAGCCAGTAGACAACGCTCCACGGCTGTAATTGCCAATGGTGGATGGCGGCTCCTTCCAGGGAGAGCGTCTTGTACTCCACAGAAACATTTGCATTTCACTTCTTAAATGAGCCTGGAATTCTACCAGCTGAAGATCCTTTGGGGTTAATAAGGAATTTGTAAAATGGGAAGACTAAATCACTGTAATTTGTTGCCAGCTCCAATTTCAGCCTCGTCTCTCAGTGTTAAGTGTTGAATTGTGTGCCCCCAAAATTCATATATTGAAGTCCTGACCCCTAGTATCTTAGAATGTGACCTTATTTGGAAATGGCGTCCTTGCAGATGAAATTAGTTAAAATGAGATTTTATTAGAGTAAGGTGGCCTTTAATCTAATATGACTGATGTCCTTATAAAAAGGGAAATTTTGGAACTAGTCATGAGGGCACAGGGTCATGTGAAGACAGAAACAGAGACAGGATAATGCTGCCACCAGCAAAGGGAAGCTGGAAGAGAAAAAGAAGGATATTCCCCTAGAGTCTTCAGAGGGAGAACAATCCTACCAGCACTTTGATTTCAGACTTGGGGCCTCCCGAGCTGTGATAGAATACATTTCTGTTGTTTTAGGCCACCCAGTTGGTGGTGCTTTGTTGTGGCAGGCCTGGAACATGAATGCACACAGTGATAACAGAGATCTTCTGTAGAGTCTTGTGTTTGAGAGAAGCACACTATAACTACATCACCTGCTCCAGCAGGTAAATCCTAATCTGTCTAAACCCATGGATACGAACTCTAGTCTGAAGAAACCACGAGCAGCCTATTCCCTTTGGACATAATTGGTTTAAAGATGGGCATGAGACCCAGTTTGGGCCAACAAAATGTAAGAAGAGACCTTCTGGAAAAGATTTCCTTATTCTTAATAGGCAACTGTGCCAGAGATGCTCATCTCTTTTGATTCTTGGCCCCGCCTGGAGGTGACACCTTGATCCGTGGCAGCCATTTTGGTATTGTTCCCAGGATACAACCAATACCTAGAAGAAGGTAGCATTAAGAAAAGAGGAAAAGTGGAGTTTTACCCCTACTGTTCTGCATCTTGAATCCTCTGAACTCATAGTTGTAGAAGACTAATTACTCGGTTGCCTTTCTGTCTAAACCAATGTGGGTCAAGGCCTTCTTGTTTGCAACTGGAGACATCCCAGCACAATAGGTAAGGAGACAGCATCCTCAGAAATTCCTGGGACTTGATTCAGCCATGCTGCTCTCCTCAGCAGTCAGGCTGAAATAAACACCTCTGAGGGACTGGGGAGTTTTATTTGAGTTGAGGAACTATTATAGGGACTCATAAAGCCTGATGCTTTGGGTCGGGGTAGAACAAGTCTGAGGGAAGAATGGCATTGGAGGGTCAAGGACAGCATGCAGGTCTGGGGAACATCTGGTGTCCCCAGAGCAGGGAGGCCAGTGCCTGGTGGAGGGAGACTGAGAAAAACAAACAGGATTTTTAAAAATGTTTCTCAGGATGGTACTCTTCCGAGGCGAGGTGAGTGTATTTTTCTCTTTTATTTAGTTGCTTCCTCTTCCTCCTCCTGGTTAGAGACTCCCTTCTACCCAGCAGCTGAGAAGTTATGTGTTGCCTCTTTGGGGTAATCTCAGCTCTTCAGGGGTTTCTTGGTTGATTAAGATCCTTCTTCCCCCACGGCCTTCTGTGGGTGTTGGCATCAGTCTTCTGAGTCCTCAGCTAGCTGTCACCCTCCACGCCGGCACCCACTGAGATGCCTTTATTCCCATCTGGCCCTGGGCCATGGGGTCGCTGCCTAGCTGCCCCCTTCGGTCCTCTGGCTGCCTCTTGTCCTTTCTGCCCACTGGTCTGGTCGGCAGTATTGACTGGGCTCCTGCTAGCCTCCAGGACTGTTCTAGACACTGCACATCGGATGAACAAGACAGAACTAGTTTACATCTCCATGGGGAGAATGACATGTGCATCGGTGTTTAGCATAAAGCCTGGCAGAGAACAGAATGAAGGAAATGGGTTGTGTGTGTGCTTGGAGAGAACATTCCAGATGATGGAGTAGCAAGTGCAAAGGCTCGAGGTAGAAACTGGTTATGTTTGCAGAGCAGCAAGGAGACCATGTGCTTGGAGTACAAGGTACATGGCGGGGCGAAGAGACCTGGGCAGGGGCTGGATCCACAGTCAAACTTTGAACTTTATTTCAATGATGATGAGACACCATTGGAGGATTTTGAGCGGAGGAAAAGTATCATGACAATAATACTCTCATTCTGACACCCACACTCAAAATTCTATATTGCATCTGACTTATGGGAGGAGCGCAGAGAGGCAGGAGAGCCAGCCAGAAGAGCAGGTGGCAGTCTTGTGACAGTCCCAGGAGACTGGGGGTTTGCGTCTGTCTCTGGGTCTCAGGGATTCTGCTTCCCATGGCCTGTGCTTAGAAAGGCCACCTTTTAGAAACCCAGAGAGATCCCTCTGGCCCCCATGCTGAGCTGGTGGAGCCCAGAGCTCCTTGATGGGACCGTCCCCAGTGGCCAACTCCTTCAGCTCCACCACGACCCATTTTCCTAGTGCGCTAATCTCTGTAGTCCTTCTAGCAATGGGGCTTTAATTTCTGGTTTGCTATGCTGATAAGAAGAGGCAGTTCTCCCGGCGTCCACTTGGCCTTTCCTATCATAATAGCCCTCACTCAGCAGTTTGAGAACCATGTGGGCGTTCTGCCAGTTACCAAGTGGCACATTCTGGAATGGGGGAAATAACCACAGGATAGGTTTGAAGATTCATTGGGTCCACTGGAAACCAGACCTACGCCAGAATGTATTGCCCCCTGACCTATAGAAGCCCCTGACTGGGGGACCAGGGTAGTGTTTTGGTTCTCCAAGAATTAGAGTCCGGTCAGGGTTACCACCCCCATACTTGATGGGTCATTTTTCTCTGGCCGCTTTTAAGATTTTCATTCTCTTGGGATTTCAGAGTTTGACCGTAATGTACCTATATGTCGTCTCCTTTGTACTTATGTTGGTTTGGATGGAGGAGCTGGTAGGATCTTTAAACCTGAGAAGTTTTCAACCATTAGTTCTTCACATGATTTTGTTGTCGTCGTTTTATTCTCTCTTAGGTCTCATTCTAGGACACGTATGCTAGTCCATTGGATACGGCCCCAGGACTAAGGTTTCTGATACTTCTGGCACATTTTTCTTCAGTCTTTTCCCTCTGTCATCAAATTGCCTATTTTTAAATCTATTTTTATCATTACTGACACTTTCTCCAGCTGTCTCCAGTGTGCATTAAGCTCATGCACTGAAGTTTTCATTTTAGTTAGTGTACTCTTCAGTTCAAGGATTTTATTTGGTTCCTTTTTTATATTCTCTATTTTTTTGCTCAATTTCCGATCTGTCTACTCATTATGCACATGCATTAAGTTACAGCATCAGCCATATTTACAGCAGCTGCTCCAATCCTTGTTTGCTATTTGCAACATCTGAGTGCTTTTATGGTCAGTTTCTATTGATGGCTTCTGTTTCATAGAGAACACATTTTACCTGTGATTTTCCATGTCTGGAAGTTTTTAAAAATCATGTACTTGATAAGTGATACATTGAAGAGACTCTGGATTCTGTTATGTTCCTCCGAAGACTGACTTTTGTCCTAGCTGGCTTTCAGCTAGCTGGAGTTGAACGCCAAGGTCTCTCTCTCCCTTGCAGTGAGCAGCAGCTGAAACCTTGATCAGCCTCTAGTTGATGCTTTTCCCCTGAGCCCACTGTGAGCTTCTGCACTCTTCGGTAGTCATCCACGATTTGGGCTCGTGTGAAAATGGTGGGACTTAGACACTCTCTGTGACTCCCTTCTCTCTAGGGTGTCCCCCTAATGTTCTCACTGCTCCTCCAGACCTTAAGTGTGCCCTCTGATAGATGGAGTAATTGGCCTCTACAGCTAATTCATACTCCAATCTAGAGAAGTGTCCAGTAAATTCACAGATCTCACCCACTGAGGTTTATCCTTTAAGGGAAGATACTATTTTAGCTCAGCTAATTCAGTTTCTGCTTGCTTTCATTGCCTGAATACCTCTCTCTGTCTCCCTCCCTCCCTCCCTCTCTGTCTATACACACACACATATATACAAATACATGCATATATACATACATACCCAGAATACAAAATCTAGATGTTATAGTTATAGGAGGAAAGGTTAGTCTATCCGAACTCTGCCAGTACTGCAAGTCTGAAACATTTAATTTTATTTTATAGTGTTTTGATATATAGTTTAAATTTTTTTATATAGCTAAATATAACAACTTTCCAATGTTTTTCCCCCCATTTTGTACCCTGATTAAAAAGTTATTATCAACCCAAGGGATATTAATAGTCTATATTAAATATATAATATATAAATTTCTTTAATTTCTATAAACATACAGATTTCTATACTTGCCATTAACTTTGTACTACTTAAGAAAGACATTGTGATGTAAATTGTAAGAGTGAATATATTTTCTGCAAATGGTTAGTCAGTTGTCCTAACGTTATTTGCTGAACATCTTGTCCTGTCCTTACTTTTTGAAATAGAAATTTCATTTTAGGGAAAGATATTTAAGAAAATGGTGTCTCAAGTCAAACTTCCCAGCCAACAGCATACATGACATAAGGAAAAATGCGTAACTTGGACTTCATAGAAATTAAAACATTGCATGCATCAAGAAAATGAAAAGACAGTTGAAGAATGGGGGGAAATATGTGTAAATCCTATATCTGATAGGGTACTTGTACCTAGAACACTTATAACTCAACAATAAAAACACAGCTAAACCAATTAAAAAATAGATAAAGGATTTGAAAAGACATTTATCTAAAGACAGTATACAAGTGGCCAATAAGTACATAAAAAGGTGTTCGATATCATAGTTCAGTTAGGGAAATGCAAATTAAAACCCCAATCACATATCACTTCATACCCATTAGGTTGGCTTAAAAGAAAAAAAGCAAAGTCCATCGTCAAGGACATGGAGAAATTGAAACATCATGTATTGTTGGTGAGACGGTGAAATGATGCAGCCACTTTGCACAGTGGTTTAGCAGTTCCTCTAAAATTTAAACATGGAGTTACATATGACCCAGTAATTCCGCTCCTAGTCATATACCCGAGATAAATGAAGACATATGTATACACAGAAACTTGTACATGAATGCAACTATTCATGATAGCTAAAATGTGGAAACAATCCAAATGTCCATCAACTGGCAAATGGATACTCCAAATGCAGTATGTCCTGTAACAGAGTACCATTCAGCTACACAAACGAAGTAGGAATACATTCTACAACATGGATGTACCTTGAAGACATTCTGCTAAGTTAAAGGAGCCAGACATAAATAAATTACCATGTATCATGTGGTCCCTTTTATATGAAATATCCACAACAGGCAAATCCACAAAGACAGAAAGTAGATTAGTGGTTACCGAGGGCTGGGAATGTGGAGCAAAGGCGAGGGAGTGAAAATGGGTAGAAGGTTTCCTTTGGGGGTGATAAAAATGTTCTAGAATGTTCTAGAATTAGTGGTGAATTTTGCAGAACCCTGTATATATACTAAAAATCACTGAACTGTACAAACTATACACTTTAAAAAATGAATTTCAGGGCACCTGGGTAGCTCAGTCAGTTAAGCATTGACTCTTTATTTTGGCTTAGATCATGATCTCACAGTTCTGAGATCAAGCTCCGCATCAGGCTCTGTGCTGATAGCTGATAGCATGAAGCCAGCTTAGGATTTTGTCTTTCCCTCTTTCTCTGCCCCTCCCCTGCTCGCTCGCTCTCTCTGTCTCTCTGTCTCTCTCTCTCATTCAGAAATAAATAAACATTAAAACAAACGTGAACTTCATGGTATGTGAATTATACCTCAATAAAGGTATCAGTTTTTATTTTTTATTTTTTTATTAAAAAAATTTTTTTAATGTTTATTTATTTTTGAGACAGAGAGAGACAGAGCATGAATGGGGGAGGTTCAGAGAGAGAGGGAGACACAGAATCTGAAGTAGGCTCCAGGCTCTGAGCTGTCAGCACAGAGCCCAACGCGGGGCTCCAACTCACGGACTGTGAGATCATGACCTGAGCCGAAGTCGGACGCTTAACCGACCAAGCCACCCAGGCGCCCCAAGGTATCAGTTTTTTAAAAATCCCAAAATACCTAGCAACTTCTAATGAGCCTGTGTAATAGTTGTTAAGAGTCTGGGTTTTGAAATCAGACAATCTGGTTTCAAATCGCATTTCTACTACTTTTGTTTAAGTTTATTTATTTATTTTGAGAAAGAGAAAGAGTGGGGGTGCAGAAAGAGGGAGAGAGAGAATCCCAAGCAGACTCCATGCTGTCAGTGCAGAGCCCAACACCAGGATCAAACTCACAAACTATGAGATCATGACCTGAGCCAAAATCAAGAGCCGATGCTTAACCCCCTGAGCCACCCAAGCGCCCCTTAGTTCCACTAACTTCTTACTTATGTAGACTTGGGCAAGTTCCCCAACCTTTCCAAGCCCACAGCTTAAGTCTGACATTCCACACTCCCCCTGGCTAGAGGTTTTGGTCTTTTATTCTGGGGGTTATAGGAGGAGATAGTGAGAGTCAAAGGAGCCCTTATTATCTTAGCTATGGATATTTCTCTAATACTTGATGACTGTCAAAGCCTGTAGCCTACATTGTAAAGCCATCCCCTGACACCAACGGGGTGTCCTACGATTCAATTCAATTCTGTCGCTAACTACCTACAGTTAGTGTCTGATCCCAGAAATGAAAGGACTCGGTACCTCAGAACTGTTCTAACTTCTGACTTTAAGTGGAGTCTCCAGGCCACCTACTTCTGTATGGCCAGCTACAAATTAGGGGTTTCCCAAGACCCTATCAGTTTAAGAGTTCTCTGGAATGACTCAAAGAACTCGTGAAAGCCCTATGCCTAAAAATTGTTGTTTTATTGAAAAGGATATGAACGAACAGCCAGGTGAATGGGTACATAGGCGAGATCTGGAGTCATCCTGGGTGCAGGAGTGTCTGTCTCTGTAAGAGTTGAAGCAGGTTGCCGTCCCAGTACATTGATGTGTTCAAAACCAGCAAGTTCTCCAGGTCTTAGTATTCAGAGTTTTTATAAAAGCTTCACTGCTGAGGTATGATTGATTGCATCATGATGGGACTCAATTTCTAGCTCCCTACCTTCCACCAGGGTCAGGGGTGAGACTATGATTTCCAACCTTTAATCACATGCTTTGGCCTTCTGGCATGGCCAGCCCCTACTTCAAGCTACCTGAGAGCCCACCATGGATCACCTCATTAGCATAAACTCAGGTATGGCAGAAAGGGGTAGAAAGTAGTAATTGGGGAGTCTGAGTTTCATTCTCCCACTGTTTTGGTACTCCCAACATCTGTGGGTTCCTCTTATAGCCTCCTTCGCTTGGATTTGGGTGGGGGGCAAGTGATTCGAGCCATAGCACTCTCTCATGTCTTGCTACAATTGCCTCTTCCATCTCTGTGCCCCCCAATTTTGTTTTCTGCACTAGGAAAGAGTGGGTACTGGATTAATGGTTGTAAGTAGCAAGGCTTAGTAAGTCCCAAGTGGAAATCTGGTCCTGGTATTCTTTAGGAAATTTAAGGACAGGGCACTTTGATTCTTAACCTTGAGTCATAGAAACCAAATCTGAGGCCATAGCAACTTGCCTTCTTAGCACCCGCTTATATCTTCTAGCTGGTCCCTTTAAGTAAAATACTTTCTTTTTTTTCTGATTGTAATAAGTACACTTGTTCCCAGATCTTTTAAAAATGGAATAATAAGTAAAAAGGTAGAAAAATCTTCCCTGATCCCAACATTCACATGGGGTGTTTTAAAGGAGACCTCATAGAAGTATTTTTCTTTTTCCTGCCCAAGAAAAGTATATCTGAAAAGTATGAAAGAGGCAAAGGAGTCAAACAATAGCATCTCATTTGTTGATGACAAAACAGATATGGGACAGGGCTGCTCATGTCTCTAGGCAAAGAACTTCCTAACTTGAGCCGAGAATTCAACAGACTTACCCAGGCAATCCTGTGCATCACTGGGCTCCTGACAGCTTTTGTGCCTTACCAAGGTATGGACCTGTCATGCATGCCTCACTCCCCGAAGGTGGACATTTGTTTCTGTGGCTTTGTAACCAATTATCCCAGACTTAGTGTCTTGGAACAGCACACATCTATCATCTCCCAATGTCCATGGGTCAGGAGGCCAGGCATCCCTTACCTAAGCCTTCTTCAGTGTCTCTGAAGGCTGCAATCAAGGCGTGAGCTGAGGTCTCATCTGAAGGCTCACCTAGGGAAGGCCTTGCTTCCAAGTTCATGTAGTTGGTGTCAGGATTCATTCCTCCAAAGCTGTTGGACTGAAGACCTTACCTCCTTTGTGGCTATTGGTCAGAGGCTGCCCTACATTCTTTGCAATGGGGACATCTCCGCCACGGTTGATTGCTTTACCAAAACACGCAAGGTGAGGAGGCAACAGACAGTCACAAGATGGAAGTTAGAATCTCATGGGGCCTGTGCACAGGAGCAACGTCCCATGAAATTTGCCACGTCTGTTGGTTACACTCACAGGTACTGCCCACACTCAAGATGGAGGGCTTCCATGGGGGCATGAGTACCAGGGCCGGAATCACCGGGGGCCATCACAGAATCTGCCCACCACAGGTGCATGTTTCTTAGGGCTGCCAGCTCCCAAGAAAAGGCAGAGGAGAGGACAACTTACTTTTTAAAAAATTTTTTTCATGTTTATTTATTTATTTTGAGAGAAAGGGAAAGAAAAAACACACATGCGTGTGCACAAGCTGGGGAAGAGCAGAGAGAGAGGGACAGAGAGAATCCCAAGCAGGCTTTGCCCTGTCAGTACAGAGCCCGACGCAGAGCATGATCTTGTGAACCGTGAGATCATGACCTGAGCCGAGATGAAGAGTTGGACACTTAACCAACTGAGCCACCCAGACACCTCAGGACAACTTACTCTTTTTTTTAATGTTTTATTATTTATTTTTGAGAGAGAGACAGAGAGAGACAGAGACAGAGTGCAAGCAGGGGAGGGGCAGAGAGAGAGGGAGAGAGAATCCAAAGCAGGCTCCAGGCTCCGGGGCTCTAACCCATGAACCACAAGATCATGACCTGAGCTGAAGTTGGCCGCTTAACCGACTGAGCCACCCAGGCACCCCTGGGACAGCTTACTCTTGGAAGTAAGTTCTATCAGTTCTATCTACATCCTGCCCAGTTCTATCTACATCCTGTCAATATTTTTCTGCCATTCAGTATTCTTCTGCTATGTGCTTTGTAGTGGCCTTCACTCTCCATCACATGCTAGTCCTGTGTCTGTTCAGACCTGTCTTTGGCAGCCAGTTATGCCTTATCATTTCCAAGCTGCATCTACAAAATGGCATCCTGAATATACTGCACTGATTAACAAAGAGAGTATAGGCGCCGTGTTCCAGAACCAGGATGCCAGAGCCCAGAAATATGCCGCAAAGCCTGCACTGTTTTTCAGGGTGTGGCAAGACAGAGATCGAGCTGGATCTCCGTGGCCTCAGCAGCCCCTGAACTGGTGTGATGAACAGGGCAGGGCTGGGAAGGAGGAGGTCTTGGGGACGCTGGGCCAGGTAACACACGCTCACAGCCCCTCCCTCGCTCGTTGGCCATTCAGGTCTTGGATGTGCCAACGTAGCCCTCCACTGAAGCTGTGCTTAATTACTTCCGGCAGCCTCCGTGGACACGACATGTCAGTAATATTTCAAATGTTCTCATTAGCGGTGAGGCTGGGAATGGCAGCCGCACGCAGTGCCACACAGCAGCCGTCGCCAAGCCGGCACTGGCACTTTGGCGGAGTCTTAATGTGAGTGCTGCCCTTTTACTGATTAGCAGCGGAGATAAAAGGAGGCCACGGTGAGGCTGTCTGGGGATTCAGAAATTCTGGGTTGATCCTTCTGGAGGAATTGTAAAATGCCTGCCTTTTGCACTGCATTAGCAGGCCATCCATCACGTATGTCCACTGTGGACATGGGATTTTAACACAAACTATAGACGATGCATCAGGCTAACCTAAGATTTCCATTCCCAGCTCACCATGCGGCACCAAATCTCTACTCTCGTTCCGTCTTGCCTGTCCCTCCCCTTTGATAGCCTTTGATGCAATTCCCCACACTCCTGATCCATGCCTCTGACCTTTTCCTTAAAACGCCAGACTCCTTGCCCTTGTAGGAATATTCCATAGATCTTACAAGATGCTGCATCCGTATGGATTGAGCTTGTTACACAGTCGGTGAATCCCCAAGCTTCTGTAGGGTGTTCTGCCTTTCCCAACCCTGGAATTGCAGGACCCAGCCAAGTACAGGAGCGCTCTTGGATTGAAATTCAAAGGTTATGAAGTCAAGGTCATTGTGAGCAGGACCTCTTCAAAAACAGCACAGGGTGCCTGTGTGCTGAGGCTTGAAGTCAACAAGGAGGCCAGAGCATTGATTCAAAACCGTTCCACCCAGGCCTGAGACCCGGGTCAGCACAGGAGCCTCTCGCCCAAGTGGCCTGGCCCAGCGTGGCCCATCTGCCAGAGGACAGTCCCCTGATGCAGCCTCCAGAGGGGCTGGAAGCCCCCACTCACCAGCCAGAGCCATCTCTGGGCTCACGCACCACAGCAGACAATACGCCTCAAGGCTCCTTCCTCTCCTGGAGCTCCATGACTTCCCCCTCCACCATGCAGCGTGGTGGCTTACTGGCTTCCTTCTTACTTACTGGCTGCTGTCACAGAACCACTGTGTTTCCCCACAAGGTCATGACCACCTCAAGTCTGGGCTCCCCAAACTTAAATCTCAGTATCCAGGCTGCAAAGAGAGTTCCCATTTCACCCCTGTGCCTGGAAATTTGGCTCATCCCACATGTCCGTGCAACAGCTGCCTTCATGGACAACCTCCTTGAACCTTTTGGAATGTTCATGTATGTCCTCAGTCACAGCACTGCAGCCTGGAAGTCCTGGGCTCCCCAGTGGGAGGGGACGTCACCCGGTCCCCTGGTCCTGCATGAGGCTTCAGCTCCCTTCATCAACCCGGGCATGTCTTCACGAGTGATAAATCGGAGAATTAAACCCATGTGTCAGGGGATGTGCAGGCCTTCCTCTGGGGTCATCCGCCTTGCCCAAATGCAGGCTGATGGGAGCCCAGCTGGCCGGGGACAAACAGGGCTCCCAGGAAGGGTCATCTGGCGTGGGCTTGAACGTGTCCATTGACAGAGAGCTCACTACTTTCAGAGACATATTATTCTAATGGAAATATCATGACTGCTATTTTTATCCTATTGAATCCCTGGGTTGTTTGATACGTTTATATGCTAATGCACAAAAACGCTACAATCCGGGTCCCTGCATTTGCCATGTTTCAGATGATGAGAGTAGTGTTCGTCAAGGTTAAAGACGGACTCAAGGTCACATATAGGGTAATCAACCATCCCTGTTGGCCTGGGATTCAAACTCCAGCATCTTGGGGATTCCTCACTCAAGAGGAAGTTAAGGAGCTGACAGGTGAACCTTTGCTCATCCAGGCTGAGCACTATCAATGTCTGCCTACTTTTCTCATTCTGCTTTTTACTGTCTTCCCGTTCCTGCTTTTCCCTCATGTTGGCCCCCTCTGCCCCTCAGTCCTGAGTGGGATGTGTCACCCGCAGCAGAGCCCTGCTCCACTGGGGCCTCCCCTTTTGGCAGTTCCTGCCCTTGGGGACAACACTGGGCACTTGGGAAGTGGTCAGGCACTCTTGCTCGTGCTCACAGAGGCCCCCTGGACATGCTTCTTGATGAGACTTGAAGGAGCAGGAACCTGGGTCTCCCCCGAGCTTGAAGCCTGTTCTGCCCCTGCCGCCCCCCTCCCTCCCCCTGGCTGCGTCTGTGTGACCGCCGGAAGCCTTGGTGGCCTGTCCAGCTTTAGGACAAGCATCAGAGCCTGCAGCACTCCAGATGCACACTTTCCCCGGCTCAGAGAAGCCTGTGGAAAATGACTTCCTCCCTCATTGACCCCTGGGATGAAGGGGGAGGCGAGGTTATGAGCTCCACCTGCTCAAGCCACCCTCTCTGCCAGCACCAACCTGAGAGGGAGGGCAACAGAGAGAGACCAGGGGAAACTCCCCTGTCTGATCTGTGCCGCATGTCCCCCAGGGCCTCCCTGCAGGAGGGGTGAAGGTGGGGGTCCGCAAAGCCATGCTGATGCCCAGCAAGCGGGGACCGATTGGGTCTGCTCCCAGCCCTCCCCTTCTCTTGGGCACTGGCGAGAGGCTCAGGTAAATCCTGCAAGCCCCAGAAGGATCTGTTAGGGTCTGTTCAGGAGAACAGTCCCCTTTTTGTCCTCATGAGGTGCCCCCACTCAGAGGGGTGAGCAGGCTCCGAGGGCTGTCTGCTGCCTTTTCTGACCATTGACACAGCTTCGATTTAAGGACATGCCCTTCGATCACCCATCATGTGTCATTAGCCCGACAGGCGGCAGCAGTGAGGGGACACAAGCACCAGTAAATCGCGCTGAAAGTCACCGGAGCCACCCTTTGTTGATTTTCCCTGAGCGATTCCGTGGCAGCTTGGACATTGTTGGCATGACACAGTGCCTTCTGCAGCGGAGGCGAAGGGAACAGGTTCGAGGTAGCTGGTGAAAGCAGGAACATCCCTCCTTCTCTTGATTTCCTTCCTGTGGGTTGGACTCTATGAGGTCGAGCTCCTCATCAAGGAGCAGAGATGAGCACTGTTTTGTTAAACGGCCAGGACAGAATTTCAAGCACTTCTGCATGCAAATCGGGATGGCACTGAGCTTTCTTGCTTTTTTTAAGACCCTGCCTTCATCCACCCCACCGCTGGCTGCTGGAGAGAGTCAGGCCTGTGGCAAACCGCACGTCTGGTGACTTCTGCGGCTTTTCTGCCTGGCTTTTCTCTCCTCTCGCACTCCCCTCTGAGCAAGGCCCCCACCTCCAGGTGATGCTCCTGGGTAGCCTCCTGCTTGTCGAGCTTTGACAGAGCGCACCCTAGCTTTCGTTCCGCCCCCGTTTCTCCGGAATTTATCTGAGACCTCTTAGGTCTGCATCGTGAAAAATGAAACACAAAACAGGCCCAAGGTCTTAAGGAAGTGATTAAGCAGAGAATAGTCCGTGGCAGCACAGTGGTGAATTGTAAGAGCTGTGGGGCCGCAGCCCGGATGATAAAAGATGTGGGGTGTGAGACCACTGGGAGAGAATGGCCACTTGCCATACAGCAGCGCACCCGCTGAGGAGTGGTCTCCCCCACGTGTCGTCTGAATGTGAAAAGGAGAATCCATTCGGGCCCAGATGCGCATTTATTTCCTGCTCTCCTTTAGCTGTGCGGTCTGGGGTTGACAGGGCTGAAACGCACACAGTGGATGGGAACTGCAAGGTGGACCCCTGTGTGGATCCCTTGTCACCGCAGGCCTTCTCTGTGACATTGCGAGAATTGAATGGGATGACAAGTAACGGTGGCTGCCGGGCTGGGGGGGGGGGTCCTTTCTTTGCGTTATCCCTCTCCTGTCCAGAGATGCTGGTCTCATTCAGCCGTCACAGCCCCACACTCGCCATGGGCATGGACTGCCGTGCACGAACAAAGTACACGAGAGCAAGACGTTTCTTAGAGTCTTGCAAGGCATCTGTCTGTGTTACAGGCAGGGCTGGCTTCACGGGGGAAGTGCCCAGCACCCAGAAAGGTCTCATGCTGGAGTTAGAGTTCTGCTGTCACTGTTTGGAAATTCTTAGGAATTTTTCAAAAAAGGGGCTTCACATTTTCATTTTGCATTGAGCCCTGCAATTCATATCTCCCGTTTATAGGTAATAGAATATGAAACTAGCCTTTTTAAAAAATACTCATTTCTTGGGTGGCTCAGTCAGTTCAGTGTCGACTCTCGATTTCTGCTCAGGTCATGATCTCATGGTTTGTGGGCTTGAGCCCTGAGTCAGGCTCTGCACTAACAGTGCTTAGGATTGTCTCTCTCTCTCTCTCTCTCTCTCTCTCTCTCTCTCTCTCTCTCTCTCTCTCAAAATAAATAGATAATTTAAAAAAAATATTTAAATGTTTATTCATTTTTGAGGAACAGAGAAAGAGTGCAAGCAGGGGACAGCAGAGAGAGAGAGGGAGACACAGAATCCGAAGCAGGCTCCAGGCTCTGAGCTGTCAGCCCAGAGCCCGATGCGGGGCTCGAACTCACAAACCGCAAGATCATGACCTGAGCTGAAGTCAGACACTTAACCGACTGAGCCACCCATGCGCCCCAGTAGATAAACTTTTTAAAAAGAAAGAAAAAGGAAAAGGAGTTCTGGATCTCTTTACCAGAGTAAAACAAGCCAACAAATCCAGGGCCCATGACCCCTGAAAATCTCCTCCCCCAAAGGCTTTATTTTTCTCTCTGAAAAAAAAACCATTTTGTTACTTTTCTTTTTTCTCTTTACTTATGATATGTTCATTTGCTTTAATTCTAAACTGTGAAATGTAACAAGACTCTTGCAGGAAGACCTTTCTTCCCGAGCTTCAATGTTCCAGAGTTGGCATGAACATTCAAGAACATTAGCCGTATGTAGCACATTCACGTTAGGGGTGATCCCAGAGCTTGGGCACACAGATGGCCCAGCTGTGAGCTGGGCCCAGAGGTCATTAGCTGTAAACAGAAAATAAGGTGCAAAGACTCAGAGACAGTGAAGGGCTGTCAGGTTGCCAAACTACAATGGTGATGAGGGGTCACCACCAAGGTCATGGTTATGGTTGGAAGGGTTCATCGGGAGGTAGAAATGAGCAGAGAGGAAGAGAGCCCCAGGGGCTTGCACAAGTTAGGATAGAGAGGCTATGCCCCAGTAACAGGTAACCCCCAGCTCTCAGCAGCTTAAAACAGAGTTTTCTTGGTTTGTCATGCACATGATATGCCCACCATAGGGAGAACATGGGGCCCTGCTCCTTGTAGTGGGAGTCTCTCAAGGGGAAGTGCCCAGCACCCAGAAAGGTCTCACCCAGATGATAAAGCAGGCACCATCTCAAAGTTGCCTGTCACCATGCCAGTGAGCAAGTGTGTTCTCAATGGTTTCATCCTAGTAAGTAGACATTTCAGCCTGGAAACTACATGTCACTTTTGCTCACAACTCAGTGGCCATAGCTAGTCACCTACCAACTGTCTCCTGTCATCACCAACCACAAGGGACCCAGAAGAGCAAATCTCCCAGGTGCTCAGAAGGTAGAAGACCTGAGGCCTATGGTGAACAGCATTAATGACCCTTACAAAGGCTAAAATATGACTTTTGTACTTGATTGTTTTGACCATCCATCCATCCATCTATCCACTCACCCACCATTCCATCACTCCATCTATTACTCTATCCGTCCATCCATCACTCCATCCCTCCATCCATCAATCCATCACTCCATCTCTCCATCCGTCCATCCATCCATCCATCCACCCACCACTCCATCACTCCATCTATTACTCCATCCCTCCATCCATCCTTCCATCCATCAGTCCGTCACTCCATGTGTCCATCCATCCATCCATCCATCCATCCCTCCATCTATCCCTCCATCCATCAGTCCATCACTCCATCCATCCGCTCACCCATCCATCCACCCACCCACCACTCCATCACTCCATCTATTACTCCATCTGTCCATCCATCCTTCCATCCATCACTCCATCCCTCCATCCATCCCTCCATCCATCAATCCATCACTCCATCTGTCCGTCCGTCCATCCATCCATCCATCCATCAATCCATCCATCCATCCATCTCTCCATCCAGAACTCCAGGAGTCCATCTAAAAAATAGCCATTTTTTTGTGTGCAGGATGTGATGCTAAACCTTAATGGAGTCATCCAGATCTCTGCATTTAAAGAGTTTATGTTTGTTGGAGGAGCTGCACATACTTTGTGAGGAAGGGAGCCTTGTGTCACAAATGTCATGTATACCATGCAGGCAGTTTGCCATGGGAGTTTAGAGAAGGAAAGCCAACGTTTTTTCATAGGCACATCAGTGGATGCCTTCATAGAGGAGGTAGCATTGGAGCTGCATATTAAGAATGTATGCAGTTGCAATAAGCAGAAAGATAAGGAGGTTGGTGGGAAAGGCATTTCTGACATGGGGAATAGCCTGAACAAAAACCTAGAAGGTAGAAAACAAGATATTTTAAATAGAAAAAAAGCAAACATGATCTACTGTCAACCTGTGGAAGATGCTGAATACTTGTGAGAGCAGAGAAGATATCATCAGAGAAGTTCTTATGGAAAAGTCATTAACATCTGTCTATATGCAATATGGTTGGGAATACATGGAGTAAGTGGAATAAAAATGGAGTAAGCTAGTAAGGAGACTGTTGCAATAATCTAGACATGAGGTGATAAATGTTTACTCCCCACAGGTAAGGTGATAGGAAGGTCAGGACAGAATAAGAGCTGTCAGGAGGGGAGGTCAATAAAAATGACAGTGACCAGACAAGAATGGAGGAAGGGGAGCAGGTAGCACCCATGGAGGGCAACTGTAGGTTTAGCCTCAGGCCAGACTCTGAGCACTCACTCGCCTCTTCATTGTTACAAAAAGGGAGAAGTTACAGATAACATGGAATTTTCAAGACATAGCAGCTATTCGAAGGGTAATCACCTGCATGGTTAGTCAGAGTTCCCAAGAAACTGAGCGAAGAGAATATATAGACATAAATGTAAATATCTAGGATATCTATATCTAATAGGATATCTGGATAGGTAGGTAGGTAGGTAGGTAGGTAGGTAGGTAGATAGATGGACAGACAGACAGACAGACAGGCAGACAATGAGAAGTTGGCCCACATAATGGAGGTTGAGAAGTTCCACTATCTGACATCTGCAAGCCAGAGACCCAAGAAAACCAATTCCAGTCTGAGGGGCAAAAGGGGAAAATCCCTTCTTCCTCCACCTTTTTGCTCTCTTTAGACCCTCAGGGGATTGGATGATGCTCCCCCCCACACACTGGGGAGGACAATCTACTTTCCTGATTCCACTGATTCAAATGCTAATCTCATTCAGAAACACCCTCACTGGCACACTCATAAGTAATGTTTAATCTGGGCGATGTTTAACATGGGCCAAGTTGACTAACCATCACAGGAGGTGAACGTCAGGGGTGTCAATGGTGATACAGACCTTGCTGGGGTGGAGGTCCCCGTGGCAGAGGCACATGCAGGTGGCAAACTTTCACCTCCTCAGGTTGAGCCTTGATCATGATGGTTCCCTCATATAATCATACAAAGTGGGGTCTAGGGACCCAGAGCATCAGCATCACCATTACTGGTGTCTTTAAATTCTCTTGGAATGGGGCTAGGAAGTCTGTGCTCTGTCAAGACCCCTGGGAAATTTGTCTGCACATTGAAGTCTGGGAAGCTATGGTGTGTTACTGTACTGAGGAAGCCAGAACAAAATACAGTAGACCAGGGGCTTAAACTACAAACATTTATTTCTCTTCGTTCTGGAGACTAGAAGTCCAAGATCAAGATACTGGCCAATTCAGTTCCTGGTGAGGGTTTTCTTCCTTGTTTTCAGATATCCATCTTCCTGCTTTGCCCTCAACATAGTGTGTGTGTGTGTGTGTGTGTGTGTGTGTGTGTGTGTGTGTAGAAAGAAAAAGATCTCTTCCTCTTCATATAAGTCCACCATGCTGCCAGTTTAGACCCCCACCTTTATGACTTCATTTAGCCTTCCTGACCTTCCAAGAGCCCTGATACAGTCACCCTGGGGAGAGCACAACCAGGACCCTGCAGATAGACCCCTGAAATTGACAGAGATTAGGCAAGTTCTGAACACATTAAAAAGTGGCCAGTATAAGAGCACTCAAGGTCGCTGTTAAAACATCTCCAATATCTAAGTCCTTCTCCGTTTGCAATTACCAACTTTTGGATGCTTTGTGGACCCTTTCAGAGCTGGATTATATAACTACTGCCATTGGCTATGCCACTTCCAGGGCAAGCGGCCATATTGAATCTCGCCTATCCTAGGTCAAGTGCCTTTGGAAGTTCCCTGTAAGAATCTAGGCAGCTATGCTCAGTTAAGTAACTTCTTACCAGCATAGGACAGCTACCTAATCTAAGCAATATAATCCACCTGAGGCTGGAAAACGCATTACATTTTGTTTCTTCTCCTCCATAGTTTATTTCCTTTAAAAACTTAGAAGGTGTCCCTTAGTTCAGCATTGCTTTTTGCTGGTTTCATCCTGCACAAAAAAGCGACTAAGTCATATTTAAGAAAGAATGTCTCTGAAACGGGCCCCCTTCTTTGTCCTGTGATCTAAATCAAAGTCACTGTAGCCTTGAGCCTTCTTTATTATTACCTTCTCTTCCTGAGAGATTTGTGATGTCAGAAATCCTGTTTCCAGTACTTACTGTTGTTATATGTCCTCACTTTGTAAAAGACTAATTTCTCTCTCCTTCACTAGAGCCAAAATTATCTTTCAATATCTTAACAATCTTAATAGTATTTAGGATTTCGACATCCTGAAATGTTGCCTATTCTTCTCTGCAGAAAAGACCTTTGAAGCAGACCTTCTAGAGATGGGGAAATCAGTGAAAACCCATAATCATTGCTTGATTCCCCTCTGGACACATAAACTGTTCTCCGTATCTAAAGTCGTTCATGGGGAAACTTTAAAGGATTATAAATTAGAAAATGAATGGTACACGTGATGAACATATTAAAACTCGCTCTTTTTCAGAAAGGTACTTCTGCTTCTCCCAATTCCAAGGAAATGGGAAAGTCACCTCTAATGGGGACTTGTATCCCTGTCAGAGACTCAGGTGAGAAGGGTACAGCCATGCTCCCCCTTGAAAGTGGTAAGGTTCTGTTTCTTTGGGTAATTACCCCATAGTTGAATTACTGGACCATATGTTATTTCTGTTTTTAGTTTTTTGAGGAACCTCCATACTGTTTTCCAGAGTGGCTGCACTAGTTTGCATTCCCACTAACAGTGCGTGAGGGTCCCCCTTTTTCTGTCATACACCTGAAAGTAATGTAACCTTGTGTGTCAACTATACTCAGAGAAAAGAAGAGAAAAGAAGGGTAATGTTCTAGAAAATCATGGAAGGGCTTTTATTTTTTTCCCAGACACTGCACTGTCATCTCTGGTGGCTGTCACAAAAAAAGAACACCAGCATCCCATTAGGCCCATGCAAAGCCAGTGGTTAGATTTAGGCCTCAAGAAGGAAGGACGTGCTGCCTGATGTTATTGTTTATTTAGACAATACACAAATTAGTTAATTTTCCTTTCTTTCTGCTGCCATGAATGCATCCCATGGAGTGGATGAGAGGCAACAGAAGCTTACCCACTTAGAGTACCTTGTTCATTCCTCTCCCTCCTAGAGGCCAACCAGGCCGACCCTGCATGTTTCGTGTTTATTCCAGCCACCAGCTAGAGTTTGGGGTTACCACCTCTTCCCTCTCCCCTCTCCCCTCTCCCCTCATCACCATTAGACCCAATGTCGCCAACAGCTATCCAGCTCTCCCCACCCCAGAAGCAAGGGCTATGAACTACCACTTAAGCAGGAGGATCTCACGAGGGTCAGGCTGTAGACCCCGGGCGTGGGAGAGGCCCACAGTCCCAAACCACCGAGAGTCATGTGTCCATCAGGCCAAATGAACACAAAACACAAGAAAGGAATGACTGGCACTGCCCAAGGGATCTCTAAGACAAGACTTTAGACACTGATGGCATTTTCTGCTTATACTTTGTTTTCAGTAACCCCCAAGAATTATGTATGATCAGCTTTATCTTGTACGTAGTCCCTCTGAAACCAGCTCTCAGAGTGGTGACGTGATTTTCCCAGTCACTCAGCCCACAAGAGGTGAAGTCGGATTTCCCGACCGGGTTTGTTGAAGGCGATTCCGTGATGACCGTCCTATCAGCTGTTCGAAGTCCTCGTGTTCCTAAAGGAGAAGCTCTGTAGTTGAGTCAGTCTAGTGTCCCTTCATGGTCTCGCCCCAATTCTTACTAATTATTCCTGAACAAAAGTGTGGTTTGATATACAGGCTCCCCACCCACCATGCTGCACTGGTCAGGCTCCTACTTCCGTTCCTTCCCATAGTCTCCATGTTTGCCACAGTGGGGAGCTGTGACCTCCCTTGTAGGGTATGCCTCCCACATTTACAACATATGAAATACATTCAAGACACCAAATGATTTAATGCCATAAAAGATATTCAAGGGGCTGCTGACCATACCCAGATTGTGTATTAAATTAATTAAAGGTGCCCAGAAATACATTGCTCAAACAGTCATAAAGGTCTCCTGAGTGTTCCTTCTCTCTCTTCTCATTATTTGGTTTATCTATTGAACCTGACCCTTGAGGTCACTGTTTTTGCCCATTTGACCCTAGTTCCTTCATTATCTCCAATCTCTCAACTCCTCTGTTCCTAGAGAAGAAGCCTAGACCCGGCTCTTGGCTTTGGGTAAAACTGCACTCGTGTGCCCACGTTGACCTTCATCCACAGATGCACCAATAATTGGCCTTTTTCTGTTTGAACACTCAACTCTGAATCAGTCTTTTCCTCAAAACTCCATATTTCCATTGTTTACTCCCACAGAGATCCACGCAAATTGGTTTTTCTCTCAAACTTGCAAAACCTCTGTGGTAGACTCTGGTGGACAGGGTGATGACCTTCCCAAAGATATCTACGCCTCACCCATGGAATCTGACAATACGTCACCTTGCATGGCAATGTGACTTTACAGCTGTGATTTACTTAAGGGTCTTGATATGAAGAGATCCCTGTATTATTGGCGGGGGGGGGGGGCGGCAGTGTAGTCCTAAGGGTCTTTATAAGAGAGCGGTAACAGCATCAAAGTCAAAGAACAGGATGTGACAATGCAAGCAGAGGTTGGAGTCAAGGGTGGGGTGTTGAAGATGGAGGAGGGGCCAAGAGCCGAGGAATGCAGGTGCCTCTAGAATGTGGAAGAAGCAAGGACACATGCTTTCCCTTAGAGCCTCCAGAAGGAATATAGATAGCCCTGCTGGCACCATGAATTTAGACTTCTACCCCACCAGAAGTGTAAGAGAATGCATTAGGGTTAAGTCACTAAGTTTGGGGTACCTTGTCACAGCAGCAGTAACAAATTAATATAACCCCCTAGCATTTTTGCAGCACTGTTTCTGGCAAAGCTTAATGAACAGTCTTCATGCAACAGACAAGATGCAAGGTCTGGGAGTGAGGGATGGGCACTGGGGCTCCGGTGCTCCTGGCATTGACAGGAGAGTTGGACAAGTGTCCAGTTGTTGTGAGATGTTTCATGGCAGCACTCGAATAAAGCTTCCCCATGTGCTTCCCATCCAGTTTTCCCAGATGCCCAGCCCAGTGACATTGGCGGCCATGGCCTCCTCTCAGACATTGCTAAAATAGAGCATCTGCGACTCACTGATAGTAATCCAGTGGACACTTATTTAATGCTTATTTAATGACTGTGTACCAGTCATTCCCCCAAGCTCTTTAGCAATATTAACTTGTTGAATCATTATTCCATCACGATGTTGTAGGTACAGTTATTAGCCCCATTTTAGGGGCACCTGGGTGGCTCAGTCAGTTAAATGTCTGACTCTTGATTTTGGTTCAGATCATGATTTCACAGTTCATGAGTTCCAGCCCCATGTAGGGCTTTCTTCTGACAGTGAGGTGCCCACTTGGGATTCTCTCCCCCTCTCTCTCTGACCCTCCCCCACTCATGCTGTCTCTCTCTCTCTCTCTCTCTCTCTCTCTGTCTCTGAAAATAAATTTTGAAAGAAAGAAAGAAAGAAAGAAAGAAAGAAAGAAGGAAGGAAGGAAGGAAGGAAGGAAGGAAGGAAGGAAGGAAGGAAGAAAAACTGACAGAACTGAGACTCATAGAACGTACTTAAGACCACTGGGCTTGATTGAGGCAAAGCCAGGATGCATGTCTGAGTAGCATGTTCTCAGGGGTCTTCAGTTGAACCCTGGCTTGCCACATCCCTGCTGGCCTGGGTGATGTCCTTCCTCCAGCCACAGGGACTGAGGTCTAGATTCTTACCGCATATGTTTGTCCCACTGGAATAGTACCCTACAGAACCAAAAGTTCCATAAAATTATGGAATGACAAACTAGCCCACACCTGCCGACAATCATCGGAATAGAAAAGAGCCAGGAAGCCATTGGCGAAGGTGACCGTGTAACATGATAAAAAGATGGCGGAAGCTCAGACACCCTTCAGAGTGGGCACTGTGGGGAGAGCATTTTGACTTATCTGCTCATCCGATGTTGGTTGAGTCTACATTTTGTGCCAACCCTTGGGCTCTGTGCTTGGAATACCACACAGAATGGGGAGCCGTTTCTAGAATGTGGGCAGGAAACATGGCAGCCAAATTCAAGGTTTAGAATTCCATTGTAATATACGTAGTTGTGTAGGAAGAAACAAATTGTTTTCTATTATGGTGTACAGATCAGAGCAGACATACAGGAACTATGCTGTTTCCAACCCCAATATAATGCTTAGTAATAGATCCCCATGGGTACTTCATTACCTGGGGCTTTGGTAATTTTTATTTGAGCACAACAACCTTCATTTTGAGTAATGGAAAAATTACCCATGTGATAGTGAGCTTTCTTTTCTTAGTTCCATTCATGGTGCAAACATATGTTTATCATATCTAACATGACAGAGCTCTATATATAATGATGATGGCCTCTAGCACGGTGTAAATAGATCTGATTTTTTTTTCCTGAAAAGAAACGCAAGCCTGATGCGTTATCATTAACTTTTTGGTTGCATTGTTATCCAGAGTGAAACTGAATTTGCTTGCAAATGGATACATTTGAAGAAGTGACAGAAGAGGTGGCCCTAAGCAGGGGAAGAAAAGATGAGATTTGAATGGAAGGCAGTATTTGACCCTGATGGATGTGGTTCCATTTTCTTCCCTCCAAATGGACTGAATTCTATTTCCCATCTCATTGACTGAGCTTTCTTGCTGAAGAGGGACAAGGTGAATTAAGGGGTCAGAAAGAGCCTTACATAGTTTTAAATAGCAGCTCTTTTAGTCTTAATTATTGGAATTTCTGTAACATTCTTCACATGAAATATGACAGAAGGTATATCATATTTTTGCTGACCTGACATTTTTCTCTCATGTTTTCCTGCTTTCTAAGTAAAATGTATTTCACTATGGTGGGCCTCACAGATGATTAGCATGGAACATAAAGCCGCTATTTTGGGTTTCATGTATATCTTGGTTCTGTGGCCACTCTTGGCCCCTAAATATGTCCTGTTGTCTCAGTGGGATAAAGGTGAATAGTTCCACAGTAATATGTCCCCACCCCCACAGAACAATATGAAGATGTCCAGTCTGCTGTGTGCGGTCCATAGGAGGGTTTCAGCCACAAAGGCATGTCAATTATCCCCAACACTATCACATTTCTGAAAAGGCCGGTTTCATCAGAGTGTGGACAGGTGACAGTGATCTTATTAATAGACTCAGGCCAATGAAGTCATGATATCTCTGGTGTGCATGTAAAGGTGAGGAGCTGGAAAGGGACTGAGAAGTTGAGCCGATTGAAGCCTCTTGTTTGAGAGAAGAGGAGAAGACCCACCCTCGGGATGTATGACCTGCCTCTAGTCCTGGGCTTTATATGGATATGTCATATTCCCATTGCACGTTAGGAAAAACAACTCATGGAGGCGGGTCAGGGTGTGAGAGGTAGAGCCACGTAAAAATAGAAACACGGATGCACCCAAAGAATTGCCAGTTGAATTCTTCGAAATGCTCCAGGAGCTGGAGCACCTGGGTGGCTCAGTCGGTTGAGTGTTCGGCTCTTGGTTTCGGCTCAGGTCATGATCTCCCAGTTCATGAGTTCGAGTCCCACATCGGGCTCCATGCTGATGGTATGGAGCCTCCTTGAGATTCTGTCTTTCCCTCTCTCTCTGCCCCTTCCCTGCTTGTTCTCTCAATCTCTCTCTCAATAAATAAACTTAAAAAAAGTAAATGTTCCAGGAGGGATGACAGGGACTGGGACATCACAGAAAATTGAGAGAAGATGGGGCAGTGAGCTGGATCAAGGAAAACATCACGGAGTAGCAAGGAACAGAGAGAGGAAGCAGGAAACAGAAGCAGTAAGGTCACTGCAGACAGGAGTCAAGATAGTCACAGAATTTTTCACCTGCCTTATTTTATAAAAATTGGAAAACCAACCACATCTTGTGCCAACATTACCAAGAATGGAAAAGCACATAATAGCTTTATTTACTAATTGTCCACTAAGGGTCAGGCCCAGTGGGAGGTGGTCTGCTTATCATGCCATGCATCAGCCTCTTGAAGTGGTTGTGGCCATGACCTCCGTTTTACAGATGAAGAAACTGCGACTCAGAGATGTTGAGCAACTTGCCCAAAGCCACAGAGCGATTCCATACCGCAGACTGGATTTGACGTCGAGGCCGCACGGGTTCAAAGCCCACCGTGTTGACAACTCACCTGGACAACTTAACTCGACTGGATTCCATCTCAGCAGGATAACTTCATTTGCCTTGACACGTAATACTAAGTCATCCAAAGAAAGTACTTTATCCTAAAGGGCAAACATTAAGCCAAGTAGATATTGTAAGACAAAGATGATGTTAGGAGAGCACAGGCACATTTAAGCCTCCCTGGTTCCGCAGGCTGACTTTGTGCAAGGACTTTCTTGTGCTTCTGTGTGTGTGTAAGCGTGGGCCTCTGGGTATCAGCTGTGGTCGTGTTTCGCCTGAGAGCTGAGACAGGAGGCATGAAGAGGTGGACGGGGCCGAGGGGGTCATACCGCAGCCAGAGTGAGGCAGAGAGGAGTGTGCAGTCTGTCCCTGAGGCTGTCAGGTGTCTGCACATCTGGAAGCGTCTTCACCTGCAAGGAATATTGCGCAGCAATGAATGAAAGGGAAGCGGGGCTGTACCAGGGTCCGTGCAATTGCCCTGAGCTGTAGCTGTGTGGGAAAAGCAATACGCAGAGAAATATGTGCAGAAGATACCCTTTTGGCAAATGAACCATGACCAAAACACTGCACTGTGCACGTATGTGCTGTGCGTGTGTTGGGGGGACTGTATGGATACAGAGAATAATATAGAAAGACCTACTGGCGGTTACAACAGAGTGTTCTCAGGGCAGAGGTGAGAGAGAGTGTGTTCCTGTGGAGGGAAGAGAAGAAAGGAAATGTATGTCATTAGATAAACAGGATATAAGATGCATCTGCATTTAATCAAAATTATGTAATCGTGTGTGTGCGCATGTGTGCACCTGCATACGTAAAAAGGGCTGTGAAAATGTGGTCCCCAGAACGTGGGCGGTAATTGTTTTGAGGTGGCTTAGTTTTATTTTTTATTTTTATTTTTTTTCCAATATATGAAATTTATTGTCAAATTGGTTTCCATGCAACACCCAGTGCTCATCCCAACACGTGCCCTCCTCAATACCCATCACCTACCCTCCCCCTCCCTCCCACCCCCATCAACCCTCAGTTTGTTCTCAGTTTTTAAGAGTCTCTTATGCTTTGGCTCCCTCCCTCTCTAACCTTTTTTTTTCCTTCCCCTCCCCCATGGTCTTCTGTTAAGTTTCTCAGGATCCACATAGGAGTGAAACCATATGGCATCTGTCTTTCTCTGTATGGCTTATTTCACTTAGCATCACACTCTCCAGTTCCACCCACGTTGCTACAAAGGGCCATATTTCATTCTTTCTCATTGAGGTGGCTTAGTTTTAAATGATCTTCGTTTTCTTCTTCAAGTGTAAGTATGTGGTTAGGGTTCTTGCAGCCTTCAGCTACTTTTGAATGGAGAAAAAGATGGTTTAAATGATTACTTTGGTCTTAAAAATTAATATGGCCATTTATTAAAGTTATCAGTGCAAAAACCCTCTATCTTTCTTTAACTTTTAGTCCAACTCAATAATCTTACTGTATATATATGTTACATATATATGTTATATACATATAATATGTGTATAATATATATACATGTACATATATATGTATATAATATATGTATAATATATATATGTAACGTATATATACAATTTGAACAAGTACTTTTAAGGGACTTTTGATTAATGTTTTCTTCCATTAATAAATTCAGTTCGTTTTTCATCTTTGTGGACTTAACTATGGCTATAAATTAAGTGTACTTGATTTCCTTTTTAAGTCCTCCAGTGTTCTGACTAACTAAAGATTTCCAGGCATCCAAATAACTTTTGTAAATCAAATACATTAAACTTACAAGTAAATTTAGTTATTCTTGTAATTTTTTCAATGTTATATGATTGTACCCAACCTTGGTAAGCGTCCCACCTACTCTTGCCTATCTAAATCAATTGCTCCATTGTACATTAGAGTTAGAATTAAAAGTCTGATATGGAATACTAATATATCTCATAAACATAGAAACTGCACTTATTCTCACAAACATAATATGTGAATTTTCTTCTCTACAACATTGCTATACTGTATTCTAGCTCTTTCTGGTGGTAGAGATATTTATTTGCTGAGGAAACATGACATGTCAACGATTTAGGGGGAAGCTTCCTCGGAATCTTCAGGGGCATTTTCTCAGTGGACTGAAGTTTCTATTTTTCTTCTCTTTTTTTTTCTTTATTTTATTTATTTTGAGAGAGGAAGAGGCAGAGAGAGAAGGAGAGAGAGAATCCCAAGCAGTCTCCACACTGTCATGGCAGAACCCAGTGCGGGCTTGAACTCATGAACCCTGAGATCATGACATGAGCCAAAATCAAGAGTCAGATGCTTAACTGACTGAGCCACTCAGGCGCCCCAGTGGACTGAAGTTTCTTTATCAAGGAACCCCCTTGTAGATACACTGGCTGGTTCTTTGATTTTGAAACTCACTCCCACCCTATTCTATGGCTGCTGAATTAAGGCTCCTCAAATGGGGTTTGTCGTACTCCATTCTCCCTAAAGTCACGTTACGCATTGCCTGACTCCATGGCTGTGCTATAAGTCTGCCACTCTTATGCTGCTGAACCACTTGATTTGATTCAACAAATCCATGTTGGGCTCTATTATCTTTGAATTTTTCCACATCCCTCTGCCTTTAGGGTCATAACAACAAATATAATTTAGTATCTTAATGCATAATGCATGACTTTGTCAGACTCCTGTTCGGGGTATAGGTCTGCTGATACAAAGGGAGGAAATTCCGTTTTGTAAACATGTGCTATTGTACACTGTTGAAGGAAGGAAGGGAAGAAAAGAGAGAGAAAAAAGGGAAAACAGTAGTGGTGGTATGTCAGAGGGATGCTGGAGTCAGCCAAAATGGTACTCAGTGGCTAAATCTGGAACAATTTGAGAAAGAAAATAAATAGTGTTGGATTATAATCCAAAGAATAAAATAAATATCCTTGAGTCCACAGTGCTATAAATAAATGATTGAATAAATAAATAAGAATACACACACACACACACACACATATATATGTGTATATATATGTATATATATGTGTGTGTATATATATATATATACATATATATATATAATGGAATATTACACAACAATCAAAAAGAATGAAATCTTGTCATTTGCAACAACGTGGATGGAACTAGAGTGTATTACGCTAAGCAAAATAAGTCAGGCAGAGAAAGACAAGAACCGTATGATTTAACTCATGGGTGCAATTTAAGAAGCCCAACAGATGAACATGGGGGAGGGGAAAGAAAAATAATATAAAAACAGAGAGGGAGACAAACCATAAGAGACTCTTGAATACAGAGAACAACTGGGGGTTGCTGGAGGGGAGTTGAATGGCGGGGCGGCGGGGCGGGGGGGGTGGGGCTAGATGGGGGATGGGGCATTAAGGAGGGCATCTGTTGGGATGAGCACTGGGTGTTACACGTAAATGATGAATCACTGGGTTCTACTCCTGAAGCCAAGACTACACTGTATGTTAGCTAACTTGAGTTTAAGTAAATAAATTCAAATAAATAACTAATAAATAAATACAGTGCTTCCTTGCAAAAAAAAAACAAACAAACAAAGGAAATCTGAATAAACTATGAAATTAATCATGTGAAAATGGTCATTTAATCATTGTATAATGTAAGATGTATACATAACAGGAGAAGCTGGGTGTAACTTATATGAGCAGTTCTCTGTATTATCCCAACTTGCCTATAAATCTAATTACCTCCTAAAATGTTAAGTTCATTTAAAACAAAACAAACAAAAAATAACAGCAAAGCAGAGGCATCCTCCCCTAGGTGGATGAGTTAGGTGGGAGTGGGGAGAGTGCAAGGACTTTTAGCTGCATTTCTCCACAAACAGGTCTGATCTCAGGATAGAGTGGAGGCATTCCGGATTCTGAGAAAATTGACAGAATGATCTGGGCACAAATGCTGGGCATTTATGAAACAGTTTGCCCTACATGCTGTCTAGCGTAGCAGCCCTTCCCATAAACTTCAGTTTTGTGAAGGGCTACAAAAATGGCCCTTTTTGAAAGACTTGGTTAAAATGTTTTGAGCTGCCTTCCACCACCTTCAGGAAGGTGGGGTTGGGGACTGTGCTGTTACACTGTGGCCGTCAGTCTTCTCTGAAAGCCTGGAACATTCCAGTGCTGCTTGTTCAGGGATGGAGCCTCTACATGAGCCGTAGCTCATCACCCCCTGCTCATATGAGCATCAGTCCTTGATCCTTAAGTGATTTCTTCCCTTCCAAAATGCCTGAGAGAGCGTGCATGATCGCGACCAACAAAAGTAGCCAATGCACCTTTTAAAATATATCGCTACACTTCAAAGAGGCTCCCGAACATTTGAGTATGATTTGGGTTCCCGTGTTACAACTTGGCACAGCCGGGCAGGTCTTTGTGGACGGCTGCTTCACGGGGTTGGAACATTTTGTGGCCTGCAGGCTTCCTACACTCAGCGTGAAGCTGTCTTCCTTGCATTTTGCAGCCAAGTGGAATCATCAGTATCATTTTAATACCATGTTTTATCTGCGGCTTGATAATCTCTCTCAGCAGTGAAATCTGGCGTCCAAAAGAAATGCGAGACAGTGGACCGAGCTACTGTAAAGTCAGTATTCATGGGGGAGTTTTCTGGTTCAGCCTGAGAAAGTGCTGGCAACCCATGAGTTACAAAGAATTACTTACCAAATAGTAAGTGAAATGATGGATTCTGCATTTACATCTGCATTTTGTCCTCCAATTCCCTGTACGTCTGACCTGCATTCTTAATTTCATAGGTAGCCGTCATTTAGAGATTATCGTTAGATAATCATTAGATTATCTACTCATTAGATTTTCATCATTAGATTATCATTAGAGATTATCATCCGGAGGTAAGGTCAAGGGCACAGATTGTAGGAACCAAACTGTCTGGATTGGTATCCCAGGTCTGCTGTGTAGTAACTTTCTGTGCCTCAGTGTCCTCACCTCTACAACAGGAATAATGAGAACCCACCTCATTGGACTGATGTGTGGATATACAAGAGAATGTATATGTAACACACTCAGTAGATAGGTTCTACTGACATGTGAGAGGTTATTAGCGAACCTATGTAAGAATGGATGTGTTTCTGTGTTGGAATCAGCATCGTTCAAAATTGGACTACGTCAAAGTGATGATGGGACTGCGGTTTCATGGCCGGTGCAGCAGCACCAACATATTGGTGTGTGATTCCAAGAAGGTGTTGGCCCAGGTAGAGCTTAAGGAGGTCGGTGAAGGGGGCCACTATTTGTCACCCCCCCCACCATCCCAGTGAAATGCAGTAGACCCAGGAGCCACAGGGGTAGAGGTTGAGAAGGAAGGAGCAGCAGCTTGCCTCCTGGGTGGCAGAGACTTTACCCCCAAGCTTCACACTTTAGCAGGGCTTATGGGTGGCCTCTTACCTGAGGGACCCGGGAGGTGGCTATCGAGCTCACACAGACAGGGATGGGAAAGAAGATGCCCCCGTTTCTCGCACATGTGGTCGACCTTAGGCATTTTGAAGATGTGAGAAGGAGGGTAAGAAAGGGCATAAGGGTAAGCAAATGGAAGGTAGAAACATGAGAACTTGTGGAGTGTTGGAGAAGCAGTGGTGTGGGTGGCTGGGGGGTGTTGAGGGGCCATGACTGGGGTAACTGGGGGTTGGGGTTCAGTTGGAGATGAGCTTCCCAACACCAGGTGGGTCTCTTGGGCTTGACCTCAAAGGCCACTGAGTGTTGGTGAAGTCCAGGTAGTCAGGGAAGGTCTTGCAAACAGGAACAAAGACAGTAAACAGGAGAGAAAAATATATATGTACATGTATGCATGTTCATTTCCTATGGGCATTGTGGGAGGGAAGGTCTGTGTCTGAGAATGGGCGGGGATTTTTACCCATTTGGCTTGGCTAGACTCCCTTGAACTGGCAGCTTTCGTCATTTACCAATAAGCAACCTGAGTACGTCATGTATGTATGATACATGTATGCTGTGTACCAGCACATCACAGCATGTAACATACTGCTTTTAAAGGGTAGTCTTTATGGGGCGCCTGGGTGGCTCAGTCGGCTAAGCGTCCGACCTCGTCTCAGGTCATGATCTCACGTCTCCTGAGTTGGAGCCCCGTGTTGAGCTCTGTGCTCTGTGCTGACAGCTCAGAGCCTGGAGCCTGCTTTGGATTCTCTGTCTCTCTCTCTCTCTCTGCCCCTCCCCTGCTCACTCTGTCTCTCTCTCTCTTCAAAATAAATAAACATTAAAGTAAATAAATAATGAAAAGGTAGTCTTTAATTCAGTCCAATTGAGGTTATCAAGAGCCCATGGTCAACCACACTAGAGATCAACGATTTCAGCAACTGACAATTCAATTAAGACAAGAAGCATTACTTATTTATCTTTTTCAAGTAGGTGGCATATTTAGTTTGGAAACTCTCTGGCGTGTTTGTGTGTGTGTGTGTGTGTGTGTGTGTGTGTGTGTGTGTGTAGCCCTTCAGACAGTTGTCCTAATTAATGTCACTTGAAGTGATAACAGTCTCAGATACCAACTTTAGAAAACAGGAAAGTCAGTTTTTAACTTTTTAATTTGTGACTATACCGAAACTTCCAATAAGAATTCGAGGGATTTCTTTACCGCCAGTATTGTACTTTGCACATTTAAGCATCGATATTTATTTGTGGAATTAAACTCACATTCATTGATGTTACAGATAATCTTAGTGCACACAGGGAAAAGCTGGGTACCCTGGCTCATCTTTCCCAGTCAGAAGAGTCTCCCCGTAGGTGTCATGGGCTCTGTCCTGACACCTAGCATTTCTCATGAAGTGTTGTTGTAAAAGCCAGACCCATTTCAAAGTATTGGTTTCATAGGCAGTCAAATCAATTTCTTTCCTTTCTTTTTAACGGTCATTTAGACTGTTGACTAAGTTCAAAACTACCAGAACTCTTAAATGTATATCTGTGTGTCCCCAGATGTATTCTCCCATGTAACTTAACCAAATCCTCTTTGAAACAATGTTAGTTCTAAATAGCACATCAGTGGGGGTGCCTGGGTGGCTCAGTCAGCTAAGCATCGGACTTCGGCTCAGGTCATGATCTCGCGGTCTGTGAGTTCAAGCCCCGTGTCGCGTCGGACTCTGTGCTGACAACTCAGAGCCTGGAGCCTGTTTCAGATTCTGTGTCTCCCTCTCTCTCTCTGCCCCTCCCCCACTTATGCTCTGTCTCACATTGTCTCTCAAAAATAAGTAAATGTTAAAAAAAAAATTTAAACAGCGCACCAGTGATTAGCTAATGAAAGATTATATGCCCCAATGTCTTGGGAAGGAAAATAGATTGGGTTGTAGGATATTTAAAGAGGTTTTCTTTTTAATAAAAAAAAATTCCCGTCGTATCTGTACTTAGGCACATGTTTTCTCAATTACCTTGTGCAGATGTTGTGAGGGTCCTGTGGATTTTGCTTCCTCCTCATGTGGTTGTTTCTTCTTTCTGAAATTTAGGGAATGCACAGGGACCCCCAGCATGGGGGGCGGGGGGTGTGCATCTTGAAACTTTCCATCCTTCACAAACCCCCAGCCTGTCTGAACAGGTGGGAGGTACCTCTCTGAGCTCTTACCCAGGGTTAGGGGCTCTGGGGGGAGAGGGAGCGCAGGGGGAGACTCGAAGGCCCTCCTGCAGAGCCTGCTGCCCACATGCCCAGCAAGGCAAACATCATGACTTACAAAGCTGTGGGGGATGGGCCCAGGGCAGGAGAGAACCAAGAACAGTCCCAGGCGTTAAAGTTTAATTGGAAAAACTTCCACGAGGCTCTAAGCCTTGGAAGCACATCAAGACAGAGACTGAGTTTGTAAGCCTTCCTAATTACATAGAAGGGCACTCCTCAAACATGCTGGTCTCAGGATAGCTTTATACTTTCAAAAATTATTGAGAACCCCAACATGCTTTTATTGATGTAGGTTATATCTATCAGTATTTATTGTATTAGAACTCCAACTGATGGGGCGCCTGGGTGGCTCAGTCTAAGGTTAAGCAGCTGACTCTCAGTTTCAGCTCATGTCATGATCTCACAGTTTATGAGTTTGAGCCCCGTGTTGGGCTCTGCACTGACAGTGTAGAGCCCGCTTGGGATTCTCGTTCTCTCTCTCTCTCTGTCTCTCTCTCCCCCTCCCCTTTTCATGTTGTCTCTGTCTCTCAAAACAAACTTAAAACAAAAAACAAATCCAACTGAGAATTTAAAAGAAAAACATTTAAATGACAGTAATAAACAGACCTATTACCATAGATACCACTTGGTATTGAAAAAAATTATATTGTCAAAAACGAAAACAAAATTTAGTGACAAAAGAGGCATCACTTTTACATTCTGAGAGTCTGGCTACAGCTGGACAGCATAGCAACTTCTGCGTTCAGTCTCCTGTGACGTGTTATTTTGGTTGGAGTATGTGAAGAGAATATAGCCACACGCCGAGATGTAGCTGTAAAAGGAAGGTGTAATAATAGCCTTGTGAGATCATTGTGGCCGTTCCTCTTTATACGCCACCAAAATTGGACAGGTGGTAGTCTTTAAAGGCTAGCTGCCACACAGAATCAGAAACGAGGGGCAACCTAAGGGGGTGCTCGGTCAGTAGAGTGTCCGATTTCAGCTCAGGTCATGATCTCATGGTTCATGAGTTTGAGCCCCACATCAGGCTCTGTGCTGACAGCTTAGAGCCTGGAGTCTGCCTCAGATTCTCCCCATCTCACTCTCTGTTTCTCTCTCTCTCCCCCTCTCTCTCAAAAATGAATAAACATTAAAAATAATAGTAAAAATAACCAGAAACCATATCAACAGCCTTATTTGCACTATTACATTAAAATCTATTGGTTTACTTTGCACTTGGAATGGATCTTTTTTTTTAATTTTTATGTTATTTATTTTTGAGAGAGAGAGAGAGAGAGAGAGAGACAGAGCATGAGTGGGGGAGGGGCAGAGAGAGAAGGAGAATCAGAATCCGAAGCAGGCTCCAGGCTTCAAGCTGTCAGCACAGAGCCCTATGCAGGGCCCTGAACCCATGAACCATGAGATCATGACCTGAGCTGAAGTGGGATGCTCAACCAACTGAGCCACCCAGGCACCCCTGGAATGGGTCTTTTGCACATGCATGGTTGTGTGGCACCCAACATTGGATTTTTGGGAAATATTGATTTGAAAATTTTGTGTGGGGGGGGCGCCTGGGTGGCGCAGTCGGTTAAGCGTCCGACTTCAGCCAGGTCACGATCTCGCGGTCCGTGAGTTCGAGCCCCGCGTCAGGCTCTGGGCTGATGGCTCGGAGCCTGGAGCCTGTTTCCGATTCTGTGTCTCCCTCTCTCTCTGCCCCTCCCCCGTTCATGCTCTGTCTCTCTCTGTCCCAAAAATAAAATAAAAAATGTTGAAAAAAAAAATTTAAAAAAAAAAAAGAAAAGAAAATTTTGTGTGGGTATTCCAAATGTTGATATATTGCATTAGACAATATTTCTTAAAGGCGCAGTTTTTAATATCATCACTAAAATCATCCAAGTCTTTAAATATTAGGAAATTATATTATGTGCATGATGGAGAATGCAAGTTTTTCAAAACTGAATTTCGACTTGAAAGCTCAGATTTTTTATCCGTGGCAACAAATACATTCTCCGGTTTTCCCTGAAGTGACAGCCTGCTTCATTCACTTCGAGAACATGTGTGTCAAATACCCAAACAAAAAACGGTTTTTCAGCTTCCTTTCCATAAAAACGCAGTTGCACGATGAAAGCAGCCAATGCGTCTCACAGCAGCTCTTTCTCTTGACCGCCCGCACGTGCTCACGTCATGCGTGCTTGCCACTCTGTCACATGGAATATTAAAGGGACGTGTCCTCAAGGGTCACAATGGAATGAAACGAAAGGGTTGTTACTGCCTTGTCAAGGACATACTTAAGTGGAGCTTAAGTGGTAAGCACTGCGTTTGTTTTTGCTGTGAGTGTTTTTGCTGGCGAGGACGCGGGCCACCAAGGCAGGATAACGTCACCACCTGATGACGGCCGCAGCATGGCCACGATCCAATTCTTCGTCTTATTCTGAAAACACCTTTTAATCTCACAGGTCCCCTGAAAGATTCTTGGAGATACCAGGTATGTGCTGACCATACCCAAGGTCATCTGAGAACAGTTGATAGAGAAAAATCCTACCATTGTTTTATGTGCGTGTGTGTTTACAAATACATACTTATTTTATTTTATTTATTTTTTTAGAGAATTTATTGACAGACTGGTTTCCATACAGCCCCCAGTGCTCATCCCAACAGGTGCCCTCCTCAATGCCCATCACCCACTTATGTTAATATTTTTCAGGTTATACAAATCTCAAATCTGAGCAATCCAACCAGGTTGGATTTTAGGGTTCTCTGCAGGTTGTAGGGTAGGGGTACGCCATAGGTGGGCAGGTAGCATAATGCCAGCGGGACCATTCTGTTATTCTTGTGACACTAATGAGGCTTCGTCCTTTTGCATAATAATGAACAGAGGTACTGGAATCAGAGAAAAATGCACTGACGTCCTGACTTTCCTTCTCATCCGCTGGGTGATTTGTAGCATGTGTCCAAATGCCTCTGAGCCTCAGTTTCTGCATCTGTGGAGATAATGCAAAGCCAACTCCTAGGACTGCGTGAAGATTAATGAGATGGAAAATCCTCTGATGGAGAGGTTTCACAAGATACCTTATAAAAGTAGTCTCCTCCAGCCTCACGGTCCTCTGAGCGCAGAAAGGAACACAGGCGGGATGGCCCCCCTCGGGCTGAGTGGAGGGGTAGGCCTGTGGGTGAGGGCTTCTCCCATTGCCTCCAGCTTTGGGTCTGTGCACAAACACCCAGGGAAGAATTGTGTGAGGGAAGAATTGGGTCCCCCGCCTGTTTCCTTGGTGACAGAACAGTGAACTCGCATGGAGAGAGTGTCATACTTTCTCATCATTGTATGGCACCAAGATTATGGAGACTTTTTATAAATAGGATTATGAAGTATTAGACTTTATCACAGCAGAGTATACAAGACATCCAGTTCGTTTACACTCGATATACATATCATGGAGAAAAATACCTTTTTTTAAGTTTATTTAAACTTTATTTTATTTAAACTTTATTTATTTAAACTCTCTCAGAGAGAGAGAGAGAGAGAGTGCAAGTGTGAGCTAGGGAGGGACAGAGCGAGAGGGAGACACAGAATCCAAAGCAGGCTCTGAGCCATCAGCACAGAGCCTGACGCAGGGCTCGAACCCATGAGCCGTGAGATCATGACCTGGGCCGAAGCTGGATGCTTAACTGACTGAGCCACCCAGGCGCCCCGTAAATACTTTTAAGTAAAAGGTAGAATTAGTTCATTTCCCTCTTGAATACCAAATACCTTAACCTCAAAACCCAGGCTGAGACTGATACACGGACTAGTACACAATGTTTTTAGAGAAGAGAAAATAGCAAATTCAGTTAATATTTTATTGCGTATTCAATTTGGCATCTTCAGTTAATTAGAAATCAAATTCAACGTGTATATTCACTCTATACTTTTCTGATTCTTGGCTTAGCTGTGTTTGGAGAGTAGCCACCTGAGGTCAGTTATGGAGAAAGAAATAGCTCGCTGCACACAGACATTGGTCCACTCTTCCTTGAGTGTCCACATCTTCCTTCCATGGTGTCCACATCATCCTGCAACTGCCCCCGGGAGTCCAGTGCCCAGGAAGGAAGAAATGAGGCAAGGCTTCAAGGCAAATTAGGAATATGTTTTTAATTTTTTTCATGTTTATTTTACTTAGAGAGAGAGAGAGAGAGAGAGAGACATAGAGCATGAGCAGGGGAGGGGCAGAGAGAGAGGGAGACACAGAATCCAAAGCAGGCTCCAGGCTCCAGGCTGCCAGCACAGAGCCTGACATGGGGCCTCAACTCACAAACTGTGAGATCATGACCTGAGCCGAAGTTGGTGCTTAACCAACTGAGCCACCCAAGGGCTGCAAGGCAAATTAATATCACCCAGTCTTTCCTGTCAGAGGAAAAAAAAAGAAAAAAAAAAAAAAGAAGAAGATAGAACACAACTTAACCCACCAAACACTGTCAACCATCTACAGATGTTAGAAAAAGTACATTAACTCCTTAGATCCAAGAGATTCCAGTCTCCTCTGTCTCATTGTGATGCATGACTGAGACGATAATGCATTAACACCTTAATGACTTTACGGAAGTTCCATAGATGCTTAAAGCTAATTTCCTCAAACTGTTCAATATCTTTTATGGAGAGAAAGAAAATTTGTGTTTGGTCTCCATCCAGCCTATCCCAAAAATATTATTTGGTATATATAACAATGTAAAACACGTGGCCAGTCTCAATATATTGAAACTCGTATTAATTCACAACAACAGATATATTGCTTATGAAGTTGAGTACTATCTAAAAAGAATTTTACTTAATTCCACAACTTATGGAGCACTGGCTTGACTAATAAACACATAGGGAAACTTTAAAAAAATTGATAAAATGGAATGCCGGCAGGAATGTACAAAGGTACGCGTTCGGATATGGCGTTCAGCAGGAAGCTTTCTCTAAGGCAATTTGACAACATGTATCAAAAGCCATAAAAATGTTCATTTCTTGTGATCCACTAATTTCATCCTTAATTATCCATACCAAAGAAATAAAGTGTGTAGACTAAGATTTATGTAGGAAGAGTCAACATGGCCCTTTATAATAATAAAAAATGTCTCTTTGCATAGCCAATTAAGTGAATGCGTATGTGAACTTTATGGTGCCTCGACCTAATTAAACAGATAATTTTAAATGATGCTTTTCAAAAGTTTCCTTAGTGTCGGGGAAAGTCATATGGTACAGCTAAATTATTAAAAAGCAGGACATGGAAGGCATAAACGATACAATAATCTTAACAGTGTGAGGAAAAGTGCGTGGAAAACACGAGCGGGAAATGTCAGTGTTAAAAACATTAGCTTCTATGGATCAGGATTACGGATGATGTATTTTTGTGCTTCCTTGTGGACTGAGCTGAATGAATCCACCCCAAATCTGTATGTTGAAGCCCTGACCCCCAGGCTGATGGTGTGTGGAGGCAGGGCCTGTGGAAGGGAAGTCAGTTTAGAGAAGGTCAGGGAAGCAGGACCCCCACGAAGGAATTAGTGTCCATAAGATGAGGCTGAGACCAGACCTGCCCCTGGCTGCCAGGGACGGGCCGCGAGAGGGTTGGCCCTCTGCACATCAGGAAGGGAGTCCTGATCTCAGACTCAAAGCCTCCAGAGCTGTGAGACATACATTTCTGCCATTTAAAACACCCCATCTCTATGGGGTGCCTGGGTGGCTCCGTCAGTTGAGCGTTCAACTTCGGCTCAGGTCATGGTCTTGCGGTCCATGAGTTCAAGCCCCGCGTGGGGCCTGGAGCCTGCTTCTGATTCTGTGTCTCCCTCTCTCCCTGCCCTTCTCCCGCTCATGCTCTGTCTCTGTCAAAAACAAATAAACATTAATAAATAAATAAATAAATAAATAAATAAATAAATAAATAAAACCCCCCATCTCTGGTATATTTTTTATGGCAGCCCAAACTAGGACATGCTTCTCCATATTTTGCTGCATTTTCCAAATTTTCTAAATCACTCTTCCAGTTTGCCATCAGGGAAAATTAATCAAGAAATGTAATAAAATATTATGAAATACGCATTGTCCTCTGAGTCACTGGATATGAAATAATCTTGAAATAATAAAAACCTTTGTCATAATATTTTTTGAAAAAGGGATAAGGAATGTTCTCTTGTAGAAAGTCGGGGTGTTTTTCGTAGTCATATGAGAGAAATCTATCTGGGCCTTTCTCCCCACAAAGGGAGGCGATCATTAGTTCTGTTGAATTTTTTCAGATCCAGCGATCTTTGTTTTCCACTTATGGAAACTGACTTTGAAAAATAAGGCAAATGACATTAAATTCTCAGCCGGGAAGAGACATTTGTCATTAGGCCCTGCTGAGGCATCTCATCTCTGCTGTCACCCTGGAGCAGGACAGTGGCTCCAGGCAAGAGACCAGGCATCCAACCGCCTTCTCATCCCCGGTCTGCCCTGGTCATCTGTACGAGTGGTCCCCAGCCACACTGCTGGGCATCACCCGTGCTATTCAATAAGCCAAGTCCTGTCTTCCAGGTGCAAAATTCTGTGATCCTCTGATGAACTATTCAAATGAGTTCACTCATGGCTGTACAAACTTAGCTGTCAACAGTGGAGTGACATTTTCTACCCCTCCCCTCTCACTCTGGTAGTATAACTGACTATAGATTAACAGAAAGTGTTGATTATAGATATCCACATGTAGAAATCGCTGTGATTTCAAACATTCTAAAGTCAGCTGACCTTGCCTCCAGATGTTTCTAAGAGCTTTTCAGGAAGCAACTGATTTCATACAAATTTCATAAAAAATGGATCATAGGTCTGATAGGAGTCCGAGAGAAATCATGATGTGCCTTGAGGCACTTATGCTTATCACTGTTCTACAGAAGGAATATTGGAATAAAATGCATTTTAATGTCTGGTTCCTTCTCTAGAAAGACTCTGGAAATGATACTCTGGGACTCAAGAAAGATGGCCCAGTAAGAAAAAGAAAAATTGAAAGTCCTCCTGGAGATAGGGAGCCTATGTTCTGAGGATGCCCTTGGTCCAGAAGTAGGTAGGCAAGACTCAAGAGTGGATATGTACATAAGATAAAATATGAAATGTGGAGTCTAGTGTATTTGAAAATCTATAGTGAATGACTGTGCTAACAATATGTAAATTAGGAGTCTCTGCAGGAGGATGGCTCCAGGTGGCGAGGCTGGTTGGCAGTTCTGACTGGCTGGGGAGAAGGCAGCGATCCTATCCAGCCAGAGTGGACTGGGCAGCAAACTACCTGAAAAACATTGTGAGCAGAAGAGAAAGGGAGGGAGGCTTTGTTTTGCAAACCCAGGTATCACTGACTGCCCGACACCTCAGCCTATGTGTGTGGGTTGTTTTGCCGTCCGTCTAGGAAGGGAAGCTGCAAAGGGATAGAGATTCTGAAGACCTTGACCACTGCCGTGGTGCCGGCACCTGGTGCAGTGCCTGACACAGTGGGCGCCTGATGAATACTTGCAAAGTTGAAGGAATGATTGAGTGATGAGGAACGAGGTGGTTGAGTTGACTAGCTAAATGAGGGAGTGCATGCCCCATAGTGAGGCCTCACACACCAGCACATGCCTACTGGCGGAGACCAGGCTACTGCCCAGCAGAGCGTTGGAACCCAAAGCAAATTTTAAAAAACCCGGAATGTCTATAGGGGCAGTGGGACAGAGCAGGGTCAGAGCTCTGACATGTTGTAAAGGAAAGACACATGCAGGGAAGCATGGGACCCCCAAAGGCAGGGGTGAGGTCTTCAGAGGAGAAACTTCCCTGCTCCCACCCTAGAAACATGGGGTGAAACCAAGACGAAGACAGGCAGTGGCACAAAAATTAGGACACGGGTTCGGTAGCAATTAAAAACAACCAAAATCAGTAGTGGTTTGAGAGGAGAGTGTGGTTTTGGCTCATGTGACATCTGCATATCCACAGTTCAGTCTCATAGAAAGCTGCAGAGAAGGGAAGGGGATGTTTGTTGAGCAACTGCCCTGCACATTAGGGCTAATCATGGGGAAAGTGAGAGGAAGGTGAGTCTTGCATCAAGACTCCTACATGAACCATAGTCCATGGAGCAAAGCAGCTCTAGGGCCAATGAACTCAGACTAAGGTCAGAAGCAAACCCAGTGTCCACACCCTTCCAGCTCACATGTGGTGAGTTGCAGGAAGACAGGATTGGAGGTTAATTGGGTGGAAGCGCAAGAAGCATGAACTGCTCCCTCTGTCCCTGCCACCTGCCTCTACTTAAGTGGGAGATTCTGGAAATAAAGTGGAAAAGGAAGAGCATTGTGCCATGTTGTTGAAAGCTAGGGGGCCAGATGCCTGCAGCATCAGAGTTTGCTAAAGAGACTTTGCCTTCCAACATGGCTGTCCCTTAGCTACAGGTTGGAATGACCCTCAATGACCAGGCCAAGGCCCTGAGGTGCCCCTAGAGGACAGAAGCTGAAAGGTAGAGACCCAGGGGTTACCCCTTCAGGGGAGAAACCCTGTAGCACTCCTGGAGCTGGCCTCCTTATCTCCCTCCTCCAGGAACCTTCTTTGCCTCAGCTTATTTTCAAGAGAAGGAGTCCATCCTTCCGTGTCTTCTCTAATCAGTTCCATCCTAGCCTTCTTCTCCCCTCCATCTCCACGCCAGCAACCCAGCAGTGTCTCTTAGCTTCTGGAAATAATCTGTAGTGGCCACTAAGACACCTCCTACATAGAACCCAAGTAAGAACTCAATAAGTTAAATGGGACTTCTCTACAACTATCATATATTACTCATGGCAATGCTACCTACAGGTATCCATATCTATGTATCTCTGTCTATCTATCTTTCATCTATCTAAGTAAGTGAGTAGGAATGTATGGTGGAGGGGCGTCTGGGGGGGCTCAGTTGGCTAAGCTTCCAAGTATTCATTTCAGCTCAGGTCATGATCTCATGGTTCATCGAGTTCCAGCCCCGTGTTGGGCTCTGCACTGACAGTGTGGAGCCTGCTTGGGATTCTCATTCTCTCTCTCTCTCTCTCTCTCTCTCTCTCTCTCTCTCTCTCTCCTCCCCCCTCCCCTCTTTCAAAATAAATAAATAAACATTAAAAGAAAGAAAGTAATGTATGGCAGAAACAACTTCTTAACATGTATTTTGGTGGCTGCTTACAAGCTGTTTCTAAAGCTGCCTTGTTCATGCACCTTCCTGACACACCTAACACCAGAGCCTGATTGGAAACCATTGATGTACCCGGGGAGGCAGAGGCCATGAAGAAGCAGTAGGTCACTTCACTTGGTTGCTGGCTCAGGGTGCACTTTTTAAACCACATCTGGTTATTATGTTCATGCTCCTAGGATTAGAAACAAAAATACCTCAGAAACCCTGATACACAAAATAAAGCAATTCGTATAATAGGAAGTAAAAAACACGGAATAGTAAGTTTTCATGAAATGATATTTAAATTATTTGGGGGGGTTGCCTTCATCTTCTAGGGCTGCCGGAACAAATTCCCACAAATCGGTGACTTAAAACAAAAGAAATGTATCCTCTCACAGTTTGGGGGACCGGAAGTCTGAGATCAAGATGTCACCAGAGTTAGCTTCTTCTGGAGTTTCGGAAGGAGAATTCATTCTTACCTCTCCCCTAGCTTCTGGGGGCTTCCAGCAACCCTTGGTATTCCTTAGCTTTAGATGTGTCGCTCCAGGATCTGTCCCTGACCACATGTGACTTTCTTTCCTGCATCTCTGTGCCCTTCTCCTCTTCTGTCTCTTACGAAGACACTCAGCATTGGATTTAGGACCTACCCTAATTCTGGATGATCTCATCTAGAGGTCCTTACCTTATTGAATCTGCAAAGACCCTTATTCCAAATAAGTTCACATTCTGGGGATCCAGGGCTTAGAATGTGGATGTATATTTGGCAGCTCACAATTCAACCCAAGGCAGGGATGAAAATTAAAATGGAAAACAGGGGTGCCTGGGTGGCCAGTCCGTTAAGCGTCTGACTCTTGATTTCAGCTCAGGTCATGATCTCATGGTCGTGAGATCAAGCCCCGTGTTGGGCTCTGTAATTGGCATGGAGCCTGCTTAAGATTGCTCTCTCTGGCCCTCTTACCCTCCCCCATTCATGTTCATGCTCTCTCCTTCTCTGTCTTATGCTCTCTCTCAAAAATAAATACGTTAATTAATTAATTAGTTAAAATAGAAAATATCGACCTTCCTAAAGGATAGTTTTATTGCCAGGTGCCTGGGTGGCTCTGTCAGTTAAGCATCTGACTTCAGCTCAGGTCATGATCTCTCGGTTCGTGGATTCGAGCCCCACGTCAGGCTCTGTGCTGACAGCTCGGAGCCTGGAGCCTGCTTCAGATTCTGTGTCTCCCTCTCTCTCTGCCCCTCCCCCCCCAAATAAATAAACATTAAAAATTTTTTAAAAAGAATAGTTTTATTGCCAATGATGTAAATGCCTCAGCATCACGGCATCTGAGAGAGGCCTCACAAAGCAGATGTGTGCCCTTGTGTGAGAATGTGTGCCCTTGTGTCAGAAGCAGCTTAGGATGTGCAGAGGGATGTGTCATCCTGTCGCCATGAGTGATAGGCATTCTCACAGCTCACGAAGGAAAGCAACGGTAGCTGTCGTAAAAGCATTTCCCAGTAAGGATGACGTCCTGAGAACTCAACACAGAATGCTGGGACAAGTAGGGCATTTTCAAGCCTTATTTCCTAGTTCACTGTCTCTTCCCTTCTGGCACCATGATGACTGTCTGAGCAATTTAACTTCATTAGGTTCATGGGGAAATGAGCGGGATTGATGTGCCTTGAGGATACTGTTGGGAGAGAGTGACAGAGGGCTTGCCGTGCATTTACGGTGGCGTCCCTGTTTCTCATCTCCAGAAATCCATTGTTATGGATTAAAAAATCCCTGTGAATGTCAGGTTTGTGAACAGCAATAGATTACCATCATGATATAGCACCCCTCGGTGTTGCTCCGTCACAGAAGTTTCTAGAAAAGGCGCTGGCTCCACAACGATGCGAGGCACTATTGATAGCACCTCCTTCTGAGAAATCCTACAGAGAGTCGTTCGATGCTGGTGAGACGGCCATGACTCTCGCTTCTCAGCTCAGGACTGCATTTGGGCATTGATAGTGGGTTTCTCCTCAGATCAGCCAAATACAGGAGACTAATTACTTCATGAGAAGAATAGCTGTTCCCCCTTTCAGTAGATGGAGCCACATGAGAAGACAAAGGACTGCCAGAGAGGCTTGGCATGATGACTAGAATCACAACAGAGGGCCCTAGAAACAGAAACCTAGAATTTAACAGTGCTGACCAACAGGACCGCTCTGCATTGCCTTCTGCTGTGGAAGCTTTGCCAGTCCAACCCTAATCCTTGACATTTTGGGGTCCAGATATCTCTGTTCTGGAAGGAACATGGGCAGCTCCTTCCCTGCTTCCATGTGCACTTTCTTGTTTGCTTGCATAGCTGTCAACTCCCTTCATAATGACACCTTTTTTCTCTAGATTTCTGTATAGGTTTATAGTTAGGTCATAGCCAAAGCTTGCAGCTCTGGAACGATCTGGGGCTTTAAAGCAAAAATTTGGAAATTTGGGGGCCAGGGACTCTTTGAAACATTGGAGGATAGCTCTGGCTTCTTGCCATAGAAAATCAACTATATCCATACAAGTTGGAATTCTATTTGTGACCCCCTAAGGACCTGCGGAGCCCTATCATGAATCCCTATGATAAGTAAATATTTCTGCTCTATGCCAGCATAGGTAGCTTTACAAGTGCTGTATCTCTTGGATTCTTGGAACCCTTTGTGTTTGACCCTATATACTCCCTCTACCAGTAGACAATGTTGAAGAAATAGAAATAGTAGCTTCCTTTTGATTGTTAGATACATAAAATATATTACATGTAATAAATTTATTTGTGCACAGTTTACATTTGAGTGTGGGTGATAGAAGAAAGGAAGCTGAAACTCTTTCTCGGGAAGATAGTGCAAGAGCTGAGGTATAATTTTAGGAAAGAACATTCTGGAAACAGAGTTGATAACACCTTCCACAGGGTTCTAGATGGACAAATGTGGACACTTTATCATTGTACTCCTCATCGGTGTGTGATACATGTTCATCATATGTCTGGCCATGGCCAGCTGGTTCTGAGATTTGAGTATATGCCATAGATAGGGTTCGTTCCCTCTGTTCCTGCCCCCCCCCCCCCAGTTTATCTCTGCCTGGGAAAGCCAGATGGAATGGGCTAATTCCTTGAAAGATACAATCTGCCAAAACTCACTCAACAAGAAATAGACCACTTGAAAAGGTCTGTATCAGTCAATAACAACCTTCCAAAACAGAAAGTACCAGGCCCAGAGGAATTCACTGGTGAATTATATCAAACATTTAAAGAATAAATTATACCAATTCTCTACAATCTCTGTGAAAGACTAGAAGCAGAGAGAATAGGGGTGCCTGGGTGGCTCAGTTGGTTGGGCCACCAACCTGACTTCGGCTCAGGTCATGGTCTCATTGTTCATGAGTTCAGGTCCCACATCAGGCCTGTGCTTATAGCTCAGAGCCTGGAGCCTGCTGCCGCTCCCCAGCTCACACTCTCTCTCTCTTAAAAATGAATAAACATTTAAAAAATTGAAAAAAAAAGAAGCAGAGATAATAGGAGCAGCTGAGTGGCTTAGTTAGTTGAACATCCGACTTTAGCTCAGGTCATGATCTCATGGCTCATGAGCTCAAGGTCTGTGTGCTGACAAATCAGAGCCCACTTCTGATTATGATTCTGTGTCTCACTCTCTGCCCCTCTCCCGTTCATGCTCTGTCTCTCTTTCTCAAAATAATAATAATAATAATAGTAATAATAATAATAATAAACATTAAAAAAGAAGCAGCAGCAGAAAGAATACTTCTTAACTCATTCTGTAAGACCAACATTACCCTAATACAAAAATCAGACGAAGATATTCCAGGAAAAGAAAACTAAGACCATTATATCTTATAAAATAAATGCAAAAGTCATCAACAAAATGTTAGCAAATTGAATCTTAAAAAGTTTAAAAGAAAATAATTCTATACCATAACCAAGTGGGATTTATCCCACATTTGAAAATTAAAAAATGTAATCCATCACTTCAACACTCTAAAAAAGAAAAATCACATGATTATTTTATTTTCCCTACATCATCAACAGATGTAGAGGAAATAAAAGGAGCATTTGACAAAATTCAACATCAATCATGATAAAACTCTCTGTAAAGCAGTAGAGTAGGAATAGAGAGGAACTTTTTTTCAACTTGATAAAAGATTGTCTATAAACCAAACTTTCAGCTAACATCATACTTAATGGTGAGAAACTTGAAGCTTTCCAGATCAGGAACAAGCCAAAAATGCCCTTTCTCACCACTCTTTTTCAACACTGTCCTAGAAGTCCTTGATAATGCAATAAGGCAAGAAAAGGAAATAAAAGGTATATAGATTGAGAAGGAAAACATAAAGTTGTCTTTGTTTGCAGATGTCATGTTCATCTCTGTAGAAAATCTCAAAGAATGGACAAAAGACTCCCAAAACTAATAAAAGTTTAAACCAGGGTTTTAAAATACCAGTTCAATATATAAGTCATTTCTTTCCTATATACAAACAATGAACAGGTAGAATTTAAAATTTAAAAATACAGTGCCATTTATATTAGCATCCAAAAACCAAATTACCTAGGTATAAGTTTCACAAAATATATGCAAAATGTATATATGAGGAAAATTCCAAACTCTGATAAAATCAAATAATTAAATAAATGGAGAGAGATTTCATGTTCATGGTAGGAAAACCCAATGTCAGTTCTTCTCAAATGGATTTATAGATTCAGTGCAATCCTAATACATATGTTAAGAAGTTATTTTATGGATGTTGACAAACTGATTCCAAAATTTATATGGACAGGCAAAAGACCCAGAGTAGCCAACACAATATTGAAGGAGAAGAACAAAGCTGCAAGACTAATGCAACCCGGCTTCAAAACTTACTATGAAGCTACACTAATCAAGACAGTGTGGTGTTAGCAGAAGAACAGACAAGTAGATCAATGGAACAAAATAGAGAGCCCAGAAATAGACCCACATTAATATTGTCAACTAATCTTTGACAAAGGAGCCAAGGCAATGCGGTGGAGCAAACATAGTCTCTTTGACAAATGGTGCTGGAATAACTGGATAGTTTATATGCGTAAAAAATTGATCTAGACACAAACCTACCTCCTTCAGAAAGATTAACTCTAAGTGGGTCGTGGGACTAAATGTAAAATGCAAAACTATAAAACTCCTGGAAGATAACACAGGAGAACACCTACATGACCTTGGGTATGGTGATGACTTTTTATCTATAATACCAAAGACATGATCCATGAAAGTGACTAATTGATAAGATGGGCTTCATTGAAGTTAAAAAATTCTTATTTTCGATTAACAGTAGAAATACTGTTAATTAGAACACAAGCCACAGACTGGAAAAAAATATTTGCAGAAGTCACATCTGATAAAGAACTGTTATCCAAAATATACAAAGAATTCTTAAAACCAGCAATAAGAAAACTAACAACCCAATTGAAAAATAGGCCAAAGATCTTTTTTTTTGTTATTTCTTTTTTTTAATATGAAATTTATTGTCAAATTGGTTTCCGTACAACACCCAGTGCTCATCCCAACAGGTGCCCTCCTCAATGCCCATCACCCACCCTCCCCTCCCTCCCACTCCCCATCAACCCTCAGTTTATTCTCAGTTTTTAAGAGTCTATTATGGTTTGGCTCCCTCACTCTCTAACCTTTCTTTTTTTTTTCCTTCCCCTCCCCCATGGTCTTCTGGTAAGTTTCTCAGGATCCACATAAGAGTGAAAACATATGGTATCTGTCTTTCTCTGTATGACTTATTTTACTTAGCATAACACTCTCCAGTTCTATCCACGTTGCTACAAAAGGCCATATTTCATTCTTTCTCATTGCCACGTAATATTCCATTGTGTATATAAACCACAGTTTCTTTATCCATTCATCAGTGGATGCACATTCAGGCTCTTTCCATAATTTGGCTGTTGTTGAAAGTGCTGCTATCAACATTGGGGTCCAAGTGCCCCTATGCATCAGCCCTCCTGTATCCCTTGGGTACATTCCTAGCGGTGCTATTGCTGGGTCATAGGGTAGATCTGTTTTCTGTTTTTTGAGGAACCTCCACATCTCCGCATCCTCTCCAGCATCTGTAGTCTCCTTGTTTGTTCATTTTAGCCACCCTGACTGACATGAGGTGGTATCTCAGTGTGGCTTTGATTTGTATTTCCCTGATGAGGAGTGACCAGAGATCCTAACAGGTACCTCACCAAAGAAGATACACAGTTGGTAATCAAACCTATGAAAAGATGTTCTACATCTTATGTCATCAGGAAAATGCAGGCGAAAACATCGATGAGATACCACTACACGCCTGTCAGAATGGAAAAAACCAGAACACTCAAGAGTACCAAATTCTGTCAACAATGGGGGACAACAGGAACTCTCATACATTGTACGAGCTGTCCATATAAAACTAAACATAACCTTAGCCATACTACCCAGCAGTATCTCTCCTTTGTATTTGCCCAAAGGAGCTAAAAATTTATGTCCACACACACACACACACACAAAGCACTTAGATGTGTATAGCAGCTTTTTTCATAATTACCAAAACATGGAAGCAACCAAGATGTCTTTCAGTAGGTGAATGGATGAACAAATAGTGGTACAACTGGAGAGTGGAATGTTATTCAATGCTACAAAGACATGAGCTGTCAAGCCAATAGTCATGGAAGAACCTTAAATGCCTATTTTGAAGGAAGCAAGTATGAGAAGGCTACGTACTGTATGATTCCAACTATATGACATTCCTGAAAAGGAAAAACTATGAAGACAATAAGAAGATCAGTGGCTGCCAGGGGTGGGTGGGGAGAGAGATGAACAGGCAGAACACAGAAGATTTTTAGGGCAGTGAAGATAGTCTGTATGATGTTATAACGATGGACGGATGTCATTATACATTTATTCGTCCAGACTCATTGACTGCACAGCACCAAGAGTAAACCTTGGGTAAACTGTGGACTTTGGGTAATTATGATGTGTCAGTGTAGGTTCATCCTTGGTTAAGAACAAAATGTATGATTCTGGCGAGTGATGTTGATAACAGGGAGGTTGTGCAACTGTGGGGGCAGGAGGTATATTGGAAATCTCTGTACCTTGATCTCAATTATATTGTAAACCTAAAACTGCTCTAAAAAAACAAAAATCTCTTTAAAAAAACTGAGCACATGAGAATATTGCAACAATAAATATTTTGTGGTTGCCTCTCACTGTGTTGCCCCCAGAACGAATGGCCCTGATGTCCCGATAAAAACTAAGGGTCAGGAGAGTAGAGGTGAGCAGTGACCTGGGGCCACATGATGGCAGTATTTATCCATAAAGGCATATGGATGTTCATTTGTTATTCTGTGTTTCGCTGTATGGGAATGAAATATTTCCTAATAGATTGTAAGAGTACATATAACAGCATTCAATATAAAAATATGATGAAATTGGTATGGGTTCATGCTGCCACTGGAAAATGTGATCACTTACCAGGATAACTCCCAGGAAGCCATACCTGGTCTGTAGGAAAGCTGCTGGCTTACAGACGGACATCTGGTATACCAAGTACTCGGTTGCCTTCACTGATAACTGGAATGGCAGAAGGTCACTTTGACCTGCTATGTCAACTTCTGGGATTCAGAGACACTAGGGTCTGATGGAGCATGTCCTCTGGAGGTGTTCTGGCACCACATACTGACTAAGGGAAAAGAAGCAGGTAAGTTTGATGAGGGAATAAAGCCATAGGCATCTCCAAAAGGACATGAGTCCAGTATCTGCTGACCTGATGGACTGGAATCAGAATCTCAGGAGGTTGGAAAAGTGCTACAAGAAAAAAAAAATGAAACAAAAGAGCTATATCACCAAATCTCTAAGATTTGATGGTGGAAGGCCATTCTTCAGTGCCGCGGTGCAGAGAGGCAGTGGTGGTCCTCTGCCCTTTGGTGGAGGACTCAAAGAACTTCAGTACCTGGAAGAACCCAAAGAACAACATCTTTTCTTTGTACCTCAGAGAATCTGCCACGTCAGAAGCAGAAAGCCTCTCAGAGGAGAGAACAGCTTCTCAGAAACAGTGGCAAGAGCACATGGAAATGCATACACATAAAAACAAACTGTGCAATCTTTGTCTCCAGCAAAATAGAACCCAGGAAGAAAGCACTTACCCAGAAAAATAAAGTGGTCCTTTGTTGAGCAAATGGATGGAGGATAACCCACAGAGTGAGGCAGGGAGACTTTATAAACTAATTGTGGTATTCAAGCGTGAAAAACCAGCTAGAATATAGCAGGAAGTGACAGAATCAGAATGCTGGGGGTTTCAGCACATGCTTCCCAGCAAAAGTCCAGTGGAACCTAACAAAGGTCAGGCCGTATGTGGGAGTCCCTGTGCTTTCCCCTCTTGATCTGCTGTGAACCTTTGCTCTTAAAAAAAAAAAAAACTCAACATAAATTAAAAAAATAAATGCACACATAACTTAAATGATATAATAATTAAATTAATAACAGAATATCAAAGGCAAAGGAGAAACTCCATTTCAAACCAAAAAATCAAATAAAATGCATTCTACAGTCTATGTTCTTTGACTACAATGCATGAAAACTTGGTTGTTTGACTCCCGCTTCAAATTCTAAAGTAGATCTTCACTTCCTTTATGTTCAGTCCAGATACCCTGGCCTGTCCCAGAGCGTGCTTCATGGCCTGACCCCTTTTTGATGTTTTACTCTGCAGTCGGTTATCGGGAAACCCCTTCAGCAGCTCACCTGAGCCACACAAGTACACCTCTGTGCCTTTGAATGCCTGCCCTCTCTGCCTTGAACACCTTCCTTTGGATAAAAGTTCTAGTATTTTCTTCTCATGCAACAAACGTCTGTATTCATAGAGCAGCTACCATGTACCAGTCACTGGAGTATATAAAATTAAGACACAATCTTTGACCTCAAGGAATTTATAGTCTGGAGGGGAGAGGTAGCAAGAAAGGAGTGAGGCAGGAGCCTGGGTGGCTCAGTAGGTTGAGGGTCCGACCTCAGCTCAGGTCATTACTCGCAGTTCTTGAGTTCAATTCGAGCCCCACATCAGGCTCTGTGCTGACAGCTCAGAACCTACAGCCTGTTTCAGATTCTGTGTCTCCCTCTTTCTCTGCCCCTCCCCAGCTCACTCGCTCTCTCTCTCTCTCTCTCTCTCTCACTCTCAAAAATAAATAAACATTAAAAAAATATAATGCCTCACCAAACAGGCAATCTCTTATAAAACCACATGTACACTTACCACACGATCCAGCAATCACATACTTGGGCGTTTACCCCAGAGCCATGAAAATGTTCACAAAATGGTCACAAAAATCTCCACTCATGAATGTTCGTAGAAGCTTTATTAATAGTAGCCAAATTCGGGGGGTGGGAGGGAATGTCTTTTAATAGGAGAGTGGTTGAAAAATTTCTGGTCCAACCATACAATGGAATAGCACCCAGTGATAACAAGGAAGAAACTATGGGTGAATGCAACAACCTAGATGGACTTGAAGGGTAGTACGTAAGCTTAGGGAAAAGAGTTGGTCTCAAAAGTTGGTTCTGTTTTGTAACATTCTCAAAGGACAAAACTGCACAAGTAGAGAATAGTTTAGTGGTTTCTAGGAGACAGGGAAAGAGGTTGCGGTGGGGCCAGGTGCAAATACAAAAAGGTAGCAACAGGGACTTCTTTTGTGGTGATAAAACCGACAGTGGGTGCCCAGCTTTAAATTAGATAAAGTTACATAGAACTACACACATGAAAACACACATATGCGCGCGCGCACACACACACACACACCCACACACACAAATGTGGGTTTAACGGTAGCGAAAAACAAGTAAGGTATGTATTTCAGTTAATAGAAATGTCCCAGCACCAGTTTCCTGGTTTTCACATTGTGCCACAGTGACGTAAAATCTCAATATTGGTAGAAGCTGGGTGAAGGCTGCACAGGACTCAACACTAGTTTTGCAATCTCTGTGAGTCTGTATTTCAAAGTAAATGTTTTTAAGTTTGTTTATTTTGAGAGAGAGAGAGTGGGGGTGGGGTGGGGTGGGGCAGAGAGGGTGGGAGAGAGAGAATCCCAAGCAGGCTCCAAGCTGTCAGTGTGGAGCCCCACGTGGGGCTCGATCCCACAAACCATGAGGTCGTGACCTGAACTGAAATCAGGAGTCAGACGCTCAACCGACCGAGCCACCCAGGCGCCCCTCAAAATAAGTCGTTTTTAATAAGTAATGTCCCCAAACACATAAGGCCAAAAGGAAAAAAAAAGATAGCAGGTGGATATGTAGCACATTTGTGGTGTGGACACGACAGTGTTGGGAGAGTTCAGAGAAGACATCATCCTGGAGAGGTGAGGTGGGGGGCGGGGAGGAATGTGAGTTTACACGGGAGGGTTGGGTGGTAGTCGGACTGGAGAAATGGGGGTGACTTGGGGAAAGCTAGAGCACTGCCAACCAGCTGTGCTGGAAAAGGAAAAGTATGTTCCCATACGGGATCGGGGAGGTGGCGGAACACTCAAAGTGAGTTCGGGTGCGAAAGCAGAATTTTTGGTTGAAGGAGGAGTTACCTGGTCAGTGGAAACGCAGTCTGCAGGGAGATTGCAAACACCTTGGACTTCAAGCTGTGGGAACAGAGAGCAGATAGTAGGAGCCGCCGTAAATTGCAAGTGAGAGACTGTCATACTGGGGGTGGCATTTTGGGGGGCTGAACCCGGCGGAGGTGGGGAGTGGATCGGAGTGGGGCGAGACGAAGGGTTCGAGTGCCGTTGTCACAGCCCAGCAATGGCTTGCACGGAAGTGACAGTTGTGTGCCAAGGACGTGAACGATGCTGTGAACATTCACCCAAGAGCACCAGGTCCCTGATGAGCATGGGGACCCGGAGTGAGTCCAAGGTCGATCCCGGCCGGGATGCAAAAATAGGGAGGAGAGACTTTGGGGGGAAAGCTGCCACCTTGCGCTTTGCCCACGTTGAGGAGGTGGCGTGCCCTCTGTCTGCAGATGTCTGTGGCTCGCTTCCTGAGGTGTGAGACAGCAGCTGAAGACAGGTGAGCCACTGTCCCGGAGTAACCCGCCGCCACAGCCCAAGCGGATGAGACCTGCAAGGGCGAGACTGGACGGGGCGATGCAGAAGGGAGGAGCGGAAGCCTCTGCACGTGCAGGCGTGCCCGCTACAGGGTCTAGAAAATACGACGCCCTTCCTCGCCCCACCCTTCTTCTGTCATTTTGCCTGGCATCCCCCTGGACAGGACCAGGCCTGGCTTCCTGCTCTGCCTGAGCGCTCCCTCATCCCCCCTGCTTCCTTAACGAGCTCCTGGCACAGGCTGTTGTCAGGTGCACGTCGTCAGCCATAGCAACCAGCCCTGAGCGTCCCCAGCTCCAGGGATGAGGGGGACACCGCTCTTTGTCCAAGTGGCCACAGGCAGTCTAAACCCCCAGAACCTCGACTCCACAATTAACCCTGATTGCAAGTTCTCGAAATGGTGCCCCCTCATCTAGCTGTCAGCTCCCTTGCACTTAGAGCTTCCAGAAAGAAATCACAACAGCTCAGACCTGATCTTTGGGGCTGTTTGTTTTGAGGGCTTTTTCCTTAGCTGGAGGGGGAGGGCTGCTTCCCATCGCTGGCAAACACTTCTTACGTCTCCCTAGAGGATCAGATCGCCCTGTTTTATGTTGCTGTTGGGTTTTTAATAAGAGGGTGAGAAGAGGGAGGGAGGACAGATGGGGGGGCTCCAAACAGGCGGCTGCAGCTGTCTCCCCCTTGTGGGCTGTGCGACCCACGAGGATTTCATTCGGTGCTAAATCGGACCTTCCTATAGACAGTGGTTATCTAAGGATCACTTTGTTCGTGTTCTCTCCGTGCCCGAAGTGTTCCTTCGCGTGTAAGATGGAAAGGGACTGTTGCCGCTTCTCCTGACTGGATGGGAATCCCTGACCGTGCAGCAATCTGAGCTCCTTGGAAAAAAAAAAAAAAAAGACACAAAGTTCTAGCTCAATGAGAGGGTCTGTGTGTCCAGCCGGAGACCTCTGGAGATTTTTCTTTCATTTGTTTGACAGTGGAACTGTGGTCTGATTCAGCACAGCGATGCGACCTCCAGAAGAGTCTTCAGCCAGGGCTTGAAGATGTGTTATTGCACCTTTTTTTTCCGGGTGATCCCTGTACTGATCACGCTTGAATCTGGGGTGTTTCACTGGGACCATAAACTCAAGCCAACTAGTTCATATCATGTCAAAAACAAAAACAGAACAAAACAACTATGCTTTCTGCTTATAAAAGTAAATGTGTTTATCGTAAAAGATTCAGAAAAATCAAAGAAATAAATGAATAATGATATAATAAATAAATGAAGTGAATATACCTATCATTCCTCCTGTTAACATATTGACTATCTTTTAGGACATTTAAATTTTTATTCCTACATAGAGATATATAGGATTTGTCTGTATTCAAAGAGAGAGGGGAGGAGAGAGTGAGAAAGAGAGGTTCTTAAATACATTTTTAAGATCAAAAAAATGACTATGCCTTATAGGCTTTTTTATCCAACAGATAATATGTTATTGGTATTGTGGACTGAATTGTGTCCCCCGCCCCCTGCCAAAATTCATATGTTGAAGTCCAGCCCCCCTCAGCGTGACTGTATTTGGGTGAGGGCCTTTATTTTTTTTTTAATGTTTTGTTTATTTATTTTGAGACAGAGAGAGAGAATGAGCAGGGCACAGAGAGAGGGAGAGAGAGAATTCCAAGCAGGCTCCATGCTGTCAGCAAGGAGCCAGACGCAGGGCTCGATCCCCTGAACTGTGAGATCATGATCTGAGCTAAAATCAAGAGCTGGACATTTAACAGACTGAGCCACCCATGCGCCCCTGGGAGAGGGCCTTTAACAGGTAATTTAGGTTGAATGATGTCATGATGCTGGGGCCCTAATGAAATAGGACTGGTGTCATTGTAAGAAGAGGGGAAGGCACCAGGGGTGTGGCACACAGAGAAAAGGCCGGGTGAAGACACAGGCGGCCATCGGCAAAGCCAAGGAGGGGCCAAATCTGCAAACACCTTGATCTTGGACTTCCAGCCTCTAGAACCGTGAGAAAATTCGTTCTGTGATTTAAGTCACCAAGTCTTTGGTGTATTGTTATGGCAGCCCAACGAAACCAGTGCAGGTATCTTTTCTTTAGTGTTTTAATGGCTGATTCCTAGTCCATTCTATGACTGTGTAGTTACTTATTTAAACAATCATGAATATTTGTTTTTATGACGAGCAAGGTTGAAAGAAGCATCCTTATACATACACGTCCATCAAATCATTCTTAGGGTGAAATAGGAGAAATTGTATTGCAGGGTCAAAAGATGTGTTTGTGCAAAATTGTGTCACATGTGGCCAAACTAAACTGGCTTCCCCCCCCCCCAAAAAAAAAGCTGTGCCAACTGGCATTTCCATTTGCAGGATTTAAGTACCAGCATCCCCACCTCCTAGAAAACCAGACACTTTCAGTCTTTAACATGTTCTACATTCGTGGGCAAAAATGATCATTTAACTTCCTAACAGAAAAGGTTGAGTATCTTAATATTTGCTGAAATTTTAGTTTCTTCTTTTTAAATAATTTCTCTGCATCCTTTTTCATTTTCCCAGTATGTCTTGTTGCTCTGGATATTGATCACGTGATAATCCTTTCTCTGGCATATGTTACAGTATCTTTTCCCATTTGCCATTTTCCTTTCACGTTTTGCTTAGAGGTTTGCTTATTTATCAGTAGAAAGATTTCTTAAATTGTTGTGTAGACAGATCTACGAAGCTATTACTGCACAGTTTCTGGTTTGGATGTCGTGCACATAATTTTTGTTTCTTCTTCTCAAAATATTCGCCTAAATTTCTTCCGAGTGAATATCATGAGGAAAACCAAGGTTAAGGATGTTTGGCACACCATTATTTGAAATGAAAAACAACAGGGGCACCTGGGTGGCTCAGTCAGGTGAGCATCTGTCCGACTCTTGATTTTGGCTCCAGTCATGACCTCAAGGTTTGTGAGTTTGAGTCCCATGTGGGGCTCTGCACTGACAGCTGGGAGCCTGCTTGGGATTCTCTGTTTCCATCCCTTTCTCTGTCTCTCTCTCTCTCTCTCTCTCAAAAATAAATATATAAACATTAAAAAATATTTTTTATTTTTATTAAAAAAAAGTAAACATTTAAAAAAATTGTAAAAAAAAAAAAACCCACTGTTTATACTTTTTGGTGTAACACATCCAATTAGCCATGTCAAAGTGGGTAGGACGTATTTCGTGCCAGAGTCACCCGGTCCTCTGGGCCAGTGGGTTTCAATATGTGGTGGCCAGGAACTTGCGGGGCATACAGGCTCTGGGGTCCCTCCCTAGACCTGTAGGATCAAACACTCAGTGAGGCCAGGTCACCTGGACTGTGACACACCCGTCATTGATTGGGAAGCAGGCTCAAGTCTGAACACCGCTTTTCTGGCTGTGCACACAACCGCCTCCCTGCGGGGACCTCAAGTGCCTTTCCCCCAGGCAGCTTCGAGCCATTTACACCTTACATTCCGTCCCTGTCATTAGGGACACATCCACTCGGATGTGGGCGTTTTCATCACAGCTCATATACACACACAAACACACGTGTGTTTTAAAGCCCTCATTACATACATGCATTGACATTACTTATTCTTAGAACTAGGTGGATTTCAGAAAGAGGGAAGCCCTTGCGGGACAGGTTGAATGTTGAGCCAAAACTCACCATCCCTCCTCCTTGTGCACCCAAGACTCTCTGAGAAGGAAACAGGTGCTGCGGCCAGTGCCAGGATGCATCTACAGACTTGATGCTCTCATGTTAAATATCAGAGGTCAAATGAGGTAAAAAAACAAAACAAGGGGCGCCTGGGTGGCTCAGTTGGTTAGGCGTCCGACTTCAGCGCAGGTCACGATCTCGCGGTCCGTGAGTTCGAGCCCCGCGTCGGGCTCTGGGCTGATGGCTCGGAGCCTGGAGCCTGCTTCCGATTCTGTGTCTCCCTCTCTCTCTGCCCCTCCCCCGTTCATGCTCTGTCTCTCGCTGTCTCAAAAATAAATAAACGTTAAAAAAAAAAATTTTTAAAAATTTTAAAAAAACAAAACAAAACAAAACCTGGTGCCTGTTTCATAAATATTCTTCAAACGGGATGGAGAGAACACCGCTATCATCTTTCTTTGTGGGAAGCTATTAAATGTTCTTTAATGTGCCTGAATCTCTCGTGACAGGCTTAAATATTCCCTATACCTGTTTTTCTCCATTTTTCTTTTTTCTCGTCTTTTTCCTATGCCTGTTTTGTATATGGATAAGGTGAAATACACAATATCAGTATGCACCTATAAAGACAGCAAATTGGAGCCATCCTAAAGGAGAGGTTTTTAATGCGTTGGTTAATATTTCTCGTGGCTTTGCAGCTCAGGCCGTGTGCTGCGGGAGCCTGACCCCCGTGCTCAAGTGCACACGTCCATGCATGAACGAGCAGTGAGTGAAAACCGCGAGTGTCCCGGCAGCACTCACTTCGCCCGAGCTGAGTCTTCTAGCGGGTTTCTGCTTCATTTAGAGCTGTCAATACCTCAATTAGTGCCTGCTCGCCTGCCCCGGGAGGGACGGTTACGCATTGCACTTCCCAAGCCTCTGAAATCTAAAAACCCCCTGAGAGCCGCTCAGTCATAAAATACCTCCTGATTAACAGTGCCGTTTGCCAAAAAATCCCCCGCTCCTTTCTGTTTCTTCCTTCGTAAGATTTATCGACTGCCATAAACAGAAGACACCAAGAGGTGCCACCTGCCAGCAGCTGACGCTGAAAATGTCCCCCAAGCATGCCATGTGAGGGTTCACTGATTTTATGCCTGGATCTGAAACTCACAAGTCCACAGCACAAAGCAAGGAAAAGGCACAGATTTCAGCTGTTGTGTGCGCCCGGATGTGCACGTATCCTGGCGTTTACGTGTGAGCTTGGACGTGACCTCCACCCTTCGGTATCGTTAACCCTACAATTCAGTACGTGGAGAGAATTTCCCTCGCCTTGAGTTAAGAAAGGGAAGGCAGCTGGTTCAGGCTCCCACAAGGCTGTGTTTAGCGGTGCCGCTGGCTCCTTCAGAAAAGGTGTTTTTCTGTCTGCAGAGTCGTCAGTGCATTTTGTATCTCCATAGGCTCTTTTCCGAACAGATGTTGCCTTAGCAAACCTATCAAAGAGGCCAAGAGACCATCTGAGCACTTTATTTATTTTTGCTTCTTGAAGGAGAAAGCTCTCAAAAAGGAAATATATCATGGCATATTTATTTTCTAATAAACATTATTAAAAATGCATGTCATTTTGGCTTTCATATAAAATTGGGGAGAAAGAACTTGAAATAATCAAATGCTCTAGCGGCTTAGAAATTGCCCCGGATGCCTCCAACACACACACATACACACACACACACACACACACACACACACACACGTGATCGCACATGTGCACATACACATATGCACACTGTGCACATGTCGAATGCATGCACATATACACAATCACACGGGCACACCTGAGTACACGTGCACCCACACACCTGTACAAATATAGACTCTTCTGGTGATCTAAGGCAATAATCCCTTTGAAAACAACCCTCAAGGGGTGCCTGGGTGGCTCAGTCGGTTGGGTGTCCGACTCCAGCTCAGGTTATGATCTCACAGTTTGTGGGTTCGAGCCCCGCATCGGGCTGTGTGCTGACAGCTCGGAGCCTGCAGGCTGCTTCCGATTCTGTGTCTCTCTCTCTTTGTTCTGCCCCTCCCCGACTTATGTTCTGTTGCTCTCAAAAAATAAACAATATAAGGAAGAAAATAGCACTCAAAACCTTCTTCTTGGAAAGTAAGCAGTCCATCACCCCATTTTCTTCATATCAGGGGACCAGAATTTAGCACTTAGGAAACACTCTCTTTTTCCTTTTTTTTTTAACCTGTGCTGTCAATTATCCAGGTGATGTGATGGATACAGCCATTATATTATTTGCCAAATCCATTAATATTTCATTTAGAACCTACAAAAGGGAAAATTACTTTTAAATATGTTTTATTTATCGCTCAAATGTTATATAAACCACATGGCATAGTTAGATCTTTAAAATCTCTACAATCCCTTCACCCTAATGCTGTGTTTCCCACCCCCCCCCCTTTCTGGTCCTTGCCTACATACATATATAGAAAAGCTCCTTCAGCCTTGGTGGAATATAAATCTAATTGGGAAAACAAGTCATGGATGCAGATATTAGCTAGAGAAAAAATAACTAACATGGTAAACGCTTAGAGTCTACAAAGGACTTCCTGTGCATTTGATCTTTGCAGCTGCTCTGTACTGAGGCGGCATCACCATGGCACCCACTGAGGGCTCGGGCTCAGAGTATAAACACTCCCGGAAGTTGATAGTCCACAAATCGGTGGAACCAGAGCTCAGTCAGCTCTTCTGATTCCAAATCCTGCACTATTTCTGCAGAACACTTTCCCAGTGATTGGGAGTGATTGGGTTGGGGGCGGGGGGCAGGGGGGATGCCAGGAATAGCTCTAAAGCCATGGTGCTCCTGTGTGGCATGCACCAGAATCTCATGGAGAGTTCTTCAGGCCGCCAGCCCCAGGGTTGCATTTCTAGAAAGTTCCCAAGTGCTGCTCCTGCTACTGGTCCAGGAGCGACTCTTGAAGAACCACTGTTGTCGACAAATGAATAACAAAGATTGATGGTGAGGCTATAAATCTGTACAACTGTTTTTGAGAGCTGCTTGGCACTGTCTCATAAATTTAGAGAAATACACATACCTTAGCTGGAAATTTCAGTCCTCTCTATGTTCCCTAAACAAGTTCGTGCATACTTTTCCAGGGGTCATAGTCGTATGGAATCTAAAACTTCTGAAATAAATAAATCACGGAATATTCATACAAAGAAGTATTATACATCAGTGAAAACGCCTGCAGGCAATGCATATATGTTGTAGATGTCATATAAACACAGAACAAGGGTGCCTGGCTGGTTTAGTTCGTGGAGCGTGTGACTCTTGATCTCAGGGTTGTAAGTTTGAGCCCCTTGTTGGGCATAGAGGTTACTTAAAAATAAATTTTTTAACACTAACAGAATAAAAGAAGGAAGACACAAAACAGTGCAGACAGTATGATTCTACTGTATAGACAACTCAAGAACAGGCGAGACTAAACCCAGTTGCTCATGGATACAAAACCAGGTAGGAAAAGTAGAGGCTGCCTACATCATCATTCTGGTTCCCCTGCTTACTACCTGTGTGACTGTGAATGAGTCACCCAGTTTGTCTCTGCCTCAGCTCTGCACACCTGAAATCAGGGTATTAATAGCACCTACCTCCTAGGGTTGCTGTAAAAATGAAAAGCAGGTAACATTCTCAACATAGGGCTTAATACATGCTAGCTATAATTACCATCATCTTTATTACGTGAGATGTTTTTCAAAGGGCATTTTATGTCCTTGATATTAGCATAAACAAATGAAAAAGACATGCAGGGAAAAATGGATAAGCCAAATGACAGAAACCAAATCTTACAACCAAATCCAGATAACCAAATTAACAAAAACACGTACGCATTTATACAAGCAAATGGAAGCATACATTAGAGGCCAAATAAAGAAGGCTCTGTGAGAATGGATGTTGAACAGGATGAATATCAAGTGGACAAAATAGCTTCCAGGAAAAGGCGAACCATCTGAAATTAAAAATAGGGTGGGGATTGCAGGGTTCAGGGCAGGATCCGGGTCCTGGGCACTGGCTCATCTTGGACAAGAATCTTCCAGTGGAGAAGCCCCAAGGATGCTCTACAGAGGGAGGTGGCACCTCCAGGAGACACTTTCCTGAATTCCAGGGAGCCACAAGGCAATCCGCTGTTGCAGCTGATAGCAGGATGTGGCTGAGGCCGCCACCACAAGTGTAGTGGAGATAATGGCTTATCTTCTCCCTTGGAGCTTCTTTTGAAAACTGGCTGGACAGAAAAGCATTTGCTCAAAAGTTAGACATGGTTTTGGACCCAACTATTCTGTGTATCCATTCCCGAGCCACGGGAGCTCCTGGTTCTGTTTCCATGGAAACTTCTTGCCTTCCAAGAACTATATCAGAATATGTGAGGAGGAAGAGGGCTTGACTGGGGGACATCCATTTCCCAGATCCCACATGGGTTGTTGGCCAGCCTGGGATCTTCACAGGCTATTGGCCAGAAACATTCCTCATGGTCCTCTCCAACCACCTGCATGTCCTGGTGACATGATGGCAGGCTTCCATGGAACAAGTGATCAGACACACACACACACACACACACACACGCACGCACACGCACACACACGCACACACAAACACACACAGGTGCTCCAGTGCCCAAGATGAAAGCTGCAGTCTAATCTGAGTGATTTGCCACCACTTCTGCCAGATTCTATAGTTCATGCAGACCAAAGAGTCTGGCAAAATGTGGGAGAGGCTATACAATGGTTTGCAAACCAGGATTCGAGGACCACTGGGAATCACCTTGGGGGACAGTCAATACCGCTGACTTTTTTTCTAATTAATATTCTAGACCTCATCCAATTTTTCATGATGACATAGCCTATTTTCTTATATTTTTAAACTTATTTTTTACTATCACTGTCAGCAGGAAATCAAAGTTTACTTACCATTTTCCTTCTTTCTAATTACCTGGAAGTCTTGTTAGGTAAAACATAACATCTATGTGCATGACCAGACAGGAATACAAAAAAAAGGAAGAAATTTCTGCCTATATCTATGTGAATTGGAGGGAAATACTGTTTTCCATAAATTTTGGTTAATATTCACACTTGTCATGCAAAATAAATCAACTTTCTTCCTATGTCACTTGAAACAAGTTCAGAGTGAATAGAATATGAATCCTAAATGTTTTCTGTCTTTACCCTGACACATTTAATCACGTTAGGAGACCCTGGCAAAGCTTCCAGAAAGAGGAAATGTTGCCATTCTTGTTAAAGTTTAACATCAAATAAAGCCCACTGTAGCTTGGAAACATGGATTTGATTAATGGTTATAATCAAAGTAACTTCATTATGTAAGCATAATAAGCCAGCCAAGAAGATATTTTAGTGTGTGCTAAGAACTTATTAATTCCTGGCTGGAGAAATCATTTTCTTTATGGGGATTAGAGCTGCCCAGTAGGTAGCCTTACTTGCTAAAACTTTTATGAACAATAAGTATTTGGACAGGAGGAATTTTTGATTCAGCAGCAGTGATAATAGGCACTTTGTGCTTCTGCGGGGCCTTTCTGCCGACACACTCAGTGGGTTCCACTAACATAATCTCATTAATCCTGATCACAGCCTCAGGAGGCTGGAGGTCTCATTGTTCTTACAGATGAGGAAATGGAGAAGAAGCTAAGAGGCAGAGACCCCAAATGGAGAAAAAGCCACTCGGCCTTTGAATGAAGCAGACACAGGATTGCAAACCATTTTCTCTAGCAAAACGCTATAGACATTTTCAAGAATAATACTTTGTACACCAATGATCATAGAAGCATTATTTACAATGGCCGAAAGGTGAAAGTAACACAAGAGTCCGTGGATGGATGGATGGATGGATGGATGGATGGATGGATGGACGGATGGATGGACAAAATGTGGCGTATAGACACGATAGAATGTTACTCAGGCTATAAGAGGAAGGATTTTCTGACATGCGCTATAGCATGGACGAACCATGATTACATTATGCTAACAGATTAGCCAGTCACAGAGGGACAAATACTGCAAGATTCCTCTTGTACGAGGCCCCTAAAGAGGTCAAATCCACAAAAATGGGAAGTAGAATGATGGGTGCCAGGGGCTTGGAGGGAGGCAATAGAAGTTAGTGTTTACTGGGGACACGCTTTCAGTTTGGGAAGATGAAAACGTTCTGGAGATGAATGGTGGGGATTGTTGTATGACCGTGTGAGTGTGCCTAACGTCACTGACCTATACAATTAAGAGTGGTTAAGGTGGTAAATTTGATGATAGGTGTGCTGGGGAGAACACGTGTTTGCTGTGCTTGGGAAATGTGACTGTGGGTTCATTGAAGGCCCCAGGTGATGCTGCGACAGGAACCATAATTACAATGAAAGATAATGTCGATAGGTTTTGCTGTATTAGAAAGGAGACTAACCACTCAGGGCTTGCCCTGTATGCGCACATGGCAACAGAGAAAGAGGAGGTCAGTGGCTCCCTGCTCCCTCTTCAAGACTGTGGTTGGTCATGTCCAAGTCTTGCCCAAGAGACCACCTCCTCCCAACTTCTTTGCCCCCTTCAGGTGACTAGGTGACAGGAGTGGCTGCCTAGGAAGCTGAGTATTTATCAGCTTCCAGGGCCAGCATCCTGGGCAGGTGACCAGTGCAGTGGCATGAACCCCTGAGCTCTCAAGAGCCCTGTGCTTGGGGTTTCATGCTCTTCAGCTGCCATCTTGAAATTCTTAATAACTTTATCTTTAAATTTGTGTTTGTAAGTGAAGTCTGATGGAAGAGTGGAGCTTGAACTCCCCAGTTCACTTGAGCCTCAGCCCAGGTGTCATCCTCTTCCCACAGCCACCTGTCTCTCCTTTCTCTGTCTCCCTGAGCTGGCCCCGGGCTCTCTACCCAACAATCCCTGAGGTCCTACCCACATGGGGACCTTAATGTGTGTGTCGGAAGAGAAAGGTCAGGCTCCCCCCAGCATCCCCTTGCTCTCCCTGCCTTTAAGTGGCAACACTAGGAGCTTTCAGAACGTGACTCAAAATACCATTGGGGCCACCCACTCAAGACCTGGGTATGGCTGTCATTCTGGTGGAAAGGGGACCCTGGCAGCCAGTGTGGTGTGCACATATGCAGGCCACCTCCCAGGCCTTGTCCTCATGCCTGGGAGGGCTGGAACTTGCCCAGCCCCAAGTCCAGGGGAACATAACATTAAACAGAAAATATACACCCTCATGATATGTGGGGCAGGGGGAGAATGAGAGAGAGAGAGAGAGAGACCGCAGTATAAAGAAAAAGCCTTATATTTTAGGGGGAAAAAAAGTTAGAGAGGGAGGGAGCCAAACCATAAGAGACTCTTAAAAACTGAGAATAAACTGAGGGTTGATGGGGGGTGGGAGGGGAAGGAAGTGATGGGTATTGAGGAGGGCACTTATTGGGATGAGCACTGGGTGTTGTATGGAAACCAATTTGACGATAAATTTCATATTAAAAAAATAATAAAGTGAGGTACGCCCCCCCAAAAGAACTTTAATGGCACCTTTTTTCCTGCTTTTTGAACAAGGGCCCCACATTTCCATTTTGCTCTGGGTCCTACAAATCACATAGCCAGTCCTACCAAGCAGTCTCAAATATGCAGTGGGCTTACAGAAGGCATGTTATTTTGCAGCTGAGGAATTGGAGCTATCAAAGATGTCATAGGGAGTCTCCCCTGAGTGGACCCAGCCCTGGGGTCAAGGGGCTTCCAAGGATGCCCTGGCTACCCCATGCCCTGTAGTCAGAGGTGGGCCAGCCTCTGGTCCAAAGAGGCTTTGCACTTGGATTCAGGAGATATAGGGTCTCCTTCTAGATTTTCTACTTACCTCCTAGTTGCATGGCTCTAGGCTTATTACGTCCCTTCCCTGATCCTATTTCGGTTCATGTAAATGGAATTAAGAATTCTCTGCTCTACTGAGAACATGGGTGTTGCCGTGAGATCATGTTTGTGAAAATGGTCACGCAACTGAAAGAGTGAGAGGCATGGACGAATTATGAATTTCATGTGGCTTGGCTTAGACCCGCTTAGCTTCTGCAGGCCCTCGAAGAAGAAAGGAAGAACCAGGAGAGAAAAGACAAAGCAGGGAGGGGAGGAGAGGGAAAACTGTTCATGTTAGAGATTAACATGACTACTAGATGAAGCAGACCTTTGGATTAGGGGTAAGTAGAGGCACAAAGAGAACGTGTTCCAGTTTAGCCAGTCATAAATCTTCTTGTTCTCTGTTTCCTTGCTTATAAATAAAGGCAAAGGGGAGAAGAGGCCAGATATTAAATGAATCCTTGCATTCGCTTGGGCTCTATTCTTTATTTTTCCCCACTTCAAAATAGGTATTTGGTGTCTGGTTCTCTTGGATCATCTGCATGGACATCTGTTAATATAAATTTAAATCCAATGAATGTGCTAAAAACGTTATTTCTGCATCTCTCACACATCTTTAGAGCATAATTTAGAATCTACTTACAGTGGAACTTATAAATAGGTCTTGGGCCATTTCTATGACCAGAATGTCTATCCCGTCAGGTTGCTATATGGGTTAAATACACGCAGGGCATGTGAAAAAGTTCTAGATGTAAGTCAGCACTCATGCAAGTTAGCAATGATGATGGTGATGATGATGGAATTGTGAGAGAAAGAGAAGAAGGGTAGAAAAATAAGGAAGGAGGGGAGGGGGATAAGGGGACAAAATGGAAAGGAAAGGGACAGGGACAGTGGAGGAGAATTAGGGCTGTCACAGACCCCTGATCACCCTGTAGAGTTGTTGCAACGCAGGCTGTATGTGAAATCCCTTGGAGAGCTTCACATAAACCCATTCCGGGGCCCTGCCCCCAGAGACTCTGACTCCGTTCGCCTGGGGTAGGGCCTGGGCACTAGTCTATTTTAAAAACTACTCAGATTGACTCCAGCTTCTGAGGTGCTGCCCAGGTTGACAGCATCCGGTCCCAGGCAGCCCTCCTAGGAGTCACACGAGAAAAAAGAGGCTCAGGACAGTCAGTGGTCTTGCCCACTCATAGCATGTCCTGGACAGTATGAGGCTGGAGCCCAGGTGCCTTGCTCCGAGTCCCCTTCACACCTCTTCCTCCGATATGACACATGTGAGAGTGGCACCAGACCTCAAGTCACATCTGCAGAGTCCAGAGTGAGGCACGTGCCGTCCGTCTCCCCCCAGGGCAGCAGATTTCAGGAAGAAGGGTGCCATCTTAGTGCCTTCGCCATCTTCCAGATGCTCACTGAGTCATGTTTTCGCCAGGTCTATTTTAAAATAAAATAATGAAAATTCTGTATTCAGTAAAGTTTGATTGGCTGATGAGAGAACACTGAAATAAATTTAGATTCAAGTCTGCGCATGAAATATTCATTGTGGAATCCAGGCAGTGGGTATATGGCTGTTCAACTTTCTGTATGTTTGATTTTTTTTCCCAGACAAATGTTGAGGTGGGGGTAGGGGGAGGTGGGGGATGTTAAAAAAAATGTACTTGAAGAAGCAGGTTTAAAATACGTGTTCACGTCTCAGAACATCTGCCTCCCTGATCCTCCCAAGCATGAACCCTTGTGTCCCTGACTCTGTTTTCCAGTTTGGGCTTTGTTGCTTCATCCTTGGACCATACCCTCTTCTGCCACCTCTGTTCTGACAGAGTGGAGGCACTGAGGGGGACCCCCAGGAGACAGGGCTTGTCTGCTCCAACAGAGGGAGTCCTGGGCACCCAGAAAGATCGGCCACTTTCTATGTTGGGATGAGTATTGATGATGGTAATGATGGGGCTAGAGTAGACCTCGTTTAAGTCAGATCCTGGTTGACTCCTCTCCTGAAACTTTGACACCCACTTCTCTATTCTGGGCTCGTCTCTCCTTCTCTGTAAAATGAAGGGATTGAACCAGACGACCATGACAGGCAAGTTGTCTAGTTAGAGATTATCTAGGCTTCTCGGTATTTCATTTTGTTCCTTTTTCAGTGCTAGTTTCAGCAGAGCTGGGGAGGGAGGAAAAAAGACAAAAATGTATTAGAATTGGTTTTGTGCCGTTAAAAAAGGAGAGTAATGTTTAGAACTCGTCTTGAATATCACCAGCTTATTAATAGAACCGTCCCCTCCTCTATATCCCTAAGTTGAAAAAGCAACGTATGTGTGGACTCTTTGCTGAATTACATGTCAACACACAGTGATGAGCTGTTCACATCGGTAGGGTTTACTCTTATGAATAAGATTAGTTACTGTTCTCAGGTGAACTCACCGCCTCCTCAGTGCCCCCTGTATTATGGGAACACTCCTTAAAGTCATCAGTATAGTGACACACTCCCCTGTGCCGTTTTGTGGTCTGTATTAAAGAGGAAAAACTGTTGTAGGTGGAGGGAAGGAAGAGAGTCCTGATTTCTAGGGTTTGCCAATGCCTGTGGTGTAAATTCTCCCACTGTTCACACTTCAGGCTACCTAGCTCACGTCCCACGAGTGTGAGTTGGGCTTCAGTGCGCACAACTTTTCCCGGCCAGTGTCAGAGGCCCCACCGGACACCTGCATCTTTATGCTGCAAGCAAGTAGGTCAGATGATGCCCCCTTGTGCCATAAGAGCACAGATTTCCTGAACAGGGAGGTGCTATTGGATGGTATCATGGTGTATGATGGAAATCTACAAGCCAACATATCACAATGTAAAAATGGCACCTTCTGTAGCGGGTAACTTGGCAGGAAAAGCGCACAGCACACACTCTCTGAACAAAGCTTTCCTGGTCTGGCTTTCCTTTGCCCTTGCTAGCAGGGTTTGCCCACTGCCTCTGCGTGGTACCAATCCCTGTTAAATTACCCCATCCGTTTGTTACGCTTCAGAAATCCGTGCAAAAAGCACTGCTCTGCTGATACGTTGTCATCTCTCAGCACCCATGACTGTGACAGGTGAAAAGGTCATCCCTTCAAACATTAGCATTGCAAGGAGCCATGGTAATGATCCTTTTTTTAAAAAAAATCTTTTTGACCATTTCTTTAAAAGGCTGAAAATATGTGGGTGGACCAGGGAAACATGAGCTGGTCATAACATTCGTGACTCAATACAGAGTTTATTCACCAGAGCTAAATACCTATTTTGGTGGGGCAGTCTTCCAAAGGGCAAATGTGAGTAGAAAGAGAGCATCTTTGGAAGAGGAAGACGGGCAAACCATTAACAAGCCAGAGGCGGGTGGTTTTGTCAAGGCATCGCTCCCATGTGGAATGCAATTAAACCTCTCCTTATTAGGAAAAGGAAAGAACAGAAAACAACTTCTCAAAGCGATGCTGTGTTTTTCATGGGGAGCAGTAACATGTTCTTCCATGGGTTTTTATTTTTAAGGAATAGGAAATTACATTCTGGGTGAACAGCAAGCTTCACCGAGCATTTGCTTCCCTGCATAGCAGCTCGTGAGGTAAGACAGAAACCCTTATTTCAGAACTGGTTCACTCTCCAAAGAAGGAGAAGAAGGAGAAGGAGAAATGATAAAATGCCCTGATCTGGGGAATAAAATGCCATATCCCCACAGGAACTCTCTCTGTTTTCCTCGTCTGGCATTTTACAAACTTTTTTCCTGCCCATCAGGGAGCCCTCTCCGTCGTAGCCTTTACACACCCCTGACACTGTGAGGCACTAATATGGACTCGTTTCTAGAACCCAGCTCTGCTACCAAAATTTCTCCATCCTGTGCTCCACTCAGGGGTCTGCGGGAATCAGGCTCCTGACTGGAGGGACCGGGGGGCCATGTCTCAAAGCTAAATTATATGTGAGTTTCAGTTTCTGATTCATACTCCCCAGCTTGGAGAGGAAAACGGAGAAGTCAGTATATTCTTCTTCTTGGACCTACAACAGATTTATTCACAGTTTTTTTTTTTTCAAGGTCACTTTTGTGGCCCTGGAATCTTTAATTACCATGCATTCGAACTTGGCATTTGTGAGAAAAAAAATCTTGGTTAATGGATTTGAGCCCAAACTGAAAATGTCTTTACTAAAAGATGTGCCCCAAGTCCTGAGCAGACCACAGACCCCAAACAAAAGTCCACATCCATTCCTCATCTGAAGACGTCACAAGTCCCTGCCATCAGACACATGGGGATGCCATCAGTCCTTGCTTATCTAGCACTGACCCTGCTGCGGGCTGGCCTCTTTAATCCTCTCAACGATCATTGTCTCCCTGGGACAAAGAACAAAACCGAGTGAGGCACAGTGTAGTTAAGTGACTATCTGGGGCCACTCAGGAAACAAGTGGCACACCTAGGATTCACACTTGGGCAACGACCTTGTTATATAGGCTGATGGTAACCCATCCTATAATCATGAGTTTGCAACTGAAGATCACTTTGGAAAATATATATGCTGCACATTGTATCTTTCTCTGCAAAGCCATCCAATAGAAATTGCTTTTTGGGGTGGCACCTGGGTAGATCTCTCGGTTGACAGACTCTTGATTTCATTTCAAGTCTTGATCCCAGGGGCGTGGGATTGATCCCTGCATCAGTCTCTGTGCTGAGCATGCAGTCTTCTTAAGATTCTCTCTCTCTCTCTCTCTCTCTCTCTCTCTCTCTCTCTCTCTCTCTGTCTCCCCCGCCCCTCTCCCCTACTCGTTCATTCTTTCTCTCTAAAACATTTTTTAAAAAGAAATTGTTTTTTTCAGTATAGAACATCTGCCATATCATACTAAAGAGTCAAGACCCATGATTAAGGTCAGCTCAAAACAATTCTTAATCTCCTATTATAGAAAAGCCCCAAATAATAATAAATAAACATAATAGTTTGCTTTTTTCTCATATAAATGTTTTCTGGAGTTAGGCGGGCCAGCTTGGGCATGACAGCTTCATGGTGTCAGCAAGGACCCAGGCTCCCATCTCCAGAGTCATCTCAAGGTCCAAGATGGGAGCTGGAACTCCAGGTATCAGACCCTGATGTCAGGCTGGCACAGGAGGAAACCGAGAAAGCCTAAAGGGAGCTCAACTCCTAGGACACCTGGATGCATCATTGCCTTGAGCTGGCAACACCCAACTACAAGAACTTGGAAATACATTCTTTTATTAGGGTATATTTTTAATAATGTCTCTTGCTAAAAACTGGGGAAAGAGGAACCTGGGCTTCCAGAGGTAACTAGAAATTTCTGCTTGGTGAATAGTCCATACCTACTGTCACAGTTTAAGAGGGCCCCCCAAAATAATACCCCTGAGTTCAGAATCAAGCAAGAGATAGACACAGAAGTAGAGTGGTTGGATACTAGCTTTCTGGAAGATGTGTTTGCAGATGCTACATTCTAGAATTAGGGAGACTTACCCCAGTCTCTGCCCAGGCTGGAGATGCACACACCTCTCACTCAGGCACGTCTTCTTTCACTACAGGAAGTTTGTAGATCGGAACATGTGCCCTCTGCCAACAGATATCTGGAAGGAACTGGGTCACGCTTGTCAGTTCCTCCCCAGCCCTCAAGTCAGGTTAGTCATTGCCCCTCCATTCGGGGGAGGGGTTAGAAGTGTTGCTTTCATACAAGGTCCCCCCCACATGGAAGAATTTCCCCCAACAGCCACCTGCCCATTTTGACAGCTGGTATTATTTTTTCTGGTCTGCAAATGTTTCTGCATACATCCAACAGTACACTAGGAAACGTTTAACCACCAGATCTCCAAAACAAAATGTACAAATAATAATAAAATAGGCCATATCAGCCTCATCAATTCCATTGAGCCAACTCCTTCTCATAAAATACGTTAGCTGCCTTTCTGTGAACCCTTGTGTCTGTAGCTACCACATGGCTGTTCCTACTGAACAGTGTTGTTCCGAGGCAAAGGTTTCTTGGTGCTTTTATGTGCAGTAACAAGGAAGACGGAAGTAAAACAGGAAGAAGTATTGGGGAATGTCATTCATTTGTCAATGGTGCGAGGGAACTGTTTGCTGAATCAGATGCATCAGACTTCTTTGCTGAACCTTGCATCCTGGAAGGATGGTTTCTCAATACTTGGCACTATGTAAAATGTAACAGCTTCAGACATTTAATCTTTGCCATTAACTTTTTCTCCATCCCTTTTTTAAATCCAGACAATCCACAAAACAATAAACCGAGCCTGATGGTGTAGCATCTATAAGAGCGGACAGGCACTGACTCATTAACTCCTAAGTCCCACCCTCTGTGGTTCTATACAAATCCACTGGTGTCTGCTTGAGATGCCAAACAAGACCATCCAGGGCCCCAAATCCCTGCAGCCCTGGGTGTTGTTGCCGACGTCTCCACCTGCATTGGATTTAAAATGCAGAAGCCACCAATCAACATTACACACGTCCCCACCAGTACACCTTGGCTCACTCCCTCACCCCAGACGCCCCCATTGCTCAACATCTGTTACAGTGAGGTCCACGATGGTTGTCACAGACCTAGTGGATGCAAAGCCGCCAAGTGACCCTTGTTTAACCCCCAGATAAATCCACACATCAACATACATCCCAAGTGAGAGCAAATATGTTGTTATCTACGTGTCTTTTTTAGCAACAAGTTGACAATTATGGGTTAGACATAACAGACTGTCTTGATCTCGGATATTTGAATCATTTTTCCTATTTCTATCCACATTTTTTGCCCTCAGTTTTATCCAGTGAGTCTTACAATAGACAACCAATTCCTGTCTGTATTTTTTTTTATTTTTTTTTTAACGTTTATTTATTTTTGAGACAGAGAGAGACAGAGCATGAACGGGGGAGGGGCAGAGAGAGAGGGAGACACAGAATCGGAAGGAGGCTCCAGGCTCTGAGCCATCAACCCAGAGCCCGACGCAGGGCTCGAACTCACCGACCATGAGATCGTGACCTGAGCCGAAGTGGGACGCTTAACCGACTGAGCCACCCAGGCGCCCCCCAGTTCCTGTCTTTAAAAGATCGTGTGGTTGTTGGAGCAAAAGAAAGCCTCTTGGGAGATTCTCAAATAATTTGGATCCGTAGAACATTTTTTTAATTAAAAACTCAACTGCATTTCACATGTCTAAGTAATTTGATAACATACACAAATACGGAGTTTACCATGATCACAGAAAGGAATTTTTCACAGTGGCAAAGACCCTGACTTAATGCATTAATGAGCATGCCTGAATACATCCTACGTAGCCAGCACCCCACCGCTGAGGACATTTGCCAAGGGTCGATGTTCAACTGACACTTCCAGTATTCAACAGGTGCCCCTGATTCTTTCTCCAAATCTCTTGGGGGAAAATGGTTGCTACCCCCTTCCTTCCTGGCCTATTTTCAAGGGAAGACATCGAGGGATGCTCATAGAGAGATGTTGAGTTCATCCCACGCCTTTGCATGAATAAAATGTCTACACAACTTATTTCTCCTACCCTCTTGGACACTTAAAATGTTTTTATTAACCATTTTGGAAAGGAATCTTCTCGAATACTTAAAATAGTCCTATCTCTTATTAAGCAAACCACACCAGGCCAGTGTAACATTTTCTCAATGGTCGAGGGTCATCATTTGGAAACCCATGATGATGGAGTAATGGTCTTCTTGGTATGGGGGCATGTTGAGCACAGGGTGCTGGGAAGAGAGACATCGTGTTTGCGAGCCCACGTGGGCCTGGTCACCATGATCTCGGGATTTGTGTCATTCCGCCATCATCTCTCATGTCAGCTCTTGGGCAGTTCCGCTTTTCTTTCTGGTTCTACCCAGGGAATAGCCAGCTGCTGTCTCCAGGGAGGGTGTTAATCTGCTGTAGGCAGGAAAGTAATTGAACTATACTCATCTGTTCTGCCCATGAACACGAAGAGACTTTGAAAGAGCATCCAGTTTCTCCTACTGCTAACATGTTTGCATTTTGTAGATATTTTAGGGCTATTTGGGCGTTCTTAGACACAATTTATGATTGCTTCCTTTTCCCCTTAAATATATTTCCTGTGGTCGGGGTTTTCTGAAACAGTGCCACTCTAAACGAAATCCTCACTCTGTGCTTAAAGGGAAAGTGATAAGGAGACATATGGGAAGAGCCTCACAGGCTGGTCTGGCCTCTCCCCATAACTATGTTCCAGAAAGTGGTCCCCTGCACTATAATGAGCTTGCATCACAGTGCACTGGGCAGGGTGGGATCACACACAAGGCTCCATGCAAGAAAGCGGATGTCCCCCACGCTACCCCAGGCGCAAATATTCAGTGCACCTGTCCACTTCCCCCTTGGTCAGGGTGGGAGTTTTCCCTTTCAGCTGCCCTTCTACACACCAGATGTCCAAGTTCCATGCCTCCTGTCCTGTGCAGAGGTTTTCTGTAGCCTTCAAACCCTTGACAAAGGATGGTGCAAAGTTGCAGGCAGGAGTATCAAATAAGAGGGAGTGGTCCACTCTACTGCCTGCTCCCCCTAGAGCCTCCCCCTTGGAGGATGCCCTTGGAGAGGGACACCGTGTCTCCCTTTGGCCCCTCCAAATGGCATGCACATTCAGCCCCCTGTCTGGGTAGGGCCCCTCAGTTGGTGACTATCTGGACCAGCGAATGGGGCTGGTGAACTCCCAGGGCTGTAGTCCCTTCCCCTCAGTGGGGTGAGGAATTGGAATACATTGAGAAGGTCCCCATCTGTTGTCCCAGGATCATAGCTCAGTGGAGCCTTCTCATGCTGCTCGCAGGCCCTGATCTCAGAGAAGGAGGGGCTCCATCCCCTGTGTTTGCCTCATTCTCCCAGTTGGCATGGGTCAGCCTCTCCTGGAACCTTCCTCACCACCCTCACCTCTGCGGTGGCAGCACTGGGTTGGCGCTGAGCTTTCTACAGCCAGTGAGCATCAAGCTGGAGCTCACCTATAGCTTCACCCTGCTTTTATGGTTCAAGGGAAACATTCCCCCCACTTCCTCTTCTGTGCTCCATCTTCTGACACAGAGATTGTAAAAATGGTGAAGCTACTTGGGATGACAATGTGGCAGTTCGTCAGAACGTGAAACGTAGAATTTCCGTGTGACACACCGGTTTCTCTAGTAGAGATCTACCTGGGAAAAGTGAAACCATAGGTCTAAGCGAGAACCTTCATGCAAATCTTGGTAGCAGCATTATTCATAATATCCCAAAAGTGGAAACAGTTCCAATGTGCGTCAACTGTGAATGAATAAATGAAATGTGTTAATCCCATGCAATGCAGTATTATTCAACAACAAAAAAGAAGAAGCTCTTACAAGGACGCCTGGGTGACTCAGTTGGTTAAGCGTCTGACTTCGGCTCAGGTCACAATCTCATGGTTCGTGGGTTCGAGCCCCACATCAGGCTCTGTGCTGACAGCTTAGAGCCTGGAGCTTGCTTTGGATTCTGTGTCTCCCTCTCTCTCTGCCCCTCCCTGTCTCACACTCTCTCTCTCTCTCTCTCTCAAAGATAGATAAATATTTTTTTAAAATGTATAAAAAATTTTTTTAAAAAAGGGAAAATGCTGATACATGCTACACTATGGCTTAACCTGGAAAACATTCTCAGTGGGGGAAAAAAGGCAAAAATTAGACACAAAAGAATACCTACTATGGGATCCCATTTGTAGGAAATGTCCAGAAAAGCAAATCTAGAAGGACAGAATATTGATTACTGTTTGCCTGGGATGGGGAGTAGGAAAGGACTATAAATGGACAGGGGAATCCTTTTGGGATAATGTAAATGCTCTAAAAATTGATATGGTTGGGGCGCCTGGGTTGCTCAGTCAGCTAAGCATCTGACTCTTGATTTGGGCTCAGGTCACGATCTCGCGGTTCATGAGATAGAGCCCCACATCAGGCTCTGTGCTGTCAGCTTGGGATTCTCTTCTCCCTCTCTCTCTGCCATCCTCTGCTCTCTCTCTCTCTCTCTCTCCCTGTCTCTCTCAAAAATAAGCTTACTAAAATGATTTTCCTTTTAAAAAAAAAAAAACGAAACCAAGTTTGATGTGGTGGTAACTATACAACTGTATGTACTTCTGTTGGGTTGTAATTGTGTGTGTGTGTGTGTCTGTGTGTGTGTGTGTGTGTGTGTTGGATAATACAAATATATGTGTGAGCCCCCCCAAAAAAAACTCATGCCTACGTGAACCTCAGAATGTGAATTTGTGTGGAAATAAGGTCTTTGCAGATATAATTAGTTAAGATGAAGTCATACTGCGTGAGGGTGGGTCCTAAATCCAATGACTGGTATCCTTATAAGAAATCCACATAAAGACCCGGGGAAACCCTTAAGGAAGAACATGACGTGAGTGTGGGCAGAGATGGGAGAGTTGTGGCCACAAGCCAAGGATCGTGGGGGCCAGCGGAAGCTGAAAGAGGCAGGGGATGATTCTTCCCTAGAAGTTCTGAGGGAGCATGGCCCTGCCTTCACCTTGATTTTGGACTGGCCTCCAGAACTGTGAGAGAACAGATTTCTGTTGTTGGAAGCCACCCAGCTCGTGGTGATTTGTTTCAGCTCTCCTAGAAAACTACTACAATGGACAAACCCTTTCCCCTGTGCACTTAAAACAGGTAAATATTATGGCATGTAAATAAGACCTCAAAAAAGCTGTTGGTAAAGATTAAATTTTTTTCTCGAAGCGGCTAGAGGAAGCGAGTGATCGGGACCGAAGGCTGGGGCCCATGCGCCAGTCTGGCTTTCCCTCAGTTGTGCTGGAAGGGGGATCTCACCACCACCGAGGATAAAATGCGGGGCCCACGGTGTTTCTTCCCTTCAGTTAGTCTGTCCACTCCACGCCTCCTAATCTCTGCCACACAGCCGCTGACTGTAGAGAAACTTCAAAGTGTGGGTTCTCCTGCGGGCGTCCAGGCTACGGAGCCGGTAGGTTTCTTACTCGTTGTGGTATGTCTCAACCCACTCTGGTACGCTGTGGGGAAGACGGGACCCAGCACGGGCCAGGAGAGATCCGATGGGCATGGATGGAGTGTGCCTCCCACTGGGGTGTGTTCGTGTCTCTTTCGCTAGGATCTTCGGGCCCACGGCCCAAGTAGGAACACCAGCGTATTGCCCCTTTAGCGTGAATTTAACCCCAAACCCACATAGAGGCAGACCAGCTGTGGGTTTTCCGGGGAGGCTTCTTTTTTTCTCTTCGTCCATAACACAAGCCAAGGCTGTTTGCTTTTCCCTTCCCCCCGTGTGGGTCCGGTTGTCCTTGTTGCAGGTCCTCGTTCTGAAGGTAGGGCCCTTTGAGCAGCCTGGTTTGAAGGTCCCACTTTCAACTCCCTGCCTCCAACATCATAATACCTCTGGCCTTTCAACAGCCACTTCTGCTTCCGGCTCCTGGGATTTCTCTCGCTTTCTTAGAAGCTGCGTGCGCATTTAAAAGGATGCTTGCTTTGTGCCGCCCTGCATCTCTAAGTGGTGCATGGGGTGGGAGCAGAGTCCTACGTCACCCAGCACATGGCCAAGAATGGAGGTCTTTAGATGAATTTTGAGGTGGGAGACAGGGAACTTGAGAAGTTGCACAAAGAGAGGTTTCTGTTTTCTTGGTGTGCTGGGGATGAGATGCCATATGTTACGGGAGAAGGGTGGGTCTGGGGTCTCCAGGTGACGGTGACAGTTTGTAACGACGGTGGGTGTATCTAGAAGTCACTTCGAGGATGGGTCAGCAGCGATCAGGGTCCCAGCCTAAGTTGCTCGATAAGGTTTCAGAGTTCCACAGTTGAAAATCAGAGTTAGAAACTGTCATTTGCTACTGGAAGCCCCCTCTCCCATCTGTTCAGCAAGTAAAATTGTTTTCCTATGTGTCCTCGGGGACACAGGCTATATTCCGTGACCGACGTGTGCCCTCGGTGGGCCGGGAAGAGAGCAGTGCCCCCTGAATATGAAATCCCATGGCAACTTCTGAATGAATGAGCTTAGGGCTCATTTCGTCAGGTTTCACTTTTGTGCCACCCTGTCCCTTTCCTGTTCATGATTCGTGCTCAGCGGTTTCTTGAATACGTTTTATTTCAAAGAAACACCTCTTTTTTAAAAATGTTTATTTATTTATTTTGAGAGAAAGAAAGCACAATGTGGGTGGGGAGGGGCAGAGAGAGAGAGAGAGAGAAAATCCCGAGGAGGCTCCACACTGTCAGTGCAGAGCCTGACGCAGGGCTTGAACTGACAAAACCGTGAGATCGTGAGCTGAGCCAAAACCAAGAGTTGGACACTTAACCGACTGAGCCCCCCCAGACGCCCCTCAAGGAAACACCCCTTTAAGCCAGATTTAGCTGAGTGTTGAGGTGGGAAGTCAAGAATCCTGCTTTGCCAAATAAGTCGTGTCCTTCTTGGATTTTCAGTTCCTGCGATGATAACGTCCTATCCAAATACGACCCTAGCCACTCAGGGTCAAAAGAAGGAAATGAGCTGTGCAGCCCATGGCGAGAAGCCCATCATCGTCCGCTGGGAGAAGGAGGACCGTATCATTAACCCCGAGATGGCCCGTTACCTTGTGTCCACCAAGGAGGTGGGAGAGGAAGTGATCTCAACGCTGCAGGTAAAACGCGTCAAACACAGCGGATCAGCATCTAACTTTGTCAGGAGAATAATCCTGTCCTTTGACCTAAGCGGGGGCATGCGGGTGATGAACAGCAGATAATCTTCCAGGACTACCATTTCTTTCCCACTTCTTACAGCCAGATTCCTGAGCAGCCTGCAAAAACAGTGCTTTACTTTAAATGTTATTAAGAATAAAATTACAATGAGCATGACAGGGAACCCAACGGTAGTAAAAACCAAAAAAAAAAAAAAAAAAAAAGGTAGGAATCGAGTCTCTTAATGATAATTAATCCCAGAAAAATGGCATCTTATGCTGTGCACATGTTTTAACATGCTGTAAAAAGAAACAAATTGGATGGGCTTTCTAAGGAAAAGTGGTTTGCTTTTCTTGGACAAATCCAACAGAAAAGCTTCTGTCTTTCACATAGGATCACAAAAACTAGAAAAAAAGTATTGTCGTCTCTTAGATTTTTTTATTTTATTTTTTGTAATTTTTTTAACGTTTATTTATTTTTGAGACAGAGAAAGACAAAGCATGAAGGGGGGAGGGCCAGAGAGAGGGAGACACAGAATCCGAAACAGGCTCCAGGCTCTGAGCTGTCAGCACAAAGCCCGACACGGGGCTTGAACTCACGGACCGCAAGATCATGACCTGAGCCAAAGTCGGCCGCTTAACCGACTGAGCCACCCAGGCGCCCCTCTTAGATTTTTTTAGTACTAGTGGTAGTTAACTGAGTGGTGTTTTTAGTGGCGGGGGGTGGGGTGAATGATGCTATAGCCCACACAGAGAAAAAAAAAAAAGCCCTGTGTTTGAAACACTGATATTGATTCACTCACAGGTCCAATCCTGGAGTCCTTCTAGAGAGAACTCTAATGAGGGTCCTGTAGGACCAAGCATTTACTGCAGGATTTATAGGTCTGCTTCTTTAGGCACTCTGGATACTCTAAGCACACACCATGAGGAAAAAAAAAAAAAAAAAAAAAAAAAAATATATATATATATATATATATATATATATATATATATATGGAATATACATCAACCTGACCATGGCATCCTACATAAATTACACATCCCGTTTAACGAGCACCAGCTGACACTGATAACGTACGTCGAACCTATCCATCTACACCATTACAATTGCACTGAAATAATTTGCTCTCGGGGGTGTGTGTGCACATGTGCGGGTGTGCTGGGGACCGGAAGGGTAGGAATGGAGAGATTTTTATCATCAAAAGTCCTTTTAGTTGTCCTTGCTCCATACTACTGGATAAGATGGATTTCTTTCTGCTTTACACATAGATTTTGCCAACTGTTAGAGAAGATTCTGGCTTCTTCTCCTGTCATGCTATCAATTCTTATGGGGAGGACCGTGGAATAATTCAGCTCACAGTGCAAGGTAGGAAGGAGACCAAATTGGGGGAAAACACGGCTTTTAGGACAGTAAGTGAGGAGGTTTTGGGATGGTGGTGGGGTGGTCTGGAGCTGATGGCCAAGAAAGAATCCTTGAAGACGTCTTTGGTGCAAAAAGGTGATTTTATTAAAGCACGGGGACAGAACCTGTGGACAGGAAGAGCTGCACTGGGGTCGTGAGGGGTAGCTCGTTCTCTACCCTCAGGTTGGGAGGGGGTCCAGGATAGAGTAAGTCTCTAAGGTATTTTGGAAGCAAGGTTTCCAGGACCTTGAGGGGCTAGCTGTTGCTAAGGAAACACCATTTATTACCATTTAATGAAACCTCAGTCACGAGCCCCTTCAGATCCATATCAGGGGCCAGAAGCTTGGAATAGGGTCACCAGCGTATGTCTTGGGGGAGTTGAGATAAAGGGAACAGACTTACAGGGTCCTCGAGGTTGGGACAATATTAAGGCAAGATTCCCTTTTGCCCCCAGCAAAGTGTCATCCTTGAGGCAGCTGAGCTCCTAGAGGGAAGGCACTCTGCTGGTCTCAAGGACTTGTCAGTGGGCTGTAGGCAGTAGGGAACTTCATTTTTCATTTGCCTTAGTTCCCCCACATCACCATGGCACACACTTAAACCCCTTTCCTTTGTTCTTGGGCCGCCAGGACTGTCCGAGGAATATCACACATATTCCACTGGGGGCGGGGGGCGGTGTGCCAGCCTGTATTTTGCCCTCAGCTTGTCCCATGCCCCCCCCATCCCTAAGTGTATGCCCAGGCTCAGACCCCTGTGTGGGCTCAGCTTGCTACGTAACAGCTCCTGATTCCCAGAAAATGTTGAACATGCACACAGCTGGTGTCAAAACAGTTTCTTGCAGTGCCCATGAGGATGTCAAGGTGCAGCCCCCAAAACACAGGGAGCAAATCCTTAAAGGAATTGGGGCAGGTGACCCTGCGGGCCCACGGAGTGCACCACGTGTAACAGTGTGCCTGGTTAGCCCACCTTTAGGAATCCTTACGCCAAACGGTGCAAATGACAAGGGAAGTTTAACATTTGAAGCCCAGACATTCTTTTGAGTTCGAGATTCCAAACCAGAAGAGTGACATCCTCGTGTGGTGGCCCAGCCCCGCGATAAAAGCCTGCTTACAGAGCCCTGCTGTAAACATTGGCATTTGGGGAAAAGTGGAATTTCTCGTCCCTGCTATGCGAATAGGAAAAAAAAAAAATGCTTCCAGGTAAAAGTTTCAGCTGCTGTCAAAGGCTGACAGGGCTTTTCGGGAGCCGTACTCAGCATTTCCACCCGCGTCCTCTGTCTGAGCCATGTTTGAACTAAGCCCGGGTTTTCCTGTCGATTGCGCAGAGCCCCCAGACCCTCCCGAAATTGAGATCAAAGACGTGAAAGCTCGCACAATCACCCTCAGGTGGACCATGGGGTTTGACGGCAACAGCCCCATCACGGGCTACGATATTGAGTGCAAAAATAAATCAGGTAAGCTCTTTATTCCCTCCAGCTTTACTTCCACTTCAAAAGGCCCTGTTACTGCTCTCCTTTGTTACTCACGATCACCTGTGAGAATAAACCTGAACTCCACGGAAACTCCGAGGGGGCTCCTTTTACCGGTTTGTCTCTCTTCTTGCACAAAGGACTCCACATTTCCTTTCTGGGGTGCGGTCTGTGTGCAGGGGCCCGTCTCTGCCTCAGGGCCCCCTCCTTTCTCTCCGGGCCCCGGGCTTGCTCCCTGCCCGCCATCCTGGCGTTCTTGCCACCAGCCGGCAAGGGGGCAGCTGTGGACAGCACCTGGCCACTGGCCACTGATGTCCTCTTTCCTGCCCCCCCCCCTTGCTGTCCTCACGTGCCATTTTCCCTGTGGCTGCTCGCTATGGGGACTCCGTCCAGAGCCTGGGCTCCAGCTGTGCCGAGTCTGTGCAGAGGCAGGAGAGCTGCTCCTGGCGGAGACGGGCACTGACCCCGCAGGGGACGTCCTGGAAGGACCGCAGGGACAAGCCCGCGTTGGGCCAGGTCGGCAGAGGGGCCATGAGTAAAACAGACCCAATGTCAGGACCGTGACAGGTGTGTCCGTTTATCCCCTTAAAGGGATCACGAATGCCAGGGTCACTTGGAACTTTACGATCCATCAGGCCGAGGGGAGAACACCTCACTGTGGCCTCTGGCGGGAACTTTTCCTGCCTCTCATAAGAGGAATCAGAGCCTCGCCAGCATGTGTAGGGTTAACAAGTTCCTCGCAGACCACGCATAGCCTTATTGTTTCCTTTCCGGCCACCAGACTTTAGGTGACACTGTCCGTGACCTGCACAGTATCTTTTGAGCTGAGACCCTGGTGACAACCAAAGCTCGGGGCAGCTGGAGGCAGGTCGCGAGTGAGGAATGCTTCAGGACGAGTGAGCAAGGGGCAGGACGAGAGGGTGGCAGGAGCTGGAAAGGACGGCCGAGGGTGGAGTGTCCCCGAAGCAATGCCTGAACGCTAAGAACTCCCAAGAACGGGGGTTTTAGAAACAGCACTTGAGACTTGCAGTGCGCAGCTGGGTTGGGAACGCACGCTAGAGCAGCTTGTGACCCAGAGTCCCAACAGAGACCTGGCAGTGAGCCATGCGTGCACGGGGCCCAGGGGGGCTTCGGAAGAGGCCCTCCATGGCTGCCTGGGGCACTGTCAGCAGCGGATAGGACAGCCAGCGCAGGCTGGAGGCGGGGACACAGTGACGGCGAGCAGGCTGGAGACGGTGCAGGCCCAAACAGGGCTCTTTCAGGAACTGGGAGAAACGGGTTTCCAGGGCCAAAGGGAAGCAAGGAGGCCCTGCCTTTGTTCTAAAGACCTAGGTCAGGAAGGAGCCCAGGGATCCCAAGGTCCGCCATGCCCGTCTTGAAGGAAAGGAAACACTCCTTAGTGAAGCCAGCATGTGCCTAGCAGAGAGTGGCCCCGAAACTGATGGTAACAGTGAGCTCTCCAGAGAAACGCACGCGCACATCATGGGGACAGTCCACAGAGTCCTGGGCGGGGGAGGGATGGCCCCGCCAGCCTCTGGCTGAGCACTGACTGCGGGACCCCAGGCTTCTGTGCTCTTGGCATGGGTCCCCAGGCGGGCTCCCAGGACAGCAGGGTCAGTGCCTCGGTGCCGGTGTCCAGGTGCCGGTGATGGTCCAGTGGTTGCACAACCTGTCCTGGCTCTGCCGCTGGCCCTGTCTCTACCTGGCCGTGTGCCTTCACTGGTCCCCTGCCCTCAGCATTCCCCTCTGTGACATGGGACTCCACAACCTCTCCCTGTGACGAGTCCTTCAAAGGTCACAGGCTGTCCTCCGGCTGGAGAACCGCCCCCCTTCCCTGGACCACACGGTTCCCATGCTTACCCCCACCTGCTCCTTAGACCCCACTCCTCACGTCACCTCTGCAAGGACGCATTTCTGGCCTCCCGCTCGCGTGCTCCTAGAGCATCATCTCCTTTCTTTCCCGGCTGGGCTGTGGTGGGCAGTTTGTTTGTGTTTTCTGTTCCCACGTTTATCAACATTTCCTTTTATCGCATCTGGATGTCGAGTCAAGTTAGAAAACCTGTTCTCTACAGCCGGGCTATAAAACGATCTCCCCTGCTTCCTACGTGTATGGTTTCTTTCTCTTGCTCTTTAAAATTGAGATCTCTAATCCATTTGGAGTTGATTCCTGGATATGCTGGGAGATGTGGCTCTACTTTGACCTTTTCCCAGATGGGAATCCTCCTGCCCCAACATGATTTACTAAAAAGCCCACCTTTCCCCACTGGTTCCAGATGTCACTTTTATCGCCCCCTGGCTTTCCACGTGCACCTGTGTCTCTTTCTGGACTTTCTAGTCAATGCCACCGTTTTGTCCATCTCTGCCTCGGCACTAGACTGCGGTAGTCAGGCAGGCTTTGTGGTTCCCCTTCTGGTGGCCCTGGTTCACCCTTACGACTTTTCCTTTCCGTGTCTTATTAGCTTTCTACACACGGAGCCATCCACGTCAACCTGTCTAGCTCCATAAAAATATTCTTGGCATTGCTGCTGGGATTGCATCAGATTTGTTAATGACCTTAGGGAGGACCGACACTTTTATGACGCGGTCGTGGGTTGCGTTTTGCCCACCGAGAAGTTCTAAGCCCGGCTACCACAAATGCCACCTTCCGTGGGATGAGGGCCATTGCAAGTGTGACTTGCTGGTGGGTGTGCCATCTTCCCTGGGCCGGAAGTCCCCGTGCCACCAGAATGAGTTTCCCCCAACCCGTTTCCCCAACACCCAGCACAGCACCCAGCATGCTGTGGGCACCCAATGCGTATTTGGTGAATACTCTTTAAAGACGGGAGCTGCTTTAAAACACTTTCCCCTGTGTCTGGCAGATGGCAAACCTCTATTAAATAGCAGCTTTCACTCTTACTCTAGCGTGCACCCAGTGCTTATGGATCGAATGCCTCCAAAACCGTCGGTGTCGCCCATTTAAGAGTCCTCAGTGTGCGCCCCCCCCCAGCGCTCCCCATAAGTTCCCTGAAGGCAGGAACTCTGGAATCGTGTGCCCCTAGGTCCCAACATCTAGCATGGTGCCTGTCATGTTGGGAGCACTCAGTAAACACTGATGGCACTTAATTTACCTGCGACCCAAATCTAAGAATCCTCTCCACGGCATTTCCAAATTACAAACTGATCGGGCTCTACATCACGCAGGTAGGAGAGCTCCTTCTCTCTGATGTGGCTGCAGTCAGTTTCCATCCATCTGTCACACTCTCTTTCAGCCACACACAGGACCAGCCTGGTGGGTGGCTGAGATGTTCACGCAGCCCTGGAGCGCGGTGAACCCAGTTTGAGATAGATGCGTCCCAGGAGAGTCACTGGGGAGAAACCCGGACTCCATGACCTCAGATTTCCAGGAGGGCCCTCCAGACCGTCCACCTCTTTCAGTGCGAAAGGCCTGGACAGAAGATCTGCGTTGGCAGCTGGCAGTAACTGTATCCACTGCTGTAAAAAAGCATGTTGGTCTGGGCTTTTCTCGTATTTGTTGCCTCCACATTAGATTTTGGGTGTATGAAAGGAACAACCATAATTTAAGATAGTTAATTTAAGGCTGCGTACATAGAAAACTGGTCCTTCAAATCACAGCTTAAATGTCACTTCCTCCAGGAAGCCTTCCCTGACCACCCATTTTATAGTGTGCTCCTTTGTCTACTCATAGAGCATCCTAAACACCTTGGAACATTTGGTCAGCTTCTGACTGCTTCTTTAGTACCTGGATCCTCTACTGGGAAGATATTTAAGATCCGTCTCCCCTGCTGGGAAGTTGTCCCTCTGAGGGCTCTCTTGACCCCCTGGGGGACCCCTGCAATCCCCCTGCAGCCCTGTGCTATGAGCCTGCATCCCCCACAGCGAGCATCATACAAATGAGACTTGTAGTAAACATTTGTTAGCGTGTTGATTCTCATTCTCTGTTTTAAGCACTGAAATCACACCCAAAAGGCACTTTCCTCTACTCCTTGTTAATTTACATATGGCTGTACTTTGTGTTCTTAACAGAGCGGGTCCCTGCAAGCCGTCATTCCATCTGTGCTTGGACAGTCCCAGCAGTGGGAACTCACTAGCCCCAAGGAAGCACCATTCTGCCTTGACCCAGCCACGACTGTCAGAATTCTCACATTTCTTGCACCAACACAGACCTTCCTGAGTCCGGTGGCCCTCTTCCCACCCCTAAAACCTTTGGTCAAATGCTATCCCTTCCAGGATTTGAAGACAGATGACTCTCTTGGTTTTCTGTTTAGCAGGAAAAAGAAAATATCCCAAGTCCCCTTACTGGTATCTCCTGCGACACCCTCCCGACCATCTCAGTCTGGCCATGCCAGTGTCATCGAGGTCTGTTCATGTAGTTCAACCAGTTCCACTGGCTGCTTTGTCTTCCACGTTACTTGGTTCCTAATGACCGTTGCTTCTCCTCTGGATGGACACAAAGAACCCCTTCGCCAAACAATTCCAGCATCTCACTCTGTGTGTGCCACCAGCTCAGCAGCTCACTTCCTTCCCCTCTTTGGAAGGTAGCCTGCCTCGTGCCCACGTCCCCTCTTCTGGCACCCATCTGCTCCTCCACCGTGCCCCACAGATTGCCCAGTGGGCCCCAGTGCCTTGGCATGCTCTCTTGTCCCAGAATGTAACCACCCAGCCCCCAGGAAGCACAAACTCTCTTATGCAGGTAGGTGCCGTCTTCCAGAACTTTCTTCTTTCTCCAGCCTCCCTTCTCCCTCTCACCCCAAGAACGTTCTCCTCCATGGAGCAGACAGAGCAAAAGAGGCTTTCCCTATGTGCTACGTCTCCCTTCTATTAACTAATGCAGTGGAACTGGTCCTTCTCTGAGCTGCCTCTAAATTTTTAAGCATTTAGTGTCATTTTGTCTGCAGAAAAGCCCTTCTGGTCACCGTCATGCCTCCTGGTCTTTGGCCTCTAACAACGAACACTTCTTTAGATCAAGTTCACCCTTCTTAGGCTTGTCCTTGGTGATCTGCTGACCCCTGACTTAGGGTGTTGGACCCCCAAGTGGGGCTCCCCAGCGAGCATCCCTAATCCCGTACAAGCACCCTGGTCCCTGTGGGCTCCCTCAGTCCCTTCCCACAGGGATTGCTTGGGGTTTCAGAGGCAGGAATATGACTGTCTCTGGGGCAGATCTGCCCACTTTTTCCAAGAACGCTTCTGACATGCCCTGCCTAAACCTCGTGCGCAGCCCATCCAGACCCTTGTTCTACATATACATAGTCACTACATTCATTCTTGGCCGGAGTCCCCTCTCTTGTACTTGACCAAACTCCTCGTCAGTCAGCCAAGTCACACACTTGTCAGAAAGCCTGCATCTGAACCTAAGAGATGTTCAGCACGTGTCTAGAAAATTGAAACCCAATCTCATTAGGTGTTCTGCAGAGAATATGTGGAGGTGATATGCTACAGGAAAATGACCTGGAGCTTCAAGGTAACACAGGTGAGGTCAAAGCCCAGCCCCAGCTCAGAGCGGCCGTGTCAATGGCCTGAGTTTCTGGACCTTCACGATGAAAATAAAAATCCGTACCTCACCAGGATGTTGTAATAATTCAGCCAAATAAATGACTCCAAACTCTAGCCATGCATCAGAATGACCCAGAGAGAGGCTTTTTGTTTTCATTTATTTTAATTTTTCTTAATGTTTATTTTTGAGAGAGAGTCAGAGCGCAAGCAGGGGAGGGGCAGAGAGAGAAGGAGACACAGAATCCGAAGCAGGCTCCAGGCTCTGAGCTGTCAGCACAGAGCCCGACGCGAGGCTCGAACTCACAGTCCACGAGATTGTGACCTGAGCCGGAGTCGGATGCTTAACAGAATTAACCACCCAGGCGCCCCAGAGAGAGGCTTTTTAAAAGTACAGGTTCCTGGGCACCATTACCCGGTGATTCTGATTCAGTAGGTCTGAAAGTGCCATTGTCAGAAAGCTCCAGGGTGTTTCCACTGCGCCCACACATTCGGGGACGGCAGGAGTCACATTTGTAAATTGCCCCGCACAGTACTGGGCGACCAGGTCCTACTCCACAAACACGAGTTCCCTGTGCTGCTGGTTGTTCTCTGGCTGCTGCCTTGACCCGCCACACAAACCCATCGTCTGCCCTTCTCGGGGAGGCTGACCTCCAAGACTACAACACAGATTTTCTTCCCTCTGACCTCCCCTTGGCTTCACCCAGTGCCAGGCACAGAGAATGATCAGACAAGGATCCTGGCAGCTGCTGCGTTCTGTGTACGCAGCTTCTATTGGGCTCTTCTTCTGAGGTTCCAGCCCTGTCTGGACTCCGACCACGCTGTCCCATCCCTTGGCCCTCCCGACGCAGAGGGAGCAGCTCCACACTCTTGCTAGATGCTGGGAGTATGAGCAACCTCTGCAAGCTCCTGTAGCCCAGCCCACACCTTGATAAATGGTCCCTCGTGAACGATCTTCCAGCGTGACTTATAAACCCTCCTTACACTGCGTTCGTTCTCTGCATCCGGACAGCACCGTCCCCTTCCTCCACTGGGCAGGGAGACCCGTGATAAATTCCCCTGACAATTTCATTCCTTGCCTCTTCCCGTCTGTGCCCTTAACCAGTCAGTACTCTCCATTCATGCCTGCATCCCAGGCCTCTCAGATTCCCCAGCCTGCATTTCTGTTTGTGACGTACCCCTAAGTTTCTGTATTTTGTCCGTGGTACACCCTTCCTAGTTGTATTTGCATTTCAGTGTGCATTTCCATCCTCCCAAGTGCCAGGATCGCTCTGTGGTTGTTTGTAACGCCCAGGGTTGCATTCTCCAGCACACTCTGCTAATAATCCACGTCCTGCCTGTCCGCACGTCGGCGTCTGAGATCAGAAGCCGCATTTCCAAGCCCTGTCCCGACTCTTTTCTCCTGGGTAGTCACCTCCTTGTTTTTATTCCTCCTTTGATGCTGTATCATTTGCCAGAGGGTGTCTGGTGGATTGAACTACGCTTTCTTCTCCTTCTCCACTCGGTTACTTTCAAATCTTCCGGGATAAAACATTCTTTCTCATCTTCTTGACCTTCAGCTCAAAATCCACCCTGTGTTGTTTTGAGCCTTATTCTAATAATCATGATCGTTGACATCATCCTTTTTTCTGCCAAAGAGTAAGAACTGCAAGAAAGAAGCTAAAAACACCTTCTGCTTCCAGCCCATGACCCCCGGCCTTGGCCACGACCCCACGGACTACTCATGAATTGATTGGCAGGAGGAGGAGGTGGTCGGTGGATGTCACTATGCCTCTTGGGGCTCTCGGCCACCTCCCAGACACATCCTGGCAATTCCAGAAACCTCCACACGGCCCTGGGCAGAGCCATCAACCACCACAAGTATCTGCTTCCTCCCAGGGCTGGTTAGCTACTTTCTCTGCACCTTCTAGTGCCTGGGGGTTCCTCTCTTGTTCCAGACGTCTTCTCCAGAAGGCTTGGCTTTCTCCTTGCAGGACAAGGCTCGTGTCTATGTGTCAGGCCACTGGTACTTAATCCCCTCACTTCGGGCTCCTCTGTTGAAACCCACTCTTCCCTTCCACCATTGGAATTTTTGTACCAGCTTCTTCTACGTCCGAGTTCTTCTATCTTCAGTCTTCTTGACTCAAGTGACAGTTTTCCTTTTAGGTGCAATGGATATTCATTGTGCTGTGTTCTCTGATAAGATACAGCATTCCAAGGCCACCTTGGATAAACCTATTTTGGTACAAGGTCCAGAAGACCTCTTAACATTCACGGCTACCTTTAGGCAGACCAGCCCTCTAAACGTCCGTGCTCATCATTAACGTGGAAGGGGGAAACGAACCCAGGGCTTGGAGGTCTGTGTGTGTGCCATTTATGTATCTATCTGTTAAATATGCATTTAATCGTGGCTTGTCTGCTGTGCATCAGGCACTGTGCAAACACTGGGGACACGGCATTGAACACGGCGAGCATGGTCTCTGCTGTCATGGAGCTCAGAATCCAGCAGGGAATGCAGAATCTCAGTGGGGTTCCTGCAAGCGAACGTCACCCTAGGGGACCCCGGGGGCTGTGGGAATACATAAGCGTCATCTGTGTCCACCACCTCCTGTCTTTTTTCTCCCACAACTGATCCCATCTCTTCATCCCTCACCCCCCGCCCTTAACAACCGCCCAAATGTCTTCTGAAATAAGAATCGCGTGCTCCTTATTGGTTGAAGCCTAAATATCAGCAGGTACAAACTGTCACCTCTCCAATGCTCCCTCTTCACATGGGGCACGGGTTCTTGTTAATATTACTGTGGTTGAAAAAGAATCCCTACAATAAATTCTTTGAAAGTAAATGTTGACGCCGGAGACTGAGATTCGTGTTTATGGAGGTATTTCACATTCACCCCTCTGCTTCTGGAGAAGGAAGGATCTGATATGGCTAGAGGTCTTTCTGCTCTTCAGATGCTTTTTAGAACCAGGGATTTGGGGGCGGGGCACGGGGGGCAGTGCCTGAACCATAATCCCCTTTGCTGTTCTGTACAATGAGTGCCTTGCTATGGCTGTTTACCGCCTCACTGACACGTGCTTTTACCGCGTGTACTGTCCTCCTTCATATCCACGAGTACATGGGTGGGGTTGCCTCCGAGGTCCTCCCGGACTCAGCCACCCACGGCCCTTGTCCCCGTCAGCGTGGGTAACGAGAGTATGATGTCCCCCTCTGGTGGCCAGCCCGCTGGAACACACTGGGAGCATTGCTTTGAGAATTCACTTAGAGTTGTTAACTTTTCTTTCTTCCCTTCCTCCTTCCTTTCTGTGTGTGTGTGTGTGTGTGTGTGTGTGTGTGTGTGTCTGTGTTTGATTCCTAGTTGTGAACTGTCAAAGGCAGAGAAAAAAAACTCACGTCTCTATCTCTTCTTTTTTGAAAAACAAAACCCAAAAGACTCCTGGGATTCTGCTCAGAGAACCAAAGATGTTTCCCCTCAACTGAACTCGGCCACCATCATTGACATCCACCCTTCCTCCACCTACAGCATCCGCATGTACGCCAAGAACCGGATTGGCAAGAGCGAGCCCAGCAACGAGCTCTCCATCACCGCGGACGAGGCAGGTGCGTGTGACCGGGCGAGGCCCACACCCCAGAGCCCCCCAGCCGGCCCTCAGGGCTCAGGCAGCTAACAAGGACTCAGGCCTTTGCCTGTGTCTGGCCTTTGAAGGGTTCCCTCCATGGCGCCAGGCCCTGTTAGAGACGCGGACAGTGCCTTGCCTCCTGCTTTGAAGGCGCTGCTCTTCAAATAAGACTTCGTTCAGGGTTCTCGTGTCCAAGAATTAAAAGGCAAACCTAGAAGACTAACAATCTGGTGATATTTAAAGAGCTGCACGACCACTTTTACGATTGCCTTTTACAGTTTACGGTTTACTTTTACAATTGTAAAAGCTGCCATTTTTACACTTCCTTGGTTTGGATGCATGGAGTCCAGGCTGACAGGAGAGCCTTGAGTGTATGTCTTGCCCAAGGCCCTACGCAGCCCAGGTGTGAGAGGATCGCTTCAGTAGAAAATGGCAAGAAAACTCTGTGCGTGAGGAGTTGGGGGGACAGTGGTAGGAGATATTTTGTTGGTTAGAAATGTCAATATTTCTATAGCACACTTTACTGTTCTTTTTCCTATTACAAAGAATTTCATAGTCAGTGTTAAAAATTAAGAGGCTAGGGGCTCTTGGGTGGCTCAGGCGGTTAAGCGGCCGACTTCGGCTCAGGTCATGATCTCGAGATTCGCGGGTTCCAACCCCAACGTCGGGCTCTGTGCTGCCAGCTCGGAGCCTGGAGCCTGCCTCCGATTCTGTGTCTCCCCCTCTCTCTGCCCCTCCCATACTCATGCCCTGTCTCTCTCTGTCTCTTAGTAATAAATAAATGTCAAAAAAAAATTTTTTAAAAGAAAATTAAGAGGCTAGAGATCAGCATTTTGTAGAAGGTAAAACCGCTTCCATAATCCCACCACCTAGAGCCACCAGTGAACATGGAGATACCACCTCGTAAATCAGTCATCGCACACACACACACACACACACACACACGTGTGCACGCTCCCCCACATGCATGGCTACCAGGGGGTGAATTAACCAGTTTGTAGAGGACTGAGAAAGCTGACTGTCAACCCACCTCCTGGCAGGAGAGGGAGAAGGAAAACTAAGGAATCAAGGCCAAGCTCATCTCTTGGGAGGAAGAGTGTCCAGCCCCAAACCTAGCTTTTCTTTCTCTGTCTGAAATCGGAGATAATCAGCTACTACCCACCACTGCAATAAAGTTGGAAACGTAGTCTCAGATCCCTTTTTCATCACCAGGGTTAAGAGGATCATCCCCAGATGAGTGAGAGTCCACGGGAGATCTGTTTTAGCTTTCACCGGGGGAATTAGGGCTGTTCTGGACTTTCTTCCTTCCACGCACTTCTCTTTGGCCCTCATTAGCGGCCTTCCGGAAGGACATCGCTCTTGTGTACCCTTAAGTACTCGTCTGCGATTCCTAATGATACCTTCCACCATCTACTTAACAAATCGTATCTTATTAGATCTTATATAGATCTTATTAGATAATAAGATAGATCTTATTATTAGTAATAAGAAATTTCCCATTTCTTATTACTACAAACACCACTGTGATGAACATCCTTTCTGGTATATCTTTTGACATTTAAGGCTATTTTTTTAGGTGAAATTCCAGGAAGTAAGGTTGCTGGCTCAAAAAAAATGCAAACGTGTATTCTTCTGATTACGCCAATACCGTCTTCTGTCAATACTGGGTTGGAATGGACAGCTCTTCCTGAACTAGAGATGAGCACTTTTTCTCAACCCAGGAACACATCAGTTCTTGAAAACTGTTTTTAAGGGCAGGCAATAGGATAGCTTTATGCTTGAGTGTCCGGGGCTGAGCCATTTCTATTACTTGGAAACTCGGTGTGATTGCTCATCTGCAAAACAGACGTAATGACGGCTTTCTCCTCCTGACCCCAACCGTGCGGGTCATCAGGTGGTGGGGGGGGGGGGGGGGAAGGCAGGCTGTGAAAGCACTCTGTAGGTCTCAAACAAGTGAGAAATGCGCATCAACACGCTCCTGCAGAAATAGAATTTTATTTAAATATTTCAACAACCCACTAACTTCCTGGAATTTCATCACGTTGTATATTTAGGGAAGACACACTGTCCCCAAAATGTAATCTTTGACGCACTGTGCAAACTTCTCCTTCCTTCCTAACGCTGCCCCGTCTTGACAGCCTTCTCAAGAAAACTGTATTTTCTCCTGGTGCATTTTGGGGCTGCCTTCCTGATCGCCGTTATGAATCCTGCTGCTTTTCTCTGGCTCTGCGTGGCCTCTGCTGCAGCTGGCCGTTGCCATGGCAGCGCGTCCCTCCAGGCTGGGCGGTCAGGCGAACAGCCGCTCCGGTCACCGGCCTGCAGTACAGATTCCCAGCATCTCTGCAGACGCTCAGATGCAGAAGCCACCTCCTTGGCTTCCAGGGCGGCCTCTTGGATTTTACCTGCACGCTGGCTGCTGTCGGCTGCTCCTTCCCGCCAGCCCCGCTCATTTACTATTCAGATGAGCGAAGGGAAGATGCAAGGAGAGGAGCAGGTGGAACAGAGTGAAGCTTCAAAACAGAATTTGGCTTTGTCTGGGTGCATAGGTTTTGTGGCTGGAATTTTAAAAAGCAGATTTTCTCAAGGGAGCCTGGGTGGTTCAGTCGGTTGAGCGTCCAACTTCCGCTCAGGTCACGATCTCGCGGTTCGCGAGCTGGAGCTCCACATCAGGCTCACTGCCGTCCGCACAGAGCTGCCTCAGATCCTCTGTCCCCCTCTCTCTCTGCCCCACCCCTGTCTGCATGCTCTCTCTCTCAAAAATAGATTAAAAAAACATTCACCTCTCAGGCAGTAAGAATCCTCAGATGGAAACTTCCGGAATCTGTAGACCCGCTCATTTTTATGGCAAGGCATTGCCCAAGTCTGAGGTACCAGGGGACATCGGTCAGTACCCACCTGGGTGGGGACATGAGTCGGGGAGGTGGTTAGTTAGGTCCGGGTCTCCCCACACCCTCTGTACTTGGAAGCTGCACTTGGCTTCCTCTGGCCCTTTGCTGCCCCCCACCTGCCATGCTGTGCATGTGTGCTGAGTCCTCTGTCTGGAAGGGCAACCAAGTTCCCATCTCCCTGGATGACATTAGTGCTCCTCCCCAGCACAAGTAGGAATCCTTCTGGCAATTGCCTTTGAGGCATATCATCATTTCTCCATGGAGCTCAGTGTCCCGGATGATGCCGTGACCCCCCTCATCATCAGGGGCTACACGCTGCTCAGGTCTCATTCTTCATGTGTGGCTGGCACAAGGCAGACCTTTCATGGAATTCTGACGTGGGAGGAATATTCATGAAGATGCCTCAAACGATTGTGTTAGAGTGGGTATAACGGTGAACCCCCTGTGTGTGTGATGAGGATATATTTGCACTGAAGCTTTGAAGGGCCTCATGAGGAGAGAAAAGGAGAGGGGCACCTGGGTGGCTCAGTCGGTCAAGCGTCTTCACTCAGGTCATGATCTCACGGTTTGTGAGTTCGAGCCCCGCGTCGGGCTCTGTGCTGACGCTCCGAGCCTGGAACCTGCTTCAGATTCTATGTCTCCTTCTGCCTCTGTTCCTCTCGCACTCGCACTCTGTCTGTCTCTCTCTCTCTCTCAAAAATAAGTAAAGATTAAAAAAAAATAAAAGAAGAAAAGTAGAGAGAGGCAAAAGGGAAGAAGGGGTGGAAGGTGGAGGAAGAGGAAGCCACACGTGTCCGAGCACCAGCTAAGACACGGGCATCACCAGAGCCAGCAGCCTGAGATTCCTGACCCTGTCCTTGGGCTGGGCCTTGTTCCCGGTCACAGACTGCAGCCCACAGCACAGCAGGCCCAAGTGTGTGTTCGGCTTGGGTCTGCCTATTAGCGTGCCAATCTTTGAATTTAGGTGTCAGTTTTTAAAATGTGGAAAACTCAGATCAAAATCTAGTAACAATTCCTCTTGAGTGCCTGCTTGTCAAGAATCAGCTGGGGCCAAGGGTACAGAGGTTACCTTGAGGCTGACCATATACTCCCCGGAGTTCATCATCGCCCCACCCTTCTTTCATGTAACGGTTCAGCAAATTACAGCCCATGAGCCAAATCCCACTTACAACCCTCAAGCTAAGAATAGGTTTTTCATCTTAAAAAGAAGAATATGTCAGAGAGACCTCCTGTGGCCTGCAAAGCCTAAATATTTACTACTTGTCCCCTTACGTAAAAAGTTTATAGATCCCAGGGGCACCTGGGGGCTCAGTTGGCTAAGTACCTAACTTCAGCTCAGGTCATGATCTCACGGTTCGTGAGTTCAAGCCCTGCATCGGGCTCCGTGCTGACATCTTGGAGCCTGGAGTCTGCTTCCAATTCTGTGTCTCCCTCTCTCTCTGTCCTTCCCCCACTTGTGCGCGCTCTCTCTCTCTCAAAAGTATTAATAAATAAAATTGTTTTAAAAGTTTACAGATCCCTAATTTAGGCCGTGGTGGGAATGTGGGTTCTGGACTCCTGCTGTATCTCCCGTCACAAAGCTTAGTGCGGAAGGTGTCACTGCCACCTACACAATGTCCTTACCCAACATTAGAAAATAGCACGGTTCCAATGCCACAGTCCCAAGTGTGTTTTCATGTGAGGGCTCACAGATGCGTTTGTCAGACACCTTGGTATATGCTTGACATGCATCAGGGGTCTCACTGTCTAGAGCTGTCTTCCTGACTTCCCTCAGCAGCCTCTAGCCCCTCAGAGAGCAGAAGGAGAGGGAGGAAGTAGGGACACAGGCAAGAGTTAATGGGATTAGATCCTAATGGACCGGAGGCGCACTGTCTCACCAAGTTCCTTCAACACCGATCGTCGCGTCACGTCCACAGCTGACCCTCACCCAAGACCAGCTTCCCCATTAGCAGCTGTGCTCCGAACGCTATGTGTCACCAGCGCCGGTGCCCGAGGTTGGGTGGCTGATCCCTTCACCGTCTTCGTTATGAAACTGCCCATAGAATGCAGAAGTTCGGGTATGCAAGAGCTCGCAGAGAAACCACTGAATTTTTTTCCAGACGCACCAGAGGAGAGAAGGTCAGGATGACGGAAGGGTCACCACATGGAGTTGTTGGGTTTCCATTGGATCTGGTGCTAAGTTAACAGCCCTGGGCGTCAGACTTGATCACAGTCCAGAGAAGCAAGGTGTGATCCAGAGGAAGAGTGTCCTCTTTGTGCTGAGCTGGGGGCTGAGAGGGAGAGGATATGATGAGGGCTTAAGGAATAAAAGGCATCCACGTGTAACAGTATACATGAAGGTCAGTGCACAGTAGGACCCAGTGTGGCATCAACCGTGTTCTTCCAGAAGACGGTCAAGTGCACAGCGTCTGCCCACAGGGAAGAACCGGGCATGCCCTGCTGCTGAGCCTTTAGCAATCTGCCCCCGTGGCTGTCGTTTTTCTTCAGCTTCCACTGAAAGACTTTGAGAATTAAACCAAAGAAATCATTGGCTGCCTCGCTGTCCCTCATCCATGCCCTATAGTCACTCACTGGCTAACCTAGAATGTTCTAGAATGGTTTGGAATGTTCTTCCCCCTCCTCCCACACCTCCTCAGGTGTTTGGTCCAACCCACTGCCTGCTCAAGCATACTAGGTCCCCTCCCTTCCTCAACATTCTCATTCTTTAAAAATAGCATCACTCGCCATCCACATAGCATATAATCTACCAATTTATTATTTTTATGAGCTATTTTTAGTCCCTCCCACAAGGTCAGGAATAGTTGCCTGTTTGGTTCATTGCTGCATCCCAGCCACCTAGAATACCGTTTGGCACATAATAAGTCTTAAATTAAAAAGTTAAATTAATAAACTATTCACTTGATAAATAGTTATTAAATGAATTCCTTTTTTTCCCATGTAGGGGTCAACTGTTCTTTGTTTAATTTGATTTTTATTAAACACTGTCTTTGTCTCCTTCTCCCAGCAAAGAACATTGCTCTCATGCCCAATACCTCCATCAGAAGTGAATGTGTGGTAGAATTGTGCAGTTGCCCCTCGGACATTTTTTTTTCCTTATTTTTTTATTTTTCTTAAGTAGGTTCCATGCCCAGCATGGAGCCCAGTGCGGGGCTTGAACTCAGGCCCTTGAGATCATGACCTAAGCTGAGATTAAGGATCAGACACTCAATACACTGAGCCACCCAGATGTTCCCCCACTTGGACATTTTTTAAACCCATTTTTACTTGCCTATTTTTGGACCTGTGCAGAGTAAGCCCTCAGTAAATTCCCCAATAAGGGAACCAGAGGTGGAAACTTGGAACAGATTCCCACTGGGATGGTTCAGCCAGGTTAAATGATTGATTTGGTTCCAAGAGTCTGAATAAAGCCAGGAGATGGCTTTGTGGAGGAGAGAATATTCCGAGGGTGGAGGGGTATGCCACAGCTGGAGTCTTGGTATCTGCTGATGGGAAGCGAGAGAGAGGACTGTCTGTGGAGACTGTCCATTGAGAGCCACAAGGGGTCAGGTTAGCAGGATGAGGGAGAGGGGCTGTGTCAGGAGGCAGGGATGAGAGGCCAGCCCTGGTGCCCGTAAGAGGAAATCAAGAGCAGAGGTCTGCGTGTCTGGAAGTTAGGAAGGGTCCGTCATCATTGTGTCTTGAGCCAGACAGAATTAGTAAAGGCTGCCTTGCCTAGGAAAAACATGAGGAACTGAAATGTCATTTTCACTTACTATCGTTTTGCAGGTTGAACAGTTTGGGCTTCTGTAGAAATACAAAGAGTGTTTGTTTTGAAAAATCATACTCATTCTTAATTCTTACCTCCCAGCTTGCAAGAAAAAGCTAGAAAAAAGAAGAAACTATGCTTTCTATATATAGTGATAGCTTCAGTTCAAGAGCATGTACATAAATTCTTAAATGTCCGATGTCAACACGATTTTCAAAGTTAGTTAAATAAATGAGGACCTAGTGGTTGATCTTGAATACTTTCAGCATTTGGGATTTCAATCTGCCTTGGATTATAACTTTACAGAAATCCTCTGTTTGCCATGAGATGAAGACTCGGGGGCTAATTACAGCTCAGGAAAGCATGCAAATTCCAAAAGCAGACTAATTTTTTCAATAAAGGTTTTTCCTATAATGCTTTAGAAACTTAGAGTGGAAAATTCAGTGCTCAAAAAACCAAAAATGCGTCCTAGTTTAATTGGGCATGGCGCTAATGTGTGTGTGTGTGTAGGTTGTTCTTTCCTCCCTTGTCTTTTTTTTCTATTACTTTGTTTGTTTGTTTTTAATGTTAATTTATTTTTTGAGAGAGAGAGAGAGAGCATGAGCATGAGCAGGGGGAGGGGCAGAGAGAGAGGGAGACACAGAATCCGAAGCAGGCTCCAGGCTCCGAGCTGTCAGCACAGAGCCAGACGTGGGGCTCGAACTCACGGAGCATGAGATCATGACCTGAGCTGAGTCACACGCTTAACCAATTGAGCCACCCAGGCACCCTTCTATCACTTTATTTTTAAGAGAGGGGAGGTCAGAAACCATTCCCTTCAGAGAATAGGCCAACCAATAAATGAGTTACTAACAAACCACTAGGCTACATAAAAAAGTGCCATGTTCTTAAACATGGTCAGGTCTGTCCTAGAGACAGGGACTGGGGCGGGGGGGCCTTCGGAGAGTAAGGGACCAGCCTGGAAAAACAAATCCTCCCCAGTTCATGACTGTATCATTGACTTCATGTTTTCTGATAAAATCCAGGCCACTTTATAAACACTGTCCTCACATCTTTGTTTTTAAGCCTGACTACATGTCGTCAAGGATGTGAAGCCTGAGACTGTGTGCCACGACACCACAGGCCACGGCCCAGACACACCCAGAGGACGCAGAATGCAGGGCTGTGCCCACACTGCCTCCTGTGCCTCTCAAATGGGATCCTCATGAAATTCGATGTAGCACAATTAAATTAAAATAATTCAGCACCAGTATATAGCTGTCAGACCTCAAAGTAATTTTTCCAAGAAGGATTTTCAGGCCCGAACCCTGTGCTTCCTGATGACCACAGAATCATCAATGTGGGAGAAACCTGTCCCATGGGTTTTCATTGGAGCTGCTGTCGAAGGCTCCTGCATTCAAGGCCTGACCCTGTGAGCAGAATCTAGGTGCAGAGCTATGACAACCATTATGGCAGGTGGCTGGAGGCCAGCCCCTCCCTCGGTCCCTGCTCTGGAGTCCCCTTCAGTGCTAGCACATTCCTTTCATTGGAGGATCATCGATGGATCCAAGAGGCCACAGCACCCATGGCGAACCAACCATCCCCATGACCTGCTGGGGAGAGAGAACTGTGCTCTTTGTTTCAGTGTCTGCACGTTTCTTTCCCCTTCAAAGCGGGGACTTGCTCTGGACCCGGATCGGGAGGCTGTTCAGCTTAGAGTCCGCTAGGGGAAGACAGTCTACGTGTGTGCCCAGCACCACAGTGACTGTGACGGTCCCGATGCTGAGATGGGGTGCACTGTGGGCATCACACAGGTGCAGGCAGGCAACACTGACAGAGGGAAAAGAAAGCTCCGGGGGAGAAGGTCAGATCTGCCTAGGGCAGATGTGGTTGGGTTCCACTGAGATGTTGGTGGCAGCTGAGACATGAGGGTGCATGGGGGATGGGGGTGCAGAATGGAAGCGTGCAGAAGGAGGCAAGACACAGGACACAGAACACAGGGAAGTCAGTATGATGACTGAGTGGTTTGAAGGCTGCTCTCGGCCCATGTCCCCTTTGAAACTGGCACCAGCCATAGATGAGGGGCTGGAGCAGGCTGTTGGGTGAGGCTGAGAGCCTCCGTGGGGACAGTGGCCGACCAAGCACAGAAAGGAGACCCGCAGGGCAGATCTCAGGGCTGGCGTGAGCAGGACGGAAGGAGGCGTGGGGGAAGGAAGCCAAGTGCAGACTCAACTCCTCCTCTCTCTCTCTCCCGGCCCTTGTAAACATTTCCAGCTGCTCATTGCACACCCAGTATCTCCAATTCCCTCCCGGTTCATATTTCTAAAGCGCGATGAACCATTTTTTCTGGAAAATCGTCTTCCCCTCTTGGCATTCTTACTCTCTCCTGGTCCCACCAGCCCTGGCCTCTGGAGTCAGCTCCCTACCCCCGCTTCTCCCCCCTGTATGGAGTCATAGGGTCCTGTGGTCCGTCCTCCAGTAGAAGTTGGGTGCCAGCTTCTTCCTGCCCAGTGCACTGCTCACCCCAGCCCACCTGCACACTCCGTCTTCACCTGTCGGTGGCCTCATGAAGGCCCGCACGTGATCTTCCCCCCGTGTCATGTTCATGTGCCAAACTGGGGGTCCCTGCTCCTCTGTGCTGTATGGGGCACGCTTTTCCGCAGGCCATTCCTCAAGCCTGTGTGTTTCTTTTTTTTTTTTTTTTTTTTTTTTTAATTTTTTTTTTTCAACATTTATTTATTTTTGGGACAGAGAGAGACAGAGCATGAACGGGGGAGGGGCAGAGAGAGAGGGAGACACAGAATCGGAAACAGGCTCCAGGCTCCGAGCCATCGGCCCAGAGCCCGACGCGGGGCTCGAACTCACGGACCGCGAGATCGTGACCTGGCTGAAGTCGGACGCCCAACCGACTGCGCCACCCAGGTGCCCCAAGCCTGTGTGTTTCTAAAAGCCCACGACCCTCCTTCCTGCTCGAATTCTGATTTCCTGACCTTGCCTCTTATGATTTAGCTGGGAAAATGCAACCAGGTTTGAGCCTGCTTCCCTCACCCAGCAAGTCCCCCGAAAGCATCCCCATTCTTTCTTCCCTCCTCCCACCCGGAGGTGGTTGCTCCGACGCCCCCTGGGACCCCTACCACCTCTGCTCCTGATAGAGCCCTTGCATCTGTGCTCACACATTGTTCCTTCAAGTGTACCTTTTCTTTTCATTGTGTGAACTTCCCCCTTTACTTCCCCTTATGCAAAACACTCAATGGTAATAACTATTATTGCTTGTATTTACAGAGTCCATGATTTTCGCAGCAATCCTAGGACATGCATTTTATTGTCCTGTTAAATAATGAGGGAAACAGACAGAGAATTAAGTCACCTGCAAAGCACCACACAGCTACTAAGTGATAACAGCCAGAATTTGAACTCAGGCAGAAAGACCGAGACACCCACCAGCTTGGCAACTCCATCTGAGTATGGCTCTTGCTTCCCCTGAATCAAGGGAAACAGGTTTCCCTTGACCTCCCCTCTCCCCTAATCTGACCTTTATCTTGCGAACCCTTCAGACCAGTTCACATTCACTGTTTCTGCTTTCTTATCTGCCACGTGCTCCTTCCCCTGCCGCAAAGGGGCATCTCCAAGTCCATAGATGTGGCCCTTGTGCAGCTCAGCAGGGATCACAGAATTGTCATTCTGACAGCACGTTTGCATCCGAGGGGGTCTCTTCCTCGGAGTCCTGGGTTACCAGTTGCTTCCACTTCTCGGAAGACACTTGAGTATCTGGTCTGCCGTACGGTGGTGTTTCTCCCAGAGCGTGCATTCGCCATTCTGATAACACGTGAACTCTCGGCGGACAAAAATATTTTCCGCCTCTGAGTTCTACGCTGTGTGCTTAGTGCCGGCACGTCGCTCACGCTAGTGACCGACTGGAACTGGAATGTAATCGGAATCTCTACAACCGTTGAAAATAAGGTGATGCGACTTGCACGCTTTGACTCTTCAACTTTGCTTCTTCCGCCTTCCAAGGCGACAGACTTTGGGTAACGAGAGTTTTTTAATCAGAGAGTGCGAAAAACTAAAGTCGTCTAAGAGACTCAAAGGCAGACGAATCCCGATTTTTTTGCTTTGCCCCAATAGCTCTGAACAACCTGCGTGGCCCCAATACCATGTCGCTAAACACGAGCTTCCAAGGGAAAGAGAGGGCGCTCCAACAGCCACCGCAGAGGTTTATAAAAGAAATGCTGTTTTTCAACTTCCTGTTTTACCTGTGAACTTGCTCAGACTTAGGGTTTATTAATCACGCCGTCAAAGGCGTGGTGAGGAGGCGACAGAAGGACGCGTCCCCAAGGTTCATTGTTCCTGGGACTGGGTAAACACGGGGTAAATTTAGAACCCAGTGACTCCACCAAACTGATTTGCTCCCTGAAGCTGCAAACACGTTTCTCTGTGCTTCCGGGGGGTGTGGCGGGGGGCGGGGGGGGGGGGGCGCCTTCTGGGCCTGCATGTTGTGTAGACTTCAGTCGGTTCCGGAACTCGGCTCTAACGGGCCTGTGGGCTTTGGTCTTCACAGCTCCTGACGGCCCACCTCAGGAAGTCCACTTGGAGCCCATCTCATCTCAGAGCATCCGAGTCACCTGGAAGGTAAAAACACTTGCATTCCTGACGCTTTTTGCGCGGGGTGTGCCCTTCACTCGTGTTAAGGGGTAGGATGCTGAGGCACTCACATTTCATACAACTTTTGTTTTGCGAAATGAGATTAACAGCCCTTTTCTTGAAATCGAATATGTGTATCCCTGTTTTGAACACTCGTGCGGCCGATTCTGTACCCACAAAGAGCGAGGTCGTTTTGCCTTGTTTCCACGCGTGGAATTTGATGGAGTCCTAAGAGCTGGTCTCCACACAAAGAGTGAAACAGATGTGGCCGGCGTGTCTCATTTCTGTCCGGTGGGGCGGGGGGCTTTTTCTAGTGGCTTTTCTCCCAGCGGCACATTAGAGACTGGCACAAAGCCCACTGAGCCGGTGGAATGGACCCCTGCCGGCACTGTTCCACCAGCTCGCGGCGTCCCGGACAGTGCCCGTCACGTCCCCTCAGGGAGCCAGGTGCCATCCGAGGCAGCAGTGGCCGCACGTGGCCACAGGTGCGGACCGGCCGCTGGCCAGCCGGTCGCGGGGAGACACAGCTTGAGCGACAAACTGAACAGCTGCCCACTCGGCACAGTTTCGTCCGGCTGGCATGTTTTTTCCTAGCAAAGCTGTTGGCGGAGGAAGCAGAGTTGGTGAATGTCCTGGAACAAGCTGGTCACAAGCGGCCCATTGGGTGCACTGCCCGACGTCACTAACGTGGTGGGGGAAACTGTCTAGGGGATTAGTCATCCCTCGATGTGCTCTTACCATTGATGACTGTAGGTCCAATCCCTTCTATCCAGAATACTCTTGCTGGAGCCAAACTTGTGTAAGTTGCACTGGCTCTTCCAGCTCTGGTTTCCCTCCCTGCGTTCCATCCCAGAGGAGAAGTCGACAACCACAGCGGGGTCCTTAAGGGGCTCGCCCCTGAAACCCGGGAAGACCTCACTCATCACACCTGCTGTTGCTGTTTTCCTTCCGGTCCCAGCTCCTTAGAAAAGTGAGCTAGCTGCGTCCATAACACCAAAGGATCCTCGTTGTCATGGTGGTGTTTGACGCACTTTAAGGCCACAAGCCCTCCTGCGGCGAGCTCTTACATCCCCTAGCCAGTGCTGTGGCTCTGGGGGACAGCAAGCCAGGACCGTTTAGCCGGACGGACAGTGCAGGCCAAGCAGCGTGGGACGGAGGTGGTGTTTGTCTCTGTGAGCACGTCCGCCAGCTGCGAGCATCACACGCTGTGTAATAAAAGGCACTCAGCAAGCCGTAGTCCCGTACGCATCCCGGCCACGCTACAGACGGAATGCTGACTCACTCAGGCTCAAAGGCTCTGTGAGGCTTCCTCCACTGGCCCTGCAGCATCTCACACTTTGCCACCGGAAAACACCAGCTATTCCTGTGGTCCCTAAAGCGTTCTGGTCCCTCATGAGAAAGGTGTCTGTCCACAGAGCTCCTACACCGAAAAATGGAAACTTTTGAGACTTTAAGAGGCGTTGCGTCCTTTCTGCCTCTAGAAGAAAAAAAAAAGCCAAAATCGGTAAATTGCAGTTACGTTTCTTCTTAGTGTCAAAAGAATGACCATGTTGTGGGCTCTTAGAAGAAAGCCTCGCTTCCGTTAGGTCATGAGCCGATCATAATGCATGGTTCAGTGTTTTCCCTCGGAGCAGCGGGCCAACGTTGTGTGGCCCGTCAGCACGCGGACAGGTGCACAGGTGACTTAACAGACCGAACGAGGTAAGGGCCGCCGTTCGCTGGCTTGGCATTTCCTGTTGGCCTGATTATGTAATGGAAGTGCGTCCCCGATTCAACTGAATTGTGCTTTTATCTGCAACCCAAAGTATATGTAAAGGATGATACATTGGAGAAAATATGCCTTGATGTTATTATGGTGTAAAAGTCCCAGATTTATATCTTGTGTACGGAGACTGATCAGAAAAGGGAAGAGAGAAGGAAGTAAAGAAAGAAAGAGAAATCACATTTCCCGAGAGAGGGAGCCCTGCGCCAGTCAGCAGGATAGAAATCCCCCAAGTTGTGAGAGGACTGGGCTGGACACTCATTCAGGGTCACAGGACAGCTGACGGAAGTAGAAGGTGAGCTCAGTGGAGAGAAGACAGAGGAGAGAATAGCCCTGGGGCTTTGGTGGGAAAACAGCCAATTTAGGCTCTCGACCTCTTAAAGGTCAGGGGCACTTTGGCAGCCTTTCTTTCTTTGGCAGCTGGAGACTAAGTTCATTTAATTACTGTGTAAGCAGTGCTCCTGTGACATGCCCCTTCTGTTGAACAAAATAAACAACATGGCTTTCTTTTTTATCCAGCCATGTCTTTCACCAAAGAAAAGTCAAATTTAAAAATTTTCAAGTCTGGTGAAGTTTCCCCAGGGCCCACTGAATGGTCTACCCATAGGGCTCGCCAGGCCACTCAGCACTGGCTGCAGGCTGTCACCCTGCTTTCCTCCAGTGACAATGGGCCCTTGACGTGCCCGCAGCTGGCCTCTGCCTCCTCCTTGCGGGTCATGGCCAACACCACTTGTAACGTTCCCCCTTCTGCCTGCCCGATCTCTCTGACTCGACTCTCTGTGCAGATGTGTGCGTCTCCAAAGTGGAATTAATTATCGGAGCGTCTGTGCCACCCTCACTCTTGGTGACAGTTCAGGGAGACCCCCCATCACACGGGTTCTACGTTCTGTTCTACGTTCTGTTGTTCTGTGAGCTCCTGAAGGTCAGGGAGTGTCTCATCCATCTTCGGTCCCCAGTGACTGGCACCTTGGCACGCATGAATGAGCGAATGAACAAATGATTGGCTGAGGACATCTGTGAGCTGAGAATGATGAGGTCCCTGGCATAGATGTTCCATATCACAATGGCCTCTGAAGCCTTCCATCGTTCAGCACCTGCCATGGAGAAGGCACCCCAGCTATGAGGAAATCCGAGCCTCAGGCTGTACTATCATGAGGGTCTAACCCATGCTACAGTGAGGTTCTCCCGAGCCTACCGTGGGTGGACACCCAAAGATGTGAGCCCTGCTCTGTGGGGCAGACGGACGGCCAATGGGCTTCTCCTGTAATTTATTGAAAACCGAGTGGCCGTAATGGTTCACAAATTTTGTGATAGGTGTCAGAGGAAATGGCCCTTTGCACGTCACATCAAATGTCAGCCTTCGGGCAGATGTCCGAGAACCAGGGCCATATTAAATCGGGCTTTTAATACTTTTACGTATTTGGAATTAAATAAAAATGCTGAGCAGCACCTTGGCAGCAACTCTAGAGGTAACATCAGTTGTTCTAAATAAATAAATGATACTAAAGGTTCGTTTTCTAGCTCTGGCTCCCCCCTCAACCCTTTAAAGGACAGAAGGGTCTGCAGAAGCAAGTACAATTTACTGCATGTTTTTGCTGGCGTTCCTTAAAATCAGAACAAATATGTAAAGCTACCAATTTTTGATAACAGATTTGATAAAGTACCTGCAAAATCATAAAACTTAAAGGAGAATTCTTTGGTTTGTCAGAAAACTGCAGTTTCAGTCCGTGTCCCTAAGTGTCAAAATACCGACGGAACAAGTCTCTTTTGAAGGTGCCCATCACCTTCTCTTCTGGCCAGTCTCAGAATCCACAGATTCCATTTTATTGCAAATGCAGGACAGTTTGATTGCCCGCTATTTGCATGTGCTTATAACAGAAAACCTTAAGCATCTGGAATATTTAACTATCACAGGTATTTTAAAACACTTCTCCAGAGGATGCAATTTAAGGCAGAGGTTTTTTGTTTTTTTGTTTTTCCTATTGACGTAAATATTTCCTTTTGTTTAAAACTAGAAGTCCGTTTAGAGCCGCAGGCCATCCGAAAACTACGGAATTTTCAGCTGTTTCAATATTGCCGTGCTAAAAACAGCTGTCAAACTGATAACTCCAGAGAGGTCCCTGAGAATGACTTTGCCACCTTTCTTGCCCCTTCTGTGTCCACCCCTCTGGCTGGATTTCATTTAGAATGAACAATGTTGGAAAAGAGACACCTGATTTCCATAAAATATGAACATCGCATATTTAGGGGGTTAAATTTCAGTAAGCTGAAGAATGCTTTTAACCAAACGCCACATCTCCACAATCCCCAGTAATTCCCACTGATTGAAGCACCATTGCAATCTATCTATCATATGTTTCTGAGATGAGCTCTTCCAATGAGAAAATGGCTTAGCTCATCATTTAAAAACAGAACTGCCTTCTTGCCAGTGACTTTCATCATAATGATTTAATAAATGGCAGGTTCCCCTTGACTCCTGCATCTAAATCCCCCTACCCAGGAAATGGCTTGCTGTGTTGGAAAAGACAGCCTTCTAGAACAGTATTCCCTGGCTGGGATCCCTGAAGCATTTGCTCTCTACCAGACATTGTGTTCAATTTTGCATACATTATGCCATTAGATCTGTGTATCGAGTAGGTCAGGTTTTGTACAAACTCCTGACGTTAAAGGGATTTGCCCAAAATCTGAGGGCTGCAGACTATCCGCTTGAGGACCCTCACGCAGCTTTTCCAACTGGTTTCTAAGCAACCGAAAAGCTAAGGTACTTGAAATGCCAAGATTGCAGCTTGGGCCCAAGTGAAGTTCAACAAATATTAGTTTCTTGTCCTGTTCCTTCCAACCTCATGTTATAAATTCCACCCAACATTAGTGTTAGAGGAGAGAAGAAAAATGTAACTTTTACCTTCTCCCTCTTTCTTTCCAACTGTAAACTTGAACCTTAGCGTAACTAGACCAGTAAGTCAACACCCCTTTTTCCAACATCAGTTGAAATTGAAAAGGGTTGCCTTGAAATTAATTTTACTTCATTTCTTGCTTCTCACTTTAATCCTCAGGCTATGAAAAATTACAGAATTTACATTTCTTAATCAATTTGTTCTAGAGTTGGATTTACAGCAGCTTTATTAAAAATCCCGATGACCAACATGTGTTACAAATATTTAAGTAACTATCAGCCCTTCTCATATTAACAAGCCAGGCTCTTTCCCCTATAGTAAGAGAAGAAAAATCCAAGCTGATTTAGAAACGTTTTGGGCATCCACATAGCCTAGGAGTATTCTCTCTCAGCTTCTTACAGTTGACTTGCTCTGGGAGGATAGAGGGCATATCTTGTCTTGTTTTTGTTTGTTCACTGTATCCCCCATAGAATTATATTTAAATATGTGTTAAATGAACACGTGAACAATTTCTATTGCTTACATTCATATTAAAATATTCATATCAAGAGGAAGTACCTTGTTTTTGGAAACCTTTTTTTTTTTTTTTTTACTGTGTTCACATCTTACTTTTTTGTGCATGTATAACATACACAAATCCCTTTAACAACCCCATCCATTGCTTATTTGCTTCATTTGGCATATATTTGGCATCTCTCTCCATCTACCCTTTGGGTTAGCCTTCCTGGTTTAGCTGTGTGATTGGCCTTCACCACTGACCCTAGTTCTCTGTCCCAGGGAGAGCCTTGATCCAGACTGCCCAAGGGTCCTGGCTGACCTCCCAACCTAAGCAGGTAATTCTCTTGGTTCCCAGCCCCCAAGTGCAGCAAAAAGATGCTGGCCAGCTTTCCAAAGGCTGCTTAATGGCCAGGAGTGTGGGTCCAGGTCTGACACCAGGCATGCTGGAGAGATTGGCTGGAATTCAGCATAGGAGGGACATCCCATTGTACGGCTCCAGTTAATTGACCCTGACAGGACACAAATTGAGCTTGGACTAAGGACTAGGATCAAGGCCATCTCCATTCACCAGCTGGCAATCCTTTCAGATGGCTTGTTCTGTAAGTTTCACACTGAGGCTGGAAGAACATGACACAATACAAGACTTCAGAGGCACTTTCGTTGTTCTGTTTCAAAGATGTTAGGGGATAAACTGCTAGCAAAGAGTGTTAGGAGGCAAAGAAGGTATGTTTGGCTTCATAGAGAACATTATCAAAAATGCAAATAAGAATAATGATAACAATCACAAAGTTAGAGCTAAAAGAGCGTTCTGGACATTTATTGATGACCAGCTACAGGTCTTTCTCTGTCTAACACAGCAACATCATATTTTACAAGTGAATTAGGTTGTAAAGGTGGGACATTAGGGGAGAAAAGGTGGGGAGCACCTGGGTGGCTCCGTCGATTGAGCGTCTGACTCTTGATTTTGGCTTAGGTCATGATCCCAGAGTCAGGAGATCGAGCCTCGTGTCAGACTCCTTGCTGAGCATGGGGCCTGTTTAAGATTCTGTCTCTCTCCCTCTGCCCCTCTCCCCCACCCATGCTCTCTATTTCTCTCTCTAAAATAAAATAAAATAAAATAAAATAAAATAAAATAAAATAAAATAAAATAAAATAAAATAAAATAAAATAAAATAAAATAGCTAAGATGGGACATTAGGATAAAAATTGCTTATGAGTGAATAATATTAAAAATTACTTAATTGCCTATTAAGTACACTATGCATAATTTTAGCTATGAAATTTTACAGGGACATATGTGTATGAATATATACTACTTCTAGTGAAAAAATAAGAGTATATGCAAAAATATCACTTGACAACATTTCATCATGCATCAAGGAGGATTAACATAAGTTAAATGTCTCTACAAGTAAATTGCATATAGTAAGAATACTTGGATATCATTTAAAAAGTAATAGATTAGACTTCAGGAAAATCACGTATTACTCCCATGACCACACCTGATAAAAATGACCTCAAGCAACTTACTTTGTCTTTGCTGAAACTCAAACCCTTTACACTCGTTCCATTCAGAGAGTTTTTCTTATTTTATCATAAATGAATGGACTTGTTTATGAGTATTATCTTCCCTGCTCATCATCTATCAGTACTGACTTGATAACAGAGAGGATAAAAGACATGATGACACTTTAGAATGTGCAGGTTGAACCCTTGAATGACAGCCTCAATTTTGATCCCTCTGCAGGATGCTGGCCCCCAGGTGGCTCTGGGTAGCACAGCCCATTCTGCTACCAATACATCCCAGTAAATATAAATATTGTGAAATTTGCCTTACCAAAAAAAAAAAAAAAAAACACAAAAAAACAAAAAAAACCCAAAAAACAACAGCAACAACAAATAAATAAAAATTTTATTTTAAATAATCTAATAATGAATGACTAGGTAGTAACTTTAAGAAAAATAGTCATAAGATTGCCTCGTATTTAGTTTTACTGGTTCTCATAAAATACTAACTCTGCTTTTAACAGAGAACAAATCAGATCAAGCTGCAGTGAGTATGGTTCTAACCATCATAAAACCAATTGGCACCCATCAAGTGAGTGAATGAAGATACACCATTTTATTTGCCTGATTTTCCTAGAGACCAGTCATTAAGCCATCTTGCTGATGACATTTCTCATCTTATCAGAGAAATCAAATAAGGTAGTTAAGTTAATAAATGGGGCACCTATGTTAGAATGAAAAAATCAAACAAATAAAGGAACACATGTCCGACCAAGAATTGCACAGACATCAGATGACACCTGTAATGTCCTGGACATGTCTCTTAAGGCAAAGGAAGAAATATGACGCTGCTTTTATCATTTAAAACCAGGCTGGACAAAGTTCTTTGTGGTCTGTTTCAGGAAGAACTCTGGCCAGGACAGCATGAGCCAATTGCTGTAGGAGACTGTCCTCTACCCAGTTTCCACATTCTATGTTCAGGATAACATGAAAGCAAACAGAAAAACACAACGTATGCTTTCAGATTCATTTCACCACTACAAATGCATTTAACTAAATGCAGTAAGATGTAACCAATCAACTCTATCTCGTATAATTTTTTTTTTAAAGCCAGCTCCTCTTTGTAGAAATATCTTTGAAAACTAGTTTTACGTTCTTTCAATTCTTGTGATGGATTCCTCCCGTTAGCACATGCTTTTGAAAAGTTTAAGTTGAGATGTAAAATAAAAATGCTATGCGCTTTGAGTAATCACAGAAATATGGGCAATGAAACAATTCTACCTTTTAAAGATATATTACCATTTTTTGTGTTTTTTCTGGAAGTTAACCATCTACAGTTGAAAATAAGCCCTGTTTTTATATAAATAACAGAAGAATTCAGGAGGCATATTATTGACTTCTGGAAGTCAGAATCCCCAAGGAAGGAAAGTATGAGGTATAGAGTGTGCAGGGTCACTCCAGGGTCAACACAGGACCTGTGGCTCTCTTTGCATTTGGGCATGTGTCGGCCTCATCCCCCATCTGAGAACCAGACTGGTCCCTTGGGGGGGTCCCATGTCCAGGATAGCATGTTCCTGACAGGGGAGACTATCCTATTGAACACTCTCTCAACACTTCTCTTCCATTACCCATTCGTGAGTGTTCATGCCCATAGGTCCTTCAGTTGAGGCCAATGCCTTTCATTACCAAAGCACGAATAAGAAGCCAAGTTTAATAGCTCTGTGGAAGCAATGGGCCATATGCTTCAATCATGACACAAAGAGTAGACGGTGGATACTAAACCCATGATCGAAAGTCCACTGTTGATGCAGGCACTGCTGCTCTTCTCATAGGACCCGTTAGAACTTTGCCATCCCCGCAAGGAGGAGGACTGACTCCATCAAACACTCAGCCCCAACTCTGGCCCCTCTCAGACCCTCCTGTCACAGAGGTGCGTCTCCTCACACCATTGCTCACCTCCCATCCCCGCTCCGCCTCCAACCCCAGCGCAACCCATGAATTCTACCCTGCACGTTGATTCAGTCCACAACATTGTGTCCCACAGGGGTCTGTATGCCGTTTCTGTCAAGGGTCAAAGAGTAAATACTTCCAGCCTTGTGAGTCCTGTAGCCTCTGTCTTAACCATTTAGCTCTGCCACTGGAGGGCAAAAGCAGACAGCCAAATGAGTGCATCCAAGCTCCAGTAAAACTTTACTTAGGCATACTGACCTTTGAAGCTCACGTAATTTTCACATGCCACAAAATATTCTCCCTCCTTTGAATTTTGCAGCCATGTAGAAATGTAAAAAGTGTATACGTTCTTAGCTAAGGGCCATATAGAAGAAATGCCCAAAGAGACTTGGCCTCTGGACCATAGTTTGTCAACCGTGCTTTACTGAAGAAGGCAACGCCTGGGAAGCAGCCGTATGCAATTGGAACACACCACAAATAAGCTTCCTGTCCCTTGGCTCTTTGAACCAAGATTTAAAGCACTGAAGGACTTCCTTCTGAAGTTTGGATCTTCTTTGGTTCTTCTGGATAGAAAATACATAGCAAAAGTTACAAAAACTGTGACAGAAGCAACTCTTCGTATGGTTGAGGCAGACCGTTTCTCTACAAAGACACTAATACCTTTGAAAACACTGCCTTTTGGGGGCGCCTGGGTGGCGCAGTCGGCTAAGCGTCCGACTTCAGCTAGGTCACGATCTCGCGGTCCGTGAGTTCGAGCCCCGCGTCAGGCTCTGGGCTGACGGCTCGGAGCCTGGAGCCTGTTTCCGATTCTGTGTCTCCCTCTCTCTCTGCCCCTCCCCCGTTCATGCTCTGTCTCTCTCTGTCCCAAAAATAAATTAAAAACGTTGAAAAAAAAATTAAAAAAAAAAAAAAAAGAAAACACTGCCTTTTGCACTTGCTTAGCAGATCTGGACCAACTGTGCCCCCAGATCTCCTTGGCCACCCTACCATCCCCAGGGGCTCCCATTACCTACAGGGGAGGTAGCCCAGGTTGTCACCCTCTAGTCCGCATAGGAGGAGCCAAGCCCTTTGAGATGACTCAGGTGTTGCTAAATAGTTGGGGTCCCAGCCCTGTGTTCACAAACTGGTACACGCTCTCTTTCGACATCCTAACCAAAACTCCTTTCCCTCTACATCCCCATTGCCTGCACAATGTCTAAACACTCAGGTGGGACCTGTCTCCCCAAACATCACAGTCTCCAGGTTCATTCTTTCTTGGCTGGGCCCTGGCTACAACCCTTGTTGGCCCACGGAGATGTCTCCTGCACCCCTCTCCACTCTGTCCCTGCTCTTTCCCTCGTATGAACCTGGGCACCTTCATTCTCCATGCCATTTCTCTCCAACAGACTCCACTCGCAGACTCTGGGACACTGCGAGTCATCACCCCTCTGGCCAACTCTGTTTCTCAGAAACATCTATACATCTAGAGGCCCTGACATTAAATGTGGGATATTCTGGAGACCAGCTCTCAGAGCCAGTACATATAAAATCAAGTAAGGTCTGCGTATGTGCTGTGAATTCCTTTGTTAGGTCTTTGGTAGAAACCGCTGGATAAGCCTCTCTGGCTGGTGAGAAATGCTGTGTGTGGTTATCAGACAGGGTAGGATGGAAGGGACAGTGACATTCAGAAAAGGGAGGGGACCCAGCAAGAGGAGCGATAAACAAATGTTTATTGGCTGGATGAATGAATGACTGAGTGAATGAATGAATGAAATGAGAGCCACCCACATTTTAGAAAGTAAATAAATGAAGTCCTGTTATGCAATAGTTAACCTCAATTTGATCCCATAAAATTGCAAGAGCCTGTTTCTAAAATTCTACATGTGTTTTCCAAGCCTGCGCATACGCTTGGCCCCTGCCTCTTCCCCAGCTGCCAAATCTGACTGGAATAGTAACTACCAGCTACAAGTCAGAGTTCCTGGCCTCTCAATACTGTGTGTATTTCAGAGTTCTGTCATTCGCCGTCAATTTCTCAGCCCTGAACTGAATAGCTTCTGTGTTCCAAAGCACATCTCATGGGCAGATCACATGTCCACTTTGTATTTCACAACATGTGACCCTTCATTCTGCCCTGACCACTGGATGACAGTAACTTTTGGGGAGGGTGCCACGTGGCCATGGGTACCCCTCATAGGAGACACACAGCATGGACACTGTAGTTCGTGCAGACAGAGACAAGGTGCAGACCTCTTCTCTTGGACATCGCTTCGTCAAAACCCACCGTCCATTCACTCAGAGTGGCTGCTCAGCCAGGGGTCTGTGCAGCAAGGCGTGGTCCCCCTCCAACTGAGGCCGCATGTGAAGCAGAGCCCCTTCCCCGCTGTGCCACTCACAGGACCATGAAGGTCTGACAGTCATTATTTGCTTGTGTTCCCTTTGGTTCCACAGAGAGACCAGGAAAATGGGTTATTAGTGACCTGAAATTTAAGGAATCAGTGGTTGTTTAACTACATTGTCCATCCCAAGCAGGGCCAATATTCAACTCTGTAAAGACTCCCCAAGACAACAACGGTGGTTCTCAGGCTTGAGCATACATCAGGATGCCCTGGAGGACTTGTGAAAACACAGATCACCACCCCTACCCCTCAGCAGGTTTCTGATTCAGAGGGGATTCCCTAGCTTTCTCCCCACTCCAGACATCCCCACCCCCACAGTCATCACAGATCCCTCCTGAAGGGTCCCTCGGAGGTATTCCTTCCAGGGTCATCTCTTGTGATCTCGCCTGGGTGCAGCAGGGAAGGTCGACTGCATTCCAGCAACGGCTGGTCTTCCTCTAGGCTCAAGTGAAGTGTTCCTTCTCGGGAACCTTTTTGCCCACAATGGGAAAAGGCACCTCTCTCTTTTCCCTTCCATGCTACCCAGTGCCAACCTTGGGCACCACAAGCATAGTGCTCTGCGTTAATCACGGATTCACTTGCAGGTGTCCACTTGTATGGGAGAGGCACCAGCCCCTACTGCGCTATTTAACGCATCCGTTCACTGCACAAGCTTACTGAGTAGCTGCTATTTATGTTGGGGAGCAGGGAAGGGGGCTGGAGGGATAACATGAACGAACATGAGAAAAGACAGACCGCCGCCCCTGTAATAAAGGGAATGAGGACAGGTTTCATTTTAAGTGAATTTGGAGCAATCTAAAAGGAAAATTTGCGATTCATTTTTCACCTGAGTTACTCAACATGCCTGAGCAACGTGGTGTTCCTGGAATGCAGAAGTCTGCGGTAGAGGTTTTTAGCTCTCATGGTTGGCCGGCAGGTGAATCCTGGCAACGAGCAGAGTCCATTCACCTGTGGTGGGAAGGGGGAGGGGAGCGTGCCAGAAACAGGCCCCGGCTAGTGGTTTTCTAAAGAAGAGATGCCTGTTCTCATCACTCACGTCCTTGATGGTGCTGTGAGCATTTGCACATCCCTGTTTTTACCAACTTTTTAAAGACCTCTACATCTGCCACTGCGGCTCCCAGGCTGATTTGGATGAATGCGTAAAATACTGGCACTTGCAAAACCACACAGATCCATTGACAAGGTGCTACTGTTGTCATGGAGATCAAAAAAGACAGTTTCTTAAAGGAAGTGGGGGTTGGCAGGGGAGGATCGGAGGCTGGAGAAAGGGCGCCTAGAAGGATGAAAGAAGGCTGTTTAGGGAGACTAAAGGAGGAAGAAAATGCCAGGGCCAGAAAGGGGACAGAGTACCCCAGATGGCAGATAAATGAGGCACATGGAAAGAAACCGGGCTCATTACTGGATCCAAAGGCAAATGAAAGGAAGAGTAGTATTCAACGTGGAAAAATAATTAACCCCTACATGAGAAACGCAATAGTGAATAGAGAAGGGCTTCTCGTGGAACTGTAGCACACCCTGAGGGGTTTGAGAGAAGGTAGGAACAGAACCTCCCGTAAATCAGAGCCATCTGTAAATAACAACATCTTCCAGTGCGGAAAGGGACCCAGAATGTTGAATTCTACAATATAGAGTGAAGGGGGCCCTCCTCCACTTTAGACTTCCTTCCTTTGTTCTTTTTTTCTTCATTTTTCCATTCACTTACTCTCCAGAATCTTCCTTTAGTATGTATTAAGAGGACTAGTTGGCAGGTGAGGTTTGCTCTAAATCTGTGGGTCTGCCTTAAGTGATCCTTATTGTATATTTTTTAATGTTCTTATTTATTTATTTGTTTGTTTTTGAGAGAAAGAGAAAGAGAAAAAAAAAACCACAAAAACACAAGTGGGGGAAGAGCAGAGAGAGAAAGGGAGCTCCAGGCTCTGAGTGCAGAGAGCCCAACGCGGGGCTCAAACCCATGGACCGTGAGATCATGACCTGAGCTGAAATCAGCTGCTTAACCAACCGAGCCACCCAGGCGCCTCAAGTGATCCTTATTATGAAAACATGTAGCCCATCAGCTGGCTAATGAAGTGAGCAAACTTTCTGGAATACCTGTTTTAAGAAGGAAAATAAAAAGATCACTTTGTCCAAATAAGTTGGTTCTTTGAATGCTATTTGCTGCTTTAACGGGGCCTGGAAAATGAAGCCGGACTCTTCCAAATCCTGCCTGGATCTCTCATCCTGATGCGTGAGCTGCCACACTAAGTGACCACGTGGAAGCCAGCTCTCAGCTTGAATCTAAGTTGCACGGTGCTCCTGAGACCTCCTTCCGTACTGGCTCATCCAGGCCTCTGATCAGGCCTGTATCGTGATTCCTGATTCCGGGCATCTCGTCCATCTTTAAGCCTTTCCCATTAGCCCTGGACCCAGTCAGATTATAAACCTGCAACTGAGGTCATTCCTACCTGTCACTTTTGTTGAGCCTCATCTGTGCTCAAAACCCTTCTCTTCTGCGTCTACCATAACATTTTCTGAGAATGTCCCCTGTGCTGAAGTCCCGTTTTAGACGAGTGAGTGGGTGAGATTTCAGGCATGCTTGTGGGAATCCTTGTGCGCTTGGAGCTGGCATTCAAGTTCTTGGAAACCAACATTCGATACAGACCGGTGGCCGCAGGAGGGGATGGAAGTGATCGGTTCTTGCTGAGCCGATGGCTGAAGGAGAGAGAACCAGAGGCTGAAGGAGAGAGAACGTGGATGGAGGCAGTCGAAGGAAACCGATGAGCTGGCGGTGGAGAATGAGTTGGGTTTTGACAGAGAAGGGAGAGGAGTAATCTCTGATGCGGGGGAGCAGCGGGGAGAGGCTCATGAGATGGGAAAATGCAAGAGAGTTAGAACTTCCATGCTTGTTCAGCAGCCCGAGAGAACCCTAGGTCATCAGGGAACGTCCAGGAACAGCCTTGTTAAATCTCAACTACAGGTACAGCTGAGATTTGGAGAGAAGGGGCATGATCGAAGTGGTTTCTTAGGAAATTTGCCTTCTTCAGTAACCTGCAACCCGGATTCAAGATCTCTACCTGATTTCCTCTTTTTTCCTTTCTTCCACCGTTAACTCCATTCATTTAGTTTCATTAAACAAATGAAAACATTTTTTTTCGATCACAATTTGATGCTATTTAACATCAAACTGGTTGATGGTTCTGAAACCATCTTCCACATTAGGATTTCTTCTTTACATACATCTACCTTTATCCCAGGTCAACACATGCTCCAAGGCTCAGATGTTTAAAGCATCACTGCAAACAAACTTGAAAGTAAAGGGTATTATGTACTAACTTGCCTTAGGATGATGTGAAGCTCATCGCCAGACAAATGGATTCAGGGGCCACCACTGTTCCACACCCCCTGTCCCCACTGGCCTGTTGCCCATTCAAACCAGAGAGAATCTCCAGGGTCACTTTCAAAACACTTTGGAATGCGCACCACAGTCCCTAACATTTCCTATACTGAATGTACAAAAATCCTGTTTCTATGGATTTGTAAAAAGGTAAGAGTTTTTCAGTGTTTCCAAGGATTTCTTTCATGTAAACACATCCCTAAGTTGAAATCTGACTGCTCAGCATACAAAATAATGATAAAACATAAACTCTGCCTGATACGGTTAGAATTTTGCCTTGTTTTTGCGCATGCAAGCAATGCTTTCTCTTCATGTGATTTGTTCAATGTTTCTTTGATTTAAAAATGTCTAGCATAATTACGCTAGTTAGAATGTATTCTTACCCATGGGAGGGAAAAAAGGAAGATTTCTCCACCCTACCCATGCAACCAGATCACAGGCATGATTAATCTCCCAAACCCAAGGAGCTAAAAGTCAGCAAGTAGGTTCCTCTACTTCTGGAAGGTTTAGCTAAATTGGTTGCTGTGCTATGTAAACGTATTCTGATGGAAATTGCCTTTATTCCCTTCTCTCGCTTCTTGATCCGATGCGTAACCACCGTATTGGGATCCTGACCTAGTGTCTGAGGGGGTCTTAAACCTACACAGTGAGTCACTTGAAAAATTAGAATATTTAATGAGTCTAAACCTAATCTTAAAAAATATATATCATTTATATTTGGGTCACTGTATTTAACATTAAAATTTTTTTAATGTTTATTTATTTTTGAGAGAGACAGAGCATGAGCAGGGAAGGAGCAGAGAGAGAAAGGGAGACACAGAACCAGAAGCAGGCTCCAGACTCCGAGCTCTCTGCACAGAGCCCAACGCGGGGCTCTAACTCACGAGCCGTGAGATCATGACCTGAGCCGAAGTCAGACATTTAACCAACTGAACCACCCAGACGCCCCATGCTGTATTTAACATTTAAAAACTACATGAAATAAAAGAAATACCTGTTTTAAATTTGACTTAGAGATGACTCTTGCAGGGAAATTAATTTCATTAATTAATTAAATGATATAAATGCCACTCAGGGGTTGTGGTAAAACAATTTCCATGTCATCAAATTCTCAAAATCTAAACTCTTTCGATCCGGTTTCATACAAAGTGAAAAGTCATAGCTCATCACTGGAAAAACAAGATTGCATAGAGCTGTGCTTATAAAAAAGATCTCGCGTCAGGATCCAACGGTGCCGACTTGACTATGAACGCACTGGTTTACATGCCTGTTTCATCGGATCTCTATCGGATCTACGTATTTGCCTGAAATCAGACTGCTTGTTGAGGAAGACAGCTACAATCCAAGAAAACCAAGTATGAGGAAACTTGCTTTAAAAGATGTGATTTTACTGCTCCTCTATAGCTCAGACTAACACTCCAGAGTAACCGGCGGTATAATCCCACTGGGAGGGTGCCTATTAGGCAATTCATCAATATTTGCCGAAATTCATTAATGCTGCCCAGAACCTCCTTCTGCCTTCTCCCTGTGTGGATGCCGCTGCCTCGCGCTTTGCCCTTGATGAAGGACTAGCTCACCAGCCAGCCCCACCCCATCTGCTCCCTAGCCACCATTCCTGGCTGCCCTGTGCTGGACACCCTTGCTCTCCTGCGGCCACCCTGCCTCTCCCAGCCGCTTTCTGCAGGCACCGCGCACTATGTCCTCACCTCCCAGGCCCGAGCCCTGGCCACCCTTCCAAGTCCACGGGGAACGGCCCCTTCCAACTGCTCCGAGTTCGCCGCTTCCTGGACGCCTGCTGGCCTTCGCGTCCAGGGCCGGACACTCGACACTTGAGAGTCTCTCTGGTTTCCTAAGTGTTTACTCCCTCTCTCCAATTGGATTGTCAGCACTTGGGGGACAGAGAAAGTCCTCATGCTCCTGAGGGCTCTAAGCCCACGGTTTGTAGTGAAATACAGACACACAGATACTCACACGCACATCAGACAAAACACAAATATGCACACATACACACTTGTACACACTTGTATGCAAACACACATGTACTCACACACAGACATAGCACAAATATACATGCTTACACATACACACATGTACTCACACAAGGCACACGCAGACATAATACAAATACTCATATATGTACACTTTGCACACAAGTAAGTATCTCTTGACTGCCTGAAAGTCTGCAAAACCTCCCTGCAAAATCACCGTTGTGTTGCTCTTATAATTGTAAAGAGTTTGGCTTCTTTTAAAAATCCAAGATGTTGGCTAACATGTTCTGTCTTCGACTCAGCAGACCCTCTGTCATTAGCAGAGACTAGCCAACTATAGCCTCACCCCTGCCCAGGTTACATCCCCATGAAATGATTCCAAAACGATTTGTGCCTTAAGGAAAGAAGTCTGCCTTCTTGTCATTGGTGGGCCCCCTTCGCATGCAGCTCTCAATTGGAAACACCTTTATTCTGGAACATTCCATTAAAGTGGAAGCTCCACGAGGCCAGGGACCTTGTTTTAAAAACTCATTTCTGGGGGCACCTAGGGGGCTCAGTCGGTTATGGGTTCGACTCTGGCTCAGGTCACGATCTCACGGTTTGTGAGTTGGAGCCCACGTCGGGCTCTGTGCTGACAGCTCAGAGCCTGGAGCCTGCTTCGGATTATGTGTCTCCCTCTCTCTCCGCCCCTCCCCTGCTCACACTCTGTCTCTCTCTCTCTCTTTCTCTCTCTCTCAAAAATAAATAAACATTTAAAAAAATTTTTAATAAAATAAAACAAAAAATCATTTCTGCTCCCTGTCAGAGCAGCTCTTACTCAGTAGATTTTGCTAGGTGAAGGTGTGAAGATTGGTGTCCCCGTGTGACGGCTGGTGGACCTGAGGCACCACATGGGTACGTGGTGTTTCCGACCCCCGAGGAGGAGTACGCGGCCAAGGGCAGCTGTGCATGAGCTCACTGCAAACATCCCTGTCTCGACTCCTGTTAGGACACCTCCTACCTTCATCACCATGGCCGTCTGACCGGATTCCGCTTCCCTAAGAGGCTGGTGGGTGCGGGCTTCCCTCCTGTCCTTCTCAAGTTTTCCTTAGTGTGTTCTTTTCTTCTCCTCTTCAGGCTCCCAAGAAACATTTGCAAAATGGGATTATCCGTGGCTACCAGATAGGATACCGCGAGTACAGCACCGGGGGCAACTTCCAATTCAACATTATCAGTATCGACACCACTGGGGACAGTGAGATTTACACCCTGGACAACCTCAATAAGTTCACCCAGTACGGCCTGGTAGTGCAGGCCTGCAACCGGGCCGGGACGGGACCTTCTTCTCAGGAAATCATCACCACCACCCTCGAGGATGGTAGGTTCTGGAAGCGGCCGCTCGGGCCTTTCCTTCCTCAACCGTCGGCTCTGGCCTGGTGGCCGCTCTGGCCCCCGACAGCCTGGCTCCTGCTGGCTCTGCCGTGACAAAGGTGCCAGGCCCGGGCCGGGGACTGGGGGTTCCAGGGAAACTTGCCTTAATTCACTCACCGGCTGCAGGGACTGGGTCTCACCCTTGACTGCAGAGCCCAAATCTGTTCCTCTCCAGCATCCCAATCATTCCAAGCAGGAGAATTGGGCTTTTCCCGAGTGCATCCAAGGCTCTCCCTAGGACCGACTAGGATGTAGAAATCTGATTTTCTAAGAATTTCTTCCAAGTCAATGTTAAAGGGGATTTTTCTTTATTTCTTTCATTTCTTATTTTTCTTCTTATTATTATTATTTTATTTTTCTTCTTATTATTATTTTATTATTATTATTATTACTATTATTATTATTATTTTGGATGCTTTCTATTTTCAACCACTCTGCACCAGAGAAAGGAATGAGCAGGGTCCTGGAGCAAATCTCACGGTGACCGAGCACCCCCTAGTGACCATGAGGAGTTACTTCACCCTTCTCCCATGCCTTCCAGTCGTGCTTGAAAAGCCATAGAGAATGAATGGTGTCCAGAGGCCCAAGGTTAGGGGCAGAGATAAGGCATGGGGTTCATTGTCACACTAAGTGTAGATTTTTAAGGCAGCAACTTCGCACGCTGGGGACTTGCATCCATAACTTCCGACCATTTTTACAGGGAGAGAAGTCTTACAAAACCAGGAACCCTAAAACTGGGATTTTTCTTTCCGACTCCATGGTCTTTGCAATCATGGTTACGTATGCCTTTTGGTTTTCACTTCAATGCTCATGGTGCACCGATGTGTGTGTTTCTGTTGATACTTTGTCCCTTCTCCCAGCCAGGCCATTTAAGCTTTGCATAAACTCAATGTGAAGAAAACAAGACCTCAGACATCCTTCCGGCCTCTGTCTTAATCCATTCTCCCTCTTTCCTCTGACAAAATATTATACTTTTGAAAGGGGAGGCTGGCCTGGGAGGAGGGGGGACAGTGAATAAGCTATATGACTACATGTCTGCTCTGTAGCACTTTCCAATAGCTTCCAATTTACATGCCAGATGCAGCTAAATACAGAGGGTCACTTACAAGAGTGATGGGGAAATAAATCGGACAAGCTATGGTGTTTTACTCATGCAGTAATATCAGAAGCGTTCCCCATTTCCCAGTCCCAGTCCAGCCTCCTTCAAAGTGAAGCAATTAGAAAGGGAGACTATGAAAGTATGTTAGGACATAGACTCATATTATTTTACGTAAACTCATATTATTTTACATTTTACAGAGTTATAATATTTGCATAGGGTAGTGGTACTCGGGTTTTTTTTTCCCTTAATTTTGTGGATTGAGTGCGATTTTTTTCTTTCCTTGCACGTTGCAGTGTTAAACTAATGTTGCTTATTCGGTATTGCTTTGCCAGTTAAACCTCCCACGATTGTTACAGATTCTAATTGTTTAATTTCAGTGCCCAGTTACCCCCCTGAAAATGTCCAAGCCATAGCAACATCACCAGAAAGCATATCAATATCCTGGTCCACACTTTCCAAGGAAGCCTTGAATGGAATTCTCCAGGGGTTCAGAGTCATTTACTGGGCCAACCTGATGGACGGAGGTAAGAGGGCTAAAAGAGCTGTTGAGTTTGCCCCCAAAGGATGTGTGCTGGGATTAGCAGGCCCTCCTCCTAATGTGGGATACAGGCTACGGAGGGCACATCTTTATCAGTGGACACAGTCTGCTTTCCCCCTGTCGTCCTGTTCTTGCCTCTCCTCTTAGGCTCTCACAGGTGTGCACAGCTGTTTAAAACATCATGTATCCTCCAAAAGTGATGTGAGGTAACGGAGTGGGTGGCATTTGGGACCTCTAGGCACGGATGCATTTTCCTAGATGAGTATCTATGCCAAGCCCCTGCCTCCACATGCAGTACCAAGATGTTGATTTGTATCTAGAAAGTTCTACGTGACGTGTATCCTAAAAGGCTGACCTCTTCCAAATTCCCAATAGAACTCAGCAGGGAAACTTCTAAAGTGCCTGTAGCTGACCCAGGAGAGGGCTCAGGAGGAATGCCGGAATATTCCTCACGAGGAGCCATTTAATCCCAAACCTCCTTCTGTCTTTTTCCCCTTCTCCTTCCCCACCTCCCGTTTGTCTTCTGTCGTTCTTCTTGTTTCTCTGTGTTTGTTTTTATTTTTCTTCCAAGTTACAGGACAAAATCCTTCTGTTGGTTTGGGCAAGCCTCTGAATGAGAGCCTGCTCAGATAGAGGCGAGGTTGGGCCCAGAACTTTCTTGGGGAGAGTACCTCTCCGTGTGCCTGCTTTCAGAGGGTGGGTGTCGCTGAACCAGACTGAGCGCCTCTCCGTGAGCGGGATAGACACACACCCGTACCACAGCCCTCACCGGGAGGCTACTAAGGCCTGCATCCCAAGACCGTGTGGCCCACGCTCCCACCCTCCCCTTCAGTCCAGTCCCAGCCTCCTCCTGCACCTCCCGTCCCAGGGCAGGGGGGTGCCTCTCCCCTTGTGTGGGGCTTCTTTGAACCCCTCTGACTGCATGTGGCCTCCTGGTGCGTGCTTGCCTCTGAGTTTGGGCAAACACAGCCAGAGCCCCCAGATATATCTCGAGTCTGCTCTGCCAAGCAGGTGGCTGTCCCCACCCAGGTAAACAGAGCACACGGGGCCTCGGAGGCCGCAGGGGGCTCTAATATTGATGCCACAGTACAGGAAGGAAGACACGTTAATAAATAAGCTAAGTAAATAGCAGTTTGGGGAGCCTTAGTTATTTATGTCTTCATCAGACCTGCTTCTCGGGGCTCAGTAAGGATTCACCTGCTCCATCCGAGGCAGGCACACTGAGTATCTACTCTGTGCTGGCCTCGTGCTAGACCAGTGAGCCCAGAAGAATCTAGTGAACATAGAACCAAGCCCGGTAATGCACAGCCATCCTCCACAGAGGGACAGAACTACGTAAATGATTCTTTGACAACTTCACCCTCTTGTCCCCCAAAAGAGCTCTTTTTTTTAAATTTTTTTTTTTTTAACGTTTATTTATTTTTGAGACAGAGAGAGACAGAGCATGAGCAGGGGAGGAGCAGAGAGAGAGGGAGACACAGAATCTGAAACAGGCTCCAGGCTCCGAGCTGTTAGCACAGAGCCCGACGCGGGGCTCGAACCCACGGACCGTGAGATCATGACCTGAGCCGAAGTCGGATGCTTAACCGACCAAGCCACCCAGGCGCCCCAAAAGAGCTCTTTTAAAATCCCACAGAGGTGAAGTGTAGAGCAAAAATATTTGTAAAAAGCATCTATTTTGTTGACAGTGTCATACTATGCCATCGTACATTCTTGTTCTGGTTTCTCGTCCCCCTCTTGAATGACGTCAAGTTAGAACACCTGAGCGGACTCCCTTAAAGGCAGCGTGACACCGAAATGATTTTGTTGTTCTTCCTGTTGGAAATGTTTTCCAGAACCCGGTGGTGACGACTCATCCGTATTTTCACACATCGCTCCCATTCGCTAATATTGCCTATGAACACCTTAGCCCTACGAAGGGTAATGTGGTGAAGACAGCTCTTTTGACTTGACGCTTCTAAGCGTTAAATACTTGAATATTCAAAAACATGAAAGGCTTTAAGTAAAGACTGCTTGGAAATGCATCCGGTTCCTAAAGATACGTTGGCTCACGGTATTCGGATCAAAGCGATGTGCTTAATGCCTAATGTGGGAGTTCTATACTTAATCTCCGAAAGATGAGAAAGAAACCCTTAGAGACATAAACCTGCTACGAACACTCACTCCTTACCTGCTGCTTATAAGAAGTGACATTTATGAATTAGCAGGTGATTCCACGGGATCACTGATACTTCTGCAAAAACTTCTCAGGCTGCGGCCCGAGGCTCCCACGGACGTGAGACATTGTGACTGTGTAAAGGACTGGACCCACTCACCCACACCCCCACAGCCACACTCGCACGCACCCCCCCACACTCACGCACACAGACTCACACGCAGCCTCACACATATAGCTACACACTCATAGGCACACACACTCGCACACTGGGAGACCCAGGTTGTCACTACCACTGTGATTAGCAATTGCCCCGAATGCTTTCAAATATGTACATCAGAAAAGCATTTGTTATTGTTAACGTGATCAGATAAAGCTGGTTAATATATCTGATAGGACAGGCGAGCCACACACCACGTTGGTGAAATTTCCGAGTGTCTTATCATCTGAAAGCTCAGTACTTTGCAAGACCTCACAAAGCCGTTCATCTGAGATTGCTAGAAAACTTGCGCATGCCGAAGTCCCGTTTCCGTCTGAATCCGAACCGCTTGTCGTTTCTTCCGTCTTTCCCCAAGACAGCACAGTGGATTCTGAAGCGAGGAGGCATTTAGGTGCCATCCGGCTGTTAGCGTCGATGGTCGGCCAGTTCACGGCACTTCAGAAACGTTATTCCCACCCCCGTTTTTTGTCTTAAAATCCTTTGAGAATGAGGGAGGGCATCGATACATAAAACAGTTTGTTTTCCAACAGAAAGTGAAAAAAATGTTAGGGTAGAAATGATACCTCTAAATTCATTTCATGTATTTATTTCATGTTATTTTAGTCATGATTTCACCTGAGCGTCATTCTTCAGTTCCTGTTTGTTTTTTAATAACCTTACTGAGGCTGTAAAAGGTAGATGATAGAAATCCTCCTTAAGCCATAAAAAAAAAGTACAAGGGCTCAAAAGAATGGCAAATGAAGCATGCCGTTTTGATGGGGCTTTTTGTCATAATTGTCCTCTTTAGTTTCTGCAGATCCACTAAAGATCAAGTGTCTGCCAGTCAGGACCATGCCCTTCCCCTTGGGGCATCGAGAGTGAGGTGCACGTGTGGCACATATTAGGAAGGTCTGGGGGGTGATCTTGAACTGGGGCTCTGACCGCAGTCACATTCCTGGTTCATGAATAAATCAGTTCCTCAAAGCAGTATGAACCCCAATACGAGTAAACATCCAAGTAAGTGTTCATTCTAATCTGTCTCATGCTTCTTGAGCAGATGGAGTTCTTCTGTTTTAACTATTGCTTGAAAAAGATGGGGGCGACCCCCTCCACCTTGTCCCTCTTAGCCGCCCTCTTCCCCATCACTGTCTCTCATCCAGGAGCCGCACTGATGAATCAGCACCTCTGTCTCTCGCAGCAAATGACTGCAGCCTGCTTTCTCTACCAGGGGGAGACTCCCGGGTCCTTCTTAAAGATAACGATTGCAAAAAAACAAAAGCAAAACCCCAGAGACCCCAGAGGTTAAATAATTTAGACAAGGTCTCATAACTGGCTGCTGGCATGCAGCCCTGTGAAACCCCATTTTCCTGGGGTGTGTGTGTGTGTGTGTGTGTGTGTGTGTGTGTGAGAGAGAGATCTTTGGCACAGCATAGAAATTCCTAAATCTGAAAAGATCTTGATGACATCTATACTTAAGGTTTTTCCCATTAGCATTTGAAGTGTTTATCCTCATCCCACTGACCCCTATTAGATATGTTTAGGAAAACGAACGTTGCAAGTGCATAGGACAGTATGAAGAGCCATGGTGGTCGCCAGGTAGAACCTTCCTTCGGGGGGAGACTTCCTCACCCTTCTGGCCTGACAGTTGTCCACTCTCTGAATGTGCGGCAACCCCACACACGAGCAAATATCTTTTTACCTTTGTAAGCCATCTCTTGAGGCTTCCAAATCGTGGCCCCAAGAAGTCTGCATACACTGCTGACCTCCCCAGAAGACACCCGGCCAAAGACCCCTCCTGGGGACCCCCCTCCTTGCCCACTTTCTCCCCCAGCAAAGCGTCCTGCCGCAGAGTTGGCCCACAGTCTGCTCAAGGCGGTGACGGGCCTCTGGCTCGTGTCTGCAGCTGGGTCTGTGACCCAACATCCCTCACATCCCCCACAGCCCTCCCCCCCATGCAAAGGCCCCAGCACGTGCGTGACAAGCCTTGGCCACCCCATGACTATTTTAGATTCAGCTTTTCTCCTATGTGCAGCTCAACCTTGATCCTTTGAGTGACAAACACCAAAGAGACAAGAAGACACTCTGTGGTCTTCATAATCACAGAATACGTGGCTGTTAATTACTAGGTGGCCTTCTGTGCGACGTGTGAGAAGGACAGGAGGGTGGGAAGAGAAAGCCACGCTGGTGGAGAGCTCAATAATCTGACCGACATGATGTTTTTCACTGAGTGACCACCGCAGAGCACGGAGACTGTGGTCTGTGGACCTGAGGCCGTGCACTGTGGCTCCACAGCCCATGCTCTCGGCCACTCTGCTAGGCTCCGTGACCTTAGGCAAGGTACCTCCCTGCTGTGGTTTCCTCGCCTGTAACATGCAGGCCAATAACAGGATTGGTGTGCTGGCTAAATGAGTTAGCATCTGAAGCCAGAACAGCGCTGGCCCGTAAGTGGGTCCTACTGCTTGTCGACTGTAAGCACAGGTGCACAGGTGGCCTTGGCTACGGCCAGCCACCCAACGAACAGTCCCTCCTGGACCTGTGCTCCGCCCGTCCTCTTAGTAACTGGGGGGCCCAGGCTCGCAGGCAGTGCCCATCCTCCACGGCTGGCTGTGCCCGGGGGTGAGTGGTCCTCAAGCCTCTCTCTCCTGCACCAGCTGCTCCGTAGGTGGCTCATTTCAGAACCTAGAACACCCGTGGAGTACTTAACACATCATTGTAAGTTTTCTCAAATTGCCCTGTCTGATACGCCTAAGAAGGGAGAGCAAAACGTTCCCTCTCTGAGTATTATTAGCTGATCCCACTCCAGAAAATGAAGCATTTTTAGCTGACGCCAAGTTTCTGACACATCAGCGTGTCACTTTGGCAAAGAAGCTGGAGGGGTGGGGGGCAGCGGCGGGGGTTCACTCCAGGGAAGAGGAGCCGTTTCCTGAGCCACCTCATCTCAGCTCAGACACCTGAGAAGTTAGGTACTTAAAAATACATGTACATTAAAGTACAATTTGTTTGTTAAACAAAAGACAAAACTCGACTTGCAGAAGTTTTTTTAGTGTATTTTTTAACTTTATTTATTTTTAGAGAGAGAGGAGAGAGAATTCTCAAGCAGGGCCTGCACTGTCAGCACGGAGCCTGATGTGGGGATTCGATCTCAGAAACCCTGAGATCAGGACCTGCGCCGAAACCAAGAGTCGGATGCTTAACAGATTGAGCACCCAGGCGCCCCTGACTTGCAGAAGTTTTTTGATGAGCAGTTAGAAATGCACCTGCAGGGGGCGCCTGGGTGGCTGGGTCCGTTTAGCATCCAACTCTTGGTTTCGGCTCAGATCATGATCTTGCGGTTTCATGGGTTCGAGACCCACATCAGGCTCTGCGCTGGCAGCACAAAGCCTGCTTGGGAATCTCTCTCTCTGTCCCTCTTTCTCTGCCCCTCCCCAACTCGTGCTGTGTCTGTCTCTCTCAAAATAAGTAAATAAACTTAGCAGAGTGAGCCCTGTACAGCCCCAAGCTCCCCGGGCTGAGTGTGCGGGGCACGCTTGATTGGCTGCTGGCCCCGGCCGTCGGGTTGGGTGGTAACACTTGGAGTGACCTGCTCCGTTTTCCAGACTGATGTTCTGCCGTGTTCCGTGGCAGTTGCACATGAACGAGTGATGGTGCCGTGTGCAGGCTGTGCACGGTCCCTCTGGGCCATCTCAGGGTGTGGCAGCTAGAGGGCGAGCCCCAGGGCTGGCCAGTGAGCACGCCCACAGCCAGTCACCGGATCCTGTTCTCTTGTCCTCCAGAGCTGGGCGAGATTAAAAACGTCACCACAACGCAGCCTTCCCTAGAGCTGGACGGGCTGGAGAAATATACCAACTACAGCATCCAGGTGCTGGCCTTCACCCGTGCGGGGGACGGCGTCAGAAGTGAGCAGATCTTCACTCGGACCAAAGAGGATGGTAAGAGACGGGGCAGGTGTGGATGGGACTCCAGGGGACACATAGGGCCCCACAGAGTGACAGCATCCCGGGCAGAAGCCAGTGTTGGGAGGGCTGGGTCCTGGAGACCAGTGTTCCTCTATCAGCCTGGCCTTGACTTTGCTCTGGACAGACCTTTTGCTGCCCTGCCAGAATATTCCAGCTCAATTCAGACCATTGACTCCCTGTGTCGCTTTTGTTCGTTGTATCCTTTGTTCCTCTCCCCTATAGTTTTTCTTCTCTTTAAAATTTTTTGGCCAAGTATTATTTAAACAAAAATGCTTTTATCCCAGAGCTGTAAAACAGGTCATACCTGTTTTGTGTCCCATCAGAATAATTTTAGTGATGCTTCAGCTATGAGGGTAGGCTCTGATTATTTCCATGCTTCCACTTGAAAATTATGTAATGGCCTAAGTCATATTATTCTGTGCCAGCTTTAGAATCACTTCAGAATAAATCCTTAATTTGAGATCTTCATATTAATCGTTTCTGACTTCTTAGAAGAACTGATAATGATTTAGTAAAATTTTAAATCATGGCTCACTTCAGTTCAGACCATTAATTCTTGCTGTTCCACACCATCTGGACTTGGTTCTGTGGCTCTTTCCCCAACCTACCAACACTCTCTGGCAAGTGGTTTTTTCCTAAGTTTTTTAAAAGTGTATTTATTTATTTTGAGAGAGAGAGAGCGCGTGTGGGAGGGTCAGAGAGAGAGGGAGAGAGAATCCCAAGCGGGGTCCGCACTGCCAGCGTAGAGCCCGATGCAGGGGCTCGAACTTGGCAAACCATGAGATCATGACCTGAGCCAAGATCAAAAAGCCAGAAGCTTAACCAACTGAGCCACCCAGGCGCCCCTTTGTATTATTTTAAAGGAAACCTGAGGGGCCATTTCTGAGCCTGTCTGAAGAACAGCTGAAGTTGTGATAAATGTTACAGCAACAGTGAGAAAAGCAAGTCTCCCCCTGGAGAAAGGAAAGAGCAAAACGGATGTCCAATGATACCCATGTGGGACTCTCCAGATGAGAGTGCAGAATTGTACCAGAGGTAGGGGCAGGATGAGGCACCGGTGCACTTGCATTCCGTGCAGGTTTGGGCTCGCCGAACTGTTTTGTCTTCTTGCCAGGACTCTGCTCCCAGGAAGCCGGGCAGGGTGCAGGGGGGAGGTGTTACCCACATAGAACGTGCAACATCAAACACACTGTGGTTCCATCCACATCCGTCCTGTGGAAGCCCCAGGCTCAGAGGCCTGGATGGACTCTTCCTTCAGCCTTTTCTGTCCCCTAACAGAGCTTCTCTGACACCCGCAGCATAGTACCTCTCACCTTACTCTCTGCCCTCCCCTCCGCAAACCCAGCCCTTCTTCCCCCCAACTGGTCCCATCCATCTATGCTCACACCTTATTTTCACTGTCTCTGTCGCCCTTCTTGCTTTATTGGGGGCACACACAAATTCATCCTCATTAGCTGTAGCTTTTCTAGAATACACAGGCAGTTCTTTCCAGGAATGTGCAGGTGTCAGCCAATTCTGCCCAAGGAAATGGATTATTTAGGGCAATCCGAGGTCAGAATGAAATGCCATTAGAAAGTCACACATTAATGGAGAGATCTACAAAGCTGTGTCCTAAGTGAAGGGGGGTCATAATTTAATTTTTAGAAATGCGGTAGACAAAGAGCTGTGTCTAGAAGCTGGCTGTGTCACTTGCTGCCCAAGGGACTTCGGGCACCTTACCTAACCTTCTCTGAACTGATGTACAAAATTGACATCATAATCAGACTGCACAGAGTTAAGATATAAAAAGTCAAGTGATGTCTGCAAACACCCAGCCTGACACATAGTGGGATGGTTCTGACACTAGATGTTTGATTATTTGATCTTCACTCCTTCGGAGTGGGGGCGGAACACTCTTTTGCCCTGCTAAGCAATAACACAAATGTCACTGGAATTATTATTTAAAGAGCAAATTGATTGGCAACACAAATTTTGACACCTGCATTTTTTAGACGAAGGTACAGAAATCCGTTAAGAAGAGAAGGCTCGCCACGGCTTTTTGACCGGTAATTTGGATCAATTTGTAATTAATTCTCCACTTTTAGAAATCATAGGGTTCTCTCTCAACACTTGACCCCGACACATAATGTCTAATTTGTCATTCAACCATTCTGTGCTTTTGTACCCAATGCTGATGGTATATGGAGGTGCCGTTGATTGTAGAGGGCCCTGCCCTCCCCCAGGAAGGAGGTGAAGGACCCACTGGTCCAGGTGTACCTCCAGACAGAGATGCAAGCCCCGAATGTCAGTATTTACTCGGGATGAATCGCCAGCATCTTCAAAACAAAGCCGAGCGGAGATTCGGTAGAAATCGAGAAAAACTGGTATAATAAGCTTATCTCCCGGATTCACATGAAACATTCACTAATTTAAAATGGTGAAGAACTGAGCTAGTCACCATGGTTAACTCAAGACCTAACATAAATAGGCACTCGAGCAATTGATAGAACTGAATGCAAGTTGGTGTCTAATTGAAAGAAGCAACAAGGCTAATTACCATAGAAGGAATGCTTAATCAGATTGAGAATACACAACCTGTTTAAACTTGTGCTACAAAATCTTACAGTTTTGAAGTTCGGATTAACCTGCCAGGTTCAATTAAATTATGTAAGATTGTGGATAAGATTCCAGTAAAATAATAATTGCCAACATTCATTAAGTTCTTCCTCAGTAAGGCACTAATCTAGGCACAGAGTAAAGTTTCAGTGTTTGTTGATAGTCTCACAAGGAAAGAAATATTTATGCATTGAAAGCAAGCATTAAATTTGGTTCTCTCTGCCCAATTTCTTTCCTTTTTTTTAAGAGCTGTAGTATTTTTTGAGAGAGAGAGAGTGTGTGTGTATGTGTGTGTGTGTGTGCACAAGCAGAGGAGGGACAGAGGAGGAAGGAGAGAGAATCCCAAGCAGATTCCACGCTTAGCACAGAGCCCTACACAGGGCTCCATCCCATGACCACAAGAGCATGACCTGCACCAAAGTCGAGTCAGATACTCAACCAACTGAGCTACCCAGGCACCCTGGCTCAATACATTTCTTTTTTTTTCTTTTAATTTTTTTTTATTTATTATTTTTGAGAGAGAGAAAGCACGTGAGCAGGGAAGGGGCGGGGTGGGTGGGGTGGGGTACAAAGGATCCGAAGTGGGCTCTGTGCTGATAGCAGAGAGCCCGGTGCAGGGCTCGAACTCACAAACTGTAAGACCATGACCTGGCCAAAGCCAGACGCTTAACTGACTGAGCCACCCAGGTGCACCCCCCACCCATACATTTCTTAAATGAGGTCCCTAAACCCCCCGTGTCAGGAGGCCTAGAGTTTAAGTTGTGTCATTTGGTCACTGATCATCTTTTTTTTTTTAATGTTTATTTATTTTTGAGAAAGAGAGAGACACTGAGTGTGAACAGGGGAGGGGCAGAGAGAGAGGGAGACACAGAATCTGAAGCAGGCTCCAGGCTCTGAGCTGTCAGCACAGAGCCCAACGCGGGGCTCGAACTCACGGACTGCGAGATCATGACCTGAGCTGAAGTCGGATGCTTAACCGACTAAGCCACCCAGGTGCCCCTGGGTCACCGATCATCTTGAGGAGGAAAAATGTATCACTTGCTAATAAAACATACAAAATAGGATAAAATAATAGCTAAAAATAGATTAAATAAATAAATCGAATCAAAAATTAGAACATTCTTATTTATTTATTTTTTTAACATTTATTTATTATTGAGAGACAGAGAGAGACAGAGCATGAGCATGATGGGGGGGCAGGCAGAGAGAGGAGGAGACGCAGAATCTGAAACAGGCTCCAGGCTCTGAGCCGTCAGCACAGAGCCCGACGCGGGGCTCGAACCCACGGACCGCGAGATCGTGACCTGAGCCGAAGTCGGACGCCTAACCCACGGAGCCACCGAGGCGCCCCTAAAAAATCAGAACATTTTTTAAAAGTTTACTTCTGCCAGGGATAATTTGCAATTGAAATGTTTGCTCAGAGAACAAGTTTCCAGTTTCTTCAGTAGTTGCTCAGCCTGTGTAAGGACTCTTGGGCCAGTAGACACATTCTTAAATCTGTGGACGTATTCTTGGGCCCACAGACACCACCTCCCGGGGCCCGTGAAAATTGCTCAGGCTTCAGATTCTCTTTCCGGGACTGCTCAATCGATCAGAACTTGGACCTTCGTTATTCCGCAGGAACACAAAAGATGATTCGCTGATCTGGCTTTGTGTTTTTGAACACAGGACAACCAATTCTGAATTCTAAAGCGTTTGTGAAATCCTAATGCCATTTTATTTGCTGAGACTATAATCTGAGCAAAGCCGTGGGGAAAGAGAACACAAACAAAACACAATCTATTAATTTTCCCATTGTTATTTTTATTCTGCAGGCATCAGGTAGTTTCCACCCTGATCCTTTTCTGCAAAAGTAAACACTGTGTGTGTGTTTAAGTTCAAATATTGACTGAGTACATTACTCATGCACGTTACTCTGTAAATCATTTTCTGTGCGAAGGAGGCCGGCGGGAGGTGCGATATGTGATCTTTGCTCTCCCGCCTCTTGACTAGCAATCTCTTTGAGGGGGGCTATCTGAAAACAGAGCCAAGAGTGAGTGAAGAATAAACAGACATCAGGCTCTCTCTGAATCCTCAGCCCACCCCCCCCATCTTGAGCCCCACGTTCTCTTGGAGGCATAGATCATACATGCTCAGGTGATCATGTGACCACCCCTCAGCTCATCTTAAAAGCGATGGACTTTGAGGGCGTGTGTCTGGTCTGTTTGCTGATGCACCAGAGGCGCCGCGCCCCAGTAGACAGGTATTGAGCGCACGGCAGTGCTGGGCTCTGTGCAGTAGCAGGGACAGCAGCAGCACAACAGGCCAGGGCGTCCCAGAAGGCCTCCCACCGTGGGGATGTCAGAGCTCCCTCCAATGGCGTGGTTCTCACGCAGGTTCCTGTGACCTCCCTGGGCTCCTGGGTGGGCCCCTGAGGTGCCCAGTGGGGGGCTCCACACTGCACGCTCTGCTTCAGGAAGAGCCACTCCTGTGCTGCGTATTGGTTCCCCCGCACGACGCCACCGTAGTTAAAAGATTTTGTCTACTGGGGCGCCTGGGTGGCGCAGTCGGTTAAGCGTCCGACTTCAGCCAGGTCACGATCTCGTGGTCCGTGAGTTCGAGCCCCGCGTCAGGCTCTGGGCTGATGGCTCGGAGCCTGGAGCCTGTTTCCGATTCTGTGTCTCCCTCTCTCTCTGCCCCTCCCCTGTTCATGCTCTGTCTCTCTCTGTCCCAAAAATAAATAAAAAACGTTGAAAAAAAAAATTAAAAAAAAAAAAAAAAGATTTTGTCTACTTTGAAGAATGTTTAGGAAATATCGCTCTTGTAGGAGCAAAGGCCAGAGATATTGGCGTCTTGTGGAAATGGGAATGGAAGAGTGACGTGTGCCTCGCACGCCCGTGATGACAGCCACAGTCGTGGGTGGTTCCATCCAGCGCCAGGCCGTCTGCACATGGCTCAGGGGGGCCTCTGTGGGGTTGGGCTCAGGTGGGTCTGGCTACCGTGGTGGATCACATACGCAGCAGGCTATCTCTCACACACACACACACACACACACACACACACACACACACCTGCCGAAACCTGATCAGCAAAACCAGAGAAGTGATCGTGACGTTAACTGAAGTATCTGTGTGTGTACCTATACTTCAAACCAAGGCAATCATCTTTCAAAGCCCTGACTTTGAGGCTTTACATTAAGATACATCATTAAAAGGCCCTAACTGAGTGGATTCATTTTCTGTGGTGTATAATGCATCACCTGAAACCTAGTACTTAAAATGGCACAAATTTGTTGTCTCACCATTTCCTTGGGTTAGGGGTCCGGGTACCGGTCAGCTGGGTCCCTGGCTCAGGGCCTCATAGGCTGAAATCGAGCTGTTGGCTGGGGCTGTGAACTCATCTGAGGTCAGGTCCCCCCTGCCCAAACTCACTGGTTGTTGTCAGCGTCTGGTTCCTTGTGGGCGTGGGGCTGGGACCATCTCCGCAGCTCCCAGAGGCCACCTACTGTTCCCTGCCTTATGGCCCCTCCACAGCAAGACAGTTTGCTTCCTCAAGACCAATGAGAGAGCATCTCTACTGCTTTAAGTCTCTCTGACTTCTTCCATCTCTGACATCTAGACCCTCTTGTAAGGGGCTTCTCTGATTAGGTCAGGCCCACCCAGAATGCTCTCCTCTTGGTTAACTTAAAGTCAGCTGGTTAGGACATTAATTATATATGCAAAATCCCTTCACCTTTGTTATGTGACATAACCTGGTCATGGGAGTAATCCAACCATCGTAGCAACAGGTACTACCCACATTCAAGGGAAAGAAACTATACAGATATTTATATCAAAGGATAAAAATCTTGGACACCATCTTAGAATTCTTCCTACCACCCAATCGCTAGTGGAATCACTTTTCTATTCACTTAGAATATCTGCATTGAGGATTAGTATGTTCCAGATACTGGCCCAGGCACTAGAGATACAGCAGAGAACAGGGTGGGCGCGGCAGGGCTTGCAGGCTGGTGGAAAAGACTTAAGTGGATTCTGACATGTTCCATGAAGGAGAAGGGTCTTAAGAGAAAACATGAGAGCCCTGGCTTTATCTAGGCTAGTGGTCAGAAAAGGTTTTCTCAAGGAAGTAATGTTTAGTAGAACCTGATAGAGAAGTAAGAGTTGCCAAGATAAGAAAAAAAAGAGAGAGTGGGAAAAGATTTCAGACAGAAGGAACCCAAGATCCTAGATCATCATGTGTCAACGTCCTGGGATGGGCTAAGAATGCCACTTCTGGGGGCGCCTGGGTGGCGCAGTCGGTTAAGCGTCCGACTTCAGCCAGGTCACGATCTCACGGTCCGTGAGTTCGAGCCCCGCGTCAGGCTCTGGGCTGATGGCTCAGAGCCTGGAGCCTGTTTCAGATTCTGTGTCTCCCTCTCTCTCTGTCCCTCCCCCGTTCATGCTCTGTCTCTCTCTGTCCCAAAAATAAATAAACGTTGAAAAAAAAATTAAAAAAAAAAAAAAAAAAAAAAGAATGCCACTTCCGGTGTTGCAGAACAACACTAAGCCATAGGGACAGCTCAACTACTGACCACGTCCACATGGAGGTCTCAGAAGCTCTCCAACCTTACACATCCTCCGGGAGGGATAAGAGAGAATTCTAGGTTCTGGCTTTTGCAACCAAGAAGATAGCTGTGCCATTTCTTGCAATGGGGTACAGGAGGAAGGGAGGTTTGGAAGGGAAGATGGTGATCCTGGTTTGGGACATGGTATATCCAAGATACCTATGAATCAGATTGGAGATGTCAGTGGCAAGTGGGTATGTGAGCTCTAAGAGCTTCCGCAATACAGAAAGGAGGTGTAGGCAGGTTGGAAGAATATAGAAAAAACGGTTCTCCGGACCTGTGTTCTTTACTTCAGCCAATTAAATCTGAAGTCAGAAATTCACTCAACAGTGTCTAGGAATTCGTGAAAACTGCCTAAGCTTGCCTGTATCACACACACACACACACACACACACACACAGAAAGCAGATTACCAAAATGTGTTCTGATGACTAAGAATGTTTTAGGAAAATACGTCCCAGACAGACCATCCTACACCATCTCCGTTTTCTACAACTCTCAACATCTGGTGTTTATAGTTCAACACTGGGTCACAAAGTAAAACCCAGGATCCTTTAGTGATGTACAACGTAAGGAAATGATGATTGCCATTACGAATGATAGCTAGAATTTATTTGGTGCCTGCTGAATGCAAAACTCCATCTGAATTCTTTAGATGAATTATCTTTTGTAATCCTAGCAATAAAACTGTAAATAGGTACAATTATTGGTCTAGCTTCATAGAGGAGGAGACTAAGGCTTGTTGGAGAAGTTAACGAATTTGCCCAGGACGTGGACCTAAGTGCTGGAGCTGAACAAAAGCCCTCGGTGGGGCTACAGGGCTCACACCTTGAACCATCGTGGGATAATCCAAACCAGAACAATTTACATTCTAACTCTTAAGATAGTGGCTCAGCGATGCAGAAAACTTTTCCAGAATGTCTTGTTCCTCAAAGTTTCTATGTAGCTATTCCTCTGTGGTATAAAATTCTAATAACCCTAGAAAAAAAAGATTGCACGAGATAGATCATGCATCAAGTATATGAGGAGTCAGATAGGGATTTACATGGTAAATGCCCTTTGATATAATCAAGACAAGTCAATGGAAATAATCAAATAGAGGAAGGAGTGTAAAGTGGCCAACAGACATACCTTAAACATTCTATTTTAACTCAAATCAGACAATACAGATTGATTCTCTAATCATTCTTTAATTAAATAATATGGTCTAATTTCTATTAAGTTTTGGATGAAGAGATTAGAAGTCTATGTCATTGTTTCCATAAACTGTTTTCATCATTGATCATCTGCCATTTCCAGTTTAAGTTCTCTGAGAGTAGAGTAAGGCATGATGCCATTTGCCAACAACTTATGCTTGATTTTTTTTAAATCTGTATGTCTTGATATTTGCTATGTGTGTCATCTTTCTCAAGGGTCTTGGCCCAAACCTAGCCGAACCTTCTTTTTTTAAAACTTACCTTTAAGAAAGCTTTTCCAAAGAAGTCCCATTAATTGTCATGGAAACAGCTTTATTTGGCACTCCTATTTCATTGGTTTGGATAATGAATTAAATCACATTACCACGACAGGTGTAATTGTCACAAACAAGGTAGAAACAAATACGACTGACTTCTGTCGAGCAGCCACTCAAGTGGTTGTTGCCCAAGCCCTTGGGCTTCTAGAAAGAAGCTGGCCAGAGGGAATGTTGGGTATGGTAAATGCCAGCCAGGTGGTTGCTTTAGAAAAGGAATGGAGTGTGTTGGAGAATCTGGGGCATCCGTCAGGATGAAAATGTCAAACAAATGTCCACTCTACACTTGGTGTTCAGGAGGAGCCCTTGTGGGTCTCAACCAGGTTGTGGATTTGGGGGTGTCTTGGCTGTTCCCCTCACCAATAGGAAACCTAAGCACAAGTGCCCTCCATACTCAGCACAACAGTGCCTTGTTCCCAAAGACTTAGTAACCCAGGTGTCATCACTTACTTGTGTCCTCTTTTCTAGACCCTCTGCCACCAACAGGACTTGTCAAAAACTGATCCCAAGATTTTATATTTTCAAGTGGTGGTGATGTCACACCCACATTAGCTCTCATGGTGATTGCTGGTTTTGTTCTTTTGACCTTGAAGAGTCAAGATGACAATCATGAGACACATAGTCAACTCCACAAATATTTAGTGAGCAGTTATGTTGTTACCGGAGCAGGAAGAGACTCAAAGATTCCTCCAGGGGCTCACAAGGGATGTATATCGGTTAGAATTTCAAGACCTCCATCAAGGTGGGAACCACCCTCCAGGTGGACAGTTAGACCAACAAGGAACAAAGCAAGATCCTTAAGGCTTATCCCATAGCAATTTTAATGCTCTTTTCTCTTCTCCTCATGTCTTGTCCACCTCACTCCATCCTCCCTCTTCTGCCTGGAAAACAGAAAGATGGGGGGAAGGAATACGTGCATTTGATCTCATTGACAAATTATGCTTAATATTGTTAGCACCATTTCCTTCTTTCTTGGATGGCTTACAGAGAGGTATTTCTTGTCTATACAAGTGTGAATCTTTGACACAAAAATCCATCCTCGTAAAAAAGTGTTTCTGTACCTCCCCTGAGCCAAAAGAGATGTCATTACAAAGTGTTTTGGGCAAGGAAGAGTGGTCCCTAAAGACCAAGATACTTTGCCCTCATTCGTCTCTAACTCAGGAGGCAAGATGTACGTCCCCAGCCTGTTCAAAGCCAAACACTATAGCAGCACAAGAAACTAAATTCTCCAGCTGTTCAGAGGCAGGAACTCACAAGGGACTGAAATGGGTAAAGAAGGCTCCCAGGAAGTCAGGGACTTGAACTGAACGTATTAGTTCTGTTGAAGCAACAGTTATTCATGGCACTTGTTAAAGAGCAGCAGCAGGCACACTTCTCAGGGGGACTGCTGTGACGTGAATATGTGGGGTCAACCTCAGTGGGAGTTTGTGGCAGGGGAGAGAGGCCGGGCTCGACTTCACGTACAACAAGTGGGAATTTACAGCCAAGGAGTGGAGGGGAAGGATGGAGCTGTGGGTGGAGAATTACTGATAGGAGACCTTGGGGGTAAGGGTATTCTGACTAGAGTGATCAAACAGGACTCTGGTTGAAGGCACGCAAGGATGATCGGATAGTACCTGGGTGTGGAAGAGAATGAAGTCTTTGATCATGTATCAAGTGATCCGATATTGAGGGGATTCTGGCTGAACTGACCGAGCAGCGTTCTTGCTAAAATTAGGCCGTTAGAGGACATGCCCTTGGACAGGGTTCGTGTGGAGCACGGGTCACTCGTCAAAGAGAGGCTCTGTCAGCTCCTAGGGCTGCTGGCATAGGGCCCCGCAGAGGGAGGCCTTCAACAACAGAAATGGGTTGTCCCATGGTTTTTGGAGGCCAAGAAATCCAAAATCAAGGTGTGGGCCAGGTGGGCTCCCTCTGAGGGCTATGAGGGAGAGTCTGTTCCGGGCTTCTGCCCTTGGCTTTTAGGGGGCCATTCGCCCCTTGTGTCCTCACATGGTCTTCTCTCTGTATGTGTCTTTGTGCCCACATTTCCCTTTTTTCATAAGGACACCAGTCACATGAGATTAGCACCACCCTAGTGACCACAGTTTCACTTGGTCATCTCTGTGGAGACCCCTTCTCCAAGTCAGGTCACGTTCTGAGCTTCTGGGGGCCGGGCCTTCACCACGTGGATTCCGAGGGGACGCGGTTGAGCCCACAGCACTGACCCCTGAGGAGCTGGCCAGAGAGAGGGGCCAGGCCTAGCCGGAGCGGGGGTTGTGTTGGGCAGCGTGGGCCAGAGCGCCTGGTCGGAAGCCCCATCGCTGTGACTAAATGCCCGGCTCTTCCAGTTCCAGGTCCTCCTGCGGGAGTGAAGGCAGCGGCCGCCTCAGCCTCCATGGTCTTTGTGTCCTGGCTTCCCCCTCTCAAGCTGAACGGCATCATCCGAAAGTACACTGTATTCTGCTCCCACCCCTATCCCACAGTAAGTTGGTAAATAACCAAGTGCCTTTCAAGCACCTTCCAGAAAACGAGCTGCGAGCGCTCCTTTGGGACACCTTCATTCCTTTGTTTCCCACCTGCTTGGGTCTTTCCAGTGGTTTTATTCCCCGCCCCCCCCCCCACCTCCCGCTGTTGTCTCTACCACAAAGCAACATCCTCATTTACACCTCACATGAAAATACACATCTGAATCATTATAAGGGACACAGTCGTCTAGAAGTATTGTTCAGTTGGTGACTTCCCACAACACCGCCAGCCGGCTTCTCAAAATCAAAACCCAGAGGTCTGAATTGTGCCTTAATTGGTAGTCAGTGGACAACGCTTATTGATTTTGCTCTTGGACGCGTCATTCCGTGCCCACCAAGCCCTCCCTGCCTCCCCCCCTTCCCTCTGACCTCCCTCCTATGCCTCCACCTCCCGCCCCATCTTCCTGCCAGGTCCCGTCCCCCAGTAAGAGAAGCAGGCAAGCCGCTGTCGGGCCAGAAACGAGGGCCTGTGTTGAGGATCTGTGACCCCGACGATCGCATAGCCCACCTCATTCACTGAGACAGAGTTAAAAGAGTTCGTGTAATTAATACTTCAACGTGCTGTATTTATTATCATTAATATTATTACTACCGGGTCATAATTATAGAGCTAAACTGTTTCTTAGACCAGCTACAAAAGCATGTCGAAAAGGGAAATTTTAGAGGAAAGAAAGCCAGAGTAGGACCACAAAATTCATGCTATCTTCACAGGAATATTTACGGCATTTTCTGGGGTTGGCACCACATGACCTGTCTTTCTGTCCTCCTGCTGGGGTATAGAAGGAGACCTGTATCGTCAGTCAGTGTTTGTGGCGTGAATACACGGATTAATTTTGGTTTTTATTGTGATAAAATACCGTAACGCAGAATTTGCCATCCGAATCACTTCTAAGTGTCCAGGTCAGTGGCATTAGGTATATTCACATGGTTGTGAAGCATCTCCATGATCCGCCTCTAGAACGTCTCTGTCTCCCCAAACTGAATCTCTGTCCCCGTGAAACACTGACTCCCCGTTCCCAACTCCTTCCAGCCCTGTCACCTCCTTCATCTGTTTGCTGTAGGACTCACATTTGCTGTTCTGATTCCACCAAGCTAGGAAAAAAGAGTTCAGGGTACCCAGAACACCCTCAATCTGCTCTTTATCTCTAAACTAAAACCCCAGCCTGGCTTACTTGAAATTAGTCCTGATGGACCGATGCTTGGATGAGATAGCCCCACAGGTGGCCGCTTTGGGCCATGTTAGCCTTTGTCCCCCCAGCCTGTGGATTTCACACAATAAAATAGGAAGAGTTACAAATCCTAAAAACATGAGCCAACTGTCTATAAGATAGAGTAGAAAAGATTTGCCCAAGGATTCCCACCATCTCTCCACGCACGCCACAACAGGATTCAACCACCCAGTACCTTCCCAACAAGACCCTTCCAAAAACAACAATCGTAAGATCGAACTAACCAGAAAAGACGGGAATTAACAGCCAAATTTCTCACCTACTTCATGTCTGACTGCCACTCACCGGGTGTCTCTGTGCTGCCTTTGACTCTATTATAAAGCACTGTAGATCTAGAAATATGATCGTTACAAAGCACTGTGGTCTTCTGGGTAGCGTCATGTAAGTTTTGCAAAGAGGGTCCAGAATCCCAAGCTGTGTGCAGTAAAGTGGAGGGAACCAGAATCAGGCTGAGTCCATCTCTGGAGCCACATGGCTGCTTATCCACGTCAAACATCATTTAAGACCCCAGGGCCTAGTTTTTTCTTTAATAGACTTTATTTTTAAAGCAATTTTAGGGTGACAGAAAAACCAAGTGGGAGGTACAGACATTTTCCCCTAGGAGACCTATTTTTAAAATAAAATAATACCATTATAAGTGAAGACCAGAGAGAACTAATACATTTCTCTTAGGAAGGAAACATTTGAAAATCTCACCCATTGCTTTGTGGGGCTTTCTTTCACATGGAATTAGTAAGAGTGTACAAATTGCTGGAAAGAAGGGTTTTTGTTCCATCTTGGGTTTCTGGAATTTGACTCTAAGTTAGAAGAAGGGATGGGATGACGTTTTGTGAAGCTTTCACATTTCCGCCCATGTGTCAGAATGAACACCAGAGGGCAGTGCTAGCTGCGTATGATATTCTTGCTCGGCTGAGTATTTCTTTTCTTTGAAATGATTTCACAGTGGAATGTAGAACATGGCAGGATAAATGAGGACACAGCACAGCCTGTAATTTAATCTTCTTTAGAGGAGTCCCTCAGCTGACTTGCTCGCTGATGTAAATTTCCTCTTAAGACCCCCAGTGAATGGACCTTGTTACAAGACCCACGCTCTTCTCTCTAATGGGTAAAGCCCATTGTCTAAGAATAGACGCTGGTTTCACTGCGTTCTCTTGGGTTAGCCTAGTAAAAGGTGTTGGAATTTGAAACTTTGTGTGGCCAGATAAGAAAGTGTAAATGCATCTAAAGTCTGGTGGCTCTAGGTAAACACAGAGTCTCCCCGTGCCGGACCAGCAGATGCACGGAGACATTAACCGCCCCAGGCAGAGATTCGAGCAGCAAAATCTCAAAGTTCATTTGCTTCAAGGAACTCAGGCATATAATTTGGGGGGCGTGACTCTGAATTTTCATAGATGACAGTTTGAAGGATCAATTCACGCACTACCTTGTAAGGTCCCAGGGAGAGAGTCTCGAGGCTGGATCTCCCCTCTAGCCCTCCTCCCCTCATGAAAGCAGCCTGTGGGGAGTGCCCTAGATTAACCAAGGACAAGGATAGAGAAAGTGTCTCTTCTACAGCGCTAAGCCGATTGAGATGGGACTTAGAAACGTGAAATCAGACAGCATGAACTTCTCAGCAATGAAGAACAAAATCAGAAGGCTTGAAACGATCATATCAGTGAGTTGTGACTCACCTCAATTATTCCAGTTTCAAACGATAAGATGATCCAGCCCCTGCACAGGATAGGTGTTCCGTCGACGTTGCCGAATGAGCAACTGAGAATGTTCCAGTACCCTTCTTCTCCAGAAGACAGCTTTCAGCAACAAAACTCCCCACAGTGTAACCCACGACTTAGAAGTAAGCAAGTCTTCAGAGACACCAGGGAAGTAACCTTCGCCAGGTCTGGGCAGCTTCCAAACCAAAACAGCAGGTGTGGGTTTTCCTTGGACCCGCCCCCCAGGACTGCATTTAATAAATCATGGGGCTGAGGACAAGAGAGAGTGGCTTTAGGAAGCCAGAATTGTTGAGGAATCTCAGGTCAAACCACAGTGCCATGATGGAATTGTCAAGCGGGGTCAACTTGACCATCTGTATTATAATGCTGTCCATCTCACTGGCCACTGCTCCTGTCTCAGAAGTCACCGTGCACCCCCTGGGTGTACAAGGCTATTCCCTTTTGGGGAGGTGGCACTCTTCCCATTTCAGGCTGCCACATAGCATGCCATTATTATACAGCGATCTGTGTTTAAATTCTGACTTAACTTCCCTTCTATGTTTAGACTTTCTCTTCTCTTAGGCTCCCTCTCCCTTGACAGCCACCCTTCAATGTAGGCATTTCTCAGTACTCTTCCTTTATCCTCTTTTCCTATTCTTTATTGTCCCCATGAATCACTGAATCTTATATACTTTTTAAAGTATATTTATTTATTTTGAGAAAGAGAGAGAGCACAGGGAAGGGGCAGAGAGAGAGAGAGGGAGAGAGAGAATCCCAAGCAGGCTCTGGGTTGTCAGTGCAGAGCACAATGTGGGGCTCAAACCTATGAACCGTGAGATCATGACCTGAGCCAAAATCAAGAGTTGGATGCTTAACCGACTGATCCACCCAGGTGCCTTTGAATCTGTTTTTATAATTTAACTATAATCTGAAGTTACAGAGATCAAAAATGTTTCTCTCCAACCCCGACTGACCAGCTTAGAGGACCAGGCAACCCCATATTTCCAAATTCCTTCCATCCGTGTCTTCACAGAGACCTCACCGCATCCAACGTGTTCTGAATCAAATTCATTCTTGTCCCCCTTCTCTTCCTGTTTCCCAGCTAAGCCACTGATCTAACAGTACCCTTTGTCCTCTGACCAGAGGCCTAAAACCTCAGGGATTTACACCAACAGTTTTACCTTTCTTCCACATTCACGTCTGTTGTGAGTTGTAGTAGCTCTGGTCCATATTATCCGTACTCTGGGAAGCACCCATGCAGGATTTATGGCAGAGGGAATACATCTCTGGAAGGTCTGACATAGGCATAACGTGGCCTCCCCCAACCACAAGGGGGCCAGGAAGCACAATCCTCACAAGTACCCAGAAGACAGGAAAACCAGGGCAGCTGGGAGAACAGCTCCAATGGCGACCGTGGGACCGTGGTGATAAAGGATAGTGTCTGCCTTTCTTTGAGGAGTTCCTGGTTCTAGGGAAGTCAGAAAATGCCAGGGATTGTCACTGTCCTTGTGACGTGGCAAAGGACACGACTGTGACCTGCAGAGCACGGGACACTGTGGCAGAAGCCACAGGCAAGGGGGTGTTTCTCAAACAGTGGGGTCAGAGACAGCTTCTTGGGATGCACCTGTAGCCCTGGCTTATAGGCAGGGAAGAGCTCTACCTTATGAAAAGGTATTATGACCAAAGGAAATAGCATCTGCGAGGTGACATTGTGTCATGAGAAGTCTCTCCCTGCAGTATCTTTTAATCTCCCTTCTTTTCATGCCCACTTGGGGAAACAAACCAGGTCAGAAGTCCTTCCACTGCCAGGCTCAAGGGCCTATCCATTGGCCACATTGCTGCCATAATCATTCTTTCCCATTCTGTATCTGACCATGTCACTCCCTTGGGCAAATTCTTGGATGACTTCTCCCTTTTTACCTAAAACAAAACTCAAAATCCTCAAGATGACCTGAACAGATTTCCATAATCCAGCTCTAACTCCTGTCCAGTGTCCTATCTCCTATTCCGTTAACCTATCCATCTATTCCTAAGCCGTTCCATCATGTGTGTGTGTGTGTGTGTGTGTGTGTCCTCCTCCCATTTAAAGTCTTTATTCTTAAGGCTCAACTTAAATGCTTTATTATTTATTCCACCATTTTTGAGCATTTTCTGTAGTCTAGCCACTGTCTGCTAAACACGTTATGCCTATGGTTTCCAAGCTCGTTCTTTCATGACTCACAATAGGAAATGCATCTTATAATCACAACCCAGTACACACACAACAAAAGCTTCATAAACAAAACTTACACTTGCCACACAGGATGTGCTATGATATTTTCCAAACCGTTGGATTTTTTTTTCTCTTCTGTTTTGCTCTGTAAATGATTGTCATAACTCACAAAATTGCTTCTATGACTCACATCTTAAAAAAATCCTGGTTTTCATCAGTTAATTCCAATGGTTATCATATGCAGGTGGTGTTATGATTACCTCGTTGTAATGGTACTGAAATGGAGAATGTACTGTCTGCCAGGACCATGCAGTTAGCAAGGTGAAGACAGGGTCTGCAACCCACAGGTGTCTGAGCTTAGAGTCCAGGCCCTTCACGGTGACAGCCTACGGCCTTCCCTGGGAAGCGGGCTCCGTCTCGCCTCGGAGGTCCCCAGCATTGATTTCCAACCTCACTTTGGTGTAACCACCACAATCCCTTGTGTTATCGTTAAGTGGGGACATCATTGGGCCCCAGTTCAAGCGCACACCCCACCGTTAGTCACCCTTATTCCTTTAGAAAGCCTGGTATTATGCTGAAATAGCGGATGTTCATAAAATGTTGTGTTGAATTAAATTGTATGGATTACAGCAGTAAGTCATGCAATAGAAGTTAAACTGTATAATGAAGTTTCTGGTTCATAATGCAGGAAAGCATATCCTCTGCTTGGGGAGGCTTTTCAGTCTCAGCAGGAGTTATATACAGTGCCCATGCTTTTAACTCACTGACATGGAGATCATCCTTCCATAGTTCTGTCTAAAAGACCTGATGGTGGATCTCTTTTCTGTGATGGCAAAGCCAGAAATTTTGGAGCAGCCAAAAGTTGACTAAGAGTGCATGGGGGTTCTTCCATTTACACATGTGCGATGAATTACTTGTTCATTACCGAATAAGTGATAGTGATCAAGTCAGCTTAAGAAAGCACTTTTGCAGATAGATCATTGGTACAGCAGATGGGGTGACAGCAGAGAAGAGACGAGGCAAAATTGTAGTGAGTGGAGGTGACTTTGTTCAAAAGAACCTGGGAACTCTAAGGACCCTGTAATGCCAGTTTGGCTAACCGGACGAAGCCCCGATTCTACAGGAACATGGAGACACCAGCTCCTTATAAGCATTTTCTGGGAACTTTAATGCACTTGCAAAATAATGATTTTTATATTTGAAAGGCCCAAAAGTAAAATATCTTCTGTTTGGAAGACTTTTTTTTAAAGTAGCCAACAGTGGAAGATATAATGGCGGTTACAGGCATCTCAGTGAAGTGCAGAGGAAACCACCAGAACTGACTTGCATAAAGCAAGTAGCATTAATATGCTGTTCCCACCATGTAGGCTCCCCACCCCAGTCTGTCCCTTTAGGATGGTCTTCATTGATCCATTATCTTTTGTTAGAGGTGAAAATACTGAAATAAAATGAAAATCAGGGCAAAATGTCTTATACATAAGAACAAAGACAAACCTGAAGTCGATCCAGCCAACTACTGATTCTGAACGTAATCCAGATCATTTTCTCTGCCCCTAAACAGAAAGATTTGATATGGCCTCGGAGTGTCCAATAATGCAAAGAGCTGCCTATTTTGTTTATCTTGCTTTGGGAGAGGTTTCTTTAAATCACTGCTGTGAACATACTATCTACAAAATCAGAACATTCGAGTCTTTTTTTTTTTAATAGATATTAGGGCTTTTTAAAGCACCATACTTCTTTGATAGAATTAGTTTTTCATTAAAAAGTTAATTGAAATTTTTTAAGTGGAATTCTTTTTATATCCGTGAGATACGCTGAATAATTTGATCTGAGCGGCCTGTGAATCCATAGTCATTCTCTACACAGTTTTTCTTGATTGCATTCAAATCATTTCTAGGTCATTAGTCAACTTAATGCAACAGGCATTTCCTCAGCCCATTCCACTTTGTGGTCTGTGAGCCCTGATTTTGCAACACTGGGATCTAGGGTGTCCGGGGCATCCATAAAGGGAGGGCCACTGCAAGGCCACCCTCAAAGAACCTGAACTCCATCCAAGACCACAAGGTTGCACCAAGACTGTGCAAGACCACAATCCAAAGTGGGATAAAGATAAGGACCATGCATGACCTATAAACAAAGGGCAGATGTGCCTTGTTGAGGGGATGTGAGAAGGCTCACAAGACTTTGCAAGCCACCCATCAAGCTAAATAGTGTGAGGGATTTGGAAATGAATCCAGCAATTATTGGTTAAGCATCCAGTTTGATAGAATTTGCTAAAGAGCGTTTGAAGTAATTCATTGTGGCTAATTTTATCTTATTTACTGGTTAAAAAGTGTCTTAAATATGAGGGAAATTATTGCACCAAAACCACAAGGCAAAAAGAATTCTGTAGTGAAAGTAGCAGGCTCTTCACGGGTGACACTAGAGCACAGGGAGAAAACCGAGCTTCCAGCAACCTCTACGTTCTTTGGAGGAGTATACTATTGGGTCCCTCAGAAATCTACGACTCCCTTCACCAGACCCGAAGCAATAATAAGAAAGGAATAACACATGAACATGAGCTGCCTGGCTTGAGGATTGCAACGTTTATATCATGAGCTGTGTTTTCCACTCTTGGTACAATTTTAGGGAAGCCAGCATGTCTGAGGCTTTATAAAAACAAACAAAGAAACAAAAAAACTTTGCCATGAATATTTTTTTAAATCAAACACATGCAGTTTTTTATTTGTTTTCTTGGGTATTTTGCAAATATGAATCATGTCCTCCGCTACAACTGGAGTAGTTTTGGCAAGGGAATTCAAATGATTTTTATTTCTAGATTTTAGCAAGAACTTACCAGAATTTTACTATGCCTCATGTAATTAATCCTCCGTTTGCCAAGCCATGATCATCTCTTGTTCCCTTGGGGCAGGAACTTACCTCACAGTCTACACACTGGACTTGAACTCAGTAAACGCCTGTGAATTCAAGCACAGCAACTATTTATGAGGTTTCCCCATTACAGGCATGGGGCTAAGAGCTCTTACATACCTTTTCTTTGCAAGACCTAGGGGAGAGATCTGTAGTCCAGTGAGTTTACATGGCTGTCCCCAGGTGTCCTATTCCTCTGGCCATCCCTTATCAGCCCAGTTATAGTGATCCATTCAAGATTAATTTGCATCGTAGGCATAATCAAATCTTCTAGAGTGGCTAATATCTCTGTCTTAACTTTGAAGATGAGACGACAGAGTTATAGATCTGCCAGCAGGAAATTAAATATTTAGAGATTTAAATATTTAAATACTGAGAAGAGTGTCTCTCTTCCTCCTCCCCACCAGTTTCTCCTTCTGCCACTTTTGATTCATTAATCCTAAGAACCTACATTTGGGGGGTGCTTTTCCTTGACTACAATTTTTCTGTCTCGCTGCCCTTCAGAGAGAAGCCTTTCTATTCCCTCCACACTCTCAATGCTTCAAAGTCTCTGATGCATCATTGCAGCTGGAGTGTTAGGAGAAATCTGGAAAGAAAACGGAACCCTTCTCACTGACCATTCCCAGAGCGTGGGAGGGAATGACACATGATGGAATGCACATGGAAATTAGCAAGTCAGCTCAAACGTGGTTAGATCATTGTGTTGAGAAATCTAGTGTCCAATAAAAAGACAGTTGATGGAAGGTAAATATAATCAGTTACTTTATCTCATATAGAATATTGAGGAAAATGTTTCATAAGGAAGCAATATTCATCCCCCCTCTTTCTCAGAACCTGTATTTTTAACTGAGCATCAAAGGGAAGGCTTTGAACAAACAGATTTGCTTCACTACCCTGAGTGAACGTCTGATTATCTTTTTTCCCATTTGGCTCTTTTTCTCTTACCTGTGGCCACCTCTTGGACTTGTTAACGTTGGTTGAATTACGCACCATCTACGGATAAACGATTATGGAATTTGCAGTACACCCCTCTGTAGAAGGCATCTTACACTCCTGGAGGCAGCCAGTCTTGCTGTCTCCTTGCAGGGCCTACATGGAAGCATCCCTAACCCACCATGATGGAAGTGACAGCCAGCCCCAGGAACCTGCTCTCCTGCTGGGAGCAGGACTAGCCTTTGCCACCCTACATAGCCTTTGGCCTGATTGGTGATTCACCTATCTCTGTGTTCTTCCAAACTCCAAGCTCTCTGAGTGGTTTGCTTGGAGCTCCTAACCTCCTGGCACCGCTAGGTGGGCATGGACACGGACTTCTGTCAATGAGAAGCGCACCTGTTGGGATGAGCACCGGGTGTTGTATGGAAACCAATTTGGCAATAAATTTCATATTAAAAAAAAGAATATCTTATTCTTGGCTTAGCCTCTCCTGGGGCCCAGAGATGGATGATGGACAGGTCATCAGAATCAGAAAGCCCTGCCTGATTGATCTCACGTCTCTTGTTAGGAAGGAAGGTACCAGCATCTTTGGGACGATTCTCACTTGTGAAGCTCATTGCTAAAACTTTAAGACAACAGGAAAAGTCGCATTTAATATCCAGTTACACATATTATGAAGAAAACAAATCAACTCTTCTATTGTTTAAATTGCTCATTTGGCAACCTTCTGTTTTGAGAGACAGAAAAAATTGTGCCTAATTATGGCAGCCATAGGGAAATAGGCTGGTATCAGAGGGAGATCACACCAGTGCAACTAAATTTCCCGAATAACCAATAGGAACCCCTGAACAGCCCGACTCTTATTTCTCACCCTCATCTATAGAGAAATTTCATTCCAGCGGGAAGAATTTTCTATAAACAAACCTTTTTACTTTGGCTTTGGATGATCTATCATATAAATAGTGAAACAAATATTATTGCCTAAGAAATTGTATTTTTATCATTGATTTTATCCATGCCTTGTGTTGCAGATAAAAATTCAATAAAATGCCTAGTTTGGAGGTAGTCAAGAGCAAATTGTACCTTCTAGACAGGATGCTTATTGAGTTTTAACTAAAAGCTATGCGCCCTTCACAGAAAACCCTTATTTTGTAAATATATTTTAATGCTCTGTTGATGCTTAATGTTCAGTAGGAGGGATTGTTATAATTTGCACATCATTAAGCTTTGTAAAATTAATTTGGCAACAACATAGCCTTGGAACATTACAGAATACAAATACACACAGTCTTGGGATTGTCTCGTCGAATTGCTAGGAAACAAGCCAAATTCCCCCTGAAATTCTAGAAGGATTTTATTTCCCCGTGATCTTCTGAACACAAGACAGGACTGGTGTGTGTGAGAGGGGTGGGGTGGCAACGGGGGCAGGTAGGGTAACGATAGTGCATGCACATGAACGTATGGGCACACCTGAAGAACTTCTCCAAGAGCCCTATCGTCTCCTTTTAATCATCTGACAGTGTGTATATACAGAAGTCAAATACTGGACAATGGGAAATTCTCTGACTTTATTTCTTATTGAGTGAGCATGAGATCTCTGACAATGAACAGGTATAGTTAACATTTGCACCCCTTGGTTAATTATAGAGCTGGGATTGCAGTTCACACAGCCTAATGACCTACAGCTTACAGGGATAAAAGTAAACCCTTCCCGTGTCTGGTTGCTTGTAAATGGCAGTACTGGACTTGGGTCAGAAGCACTGAGCTTGAACCTCTGCCCACCATTTCTGCCACTCTGACCTTAGTGAGGCACTTACTTTGTCTGTACCTTAGTTTTCTTGCCTAGGTCTCACTTTTCTATCAAAATACCACACTGGGTGGCTTCAATAATAGATCTTTATTTCTCATAGTTCAGGAGGCTGGGAAGTCCCAAGATCGAGACACCCTCAGATTCAGTGTCTGGTGCAGGACTTTTTCCTGAGTTTTCATTGTATTCTCACATGGCAAACACACACACACACACACACACACACACACACACACACACGGAAGAGAGAGATAGAGAAAGAGATCTCTTGTTTCTTCATCCCCTTATAAGAGCACAAATCCCACCCATGAGGGTTCCACTCATGACCTAATTACCTACCAATGGCCCCACCTCCTAATATCACATTGGGGTGTTAGGATTTCAACATATGCATTGGAGGGGGCACAAACATTCAGTCAGTTCTGCCCCTGGCCCCAAAAAGCCCGTGTCCATGTCAAGTGCAAAATACATTCGTTCCATCCCAGTAGCTCCCCAAGTCTTAACTCACTGCAACATCTACTCTAAAGTCCAAAGTCTCATCTACATACTGGCTGAATCAGGTATGGGTAAGACTCCAGGTACATTCATCTGGAGACAAAATCCACTCCAGCTATGAACCTGTGAGACCAGGCAAGTTACATGCTTCTAAAATACAATGGGACATGCATTGGGTAGACATTCCCGTTCCAAAAGAAAGAAATAGGAAAGAAGGAAGGACTGATGGCTCCCAAGTAAGTCTAAAACTTAGCAGATCCAGCTAAGATCTGCTGAAACAAGAATAATCCTTCAGAAACAAGAATAATCCTCTTTGGTTCAATGCTCTACCAGTGACACCTCTGGGCTTGCAGTCTCTCCCCGACTTCTCAGGAGGGTTCTGCCCATGCTGTGGCTCTATGCAGAGGCTCTGTCCATGTTGCAGTTCTGCAAGGCTCTGCCAGGCAAGGCTCTCCCCCACTCAGCTCTGGGAGGTCCAGTCCTCTGGCCTGTTGAAACCAAGGCCATGACCCTGATGATCTCTGAATCTCCTTCAGAGCTATTCTTCCCTCTTCTTGAAGAACAGCATGAGTTGAGGGCCACGTAGCTCTATCATCCTGTCCCGTAGAATCTAGAACTCGGCTCTTTTTACTCCTATCCCGTCTCAGTCTCCTTAGGTTCAACTGGCAGTGTTCCTGCTGGTGTGGCTGTTTCAGTCCATAGTTCTCACCCACATCAATCTCCTCACCACAGGGCTGCTAGGCCACACCCTTACTGTTCTCACCCAAACGCACTTTCTCCTGTTTTTGCCACACGGATAGGCTGAGAATTTCCCAAATCTTTAAGTTCTGGTTCTTCTTGGCTTAACAATTCCTTCTCCAATTCATTTCTCTCTTTTTGCATTTTTCCATAAGCAGTCAGGAGGAGCCACACTTACAACAGCTAAGTGTCCAATTTCATCGCTTGCACGTTTGACCTTCCACAAAAACACTAGAACCTGAACGTAACTCAGGCAAACTTTTTGTCGCTGTATAGCACAGACCATCTTTTCCCATTATCCAATAACACTTTCCCAACGTCCATCTGAGGCTTCACTAAAATGGCTATTACCACCCACATTTCTACCCACACCCTGTGTGTGCAATCATTTATGTGTTCTCTAAGAAGAGGCAGACTCTGTCTCCAGTTCTCCCCTTCTTTGTGAGCTCTCACCAGTATCATCATTAACAGTCCCTTCACAGGGTCTTAGCTTTTTCTAGCATCAGCCTCAAGACTTTTCCCACCTCTGCCCAGTTCAAAGCCACGTCCATGTGTTTCTGTGCTTGCTACAGCAACACCCTACCTCTCAGTACTAATTTTTGTATTTGTCTGCTTGGGCTGCTGGAGCAAAATACCACGCTGGCTGGTTTAAACAACAGACACTTATTTCTAAGAGTTCTGGAGACCAGCCTCCACATCCAAGATCCAAGATCGAGGTCCAGTAGATACAGCGTCCGTTGTCTTCCTGGTTTCGAGATGGCTACTTTCTTGCTGTGTCCTCACATGGTAGAGCGAGAAAGCTCTTGGGTCTCTTCCTTTTTTATATAAGAAAGGGCGTTAACTATATAATGAGAGCCCCACCCTCATGACCGAATCTGAAGCCGATTAGCCCCAAAGGCCCCACTTCCAAATCCCATTATTTTAGGGATTAGGATGTCGACATATGAATTGTAAGGGAACACACACATTCAGTCCACAGCATTCCTCATCTGTAAAATGGATCTGATATCAGTCTACCTGTCTTATATGGATTCTTTAAGGAAGAGGTGTGACCTGTCTGAGCCTATGCCTCCTTGACATTCCCTGGTTCTTGCTTCATGTATTTTGAAGCTTTGTCATTAAGCTCATAAATGTTTAGGATTGTTATGTCCTCTTGATGAAATGACCCCTTTATTATTATGAAATTACCTTCTTTATCACTGGTAAGATTCTTTACTCATAAATCTATTTTGTCTGATATGAATATAGCCACTCCAGCTTCCTTTTGATTAGTATTAGCACAGTATCGTTTTTCTGTCCTTTTATTTCTAACATACTTGTGTTTTTATATTTGAAAAAGATTTATTGTAGGCAGCATATAGTTGTGTGTTGCTTTTATATCCATTCTTACAATCTCTGCATTAATTAGGATTTTAGATCATTTATACTTAATAGATTATTGATCTATTGATATAGATTTAAATCTATAATCTTACTACTTGGGTTTTTTATTCTCATATTTGTTCTTTTCTGCTTTTTTGCTTTTTTTTTAATTAACTGAGTATTTTCTATCACTTCACTTTATTTATTTGGTTGGCTCATTAGCATTATTTTACTATTTATTTTGTAATTTCAGTCATTTTTTAGGATTAAAAGCATATATATTTAACTTATCACTTTATACTTTCAACTGATGTTATACACTGCACATAGAGTACAAGGACCTTATAATAGTATGCCTCCACTTTTTCCTACTTAATATTTGTGCAACTGTTGTCATACATTTTACTTTTACGTGTGTTATAAACCCCACACTGTGTCATTATTACCTTTTGATTATCAATTATTTTTAGTGAGATTTAAAGAATAAGAAAAAATCATATATTTACCTTTGTAGTTACTGTTTCTGGTACTTTACATCCCTTTGTGTACATTTAATTTCTATCTGGTATCGTTTTCCTTCCGACTGAAAGACTTTCTTTAACATTTCTTGTAGTGTGAATCTGCCGATGGTTAATTCTTTCAGCTTTTTACATTTTGAAAAGTCTTTATTTCTTTTTAGTTTTGAAATGTATGTTTTTTTGAGTATAGAGTTCTAGGTTGACTTTTTTTCTTTTAGTACTTTAAAAATGTTGTTCCACTGTCTTCTTACTTCATGTCTTAATCAGCTCAGGCTACTGTAACAAAAATACCATAGATCAGGTGGCTCATAAATAACAGAAATTTATTTCTCACAGTTCTGGAGGCTGAATATCTAAGATCATGGTGCCATCAGAGTGGGGTTATGGTGAGGGACCTCTAGTGGATTGCAGATTTGTCATTGTGTCCCCACATGGTGGAAGAGGGCAAGGGAGCTCTCTGGGGTCTCTTTTATAAGGGCACTCACTAATCCCATGATCTAATCACCTCCCAAAGGCCCCCGCCTCCTACTGTCATCACCTTGGGGGATTAGGTTTCAATGTACAAATTTTGGGAAGACATTCAAAAGCACTTGGATTATTTTTGACAAGAAGTCTTCTGACATCATTGTTTTTGTTCCTTCACACATAACGTGACCCTTCTCTGACTACTTTTAAGATCTCCTATCACTGGTTTTGAGCAGTTTGGTTATGATATGCCTTGATGTGGTTTCCTTCATATTTCTGTGGCTGAGGCTCATTGAGATTCTTGGCTGTCTGTGTTTATGGTTTTCACCAGATTTGGAAAAATTCCATGAAACATTTTTCTGTCATGCCTCCCTTTCCTCCTTTAATGATTCCAGCTACATGTATGTTAGGCTGCTTGATGCTGTTCCATAGCCCACTAAAGCTTTGTTAAGTTTTGCACTCTGTTTTCTCTCCGTGTTTCATATATTAATATGTCTTCATGTTCATTGACCTTTTGTTTTCTCTGCAAATCTAATCTGCTATTAATCTAATCCAGTGTATTTTTCATTTCACATATTGTAATTGCATCTCAAGCTTTGACTTGGGTCTTTTTATATCATTCATGAATCTGTTTAAATTCTTTAATATCTATGGTCATAACACAACTATAACTGTTATAATGCCCGTTTCTGCTAAATTTAATATCTAGGTCAATTATGGGTCAATTAGGATTGATTGAATTACATTTTCTTTATGAAAGAAATGTTTCTCTGGTTTTTTCCATTCCTGAATTTTTTTTTTCTAACAGCTTTTTTGAGATATAAGTCACATATAAAAAAAATTCATGCTTTTAAAGTGTTCAAATCAGTGGCTCTTTGCATATTCACAGAGTTACACAACCCCGACTAATATCTAATGTTAGAACATTTATCATCATCCCAGAAAGGAACCCTATATCCTACAGCAGTCATTCCCCATTCTGTCCCAACTCTACTCTGCCCCTGACAGCTGCTAGTGTACTTTCTGTCTCTCTGGATTTGACTATTCTGGAAATTTTGTAAAAAGGGAATCATAAGTATGTAATCTTTTGTGGTTGACTTTTCTCACTTAGTATAGTATTTTCAAGATTTATCCAAGTTAAACACGTATTTGTACTTCATTTCTTTCTATTGTTGAATAATACTTCGTTGTGTGGATACAACACATTTTGTTTATGCGTCCATTCACCAGTCGATGGATATTTGGGCTGTTCATATCTGGAAAAATTTTACGGGATGTCAAACATTACAAAATTCACCTTGTTTTGTACTGGATATTTTCACTGTTATAAATATTCTGGCTTTCGTTCTGGGATGCAGTTAAGTTAGTTAGTGACAATATCATCTATATGAATTTTGCTTTTGATATTTGTTAGGCAATACCAGTGTGGTATTCAGTCTAGACCTAATTATTCCCCACCACCGAGGTAAGACCCTTATGCGTTGTATCCAATGCCCTGTGAATCTTGAGGGCTTCTAATCCGGCTGGTGGAACAGGCACTATTCCCAACCCTGTGTGAATGCTGGGCACCTTGACCTCCAATCCATTCAGGTAGTTGTTCCCCTAGTTTCTGGTAGTTTACTCGAATACCTTCACAGATCTGCTTGGCGGCATACCCAGGTGGGACTGTCTTCAGATTCCCAGAGTGCTCTCTCTGTGTAGCTCTCTCCTGTGAACACCAGCCTCTTCTCAGTCTCTCAGGTGCGAATCCTTAACTCAGGGAAGCTGCTGGGCTCCTCCTGGACTCCTTCTCTGTGCCACAGCCTGGAGACTCTCACAAAAACGTAAAAATTCTGCAATCATAGGCTTACTTCGTTTGTTTTCCACATTTCAGAGAGCTCTGTCCTTCATTACCTTAGGCAATACCTTTGAGACTGTGGTTATACTCTGTGTGTTCTCTGGTTGTTTGGGGTCGGAGGGAAAATCTGTTCTTGTTACTGTATCTCAGCCAAAAACATTTGGGCCATGACCCATCATATAAATGGCTAAATTACTCATTGGTGGCTGCCAAAGCGGCTGCATAGAGAAATGTAAACTCTCTATGTGTATATGTGAGATGTCAATATCAACATCAGTATCAATATCGATATATCCCAGCCTTTTAGAAAAGGACTAGTGGTGACTTTTGTCTCTGAAGATAGATAATATGTTGGTAACCACGCCTTTAGGAAGTCCCTTTGTGCCATTTGCCTCCTTGAATGTGGGAACATTTGTGTCTCCTTCCACAGGTGATCAGCGAGTTTGAAGCCTCTCCTGACTCATTTTCCTACAGAATTCCCAACCTGAGTCGGAACCGTCAGTACAGCGTCTGGGTGGTCGCAGTGACTTCAGCTGGGAGAGGAAACAGCAGTGAAATCATCACGGTAGAGCCGTTAGCTAAAGGTGTGCCATTGTAGAAAAGACCTCATTTCCCACCGTAATTGGACTGTTTTTAAATCCCTGTTCTATCAGAAATAAAGCTACGGTGCCCTAAAAATCCCCAGAAAACCAGAACATCACGTGTTATCACATTTCAGCGTAAGAAATAAGGTTGCTGCTAGCTGGCACTGGGCTTTTGTGCAAATCAGAAAAGACTCCACCGAGGGTTAGTGGCTTTACAACTCAAAGTGCCTTAAGAAAGTAAAGACAAAGAGCCCCCACTCACCCCTTGGGGTAAGTGAAAATCACCCCATAGTAACTCCTCAAGGAAGTTGTACCTTCATCAAGATCAGGCATCGTATTTCTTAAAGAGAAATGTTTATTTTATTCTGGAAACTTACGAATATAAGAAAATCGTCAGTTCTTCTTGCATTGAGAGAATTGCTATAAGCAAGACCTTAATTAAGAGTGGGAAGTCCGAGTCCCCAAAGAACAAAAGGTTCCTAAAAACGAATACGGTATCTTCACACTGAGATGTTATACTGGTCCTTAGAAAGCACATATAGGCACAGAATAGTCTTACGCTACTTCGGGTAATTGCTCCCCCCCAGTGTTCAGGGTACCGCTGTATTAGCACTTTTCACAAGTAAATGTACTAACATCACAATTCCAGGGCCAGCAGGAGGTGCCCCCTGATTTTGGAATATACCACATTGGCAATGTTTTCCTAACAAGGCTGCTAGGTGCCCAAAAGAGAACGGAACACTCCAAGATTCCGATTTTACCTCTCAGAGCTCATGATAACGTGCTTATTAGTGTGATGCTAAGAAAGAAGCAGAATAGAGTAGGGAGGGAAAAGGAGAATACTGTCACATTTTGAACACAATTACAGTTAGAGAGTAAATATATTGTTGCTGAAGAAAATTAATTCGTGGATTTTTTTGTCTATTAGAATCTTTGATTATGATATCCAGCCACCCCTAACGTACCCTCTCACATTTAGCAACAGTGATTATCAGTGGACGTAAGGACTGCACTGTGGGATAAAAGCAAACCAGCACATGAAATGCTGCAGTGGCTTTACTTCTTCTCTCCTGCTGTGTGTTCAGTGTCAGGCAGGTGGTTGGAAAAGTCCTTTTTCTCAAGAGACATCTGGCAGGAGGCAGAAATGGAGAGGGGTCAGCACTCAGACACCCCCATACCTGGGATGGGAAGAGCCTACCGGGGAGACAGATTCAGGTCCAGGAGTAACTCTGCAGAACACCAGCTTTCTCTGGGGAGGGTGAGGCACAGGGGATGCCAGAGAGGAAGGGGTGAGGGCAGACAGCAAGAAGAACCAGGAGCATAAAGCCAGGAATAACAGAGATGTTTCGGAAAGGAGGGAGAGGTCTGCCATGGCGGCAGCTGCTAGGAGGTCAAGGCAAACAAGACTAGAAGTGCCCTTGGGTTGGCCACACAACCTCGCTGACCTTGAAAGCAGTTTCCTGGGGATGGGAGCTGGTTGAGGGGACAGAGGAGATGGGAGGTGAGGAAACAGGTCTGCTTGGCAGAAAGTTCTCCAAAAACACACACCACCTGGAAGAAGCCACAGGCCAGAGTGAGGATGGGTCTCACCCAAGGAAAGGCTCTGGTTTCACTGTGGGCTAATGTGTCAGCCAGCAGAACATGTTTGTATGGTGATGGGAAAACCCAAGTGGAGAGGGGGAGGTGATAATCCAGGAGGAAGAGCAGGGCCACAGGGCTGAGGTTTGGAGGAAGAAGGCCAAGGGGGCTTATAGGTTTGGTGACAGGAAATGCAGAGTTCCCAACCTGGGTTTTCTATTTCCTCTGCCAAGCATTAGGCAATTTGGGGTGTGGTGGAGAAAGGAGTTTGAGAAAAGGAAGGACAATAGGAAATCATCACTGCAGAGAAGCGGGAAGGAACTTACTAACAAAGCAGTAAGATTGGAAGGGAGAGCAGACAGGTCAGCCGAGGTCGGTGATTGTAAATGTTTGGTGGGTCCTCAATTCTCTGTTGTATGGATTTCTCCCAGAAATGTTCAGCTTCTCATGTTCAAGTGGGGTTCCCTCAGAGTTAGGCTTGATCCAGATGGGTTTTCCAAAAAGGGACTGAGCTAAGGAACCTCTCAGGCACGGAGCAGATGTTCTAGATAAAAAGCTCCACCCAGAAGCCCCAGACACTGGCAAACCACAAAGGCTGACAGGATCAAGCTGGAGAGATGAAGCTTCCGGCAGCCCAAGGAGACTGGTCCGGGTTATCCTGTCATTGCTGGGAGATGGATGCAGGCAGCATCAGTGCAAATCTGTCGGTGGGAAGCAAAGTCCAAACTCTAGAGTTCGGGACTCCAGAGTCCCCGCAGACAGGACTGCTGTTTAGCAGATCAAGTGGCAGAACGGAGACATGGACCCAGTCCCGGAGGAACACCATCCCGAAGGAGCCCAGGGCCAGGGTCGAGCAGTACAGGACCCAGGAAGGACGTCCAGGTGCAGGTGGATTGATTTTCGGAATCACCTGAGGTGCGCGTTAAGACTCCTTAAACCCATCAAAGAGCCATTGAGTCACAGATCAGCATAGGAATCTGCATTTCTAACAGAGATTCTAGATGATTCTCTTGCCTGTGCCCATTTGAAAACCAGTTCTGGTGAGCTCTGTAGCTTATTAGTCTTGGAATTTCAGATGAGGACCCTTGACCTTCCAGCTGCCCCCAGTGGGCATTAATTCTACACACTGAGTGTGTCGGGCTTCAAGACAAAGTGGTTCTGGCCTCTGTTTCTCAAAATGCTGATGGGAAATTATTCATAAGGCCTGGAATTGATTTTAAGGGTTATAGCTAACACATGACAGCACTAAAATGGAATAGAGTCAGATAGTCTAGACTGACTTGAAAGGAGAAAAGTACAAAAGATCGGAATGCATGAAACGTGGCAAGTATTAATTTGGGGCACTTTGTTTTCACTCACGTCCCAATACGTGTATAACTTCTAGATTCAACGTGCAGTTTGTTCCTTACAGTGGGACGGGGGATGTTCAAAAGCTTGTTAAGTCCCTACCTCTAGCTGGATTTCCTGATCATCCCAATTTTGCTGCAAAAATACTCCTCATCCTATAAAAGGATGGTCTGAAGGGCTTGAAATGGAGCATGCCATACCACCAATGCCAGAAGTCCAACGCGACCTGACCAAAATATTTTTGTTACGATAAAAAATTAAAAAACGTCAATGACTGAAAAAGTGGCCTCCACCTTAGAATACCATGGAGAAAGTGTGCCGTCCATGAGCCGTCTCTGAAGGCTCTGCTCTAAGGAGGAAGACCTTGCTGTAATATTTGCTGCACAAAACAGGCTCAGCTTCTGAACCCACCAGCATGCGGTTTCAGTTCTGGCCCACAGCACTCCGAACAATGAAAATAAGAGTTGTTTGGTAAACCTTAATGACCAAGGCTGGTGTTCTAGACCGGGATGCCTCTGTAATGACTTGACTCCATATTTCCTGAAATTCTAGGGCTTTCCTGGAGAGCCTGCTCCCCATGCCCATTGGCCAGTCCAGACCCTCAAGTCTCAGATGATTCAGGGTCCCAACACTGGTCCAATCTTTACGGGTCTAGAACCAGACTGGGGCTACCTTCCATATGTGGTCTCTGTGTCTATGTGTCTGGGCTGGCTGAGCTTCCAGAGGGTGTGTCCCAGAAAGCAGTATCCCGACGCGTGGCAAAGGTGGGGCACATTGTTTCGCTTCTGGAAGACTTATGTCTTGGGGTCAGCTTCCGTGTCTCACCCAAGAAGATAGCGCTAGGAACCTGTCAGGGCCAGCTCCTCGGTCTGCACGGAGGCCCCTGCCGACACGGGTGCACCCGGGCTCTCTCCTGTCTACTCCTGCTGCTTTGGGACCGTGCCGATACCAGATGCCTCTGGCAGATGCTTCTGTTGGAGCATCTGAATCACTGTCCCAATCAAACAGTGTTCCTCGAGAGAAGCCACTCTGAAAACATTCGCTGTCCTTAACGTTTGTGCCGAAGACCAAACTGATACAATAAAGCCAGGAAGGTACCACAAAATTGATAAATAGAAGTTGTTCCGGTTTTACCTCTCCATCTTTTGGGGCTTTATGCCCTGTATTGTCTATTCTCTCCGATATTAAAAGTATATTGAATGTGCATTTTTGGTGTTGAGATAAATTGCTTAATAACGTGCCTTGACAAATAATTGGGCTCATAGAAAACACAGCTTGGGGCTGCTGGGCTTATGAAGACCCAAATATGTAATTTCGGCTCCTCACATTTAGTCAATAGGAGGGGAAAATGCTCCAGTAGGGATTTTCAGGTATTTGTATGTTCTTCCAAAGACAATCCTTTATACACATCCTGATACCAGGGAATAGTGTTGACAGGTGTGACATCAGTTGGCTGTGCTGCATTCACCCTTGTAGGGGGTGTTACTATATTGGGAAAGGTCATTTTGGCCTTTATGTCACTAAAGCCATGGTGCAATTGGACTTCTGCTGTGTTTCGTGCTCCAGCTCCGGCACGAATCCTGACCTTCAGTGGCACAGTGACTACCCCATGGATGAAAGACATCGCCTTACCTTGTAAAGCTGTTGGGGACCCTTCTCCTGCAGTAAAATGGATGAAAGACAGGTAACCAGTAACCTAATGTATGCCTTTAGTGAAACTCTAAGACAGTACATCAGACATACCAGGTTGGGGCTAGTGGTCTAATTCTATTTCTCCAGGAAAATTCCAGGAGACATCAAGTCTTCTGGTGGAGAGGAAGTTGGGGTAGGGGGCAGAATCTCGGCTTCAGCACCAAAAGGGTCTGGTGTATTGTATCAATCTTCTGTAAATTCAGAGCCTTTCAATTCATAAGAGAATGCTTGAGAGGAAAATAGTCTAACCAACCCAGTGATCTCTGCACTTCATCATGTAAATTTCCTCTATAACCAAGATGAACACTCCCACCCTCATATGAGACCGGGTGGCCATTTTTCTCCTTCTGAGATAATGGTCCAACTAACCCTACCTCCAGTGCTCTGAGAAATAACTTCAAGAAATGGAATGCATTAGGACTTCGCTAATAGAAAATCTGGTTTTCCACATTAATAGTAACTATTAAGATAATAGCAGCCAAGATAGGAGGGGGAAAGTGGGTGAGATGTGTTCTGTCCTGTAACTTTTCTAAGTGCTTTCTCTATGTTCAGAAGAAGAGACTGGAATATAAATAAAGGGCTGAGACTTCACTAATGAGCATGGAGATTTGATATAAAATGGGTTCAGAAGAGTGCTGATTTTCAAAGAAAAGCACTTAAAAGATATAAACTATTGAAATAATGGTCTTGGCCCAGGGACCACTTTTCTCCTCTCTTTTAACATCAGTTAATCCAAATAAAAATAAGTAAATAAAAAATAAGTAAATAAAATCACTTAATCCAAGGAAATGAATAAGCTCCCAACGGTCAAGAGGCATTCCGCCTGACGAGAGGATGACCCTAGGTGACTGGACAGTCGCCACCGTGGATACGATTATGATCACAGGGAGCTCCCTTTACACTGAGACCAACTCATCACCGTCTTGAGAGACCACAGTCCACTTTCTTTGTCAAAATCATCAACACCTGTGAATTTAAGCAGATCTACAAGAGACCCTCAAATTTAGTTGTCCCTATGCGATTGGGTCCAAATGGCACTTCTGTCCCAGAAGGAATTTTTACAAGAGGAAGTCGCCGTGCGTACATGGTGGAGGAGAGAGAGAGACACCCATTAGGGATGTGATGGGCCCTGACAGATGTGAGAGCCAGAATCCAAGCCCCCAGCGCAGAGCTAACTTCCACCATAGCCTGTTTTTTTTTTACAAAGAACGAAATTCAGCCGTTTGATTGTTTATGTCATAGAATCACAGTTTAGTGCCAAATGTGTTATCCACTTCAGAAAGGACTCTTTATGCTTTTCCCCAGTCTCAGCTAATTTGGATTGTAATTTCTTTAATCTGTGCCCTTTTCTTCCTGTGAGGCAGTAACGGGACACCCAGCCTGGTAACGGTTGATGGGCGGAGAAGCGTCTTCAGCAACGGGAGCTTCGTTATCCGAACCGTGAAGGCGGAGGACTCCGGCTATTACAGCTGCATCGCCAATAACAACTGGGGATCGGATGAGATTATTTTAAATTTACAAGTACAAGGTACAAAACCCGGGGACTCTTTTTAACGGCCTCTTTAGATGCGTGCCTATATGCGAAGAGTCACATCGACCTGATCTAAAAATCAGCCTTTCTAAGGAGCTCATTGCTATTTTCTAGTACAAAAATAGATAAATGCATGCTCATTTTGGAAAATGGAATGCTGCCAATCAAAGAAAATAGAAACGTTCATCGTCCCAAAGATAACGCTAGAAAAAGGATAAAAGATATATCGTTATTATCTTTTACTAACGTTTTTGCGTCGTGGAGGAAGTTCATCTTGATAATGTCCACCAATTGCATGGTTCCTTTTACATATGTGTAAGTGTAACCCACAAGACATAAACAAAAGATAGGCCTAAATTGAGGTCTTCTATCTGCTAATTGGCTAAACTTTTCTATGCAATGTACATTAAAAGGACTCCAACTGAGCAAACTGCTATAATATTTGGTGGGGTTTTTAATACAGCGTATATGGTTTTTCTTGATATCAGACACAAAAAGTACATGACAAATCCACGATGGTCAAATTAAAGCCAGGTGTAAAATCCCAAGTGGTCACCATCTCGGTTCAGGTTTGGTTGCACAGTGATACTTTATCAGTAGAAAAATCAAAGGGTATGCTTCTTTGGATTTAAGTGGTGTCACATTAATAAATCACAGCGAGTAACAATAAAATTAGTATTGTCCTCAGTGAGAGACGAGGGGAAGGGAGCAAGTATATTTTTAAAAAATGATGCAAAGTCGATCTGCAGCTTCAAGTAAGTTGGAGCCAAGAGAATTCCATGGTGTTTTAGAAGACTGATGTGATATTGTGACTCTTAAAGGGGTCAGTTTTCCCCACCTTCAATATATATGGGCCTCTCTCAGAAGAAAAGAGATGGGCATTTTATGGGAAGCTTTCTATATCATTTGGATAACATGATTCTGAATTTCTTCCATGGTTCTGTCTTCGGTGCTGATCCAAAAGAATATTGAGGTCCATCGGTTGGAAGTTATGTATTCTTCAAACCTTGTATGAGTATGCAAGTTCTTGTGTAGCCACTCAATGGCACGCCTTTGATTTTCAGAGTTGAGTGTGTGTGTGTGTGTGTGTGTGTGTGTGTGTGTGTGTGTGACATCTTGGAAGAGTAGCTTAAAAAGTGGAAATTTTTACAGTTCTTTTTCTCACTAGCCATTCTCACCTCCCCCTCCCCCTCCCTGAGAACAGAACAGCTAAGTGGGTGCCACTTACCTTTCTCACTTGAATCATGGCTGAAATTCAGAGTAATGCATGCATCCTTCGTAAGTTGAAAGAAGATTTCAATCAGCGACGAACAACTCGGAAATTCAAGGAATCCGAGCGGAAGTGTGTTAGATATAAATCCAAGTAGAAATGCGGTTTTTCGTTAAGTGATAGATTCAGTCTGCTCTATCTCTTTAACCCAGGACATCGATGAAATAGACACTCTGACAGGAGTGAATTGCGTATTTTGGCACCCTGAAACACTTACTTAATAAATGGTTGTTAAAAACGATTTGGTAAATGGCTGTTAAAGCAGATGAAAGATGTGAAAAACTGATTCTTGTCTCCTAAAAACTGTTCCCTATCTAGTTCCACCTGATCAGCCTCGGCTTACAGTGTCCAAAACAACGTCTTCTTCCATTACCCTCTCGTGGCTCCCTGGAGACAATGGGGGCAGTTCCATCAGAGGTAATAAGCAGTAGGTTGTCCACAGCCGTTAATTGTCATTATCCCCAATGGTGTGCCAGTAAGTGACACATCTTCATCAAGTAATCGTTATGTGTTAGTTACAATTAATTCTCCCACTACCTCAACAGCAAGCCACACATCTATTTTCATGGTATGTGCTGAAACTCATCATCCATCCAAGGCATCTCATTCACAAATTTATCATTATGCATCCAATTTGAGTGAAAGATTAACAAAGGCAGGAGAGAAAGAAAGAATTTGGTAATCTCTCCCCCAAGATTCTGCATACTGTTTCTTCCCCATGTTGTCAACACTCCGTCATTCATTCACTCTTGTACTCAATCATTCATTCAAATAACCCCAGTTTTCGTTCTAACTTCTAAAACACGGAAAGATGGAGAACCTAGAATTTATATGGGAAATGATCTATTTGCACAAAGCTTTTGCAATTAGTCCATAGCAGAAAAGAGTAAAGGATGTTTGTCCTGAGGAACAAAATAGCGTGATATTTCTACCGGCGTGAAGTTGGGAGAGCATCACTCTAAGCAAGCTGTGGCCCCAGGAAAGGAAGAGAATCTGGAGGAACAGACTGAAGATGCACAGGGGTGGGGGGCTAGTCCTAGAGCACATGGGGGGGGGGGGTAGCCGGCTTGGATTTCCAAAAGCAGAGACCATCCCTTCTTCTGAGTAAGGAGCAGACAATTGGAAATAGGGGCCATCTCAGGGCAAAACCAGTGGGATGCTGGAGTCAGCTCCTTCCAACTCACGAGAGCAAGCTGTCTTCTCTCTTCCCCACCTTGCACTTACTGACTACACCCAGGCTGGGGATCTTTATACACCACAGAAATCAGACATGCTACTGGTCAGGGCTCCATTTCTTTCTTTCTTTCTTTCTTTCTTTCTTTCTTTCTTTCTTTCTTTCTTTCTTTCTTTCTTTCTTTCTTTCTTTCTCTTCCTTCCTTTCTTCCTTCCTTCCTTCCTTCCTTTCTTCCTTCCTTCCATTCTTTCTCTCTCTTTTTCTTTCTCTTCCTTCCTTCCTTCCATTCTTTTTCTTTCTCTTTTTCTTTCTTTCTCTTCCTTCCTTTCTTCTTTCATTTTTCTTTCTTTCTTTCTTTCTTTTTCTTTCTCTTTCTTCCTTCCTTCCATTCTTTCTTTCTCTTTTTCTTTCTTTCTCTTTCTTTCTTTCTTTCTTTCTTTCTTTCTCTTCCTTCCTTCCTTTCTTCCTTCATTTCTTTTTTCTTTCTTTCTTCCTTTCTTTCTTTCTTTCTTTCTTTCTTTCTTTCTTTCTTTCTTTCTTTCTCTTCCTTCCTTCCTTTCTTCCTTCCTTCACTTCTCTCTCTCTCTCTCTTTCTTTCTTTCTTTTTGAACAGCCGGTTGTTAAACATTTATCAGCACTCCACTGAGTGAAAGGGAGGATCTTCCCTTTAAAAAAAATACCACTTGGCTTATTGGGTAGTGAGGATGTGTTTGTGGTTTTGAGGGAGTGTGGGGAAGTGAGGAAGATTTGTAACAGCTGCCATGTGAAATGCACAGGGAGTCATTAATAGACCAACAAAGTCATTGCCAAGAGGGAACGAGGCCCCAGCTGCAGATAAATAGCCCAAATTGTGATGGTCACAATTTTCAGTTTAATGACTTCCTCAAGTGGTGCCGGACAGCTGGGAGGAAAAGTGGATCTCAGGTTACCAGAGCTGATGACTGGCCCAGTAAGTGTGGCCAGAAGTCATAAGAGTGAGTGAAACCAAGTTCCTGGTGAAAATGGCCTCCTGAAGATTCTAGGCTGGTTAGAGAACATTGTTATGGGGGAAAAAATGGGGCATTGAGGTAAGAGATCAAGGGATTCTAGGACCCCAATCTCAAATGAAATGAAGTTTTGGTTCTGTAAGCATGAGAGCAGGGGAGAGGTAGTACAGAAAGTGTCAGAGTGGAAGGTCTTGGAGATGAAGCCAGTTTTAGTAATGAAGAATTTCCAAACAAAGACAAATGGGGGTCCCTGAAACACAGTGGTGGCCAAAGCCATTGGCACGGGGGATCCCATTGCCAAGGGTTATAAAAGCTTCCCAGATGTGATTTGGATGGAGGAAATTAGAAGGAAAGTATACTCCCAGTTATGTCCAGGGCAGCAAGGAGGTGGTTTGGGCAGGGCTGGAGGGGAAGCCAAGAAATGATGTTGGGAGCATGGGGAACACAAACCCTCAGCCACCTGTCAGGTACTGAAGGAGATTTGAGGGGTGCAGATAGGAACCCTCAAAGAGAAAAGAAGGCTGGGAAAGGAAGAGGGACCCCAAGGATGCAGAGGACCAGAGGGGAAGGAAGGAGCAAAGAACAGGGAGGTTGCAGACCCTGACCCCAGAAGGAAGAATCGAGGACAGGGGACCTCCATGTGGGAGGTCTGCAAAACACTTAATGCTGCCAATGTGGGGTTAGGAACCTCTATAGTGCAGAGCTGAGAAGTGTCTTGCCTGTGTTAAAAATGGAGCCCCACGGGCTGGAGGAAGATACAAGCCCACTGGTGTGGAGGCACCATGCACCAGGCAGACTGGTACCTGGGTTGTCGGGGTATGAACATGGAGGAGACAGGGACAGAGAAAACCAGACATGTTTGACCCCGGGAATTGGCTGGGGCAACAGGGGTGAAGGCCATACCAAGGAGGAATGCCTCAGTGATCACAAGGGCCAGGAGTGCTGGCTTCGGAGTCTGAGGTGGGTTTTGAATCTTACTGATGGGGCTCTAAGATAGTCCCCTAACCTCTCTGGACTTCAGGGTCTTCACCTCACTGTGGAGACAACCACTGTCTCAGAGGTCCAGATGAGGTAATGAAAGGAACGGGGTGAGGACAACGAATGGCACATGGTGAGCACTCAAGAAATGGACGGTTGATGTTCGTGGTAGTAGGAGTACAGATAATAGTGGTCATGTGTGGAGATGAACTGTTGGAAGGATTTTTCAGACAAGGAGAGGCAGGTTGCCGTTGAAGTGTTGGGATGGCTACAGGATTTAGAGCTGGTTCCCTTTGTGGTTGTGGACTGGGTAGGGGTTCGTGGATGAGATTCCTACCCCCTTGATCACATCAGTCCAGCTTTTCCAGAGCTTTGGTTCTCTTGAAAATAATTCAGCTTCGGATCATGATGATAGCCCAGGATTCAGGCACGTGTGCTCTGAAGCCAGATGTCTAGAGATTTCGTGCCTACTCCCTGCTGCCCACGCCACCTTTTTTTTTCCTTAAATTTTTTTTAATGATGTATTTTATTTATGAGAAAGAGAGAGAGAAAGAGAAAGACAGATTGCGAGGGGGGAAGGGCCAGAGAGAGGGAGACACAGAATCCCAAGCAGGCTCCAGGCTCCAAGCTGGGGCTCAAACCCACGAACCATAAGATCATGACCTGAGCCGAAGTTGGATGCTTAACTGACTGAGCCACCCAGGAGCCCCCACTACACCATTTAAAAGGAAATGGGGAAAAAGTGGTTTTATTTTCACCATCCCACTTAGCGATACACTATAGTAATGTCGGGTATGGCCTAACTACTAATGAAAACATCATCATGGCCCTCCTCCTAGCCTAGGTTCAATTTCCTGCATCAGGGAGACTTCAGATGTTCTCTTCCAAAGATGTGTGAATTCTGAGAACTTTCACCCCATACAAAATGAAAACGTCCACCAGCTTCTAGGAGAACGGAAATAATGCTCTTTTAAATATCTCGTGCTTTCTGTAGGATACATATTGCAGTACTCTGAGGACAACAGCGAGCAGTGGGGAAGTTTTCCAATCAGCCCAAGTGAGCGCTCTTACCGCCTGGAAAACCTGAAGTGTGGTACTTGGTACAAATTCACTCTTACTGCGCAGAATGGAGTGGGACCAGGACGCATAAGTGAAATCATAGAAGCGAAAACGCTGGGGAAAGGTATGTATGCCTTCTGGTTTCTACATTTCCTGTTTTCGAGATCGAATGGGGGATCGGAATCCCAAAAGATGCATCATATATTTGCACGCTCGGTTGTGAGTTTGAACCTTGTGGTTCCCGAAACAGGTCTGGAAGTGTTACAGTGAAATGAGAGAGGTGGCCAGTCTTTAGAGAATATCCTGGTTCTCTTTTTTCATTATCTCATTTGCAGTGGAGAAAAGGAGTAGCAGTTGAAGATCAAGGGCTTTGGTGCCAACATAAAGTGCCCTGGCTGGGTGGCCATGAAATAAGACATTTGCCCTGTCACCTTCTTCTGGTGTGATCTTCTTCCTCAGTCACCCCATGACCCCTGCATCCAGAACTTTTCACATTGCCTCAGAGGCCTCCCCCTTTTCAGGTGGGAAGTGAGTGGGATAGACTGTTGACCTTTAATGTGAATTGGTTTTTAATCTGAAACATGGACGTTGGAGGAGATGAACCCCGAGAGGAAAACGACACTCAGTGGTGTAATTGCAATCTGGGGACACCAGTAAGAGGAGGGGTACAGTGGCACGTGGGTGTAGGTGAGGCAGTGAAGAGAGAGTCTTTGTGGCTCCCCCTCACATCTGACTCCCATCTGGTCCACGGGATGGCAAAAGAGCTAGAGATGGGAAGACAAAGGCGCTGTTTGGATCTGGCACCAGAGTTGCGGATAAGATGCGACCAGGGTTCAAAGGGTGAGGTGTTGATTTATGCAGAAATATATCCATTAGGCTCTGGGCTCCAGCAGGAAGTGCTTGGATAGCAAGGGATACCTGCTTGCACTTCCCAAATTCAACTAGACTTCTCTTGAGTCAGATCTGTCCGCATGAGAGTAGAAACAGGTCAGCTCGATACACAACACTGATTCCTTCAGAACCACTCAAGGAGGGGCTCCTGGGTGGCTCAGTCAGTTAAGCACCTGACTCTTGATTGTGGCTCAGGTCATGATCTCACAGTTGTGAGATGGAGCCCCACATCAGGCTCCGTGCTGAGTGTGGAACCTGCTTAGGACTCTCTCTCTTTCCCTCTCTCTCTCTCTCTCTCTCTGCCCCTCCCCTGCACTCTCTTGCACACGCTCTCTCTCTCAGATAAATAAACATTAAGAAAAGAAAGAGAACCACTCAAGGAAACGCATTCATGAAAATAGCACTGTTCTTCAAGAGCTCTAAGATACACAAAAATAACCCCTACCCACCCAATTTTCCCTCTCCCACCCAGGTTATTATGGTTGGAGACTGCCCATTGGTCCATAGGTCCCTATAAATAGCGGATACATTGCAAGTGGCCTATGATCCAGACTTGGGCCGAACTCCTCCCCCAGGTGGGGAAGGCAGCCAAAAGAAGCTGTGTGACTGCTCTGACAGCCTTCATGGGTGTATCCCATGAGCTGACCCCCCCCCCCCCACTGTGCCTTCCCCCTCAGAGCCCCAGTTCTCCAAGGAGCAAGAGCTCTTCGCCAGCATCAACACCACGCGCGTGAGGCTGAACCTCATTGGCTGGAATGATGGCGGCTGTCCCATCACCTCCTTCACACTTGAGTACAGACCCTTTGGGACCACGGTCTGGACCACGGCTCAGCGGACCTCTCTCTCCAAGTCATACATTTTGTACGACCTTCAAGAAGCCACCTGGTACGAGCTGCAGATGAGGGTTTGCAACAGTGCCGGCTGTGCGGAGAAGCAGGCCAACTTCGCCACGCTGAACTATGATGGCGGTAAGCCGGCTGGCTTCACAGCCCTCCTGTTTGTGTCGCAAGACGTGTGCATGTGCTTACTGTCCCTCTCCCATTCGGCATTCATCCTTGGCACAGGGCGACCAGCGCCCACAGAACCCTTTAGGCATCAGGGCCATTCCGTTGGCTCCCTGTGAGGCTCCCTAGTTGACTGCATTCACGTGACCATGGCTCTGTTCCAGAAACAAGGGGCTGAGGGCCAACGGGAATCTCCTTAGGGCATCTTGGTGCAGGAGTGATTTGTCTTCGGGCTGAAGGATTCTTAACGTTCACTTACCGAACACGTGGTTCTCTGCCTTTGTCAATGACCGTGAGCTAACGCTGCCTTTGTTGTCTCCTCACCCCTCCCCCACCCCATCCCAACCCACATAACTTCGTCTTTGCTCTCATTTAGCCCTTAAATTGCATGCGCAGAAACAGTTTTCATGGTAAAGGAGCTTATGTCAGGCCCTGAATGGAAATGGAGGCACTGATGAAAATAGAATAGTGTCATAAGATATTAGTGTGTGTCCCGCCCCCCTGCACGCACACACACACACACACACACACACACACACACATGCAGTTCGCATGGCCTTTCTGAAAACCAGGCGAGGTGTCTTGTGATGTTTAGTCAATCAAAAATAACTGATACGAGTTTTTATCCTTTTCTTTTTCCTACAACTAGTATCAAAGGCCATTTACTGACATCTGAACAAATGCCCAGCCCCGTGAAGCTGAAAGGTAGTGTGTCATTGATTGCTCTGTGGTTAGGGAACTTTAGAAAGTCTTAAATAGCAGCATATGGGTACTGATTTCTGCAGCTTTGTGGCGACTTTCACTCAGGGAAAAGCAGTGAGTAAGTTAGGAGCTCAATCACAAGACCCACCACAGTTCATCAGGATGCTTGGAGCTCCTGGCTTAGCATCCCCCTCGCCCCTCTGAGCCTTCTGGCCAACACCACTGATTAGGTCAGACCACAGAGCTGGATGGCTTAGCCCAGAAAGTCTATACTGGAGCAAATACCCCAATGCTTTATTCATCACTAGGCAGGCTAAAGGGTGTCCCCTCCTCTGCTCATGTGTACTTGGGATCTTGCTTAATTAAAGCTCTAGCAAGAACCTCTTTGGGGTGGAGGCTATCCTGCCCTAAGCAGAGTGTCCGTGAACCCACAGACCCTCAGAAACAACCAAAGGAAGCCGACAAGGTGACGTGGGCTAGGATCCTCATTTGCCCGTTTTCTGTGGACTGTGCTAGATGGCCCAGAACGAGTTCTTCCTGCTCTGGAACACTGTAAACCCATCCCCAAGTCTCCTTTCCGGGGCCATCTCTCCACAAAGTCCCCCTCAGCTGGAGTCCAGACCATGCACGTAAGAAGGCCCTGCGGTGGAAGCCTTCCTGACATTGGTTACACCAGCCCTCAGTTATAGGCAAGGGATGTCGTTCAAGGGTGTCCCGTCTCCAAGCATCTCCCACAGGCAGAGAGCAGCCCTTCCTATCGGCTTTCTCTTCCAACATGGTTTAAGTCTTTGATCTTACAAAATAAAGGACTTTCGCATACCAAACACCTTGCTTTGTATTTAGGAGTTCCCCCAAAGCCCTCTGCTAGCAGGTACATTTTGGGGCAGTAAGCGTACTTGTTATTTTAGCGTGTAAGTAAAATAAGTAAGTATTTACGCTTAAGTAAGCGTACTTCTTATTATCGGCTTACAGTAATTGACTTAAGATAATCACATGCCGGCACATCGCTTCTCTGTAATCTGTGGACATGCCAGAGCACTGGGCCTCGGCGTGCACATTGGCGATATGGTCACACTAATCTTTGAATTAGAAACCACTCAACATGCAGAATTGGAAACTATGATTCAAACTTACAAAGCAACGTGCAGATTTTAAATGCTTGTCTTCTAAAAAAAAAATTTAAAAAAAAAGCAATGCTCTCATTTTATCCAAGGTCTTAGATTACAATCACGCAAAAGTCCTGTGAGCTACATTTGATTTTCTGAAATCTGAAATAATTTTATCGCAGTAGGAAACAAAAATACATACTTATATTTTCCTTGAAAAGGATTATGGATTTCTTTGAACTGATCCCATGGATCTATAGCTTCAACATCTCTTTTGTCACATCTGGCTGAAGGTTTTCCTTTGATTTTTGGAGAAATGGACGTGGGCAATTAGCCTCACGCCCGTGCCAGTCAGACCTCAGATGCTTCCCCTTCTTTCTTTGACTCTTTCTTCTGCCATTTCCTTAGTCAAACGGTAGCACGGGTCCTTCTGCCGTCTTGCTTTTGCAGACCGTCTTCACTGCATCCTCTTACATGGGTTCTGAGCATCCCAGACTCGGGATTCCAGCTAAAAACACTGCACAGTTGGAAGAACCCTTTTCTTGGCCTCGGCAGATAGCATAGGGGACTGGGATTCTGTTATCCCTGCTCTACTTACGAAATGCAGGCTGAAGACCATTGGTGTGCAGGGACGAATTGCATTATCTTTGCATTATTTTTTCCTAAGCCCCTGACTTCCTGGCCCTTGGTTTACCTGGAGAATACAGTGGGCTGGAGAGTCTTACATAATGGAAGGTGCCAGAATGCATGCCCCATGAAGTGAGGATGTATGTTTGAATCTCTGCACCCATTGTGTTCAGGCTGTGCGTAGAAAGCAGCTTGAAATAACTCAGAGTTCAGTCTACTTAGTCGTTTCCTTATAATTCTAAGTAACTTAAATTTCATGACACTGTATCATAATGCCTGATCATTAAGGAGCTTGCTTTGGGGACCTGGATGCTTCCTCTTTTTCCACAGCTCTTGTACCCTAAAAGGAGAGCTTCTAAAGTAGAGTTGATCTTAAGCCTGTGATAAAAAACAAGGGAAGAGCCCCACAGAAAGGGATGTTAAGCTTCTTTAAGCCAGTGTGGCTGGTACAGTCTCCCTTCAGACTCCTGTCCACTTGCCAGACCTATTGTTCCTTCTTTGATGTGCAGCTTTTCAAACAGCCTCCGTCAGTTGCCCTGAGGGTGACAATTCCAGGTAGATGCATGTGGCTTTTTAAAGCCCCTCGCCTGGACAGTGTGGTCTTCAAGGGCGTGCGCCCAGCAGTACGTTGCAAAATGAAGTCCCTTTCAAAGAAACGCGCTTCACCCTTTGTGCAGATCCCAAGCTGATGTGCTGCCGCATAAATTGAAAGTTGGGCAGAGGAGGGGCGTGAGAAAGTAAACAAATCAGCAAGGACCTAGATAAAGAGTTCCTCTCATCTCTCATCACCCTGGACACCCCTGGATCACACAGCGCGCCTCTTGTAACCGTCATCCCTAAAACCTCCTCCATGCTGTCTTCATTAATAGCCATCTAACACCATGGCCCTGCTTTCAGGTACAATCCCTCCACTCACTAAGTCGGTTGTCCAAAGCGAAGAAGGGCTGACGACCAATGAGGGGCTCAAGATGCTGGTGACCATCTCCTGTATCCTGGTGGGGATCTTGCTTCTGTTTGTGCTCCTGCTGGTGGTGCGGAGGAGGCGGCGGGAGCAGAGGCTGAAGAGGCTGAGAGGTGAGTGGAGGCCCCGCGGTCACCCGCACGCACCGTCGCTGGACAGCCAGCCTGGCAGCAACCCGGCGAAGGTCCCCCAGCTGCCTGACTCTGTGACGTGCCTTCAGCAGGACCGCAGAGCCTTGGAGGAAAGCTGCACACGTGTCACCACTCGCACGATCAGAAACTGAGCAAGGGTCAGCCACACCCCGGTCTCCTAAATCCTAGACATCAGGAGGCCAAAAAAAAAAAAAAAAAAAAAAAATATATATATATATATGTATATATATATATATATATATATATATATGTATATATATATATATAAAAATATATTTTCTCATGGGTTTTGCAACTCTGCTTGCTTTCATTCTCAGCCCATTCCAACGATGCCGTCAATTATGGCTTCCTTTTCAAAAAGCCCTATCGCATGTGCTGTGGCAGTGAGAACTGTTTTATTGCTGGGAAGCGGAAATTGAGGGCTTGTGGTAAAGCATTGTGAGGCAGAAGACACACACTCCCAAATTAGAAATTTGAGCTGAAGCCCAGTGTAAGAGTTTCACTCTAACTAAAAAAACAAAAAAACAAAACAAAACAAAACAAAAAAGCCATGGAAAACAAGAGCCTAGGCCAGACGAGAGCCATTGTTAGCAGGCTGGTCCCATTATTACTCTGTCCCGCTCCGGGAGGTCCTGGTGATGAAGCTATTTCCAGCTTCTGGCCGAGGGCCCGTCCTTGCCCTTGCCCTGCGGTGTGAGGACAGCGAGCCCTTTCAAACATGCAACCCCCTACAGGAAGAGCATCTGAGTCCTTGGCTTTTCACCTGTCAGGGTATGTAAGCAGGCCACTTTTTTTTATATAAAATGCGGGGACACGATGTTCTCATTTTAATGTCAGTCCAGGGTGGAGTGATGTCACGCAGCCTCCTGCATGCTCCTCAAAGACACGTCTGCGGAACAAGTAGCACCGTCCCCAGTACGTATCTGTGACATCCCCAGACAGCGCTGATGCGCACGGAAAACGTTGACCTCTTCCGTAAGCGCTCCAGTTGACCATAATCCAGTTAGAGCAGCAGAATGTGGTAATATTTTCTCCAGTCTGCGCTTATGCAAAGCATCCCTTTTTATGTGACCCTAACACATTTTCCCCTCAAGTTGCTTCCACCTTGCCGACAAATTAAAATATCTGAAATACGTTGCACTCCATGTGTACACATTAATAACCCTTCCACTTCAATCTCCTGTAGCCCCATAAAATTTCAGATGAACCGTCGATCTCATGGAAATATCTTTTCTAAATGGCGTTAACCACTGACTTAATTTTGCAGGCTTACCTTAGTAAACCCCACATCCCAAGCACTGTGCTTGATGCCTTGATGTATCAAGATGAAGAGAAAGAACCTTCTGAACTTTGGGTTTAGCGTAGGAGGCAGACATATGAGCATATACCAGGAAAAGAACAAAAATGTCACGAATGCTAAAATCGGGCTTCAAACAAATCCTACGTAAGCACAAAAGAGGGAGCAATTAATCCCAACTGGGGAGAGACCGGGAGGCCATCTAAGAGCTCGCTAAGAGCAATGTATTGCTTAACATTTGGAGAAACCCAGGATAAAGGGAGCTGTGTTGGATTCTTTTCACAAGTGCTCCTCACTAAGATACCGAAAGGATGTTTCCATAACCCTGTCACAGAAAACAGAATCCCACATTCTGGACTTTGGGGACAATGTTATCGAGGAGTCAGTAACTGACAGACCGGCAAAGGTCTGTCCTTGTCGCGTTTCGACAGCCAAATCCAACTAGCTGCATTTCGAAGGCTATGAATTGTTCGTGGCACATCTCATAAGACCCACAGTAAAATTTTTGGATTAGTCATTTCTATTTGACCACGAGTGTTCCGCAGCAAATGCATTAAACATGAAGGCACTCCTTCCCAGCATTCTACGACCCTCTGCCAAATTTATCGTTCCGCTCTCCCCCGGCCCCATTGTGTTCTCCTTCTTGCCCAGTTCAATTTACCCTATGCTGCTTGTAATTTAAGCACCCCAGTCTCCAAAGATGTTAAGGACGCTGCTGACTCTTCCCAGAGCAGGGGGCCGGACTGATGGCAGGCCCATGCTTCCTTTATTTTCCTTCTTAACAATGCCTTGTAATTTAGTAATTGCTTTGCAAGGGCTCCTGCCAGAAAATATCCAGGGACTGGCATTTTTATTGTTGGCGTCTCTACCTCTAGACACCAGTATTTTGTGGCGGATCTTGGTAGAGAAAGCAATGCATCACATGAGAGAGCCTTTCACTACCCGGGAACGGTTTTGTTTTCTTTATGCCTGAGAAAAAAACAGGGCCAACACAAAGGTTTCAGCAGGAAGAAGATAAGTGCCATGGCAAAGAGGCTGTGTTTATGCAAGATGCCGAGAAGACAGGAGTTTCAGAGAAGTAGACTGCCGTAATACAAAAGTCACTGCAATCTTGCATTTTGTACACGCTTCGTAAAGCCTTCCTGATCCAGAGTCAGACAAGAGGGCAACAAGAACGCAGAGGGCTTGGGCACCCAATTCTCCCTGCTCCATCACGGCAAGTTTTAATGTGGACACACAGAAGGAAATCGAATTCAACAAACCATTCTTGAACCATTATCTACCACGTGCTGGGTGTAACTGCTTTTCAAACCAACGTAAAATGTTCTTTTTAATTACTTCCGTTTGATCACAAGGGTTTGACCAGGTCCCAGATGGAAAAAAAGATGACTAAAACCCCATCCCAGAACTGTAGAAGCTGACACCCTAGTGGCAGCGAGTAAAGGCTTACAAGAGACAGACATCTGCCTATAACTGTGAAAAGTGTAGCATAAAAGGACAGAGTAAGTGTCATGGGTTATAGGGGAGGAGGTGGGCAGTTGTTAGTGAAAGGCCAGGTCTTGTCCCCAAAATATCTGTCTTTCAGGCCGGCAGGGCTCCTGAAATATTAATTAATGACATGAAATGTTTCCAGTTCAGTCATAGAGGAAAACTATAGCCAGAGCTTAAAGTAGTAGGTGCCTACCTATTAAACAGAGCTCATTAGTAGAATCGCCCACTTACAACCTGACCCACATAAGGCACAGGCCCTGTGCCTGGATTAGAGTGAGTTCAGATATATTCACAGATTCAACAGAAGACTTGCTTCATAAAATATTTTTACTGCCCCCAAATAAGGGCACTTCTAATAATACGTCGATGTTGCTTGAGCAACCACCAATCGAGATCAAAACTGGAAATAAAATATAGATTACAGAAAAAAATTGTGATCTAATGAACACTCTAGGGGGTTACTATTTAGGGTCACCTCCATATTGTTGACCTTGTTTGATTTTTAGAAACTACTAAAAGTTTATAAGCAAAGAATGCTTTACCATGTAGACAAGCAACCTAGGTAGGTGAATATAACATAATGTTCTTTATGTAAAAGTGAAGGAAGGAAAGGAAAGGGCAGGGAAGGGAAGGGAAGGAAAGGAGATGGAGGGAGGGAAGGGAGGGAGGGAGGGAGGGAGGGAGGGAGGAAAGAAGGACGGGAAGGAGGGAGATGGGATACAAGCAATTGAGCCAACCTATATTTTTTCTTACCTGAGAACTTTCCCAATTTTAGAGCATAGCGACCTCCTAAGTCTAAATTGTCTACAAGTGCTACATTTTTTTAAAAACCTGTAACCTTATCCAGGAGTCCAGAAGCCACATTTTTGCATGTAATCATACCCTAATTTTTTCTCCACTTCTAAGTCTTTCCAAGTGCAAGATTACAGAACAAATTCCTGGCTGGGCCCATGATCCCAGAAGCCCTAACCTTGTAAAAATGCGATTCCCACATCAAGTAATTGACTCCATATCACTAAAAACCTCCTTTAGTGTGAGTCTACCCAAAAAGGTGCAAAGTTATGTTGACACCGGCCAGTGCGGGTCAACTCACAGGCCAAGTCTAAGAGCTACTTCTGGGACTTCAAATAAGCTGTAGATTAAAAAAAAACAAAACAAAAAAAAAAAAAACAATGGATATCAAATTTGACCATGCTTCTGTGGCAAAATGCCTTTCTTCCTTTGAACAGAAGCATAGTTATTTTAAGCATGCTTTAAAATGGGTTAATATTATAAAAACAGATCAGTTCCAGAAGGCCATTCCCAGAGAGAATCTGGCCTCATGGTTCTACACGGGCACAGTTTAAGGTGGGGGGTGGGGTGGGCATGAGGAATTGTCATCATTTTCTGAGGTCTGACATTCTATTCATCTGTTCTGCAAATGAGCTCGAACTCTCCTTCTTTGTAAGAACAAAAGTCAGCTTGAATTTTAATAATCTAAAGGAAGAGCAGTAAAGAGACGTAATCACCAAGCTAATAAATGCCCAAATTGCAGTTTATTTGGGATCAGAAGCATGTGCTCTGAAACTTTATTCCTATGCTTTGCTTGCTTCCTACCTACTTTCCTTCCTTCCTTCCTTCCTTCCTTCCTTCCTTCCTTCCTTCCTTCCTAGCTTCCTTCCTTCCTTTCTTTTTTTTCTTTTTTTTACCTTAATTTCTTAATAAAACTATTCTTTCAAAACACCAAATTTGCCACAGGAGAATTGAGTAAAAAGAGGCCTCTGTATCAGAGAGTGGGGAGCAAAGGAACGTTGGTATGGCGGCAGGGCCAAGCCAAGGGCAGCCCGTGGAGTGAGGGACAGAGAGGGGGCGGTCAGGAGAGAGACAGTAGCCTCAGCCCTGGAGCTGTGCCCCGCCTGGGTGGTCTACTTGGTCCGTGTTTGTATTTGCAGTTTTCTCAGATTGCAAGTATATATGGCTTTGTTTTTTTGGATATTTAGTTAGCCATGACTTTTGTGTCAGCTTTCATAGCATGCCAAGGGTTGGAAGTCCTGTTCGTCATCTGGTAAAAACATAAATGCAGGCTCATAGCCCTTACAAAAATAGCTACTTTATGAGACCCATTTCAATGCCACAGAAGGGCGGAGATTGTTGTGAGGGAGCCTGCAAGTAAGAACTTTTGATAGATAGTAAAGCTGGGTAAAATCTGATACTCCCAAGCTGGTTTTTTGCTTTTGTGGGTGTGTGCAAGGGACTGTCCCACGGAAGCATGAACCTGAGCTTGTCCCATTTTGCCGAACTAGAACTTCACAAATGAGAAGTGTGGTCATGTAGCTATGGGTGGGATTTCTCCTCTATAAGAAAACATCTGGGCACACAAACCAGGAGGCAGCTCAGACTCTCCCTGGGCACAGCTGCCACACTTGATGCTTGCCGTGAACCCTCCTGACTCACCGTTCATGGTGTTGTCCAGTGGATGAGAACCTCCGTGCAGCACACGGACCCACGGTGGGAATGGTGGTCTGCAAAACGAACAGGGGAACTGGGCGAGACCACGCCGTGATATTCGTAACCTAGCGGGGGCGCTTCTTCCCAAGAGCCAACCGAATCGTGCATGCATCAACAGAGGACTCATATTTTCCACTTTTTGCCTTCCTCCTCCTCTGTAACTGCCTTGTATTAGTCTCTCCACAGCGGTGCAAACAGCTTAAGTATAAGCTTGACGTCATTATGCCCTGTTTTGCCGACATGACCAAGGAACTTGTCCAAAATCACGTATCAGGACCGAGCTAGTGAGAGCACCCAGATCACCGCTGCTTAACCCCGGCTCTCTTGCCATGAAATTTCTTGGCATCAATATTGTTGGCTTTGAAAGAGTTATCAGTGAAGCCTGAGGTCAGAAAGATACATTAACACAGAATCAACAGCTACTTTATAATTTTATTTTTTCCCATTGAAAATATTTCACTTATCCATTTTCTATCTCTATGTTCACTATCTTTCCGGCTTCCCATATATTTAAAAATATATGTTCTTTCTTGTTTGCACATCTTCTACCTGATGCCCTTCTCTCTACTGCTTTTCCTCACTGGATTATTGAAAGGGGATTCTATACTCAGACGCATCACCTCTCACTAGCTCCTGAATCCTCACGGTCTCACTTCCACCCCCACCTTCCAAATGCTCTCCTGAAGGCAGATGACCAGTTACCTTCTGATCACCAAATTCTCCTTCCAGCTACCATTTGCTAGCCTTCTTTGCACGTTCAGAGTGTTACCAAATCGTATTTTTTAGAGCCCCTTTCTTCTGTGTTTCAGTATCATTAGACCATCCTGATGATATTTCATATTTCTCCATGCCCCAACCCAAAAGAGTAAGAGGGGAACACAGAGCCAAGGATAGATATGTAGGAGTAGCAAAGGGCTTTAGGCAAGGTGTCACAAAGTCTAAATCTCAGATTGAGCTGAAATTTGTGGGGGGGGGGGGGGGGGAATGTGACAGGCAACACAAGAAGTTGTTTAGCAAGAGAACAAGGCTTGAGATGATGTTCTCATGTTAACAGATGGCAGGTAGAAAGAACGACTCAGCGTCTGCTTCGCTTTGATGTGCACCAGGAGGAGTGCTATTCAAACCATAAAACATGGAACAAGAATTATAAAAAAGGAAGGAAAGGACGGAAAGAGGGAGAGGGAACAGGAAAGGAGATAGGAGGGGAGAGGCAGGGAGGGAAAGAAAGACTGGGAGAGAAAAAAGGGGAGGGAAGGAAGGGGAGGGAGGGAAGGAAGGAGGAAAGGAAGGAAGGAAGGAGGAAAGGAAGGAAGGAAGGGAGGAAGGGAGGATAGAAGGTGCTTGAGAAAGTAATCAGAGCCCCTGATTATTTAAATTGATTTTTTCTTTAAAATCTACTATATTCTAGTATTATGGGGGCAAAAGAGGGGATATTGCATAAAATAATAGTTCTGATCTCTTGCTGACAAGGAGGAAGCCATGTTTACAACAAACTGTTACACAAATTCTGAATCATCAGCCACATACCGTGGACACCAGTAAATGCTATGAAAATACACTGAAAGGAGGGGCGCCTGGGTGGCTCAGTCGGTTAAGCGTCCGACTTCAGCCAGGTCACGATCTCGCGGTCCATGAGTTCGAGCCCCGCGTCGGGCTCTGGGCTGATGGCTCAGAGCCTGGAGCCTGCTTCCGATTCTGTGTCTCCCTCTCTCTCTGCCCCTCCCCCGTTCATGCTCTGTCTCTCTCTGTCTCAAAAATAAATAAATGTTAAAAAAAAAAAAAAAAAGAAAGAAAATACACTGAAAGGAAAGATTTTTTTTCCCACTGGAAATATTAGGAAGGGTATCACGTGGCACTGGTCCTTAGACCCCAAAGGATGATGTCTTGGGATTCTGGACAAAAATTTCTAGACATAATCCCCAAATCTTTGTGAATAATCTTTGAACCATCGAAATTAGAGGTGTTGGAAAATAGTCATACTCCATACCTCTTTGCAAAAACAACAAATTCTAGAAATTATAGACTGAAATAAAGCAGGTTGTAGAAAGGAGGGTTTGTGAGCAATCAGAAATTATGGGGATCAGCCGAGGCCCAGACAAACCCCATTTGCATTTGGACAGGGCATAAGGGAGTACCAGGCTCTCGCTGATATAAGGGCAGGCTGAGCCCATTTTTGATGTGGCAACTCTCCCAGAGAGAAAGCTAGTGTATTAACGGGAAGAATCCAAATGTTAAGAGATTTTGAAAGGCTGGAACCAAAGAGATAAAATGTAGTGGGGAGAATTGTAAAGTCTTCTCTGTAAGTTGTAAACATTCATTTGCAACACACATAATGAGCATTGTGTTCTCACGGGTGTGTGATAAAGAGAATATCAGAACATAAGCAGTTTCTGTGCTCTGCCTCACTTAATAAAGGACAATAAGAAAGCACAGGTCTTTCACAGAGGAGAGTCCCAGGTAGAGGATTACGTAGAAATTATGCCATCTGAGGAGGGATTGAGGAAATGAGAAACTTCAACTTGGAAAAGAGACAGATGGCACGCAGCTGCACGGAGATATTCACATGGCTTTTGAATGGAATGGCTCCAGGTGTCGTCATTGTATCCAGGCAGAAATTACATCAAGGGAGTTCAACACAAGAGCAGGAAGATGTTTCCCACAATTAAGCGTATCCTCAGGGAAAGCTTGTGTGGACGCACTGTCTAGCAGGGACTGGGCTGAGCCCGGAGAGGAAAATGACTCAGCACATGGAGAACAGGAAGCCACCGTGTGAAGGCGGCAAAGGCTGCATTGGCCGTGGTGCAGAGGTGCATGAAGTCCAGAAAACCAAAGCACCAACTCCACCTGGGGGGCTTGGGAGGGTGCACAGGGCAAGTCACATCTGCATGTGGTGCTACGACAGAGGACGCCTTACAGGAGCCAAGTCATGGGGTCTGCAGACCAAGTCATGGCGTCTACGGTGAATGCAAGAGGGAGAGCCTCAGAGGGAGTGCTGGAGGCCAGATGCAAGGGGCAACAGGGCAGGGAAAACAGCTTAGCATCAGCGTGTGAAGGTTCTTGCTCTGCGCTGAGTCCTACTGGCAGGAAGGTCCCTTGGAGAGTTTCAAAGCACAGGTGTGACACCGTAAGGGGGTGTGTTCCCAATCCATCACCCTTTGGGTGGATGTCGCTTAGAAGACCGGCGACACTGAAGGTGGCAAGGCCAGGGAGTGGGCTGCAGATGAGTAATGAAATTCGAACTGAGAAGATAGGGAAAAATAAAGGTCCCCTGGGGCCATGTTGAGAGTGACAGATCAACAAACTAGACAGTGGGTCAGAACTGAGAGCAGGAGGCAGGGCGCTGTACAAGCAGTGACAGCATCGACCCCTCTCTGGAGCACCTAGTGGCCCGGCACATTTTAACATCTGCCCAAGATACTGTGGGAGGGAGGCAAACATCTACTGGGGGACTGACTTGGAGAGTCTTTAATGCTCTTAAGATTCTATGATTTCATGATTTTAAAAACGTTCTTCATTTGTCCCAGATTCTCTCCTCACCACTAAACAAAAGTTTTGTCATCTCTTTGCACTGTCCCTACACCTACATGAAGAAGACCCTGAACCCCAACTCAGCCCCGACATCTCTCTCAAACTTGATCCCAAATCTGCCTTGAACGGCCTCACCTCATGTCCCCCAGCTTACCATCCCCCTCAGTCAGCTGACACTAGGTGTCTTTTCCTCTGTGCGTCCCTTAGGATATGACACAGATCCCGCTCTATGCATAAAGAACCTGAAGGATAGTGATGGAAAATAAGTGTGGTTATGACACTGGTTATGGATTCCTGCTCAGCTGTCACGAATTACTGAACATGTTCTGGGTCTCAGTTTCCTGGTTTCTGAAGGAGGGCATCATAGTCCCCAGGCAGAGACTGGCACAATGCAGATGCCTAGTGCTCCGTTATGACTGCAGCCCACCCCATGCCCGCTCCCAGAAGACATTCATGGACAGTCGCTGGTGCCACCTTTGCTGTCCAGACCCCATCACTGGGCATAAAACTCCACCAGCGGTTCTCAAAGGTGAACTCACACAAGAAGTGAATTTCAGTTAATGTCGTTTTTCTCACAATTTCAGATGAAATCAGGAGGAGGACATAGCAGCTAGGCAGAAAGAGAAATGGATCTGCTCTAAGATGATAAGCACAGGGAAGCGTGGGCCAAAATGCCTCACGGCACCTGCAGCTGTGGACCAGCTGAACCCCAGCGAAGATGCCTGCTAATTTTAGATGAGGGGAACTTGCAGTCAGAGCTTGTCGGTATTTGAGGGGAGCTCTGTTCCCACTTGGCCGGATGCTGCAATTCCTTGCACATGGGTATGAAAAAGTCACGGGACAGAAAACTGCACTGACTTCAGGAACAGAAAGAAAATGATGATGATGAGCAAAACAAGGACACCCGGTCCAGTCCGAAGACGTTTGAGACTGAGTTACCTTCCAGTCATGAGCCGAAGTACAAAGCATACTCCTTGAAATTTCCCCTTCTCTTTTACACTGTTGAGCTAGCCACTGCTTGGCTGTTACATAGAGCTCATTAATCCCACACTTCTGACATTATATATATATTGACTTTGCAAGTGTTAAGTCATGCAGGAAGAGAAGAAACTCATATTTGCTTGGTCTCCGCAGAGAAAGACACGAACTAGGAAGCTAAATGCTGTTTTGCTTTCTTGGCTTCACCATATGGGCAAGAGTAGAAGGGAACTGGAGCTGCTTCCTTTTCAAGAATGAACCCATCTGTGCACAAAACCAGGGTCCCCTTGTGAGGTTTCCAGTGGGAACTGGCATAGCTGACTTTAAGAACTGAGCTTTGATTTCCGGGGGTGCCAGCCCACGTGTGGTTACCCCTGTGACTGTCCACGCCCCTTGGTAATACCTGCTCCTTCCCAACGTGATGGTGATTGCACTTAAATGTCAGCCCCCAAAAGATAAAAGATGAGATAAAAGTGCTCCAACATCTGTATTTTCTCCACTATACGGCCAGTCACATAGCTGCATCCATTTCCGGAAAGTTCTGTTCATTGAACGCTACATTTAACATCAAGACATTATAGAAAGCAATGAAAAAAAAAATAATAAAGCACGAAGAAGGTTTTTGTATTCTAAGAAGGGAAACACTCATTTTTGCCAGGACAAAATGTGTAAAAAGAAAAACAAATTATATTTTAAGAGAAATGAGAATTTCAAAGCAATGCCACCAAAAATGTAGAATATTTTTTTTCCACATCATCTTTAGGCAGAATTGCTTTTGTCAGGAGTGGGAACCAGGTCCTGGCAAGCAATGTCCTCAGAGACAAAAAAAATAAAGAAAATTTTTACTTTGGAGTTTGAAATAAACATCTGAGTTTCTAGATGTAGTGATATGCCATTTATACAATTATTTGATCAATCTAAGGGACTCACAGCTCTATAATAATGCCTCTTTAAAGTGATCTGTGGTGTCACAAGTTTTCAAATTTTGGTATTTTGATACAAAAAGAATAGAATTTTTGCTACATAAATTATTTTCAAACTTAGTTTTCTGACTACTGAAAATAAAATTGGGTTTTCAAAATGTGGCAAATAAATGCACCGTAAGAAGACCTTTAGCAGGTGTCTGAGAATTTTTATGGCCCCAGAGTGTTATACTTTCTGTAATATATATATTTTTGTAATATATATTATACATATAACATACTATATATATAATCTGTCATGTAGAAGAAATAAGGAAGCCATTAAACTTTTGGTTATTAGTAGTGATATATATACAATTACATTTTTAAATGGCTATTGTCATCTGATTCTGTAGAAAATTTGTCATAAATGCCTAAGTGAATGCCAATGAGTTATTTATCATGTACTAATATTAACTTTCTTTCCCCAGATGCAAAGAGTTTGGCTGAAATGCTCATGAGGTAAGAACAAAACCTAGCATTCTCAGATATCAAGTTCAAAATAATGATTTCCAAGTTGCTTTAACGGTTTTTAAAATAATTGTCTGAAATTGGTGGCACATTTTGTTTCTGACATATAAAGTCCATTCTGTGTACCAAAATATCCATGTTATGCCTAACAGGAGACATGTAGATATCAAATATTATAGTACTTTTATACACGGCATAGGTAGTTTTCCTGTTGACCAGACTGAACCAGTGGAATGTTTCCCATTATACTGGGAATAAAAAGGCACATGAGAAGTAAATGGCTTTGGTTTTGCTTTCACCCAAATATACCACCTTTGAGGCTGAGGCTTCTTCCTAACAGAGTTAGCCAAGGGGAAAGAAAACCAAAAAAGGAAATGTGATGTGCGCTTCCAAGGAACTGGGATGGTCAAGAAAGATCCTTCTTGCCATCAGCTCCCATGGCTCCTTGAGCACCACTCCACTAGAGCACCAATCACCAACTTCTGCAAATATCTAGTCAACATCTAGTCTTGAGGTCATAGCCTCATACATCAATCTCATATTAGAAGTACGATGAATGACTAGTTGATGAATGACTAGTGGTAGTTGAATGAGTAAGTGAATGTTCACCCCTGTAGAAGACAGGGTATTTGACAGGTAGAAGACAGGCAGAAGTATTTGCATTTAAGTCTTTTATATTACAATGATTAAACCAAAAGTGAAAAAGGATAACCAGAGTCTGGAAATCAGATAATAACAATGTCAGGGATCCCAATGGTGTTGCCATTTTAGGATATTCACTGTAGGAGAAAAAGAGGATGGGGTATGGGGTCTCTCCTACTCCCCACCTCACCATAGGTGGACTTTACTTCCTTCACCATCTTTGCATATAAAATTGGTACTTTTTTGTTATTCACAAAGAACCAATAGCCCATATCACTAGTATCTTTGAAGACCTAAGACAGAGATTGACTACCATTGGCCCATGGATTACATGTTCCACAGATATGACTGTTTGGCCATGCTGTGTTTTAGTTTTGGTTTTTAATTTTTATTTTAGAGAGAGAGAGAGAGCACATGAGTCAGGGAGAGGAGCGGAGGGAAAGAGAGAGAATCTCAAGCAGGCTTCCCCCTCAGCAAGGAGCCAGACACGGGGCTCGATCCCACGACCCTGGGATCATGACCTGAGCTGAAACCAACAGTCAGACATTCAACCGACTGAGCCACCCAGGCGCCCTGGCCATACTGTGTTTTAAAACCATGTGAATTGTAGGTAAAGGTATGGAAGACTCAGGCTTACTCGGAAATATTTGGTGTGAGCAAATAAATAAACATGGATGCCATTTGCCAACAAAGGTGATGCGAACCTATATGAAATGCCATGACTTCATGCTCTAATGAGAGTGTGTACTTGTTTGCTAAGCAAGTCTGGGACATTCTTGTGGTCACATGGAAGGCATCCAGACACATGTGTACTTGTGCAGAGCAAATCTGGCAGAACATCTGGAAAACAAAAAACCAGACAGGGTCATGCCTCTGTCTGAATCCCATGCCACTGGAACCTGTGACTTCTGACATGCTCAACATTTGTTTGGTTGGAATGAGATGGTATCAGCTTTTCTGAGGTCCTAGAATGCATCCTTCCCCCTTCTTATTAGCTCCAAGCAAGACATCAAAAAGCATCTTCTTCATTCATAGGCCAAGCATGGTGGTTGAAAAACCACCTGTTGAGGAAAGCAGGCATGCATAGTGGTATTTGAGGTTGACAGTTGCCAACATGAAATTAGGAACGTCAAAACTACCAGTTACTCCCACTGAAGGTAGTTGAGGGGGTTTTCCTCCCAAGGGTACAGTGATTGAAAAGGAAGAGAATTTCCAAGCTCCTCAAATAGGCAGGGTTTTATGGGATTTATTTAGAAGTAAAAGCAGCGCTTTTAATCAGTTCAGTCTGAGTTTGGCAGGTTAGTGGGGCCAAGCAACAAATGTGTTGTCATCTACCTGGAGATCTGAGGGCCAACCATGTTGAGAATGTAGTCTGGAAAATCCAGGCAAGTCCTAGCCATTGGTACAGAGGAAGCTACTGAGGTCCTGTCTTGGATCTTCACCGCTGCTTGCATGGGAAGTTGAGGACTGAGCCTGCTGGTGCAGAAGAACACGAACCACAGGCCTACGCTGTAGCCCCGTGTTACCACTGGCTGGTTTGTGATCTTGGGCAAGTTATCTACCCTACTCTCCTCATCTAGAAATAACAATTTGAAATCGCTCCCAGCTCCATCATTATGTGATCTTATGAAGATAATGTATTATCTGACCATGTTCCACAAAAAAAGTATCTGTGTACTTTAGTGGGATTAGCTGTCCTAGGGCCAGAAAGACATACGTGACTGTAGGACAGACACCTATAAGCTGGTGCTGGGGTGTCTCCCACAGGGTGTCATCTCCCATCACTGGGCTTCGTGCTTCTGGACACTCATCTATTTCACCCAAGCAAATCACCCCACAGAGAGAGAGAGAAGAGAGACTTCACCTACCCTGGCCAGATAGAAAGAAATTTCCTTTTTTTGTGATTAGGCAAAAAAAAAAAAAAAAAAAAAAAAAAAATTAAAGAAAAATACCAGACTTCTAAGAGCTAAGACTAGCCCGGTCTAAGGCATTAGCCAATGCATAGCTAATATCTAAAGACCAGTATTTTATTTTTAATTTTTGTTAACGTTTATTTATTTTTGAGACAGGGAGAGACAGAGCATGAACGGGGGAGGGTCAGAGAGAGAGGGAGACACAGAATCTGAAACAGGCTCCAGGCTCTGAGCTGTCAGCACAGAGCCCGACGCGGGGCTCAAACTCACGGACCACGAGATCATGACCTGAGCCAAAGTCGGACGCTTAACCGGCCGAGCCACCCAGGCGCCCCTAAAGACCGGTATTTTTAAGAGCTAGCTGTAAGTGGAAAAGGGTGGAGAAAGGTTCCAACTGAGAATTTAAATAAATGTTGCTTTTTTTGATGTTCATATTTTTATACACAGAGTAACAATCATCACCCACTCAACTATTATAATGAGGTATGGCCCTGAGATCCCTACAGTTATTCTAAACTTAAAGAAAGCTTCATATGATATTTGGGAAGGCGGACGATGTGCAGCTTCCTTCATTTGTCTTTTATTCCCCATAAATCTTAAGGAAATACTAACTTTAAAGCATTGTAACAGCTATGAGTAGTTCATTGGCTAAGCCAGAAATACCATCTTCTGTGAACCAGGGTCAGCTCTCTGTCCTTTTAATCCGACAACTAGATAGCAAGTGGATGGTGGAAGATTATATTTCAATAATAACTAACAAAAATTTAGCATGACCCCGCATCATACAAAATGTGCGCTTTTGTTTCCGCAATGAAAACATTCATAATCTTCTCTCTAGGTCACAAAGGAGGTTTCTTCTAGTAGCCTTTTTTTTTTTGAAAGCTTGTTGCTGTTTTAATGACCAATGATTGCAATTTCGGAGAATCAGCTTTCCTATAGCAATAGACTGTAAAATATGGCAGTCGTATTAAGGTGAGACCTAATAAACCTGTAGAATGAGAAGAATATTACTGCCTCTGGGACATATCACTCTGGTCCCACTGTACCCCCAAAACAACGTGGTTTATTCAACAAGCGTCAACAAATATTTATTGAGCACCTCCTCCTGCCACATACTGCCCTAAATCCCAGGGATTAAAAGGGTACAGAATAGAAGGAAATATCCCTTGTGGAGCTCATATTCCAGTGGGAGAGACAGATCACAAATAAGTCAATTAAGTGTATGCTCGACAGTAGTAAGTGTTGAGGAAACAAAATTAAAGGAAGGATGGGGAGGCGGAAAGTGTCAGCAGAGCCCATAGCTGGGCAAATCTGGCTGCCACCTGTATCATCAAGCCCTGAAGCAAGGGAGGGAGCCAGCCACGTGGCTATTGGGATCCGGGTAGGGGATGTTTCCTCCAAGCGAAGGGAACAGCAAAAGGAGAGAAGAACAATTAGCTCCTGAATCTCAAGGCTTGTTGGGCCATCCTCTTGCCTTCCCACTGCAGGGCTTGACAGCATGCGCTCCTTCAAGACAGAGGGGAAGTTTCTCTCCAGCTTAGATTGTCTTTGCTCATAAACTTGAACCATATTCTAAGTCCTTGGGCCAACTGCCATAGTGCACAGCAGTCACATAGCCAGCTTCCTGTGACAGTCTGACAGTGGACCCCTTATTGTTAAGTAGGGTCTGTGCTTCGGTTCGTAGTGTTTAATGGAACGGCCGCTGGCTGCCTCATAACTATTCATGATGAGGAGAAGGAACTAGCTCACGTTTCTATTTCTGGTGCAAGGACAAGCTCAAGTCCCTGGTGGAGTTTCTAAACAGACCTTCCGGATACTCACAGAGGAGTAGTTTCCCATCTGTTTTTGTGGAAATAGAGCTTGTCTAAACACGACATAACTACAGCCCCCAAGTCACCAATATGTTCTTCATCTTATACTAAGTATGTGAATCTTTGCTTTAAAACACACACACACGTGCACACACACACACACACACACACACACACAAAGCGAAAACGTAGTTAAGTAAATAATTTTAAAAAGTATTAGACCATGTGAAAAATTCAGGCCACACGTTTGAATTTGGGCTCTGCGTAATTAGCATGATCTAGCTACATAACCCACTTACTCATCTGCAGAGCAAGAAATCTGGTTCAAGATCAAGTCCTCAATAAGGAAGGTGCACCTTTCAGCAGCTGTTGTTTTTGTAGGTTGTTTTGTTTATACTCAAATGAAGGAAGAGCCATTATAAAATATTCAGAATATTAACACAGACTTCAACATACAGATGTCTTCAGGGGGTGTTGGGTGAACTTGACCTTCAGAGTATTAATATTCCTTCAGCCACAGGGTTCAAGGGTAGATGAGTCCTCATCAACAAAAAAGGATCTGGGGTTCCTGGTGAATGCTTAGTTGGGAAGAAAAGCATTTAAGATGTAGTATGGATGCCCCCTTTATTAGAATCTACTAAAAGCAACTAACACAAAAGTAAAGCATTAAGTGAAGTAGGCTCCAGAAATCTCTCTCAAAGTAGATTTTGGTAATTATTGAACTAGATTTATGGATGCCGTAGTTTATCATGATGAATTATTCTGAGTGACTGCTGCTCCTTAGAGGGTGTTCTAATGTGCAGTTGATCCTGGACAATGCAGGGGTTAAGGGCACTGGCCCCCCTACACACAGTCAAAAATCCACATAGAACTTTTGATTTCCCCAAAACTTAAGTACTAATAGCCTACTGTTGACCAAAAGCCTGAGCGATAACATAAACAATCAATTAACACATATTTTGTATGTTATACGTATGATATACTGCATTCTTATGATAAAGTAAACCAGAGAAAAGAAAATGTTATTAAGAAAATAGAAAGGAAGAGAAAATATTACAGTCCTGGACTGTATTTCTTGAGAAAAATCCACACGTAAGAGGACCCATGCAGTTCAAACCCATGATGTTCAAGGGTCAACTGTGCATTATTTTAAAATCTTCTCAATTCTTACAATTCTGTAGAAACTGAACAATCGCTCCTATCATGTAGATTTCTCCTTTTTTTAACGTTTATTTATTTTTGAGAGACAGAGAGAGCGTGAGCAGGGAAGGGGCAGAGAGAGAGGGAGACACAGAATCCGAGCCCGACTCCAGGCTCTGAGCTGTCAGCACAGAGTCCAACGCAGGGCTCGAACTCACGGACCACGAGATCATGACCTGAGCCAAAGTCAGATGCTCCACCGACTAAGCCACCCAGGCGCCCCTAGATTTCTAACTAAAGCCTTTATTGACTTTTTTGCGTTTTTGTGAAACATGCAGTGTTTTTTGTTTTTTATTTTTTTTTTATTGTAGGCTGTAACTGAATTTGATTATACCATGCCATTTTAGTACCTTTTTACATTTCCTTCTAGAAGACAGCTCGCTCTAAGAGTAATTTTCTGGTACACAAATTCTTACAGTAGTTTGGGTTTTTTTTTTTTTTAATTTTAAAACGTGATATCAGTTAGGATAAACTAGTGCCAGGGAAGCTAACAAGGTTTATGATTTGTTACTAGAACAAAAATAAAACGACACCATATATAAATACAAATCCATTAGTAGATCCCCTACCCAATGAGCAGCGAGCACAAATGCTTCCTCTGTTGCCATCACTGGAATATCTCATGTCTGACAAATAAAAATGCTGCTGGTTTAAAAATCATTTTTTTTTGTTTTACTTAGCTTTACACGAGAGAGGGGAAATTCTGAAGGTTCCATCAATATGGAACCAATGTCTATTGACAATTTTCACTTTCTGAACCTCACAACCAATTGCTGAAACTTAATAAATATTATTTGAATGAAGGAAGAAATCTTTTTTTTTTTCTTTCTCCTTTTCCCCTTGTCCTTCCTGGCTTTTTTCAGTTGATGTACAAGCACAGATTGGCATCATGTAACTCTGTTTGTTAAGGCACCCTCTGTCTTGTATTCCCAGTAAGAATACCCGGACTTCGGATACCTTGAGCAAGCAACAACAAACCTTGAGGATGCACATTGACATACCCAGGGCTCAGCTTTTGATCGAAGAGAGAGACACAATGGAGACCATCGGTAAGGTGCCCTGTCTGTGGTTTCACACAGTGTGGCTTCTGTGGCCATGCCCTCTCAGCCAAAATCCCGTAAGTTACGGGAATGTCTTGAGGGCCACGCGAGCAAAGTTAGAAGACAGTTCATTGTTACCGAGGAGAATAATAAATACCAGCAAATGGGGGTTGGGAGAAAGGAGCTTACACATACCTCAGAGGTCACCTAAAACAGAAGTTCCCCAACTTTGACCCATGTTGGATCTTTCTTGGGGACACTATTGGTGCCTCTCCAAAGAACAAACACCTGCAAACAAATAAAGCTAGAAGGGCCATGCACGAAAGCCCCATCTTGGAAATCCACTCAGTGCCTTCTTCTGCTCCAATAAGGCCTCCACTAAAGAAAATGTCCAAACTCTACTTAGCACTTAACACACAATGGTCTTTGTACAGACTCTTTTCTCTATCCCTCAGCACCCCGTAGACACCCTGGAATGGGTTCCTTCACAGTGCTTTGGGAAATTCCCAGGTCCCCGTTTCACAATCACAAATCAGACACCTGGAGAGCTTTTGTGGCTGGTTTTCTCAGAACCCTGCTGTCTTGACTTCTTCCAGCCCTTTCCATTCGAAGTCTGCCATCCCACACTGCCTTCCAACACAGTGCTATTTATTCCAGAATCAGAGACTTTGTATTTCCACTGCAAGGATGATCAGAAGAATAGCTAACATCTACTGAGGCCTCTCTAATGTCACATACTTGTAAAAGCACTTTATGGATGTAATCTCATTTAACCCTCAATCAACATAGGAGAAAGGCACTCCTTTATAACTGGGGCATCGAGAGTTTCTATAGCTTCCAGGTCACATAGACAGGAGTAGAACCCGTGCCCGGCCACCAGCTTAGCCTCCTATAACTGTCACCACCTACTTCCATATCAACAAGCTACTTCCCAGAACCCCTCACCTTTAAAGTATTACTCAGCTTTCCAGTAGCCATGGAAACAGACCCAGAGGCAGGTTACCCAGTCTGCCCCTTTGCAAACTTCGCTCTGTTTGTTCTGGACCATGTTCACTGGCACTTGGTCCCAGGGCAACTCTATCCTGTGGTTTGGCTAAGACTACCCAACTCCTGGAACCTATTCTAGGAAGCTCCTGCCAGAAAAACAGTGGTAAATGGCCAGATGGGCAGAACATCTATGCTATTCCTTACCCCCCCCCCCTGCTTGATTATGTTCTAATAGACTGACAGGCTCCTAAATTCTAAGGCCTGGGATGCTCTTGCTGGATTTAAGTTTGGTCCAGGCATCATAGCACTTGGGGAAGGTTGGTCAAGCCCAGTGTGGCCCTCGATCAACCAAATTCAGTTAAATACCACCCATGTTGTATGAGGAATCACTACTCATCCTAAAATACCCGAGATTTTATTAGCTAGCTCACATCAGGACAAAGCACCCTGCCTTTTTTTTTGATAATCTTTACTTTTCAGTAGTAGAGCTGAAATCTCTTTTATTGAACTCAATAGGTTGGGCATTGAAACCAAAATTTCCTTTGAAACGTGAGTTCAAAAATCAAAATGTACTTCCTTTGACCTTATAATATACTTACAACATTTGGTAAATGTTCCTCATCAGACTTCTCAATCATTGTACCCATGGTGGTTAAAATAGATAGGTGGTCGTTACTGGCCTAACACCAGAGAAGGGTCTGCCCACCATTTGCAAACAGAGCAAAGTTTGCAAAGGGGCAGACTGGGCAACCTGCCTCTGGGTCTGTTTCCATGGCTACTGGAAAGCTGTACTACCAACCTTTAGCCGGAGATGTGTCATAGTCTTCATGGGATCATCTATCACCAAGAGCCGTTTATCTCCTGGTGATGCCTGACAGTTGGTGGATGGCACTTGCTAATTATTGGGAAGTAGAAATGTGATGCTTTAAAACACGCCGGGGTCTGACTACCAGCATCCAATACAAAAGTGCCATTAATTTCTAGCCAGAATGAATGGTTAACCTCACAAACTGATAGGCACCTGAAATTTCCCATTAGAAGTTTGTAGCTTATCCCCGCAGATAATCTGCAGGGCTCTTAGCAGGGCTCCATGTTAGAGACCATAACATGTCAGTGTTATTAATGAAAAATGAGTGTAGCTGTCAGGCTTCTGATGCCGGGTCCAATTGTAGGAACCTATTTCTGTAGAAAGGCCACCTCAGTTGAGGGCCGGATGAAGTCTGTGGCATGACCCCCACGCCGAGCCCAGGCTCCTGCCGCAGGACCCACCCATGCTGTATCACACGCTGTGATGCCAGCAGACATCCTGGCAAGGTTTCCTCTATTTCCCTGCCAAGAAATTTTATTCTAACTTCAAGAGGCTTTCCTCTCCTGCCAGAGCCTGAGTAATTGGATTTTGCAAGGTTCATTCTGTTCAGAGCCTTTTTTGGGCACAGAAGTCTAGCTGTGTTGTTTATGACTTCCACGTCACCGCTCCGTGTCCAGGCACGCTCTAGCGTGGTCCCAGCTGACTGATAAACTCATATGAACAGCATCCCGGGCTGCGGTGCTTGAAAATGTATGAATATATCCATATATCCTAAGGGAAGTTTCCCTTGGAGTAAAAAAGCTCTTACGAAAGCGTGAAAAGTATCACAACAAAGTAATGAAAAATATTGAGGCAACCGAATAATGACACGCAGCTCAACCAACTGCTTCCTTTCCAAGCCCTAGAATGCTCCAGACTCATCTGAACCAGGGCTCCTCCTTGTCTAACCTTCAAATGCCAACTGGGCTTGGAAATCTGACAAGTGAGTCATTCTGAAAAGTCAATTAAAGGATATTCTAGGGTAATTAAAGCTCAGAAGAGGTGGGAAGAAAAGGAACATAGCTCAGAACCTTTAAAACAGAGGAATCCATAAACTCTGAAGACCAGCCCTTGTCTTCCCCTTCCCTCACCCCAACCCCAAACATTGGCCAGGTTCGGCGTGAGAGCCACCCAAGTGTAGACAGCCTCAGCAGTGTTTTTCCAGTACTGAAAACAGGGCTTGTTTTTGATGGCAACCTCATCACTGGTGGTGTCACCATCTCTGGTGACATCTCGGGTGAGCCTTTGGCAAACACGTAAATCCCAAACTCTGTCCAACAGGTGGTTCCGACAAGCCTCCCCAAATGAGCGTTTGTTTGGTAAGAAGACCCTTCTGTGTGGTCACCCTCTTTCATTCATGCTTCGAAAGCCAGCTCCTAAAGATAATCTATATTTAGCGTTCGACAGTGATTCCAATACAGGGCTTGAATTTGGGGGTTGTTTCTGCTCCTTTAGATGAGGTGATAACACAAGGAGCTAGGGGAGAGAAGGCAGGGGAGCCGTTTAAAGGGGTAAACACGTCTGGTTTCCTGTGTTCCTGCTGTTCTGCAGACGATCGCTCCACGGTCCTGTTAACGGATGCTGACTTTGGGGAGGCGGCCAAACAGAAGTCTCTGACGGTGACACACACAGTGCACTATCAGTCAGTGTCACAGGCCACCGGGCCCCTCGTGGATGTGTCGGACGCGCGGCCGGGAACGAGTAAGTGGTCCGACAATACAAACTGTGTGGGTGGTACCGATGCTGAGAAGATGCTGACGCTCTGTCCCTGTCCAACGAAAGCAGGGCTCGTTGGCCCTGTGCCTACGAAACAAATACGTACGATAATATCTCTAATTGGGACATGGGAGTTTTTACTGTTTGATCTAAGCTGGCGTTCAAACTATGTCACTGGAGGCCAATAGCCCTTGGTGTCGGTTCACTAGCAAAGTGCCAGAAATTTCAGGTCAAGGTAATTTTTTATTTTTTAATTTGGACGACACGGGAACGGGGAAAAGTAATTAACATCAGTGAGTATCCACTCTGCGCCAGGATTAGGATAAGCAGGTTATGGCAAGTGTGTTATCTGTAAGGCAGCCCTGCAAGGTGCCTACTTAGAATAGATATGAATAGATACGATAGCCGCTATGTTACAGATAAGAACGTGGACTCTCAGAGCAGTTAGGTAAACAGCCTGACATTGTACACACAATGTGTAGGGAAGCCACGGTTTCACTGCGGATCTGTCCGTCCCTGGAGTTTATGTTTTCTCCTGAACACACTATTTGAGAAAAACTATAGTTCTGGCAAATCCGGGGATTATATTTGACTTAGTTATTAATATCTGCATTCATAATATACAGGAATTAATTACTGCAATGAAATTAAATACCCTAATATGTATCTAGAGCTTATTAATTAGACATTCTTATTCCTTCATAATTGAAATTGTTTCTAAATCTCTTTAAGAGACTGAGAAATTGATGTCCCGATTATTATCTTTCGGAAGCTTTGATGTCTAACTTTTAATCTCTAATCGCTCTGCAAAAATTTACATTCTCGGAGTGTTATAATTAGGAAAATAAATAATATAATGTTAAAAGCTGTTATTCATACATTCTGACTTGTAAAGCATTTGTGAAATGTACTGATGTCATGAAGCAAACCAGGTGATTCCTAAATAACTTTGTAATATGCAAGAAAACAGTTTCAGCTGTTACTGAAATTCGTTTCAAAAACCGTCCTCAAGAACAGGCTGAAGAAATCTTCTGTTTCCCCCTTTCGTCTAGCCTCACCCCTTCCTTCCTTGATGACATCAGCACACACTGAAGACATGAATGGGCCATGAGTGGGAATTAACTTTGCTTGGGGGTGTGTGAGTGAGAGCTTTGCTTTAGAAAGTGCTTCATAGTCCTTGACCCTCTCTCTGGCTATTGGCTTTCCCATCATGATCTGCCTGGTCCAGCTTCTGGATGCTTCAGGACACGGCACTGATGGATTTCTGAGACACTTATTGCTATTCAGTGAGGGAAGAATTACAGACCCAGGGGGACTGAAATGGAAGGATCCTTGACCTCAGAATTCCCTCAGCCCAGTCAGCGTGGAAGCTAATGGAGACATTGGCAGGAAAATAGGCAAGAGGCAGAGAAAACATGACAGATCCCCAGATAGTGGTTCCCAACCTTTCGTGTGCATCAGAATCACCCGGGGTGCCTGTTCAAAATACCCATTCCAGAACTCCATCTCCAAAGATTCTGATCCACTTGGTCTAGGGTGGGGCCCAGGAATCTGCATTGTAACAGACATTCTGGGTCATTCTGATGCTGACTGTCTGGAGCCCTCACAGAAAAATACTTCCCCAGGTGTTAGACATGGGTCCCTGCCACTTAGCACAGGGGGACAGGACCTCTCAAGCTTGCCACTCTCATAGCCCGTGACTTCTTTCTGCCAGGTAAAATGAGCGAGCTTCCCCACCTTCCTTTCAATGTTCAACTAGCAGAGGAATGCACAAAGGCCAGTCATAATAGGAAGGAAACAGTCACACCAAAGCACTGGGAACATCCCAACTGCATGATCACCACCACCACCTCCCCAACTAATGGAAACATTGATTCAGTGACATTCAGAATATCAACAGAGGTGTGAATGTTGGTCCTAAGCAGAAGCGATAACCAGCAAGAGGCAAGTGGCAGGGCCAGAGGCACATGGAAGGGGAGTGTCCGAGTGTCTCATACCTATAATGCTGTAAGCGTAGTTGGGAAACTTTACGGATTCCTGCATTCAGACTCAAAAATATTTATTAAGGTTTTACTTCCCATATGGCCCAGTGATGGGGGTACATCATGAGATGCAAAAAGGCATTCATTTCATCTCAGTAGAGGAATTGGACATTATTAACCAGGGAACTCAAGCATTTTTCATTTACCTATAAGGACTAGGACTAGGACGTGATGGTGAGTGGGGGGAGGGGGGGCCGTGTGGGGATGATGGGAGGGGCTACTTCAGATCCAACTCTGGGAAGATCCGTCACGGAGTTGAAAATCTGAGTCCAGGCCCGGAGCTGGGCTGCCAGGCAGGGGAAACAAGAGGCAATGGCTCCTAAGGCATGTTGGGGCAGCAGCATCACTGGAATGCCATGGGCAACAGGGAGGAGCCAGAGGAAAGAGCCAGCCTGGTCGCCAGGTCTCCTGGTCCAGCCTCATGAGTTTGCACTCCACTCTGCAAGTGTTGGGATGAGTTGGCAGAGTTCAGTCTGATGATCGCATCACACTGAAGCATCCACAGCTTACAGAACGATGCTTCTTCCGCTTGTGACGAGCTTCATCCAGTAATGTTTACAAACATTAAGCAAATCTACTCAACGTCATGCATCAGTCTCTGGTTCAAAAGGAAAACACAGAACTATTCATGTACCATCTGCACCACATTCTCTACTAGGGATCATTTTTTCATTAAATGTTCCCTCTGGAACCACATTACGAGGCCCTAAGAGCCTCCCATTTCCCATTTTGAAGTGGAAACAGTGGGTGACTGGCCCCCCAGCAGATGAGCCCCAGCAGAAGTCTGAAGCTGGGAGCTTTGTGAAGCCCGGTTCACTGCTTGTGTCCTGCACCCCAGAGCTTGTCACCTGTGCCCGGTGGTTCACCTGTGTCATCTCAGATCCCGTGCGGCAGTCCCTGCACACTGCAGTTTGGCACATTTGCAGAGGCCGATTTATGATCTATTTCCTCGACTGCAGAAGACACTATTACTCTGTTCTAATTATACTAGGACTGTGTCACCATTGTGGGAATTCTTTAGTTATAAGCAGAGCATCTACAATATGTTGTCTGCGCATTATAATGGCTGCATGATAGAAGTTGTGTTTCTAGGCATTTTGTTTAGTTTTCCAGAGTTGCAACAAAGATTCATTATGAGGATAGGAGAAATCACAACAATTGACTGTTGAGCTCTCCAGCCGGTGAAAATAGATGCCCTGGCTGTATCTGCAGCTCTGCTCGCTTCCCTGTCGCTCCTGTGGATGAGGGTACACCTGAAAGTGGGGGTCTGATGGTGTCTGTGTCTGTGTCCGCAACCCCCCCCCCAACTCCAGCCACAAGGTCTGACACATGGTAGGCACTCAATAAATAGATTTAAATATCAACCAACCGCCAAGTTCTGAAATCCGAGTAGAAGGGGTGGAAAAGAAAGGATGTTCAGCATTTTAAATAAACAGGACTCGGGAAGTCCATTTGGCCCCTTTCTTTGTTCTCCATTCCCTGGAGATCCTGAGGAGATCCATTTCCTAAGATGTCCTGAGACATCTAACCGGCTAAGTGTCTGTTTGCTAGATGATCAGATGTTTGTAAGTATGTACACAGTCTCTCTCCAGCTCACTTTGTGGAGACTTACCAATGAGATCATCACAGGAGAACTTAAATTAACTTTCTTACTCAAAAGATGTGCAAGGATACAAAGACACGTGAAATGATATGTGTTCGACTTGGTCCAGGTTTTTGGGTCATTTGAACCTGGAAGCCATCCCTTGGTTCACCATCCACCCATCTGGGCCGAGAGCATGTACAAGCGCCCTTGGTGCATGAAAGGGCTAGACCAGGAATGAGTGGGAGCTCCTGTCCTCACCAGCTCTACTTTTCAGCTCTTTTCTGAAGCATGGGGAACTCTCCAGCATCTGGCTTTATGATGTTCAATGGGTATTTTTTTTTCTGCCAAACCTTCTCTAAATTGACTTTCAAGCCTTCCTGATCAACCTACCAAATGTCCCTCCACCCTCTTCCCAACAAACGGAATGTGTTCCAATCCTTACCAAGTGTTTGGCACTCAGGAATCGTGGGCCAGGCCCCAAGATCTACAAGGCCCCATCACCACCATGTCTCACAACAGCCCTGCGGGTGGGTGAGATGATAACCCCACTGTCAGAGATGAGGGAAGTGGGCACGTCTGATGAGCTCACAGCCAGCGAGTAGTAAAACTGAGTCAAAGGCAGACAACTTAACTCCAAAGCTCCTCCTCAACTGCTCCGTGTTGCTGTTGAGTGGAGACCATGATTCCCAGGGGATATCTATGGACTGAGTAGACTTCCATATCTACATAAGAAGAGTTTACAACATGGATGGAATCTTTTTTTGTTTAGACTTTGAAAGCACATGCACACTCCATCCATCACCCGGAATGGTACTAGACATCGTCCTGCAGGAAAATACCTGATGGGGTGAGGAGTGTGCCATGTGTAATGAGCCCTTGATAAATACTTGTTCGTTATGCAATGGGAATGTTCAGGCCTCCACAGTGTCATCACCATGTGAAGCTGAGCCCACAGCACCTACAAGATAGGACTGGGAATAGCAGGGAATAAAAACAGATTAATACCTAGATCACAGTACACATGACATGTTTTATAACCCTATTATCCCCCAAATCCTCTCTTATCCTGAATTCAGGATGATTAAAATAATTTGATTCAATGGGCAGAAAAGCTTAATTTAGGTTTAGACCCAGTGTTCAAAAGCCAAGAGTTATTTGTATCACTTACCTTCTAATTTGTTGGCTGTTTAGCAAGCATGATGGCTCATCACTAAGTTTTATTTATATTAGAATGTTGGGGAGCCAAATAAAATGCTTTCCATGCAAGGACAGTAAATCTCAATGTGTATTTCCTTAGTAGCTTAGCTGGTAAGACCTACAAAGAAGGTTACCAAGTGGAATCCAAGTCAGATTTTTATTTTAGCTGCTATCATAGGAGTTATCATACAGAAGAGTTCAATTGAGGTACAAAACAGCTCCCAAAACCTGATTATTTTTTAAAAATGTGTCAACTACCTCAATATTCTACCAACTGAGATCATTTTGCCTCTAGGAGGCTTGCTTAGAGCAGGACAGAACTGCAAGCTGTGGTTCAAGGAAAGTAATACCATGACCTATATTCCCAACATTATCAGGCCATTGGTAAAACTGTCCTCATCTAGAAGGAAAAAAAAGGATAATGAACAAAATTAACTTAAAAAGAGTTCTAGCTTTGAATAGAGACTGACATGCATAACTTGACCATGGAATTTTCCACATAGGGAGATCTCAGTGAGAAAGGGGTAAGGTCCTGCCCCACTATGGGTGGGCAGGCTTGGTGGGAGGAAACACGGCAGGGGGAGAGGGATGGGAGTGAGGAGAGTACGTCCTTGAAGTGAGAAGATCAAACTGACATCCCCGCCCCTGCCCAAGCATCCATGCCAGGAGTAAATCTGATCCACGGCTGTCTTTGCAAGAAACTGAAAGAGGAATAAAAATGTGAATCCTCAAATCTTATGTAAGGGACTGGGTACTTTTCTGGAAAAGATTCATTAGCATTTAAATAACAAGCCCCATTTATCGAAGCTCTCCTTATGAAGTCCATAGTACCTGGAAGATATTTAGCCTCCTACCCGTGAGAATGTTTTTCTGTCTCTTTGAGGACCTCTCTCCTAGCATTTCAGTGGAGAAAATGCAATTATCATTCATACCTTGCTGTCCAGAGAGCTTGGTGCTCGAGCATAACACATTTACATTCTAATCAAGGCAAAAAAAAAAAAATATCTTCCAATAAAGTCTTCTGTGGAATTTTGCAAGTAAGTGATGAAATGTGTCTTAAAATCAATGCCCCAAAGAATATGCACCAAGACGAAGCATTTTGATGACCCAGGAAATCTTAAAATATATCGATTTGGCTGCCATCTTAATGCTTGTCTCCAGCATTGTAGAATGATGGATTAGGTTCAAAGCCCAATAACTATAATTTTCCAAAAAGAAGAAAATCTTCCATTTAAAAAGAAAGTCATTTCACTACATTCAATTGTCTGCCTCCCATGATCCAACATGGCATTACACACAAGCCAGTGTCATGGCGGACACTGTATTAGACACTTAGATGTCCAGCATGAGGACATGTGTGGTCAAGTGATGGGCAATCTCTGAACCAAAACATGGAGTCTTGGGCTCCATTTTTACCACTTAATAGCTGCGTCACTTTTCCTCTCTGAGCTTCCATTGTTTAATCCATAAAGTGACCCTGGGCTGAGTGTATCCATCCAGGGGCCTATGTGTACTGGAGATCATCATGGGCTCTGTGAATGGACCCAAGGATGAACATCCTTACCCCTACCCTGGAGCAACTTCCAGGCCCATGAAAACACATAAGTAAGTCACTGTAACAATGCCAAGGAATGGCCCCCTCGGTGTTGATCTTCTGACACTGCCTCATTAGGGTTGAGCAGTAAATATAGACTGTTGTGTTTAAAAGTCTCCAGGACATTTTGAAATATAACTGCATAAAATTCCTTTTTTAGAAGCAGAGAATTCAGTGGTATAAATGGCCCATCTAGGACCTTATGTTGCCTATAGGCCAGAGCCCAAGAAAAGGTAACTGAGCCTCTCTATTCCCTATTCCACAGGGTTCTAGAAAAGACAGTGTTGCTTGTCCACTCCAGTGTCCCCCCCAAAGAGCTGAACTAAGAACTCTGTCCACTCATTGACCTGCTGTCTTTGGTTCCAGATTTAGAGAAAATGAAACCAATCTGGTGCCAGCCTCTGTATATGTAAATCTCTGGTTTTAAGGAAGGCAGACATATGAAATCCAGATACCCATTAACCATGTGTTCTCCACATTGAATGACCCACATCTTTGACAAAGTTCAATTCCATTGAAGACATATGTTACCATATGCAAAAGACTAAGTGAGTATTAGGACAAGAGGGTATCACCATCTCGGTCTAGGAACTTGAAATTTAGTTGATGAGTAAAACAGCCCTGATCAAGGCAATGAGTAAATATAAAACCACAATAACACAGGAGATGCCTGGAGCTGCTGTAACAACATACCACAAACTGGGTGGCTGAAAAGAACAGAAATCTGTTGTCTTCTGGGAGCCAGAAGTCCAAATTCAAGATGTCAACATGCTCCTTCTGAAACCTGTCAAGAAAGATCCTTCCTTGCCTCTTCCTAGTTTCTGGTAGTTGCTGCTGACAGTCTTTGGCATTCCTTGGCTTGTAGCCCCAGCACCTCAATCTCTACTTCCATTGTTCCGTGGCATTCTCCTCTCCTGTTCTTATAAGGACACTAGTCCTGTTAGATTAAAGGACTACCCTGGTACAGTCTGACTTTATCTTGACAAATGACATCTACAGTGACCCTATTTCTAAGTAAGGTCACATTCTGAGGTACTAGGGGTTAGGATGCGGACATACCTTTTGAGGGGACATGAGTCAACCCATAACGACACCTTAAGGTAGGAGAACCATTAAAAAACAGACCACGTTAGAGCATATTTGGCCACGCGTGGAAGATGGTGGCTATTCTCTGGAAGTTTAAGTGATGTGTGTTGAGCCATGAAAACATTAAGGGCCAAGAGAAAGGTTTGAATCCATAATTCCTGAGTCCAAATCTAACATTCTTTACCCCACAGGACTTTTTAGAGTGCTTAAGTATCACATAAATGTCTCAGACCACAAGAGAAAGGAAATGAATCCTCTAGACAAAAACGGAAGGAAAGGCTTCCAGGATGCATGAGTCTTAACAGGGGCGTCTTAAGGCTGGCGGGGGTGGGGGGGGGCAGGGGAAGAACCACCCTCAACACTTTGATCACAACTGATCATACTCCTAGAGACTAAGACATACATTGTTCTTGGCCTCTTCACAGATCCTACCACCAGGAGGAATGCCAAGGCAGGACCCACAGCAAGAAACCGGTATGCCAGCCAGTGGACCCTCAACAGACCCCACCCCACCATTTCAGCACACACCCTCACCACAGACTGGAGGCTGCCGACGCCCAGGGCTGCAGGATCAATGGACAAGGAGAGTGACAGTTACAGTGTCAGCCCCTCACAAGACACAGGTAGGGGTCTGCACGCCTCCTCCTCAACCCTGGGGACGGGCACGGCCCTCAGATAGCCTTCACAGGCTCCTCCTTATGCTCTTTCAAGGCCACTTTCAAATTGTTAGGCTGTTTTTTAACCAGTATTATTACAACCATGCAGCATTGATGATATCCAGGGCCTGGTGATTTCTGCAGGGCAAAACCAACGGGCATCTCAGATGTCCTGAATCTCAGACTCATGCTGTCCTCTCCTTTGAGTTCCTACCCCACTGAGAGAAACACAGATACTTTAAAATGCTCACCCAAACTGTTGCAGTAGGTTCTGAATATACTCTGAGGGCACGTGACCCGCTACCGTCTCTCGGTTTAAGACGTTGCACTGGAGGTGTCATGGCAAGGTCATGGCACCCTCTATAGGGAACATGGGCTGATCCTTTTGACAATTCAACAGGGGTTGATTATAAGGTAAGTCATCCAGTCTGTGCCATCAACCACCAAGATTTCACTTCTGAGAGAAGACAGGACCTAAGAATAGCGCTCGGTTGCCCCAGCCCCCCCAACCTTAACTCTAGAAAGGAAATTATATCTAAACCTAATAGCTGTAGGAAATTTGAATACTCATTTTCTTTTGTTCTGGATGATATACTTCAAAAATAATGTTCCAAAGGTGGAGTGTTACCCTGTGCATTTATTTTTATGGCTGTTATTTCTCTTAGAAGAGTCTCAGAGTTGCACAGAGGTGATTCAAAACTTTTTCGTGTGTAAAATACAGATTCCTCTGGCCAAGATGCACCTCCTTTTGTCCTGGGGGTTTCCTGGGCCCCACAAAGGGTGGCAGTCACAAAGGATGAGTCCAAGGGATCAGGGGCCATTCTTCCCACTGGCCAGTTTCGTGCAGAATCATGGCTTCGTTTCTAACCACTGCCGTGTCTTCCTCGCAAGCTGAACTGCAGAGCTCAAATCATTCGTGTCAATTAAAGTCCCTGCGGAACAGAGTGATCCGCAAGTCAGAGCAGGGGGTGGACACGGCCATTCATTTACACGACACTCCCAATCATCTTAACTAAACGCAGAATTTTTTAAGCATTGCTGATTGACGGGCGTGTCCCAGGCTGGGAGCATCCGACTAACGCGACTGAGCTGAAACAAAGCTTCCCGAGCCCACTTTACTGAGACGTAAAACACAGGCCCCACGGTGACCGAGGCAGTTCTCAGTCAGTGACCCAGGACCCTGCCGGCGTGTACCATGATCTGGGAGAAACAGCCACAAGCCAGAGAAGGCCATCCAGTCGGTGCGACCGTACAGCAATAATTTATCCGTCTCGTTCTCTCTTTTTACGCTATAGATCGAGCGCGAAGCAGCATGGTCTCCACAGAAAGTGCCTCCTCCACTTATGAAGAACTGGCCAGGGCCTACGAGCACGCCAAGATGGAAGAGCAACTGAGGCACGCCAAGTTCACCATCACAGAGTGCTTCATATCAGACACATCATCTGAACAGTTGACGGCAGGGACAAACGAGTACACGGACAGTCTGACCTCCAGCACCCCCTCAGAATCGGGGATCTGCAGGTTCACTGCATCCCCCCCCAAACCTCAGGATGGAGGTCGAGTGATGA